>NW_027223774.1:14083662-14806103 GCF_028538775.1 Myotis yumanensis
GAAAGCAAGGTGGCAGCCTTCATGTGGTTCCCAATGTTAAAAATAACCCGATATTCAATGGCTCTTTGCTGGGCCCTGCCCTGCCCTGGCATGGCATATCTGTTCACTGGTGTGTTCCACTTCCTCTCCAGCACCAAGGGCAGGGTGGCTCAGACCTGGGCATCTGAGAGGGAACCTTCCAGAATTAGGGCCCTAAACTCAGGATTTCCTGTCTTAATGCCATGGCCCCCCTTTTTTAAAAAAACATTTAATCACCTTCATTTATTTATTTTTTGTTTGTTTGTTTTTGTTAATCCTCACCCGAGGGTATTTTTCCATTGATTTTTAAAAAGAATGGAAGAGAGAGGGAAAGACAGAGAGAAACATCAATGTGAGAGAAACACATTGATTGGTTGCCTCCTGCAGGAGCCCTGACCAGGGCCCAGGCCGGGGAGGAGCCTGCAACTGAGATACATGCCCTTGACCGGAATCTAACCCGGGACCCTTTGGTCTGCAGGCTGATGCTCTATCCACTGAGCCAAACCATCCAGGGCGCCGTGGCCCATTTTATGACTCAGGCTCAGCTCTGGTCAATGGGTGTCTTTATATCCATTATTGATTCTGGGAAATAAATTAAAGAATATGTCTCACCTTAAGAGACTCAGAGTCAACAATTACATCTCCTTCTGTGGTCTTAGAAGAACCTGAGGAGAAGAGGGCTATGCCCTCACATCATCCAAAGGGATAGCTGTTTATGAATGTTTTTCCAAAGCCAATCTTGACCACAGATAAAACAATAAAAAAATGAACCCACATTCTCTATGTCCATGCTGAAAACCAGACATGTATATGATTTTATTTATTCCTTATAATATTCTTTTTAAAAATATATATATATTATTGATTTTTCACAGAGAGGAAGGGAGAGGGACAGAGAGTCAGAAACATTGACGAGAGAGAAACATCGATCAGTTGCCTCCTGCATGCCCCCCACCGGGGATGTGCTCGCAACCAAGGCACATGCCCTTGACTGGAATCGAACCTGGGACCCTTGAGTCCGCAGGCCGACGCTCTATCCACTGAGCCAAACCAGTTAGGACTATAATATTCTTAAAATAGAGGTGCTGTGGTCCCCAACTTTAAAGGAAATATTTAAGAGGTTAGAAGGGAAAGGAATAGAATTCTGGCAAGTCTAATAGTGAGAAATGATGAACAGGAGGTCTCAGGAAGCCAAGAACAAAAAGAAAAAGAAGGGGAAAGAGGATAACTGAATACACAAAAATAATGAGGGTCACAGATTTCTCTATAAGCTTCAGATTTAATGTGGCACACCCTCCCCTGCCCCAAGTAAGAAAGCGTACTAGGATTTCAAGATAAAGCTCCAATACCAAAAGTTACTTTTTCTGACACTTTCTAAGAGGAGAAAAAATCATACTCACCAAGTAGAACTCTGATACCTGGAGGGTGAGTGAGTTGTTGCCAAGGTTCATGCCTATGGGTGTGAGAAAGCCCTACACCCGAGTTATAGTTTGGGGAAACCACGATCCCATTTCCTACCAGAGCAGCCATTATAATGTCACTGGTAGCCATGACAGTGTCTGCAGGGGAAACGAATATCAGAATATCCCTGAGAAACTGTTGTCCCAGGTTAAAAATCTGTAATAATAAAAGCATAATATGCTAATTAGACTGGACAGTCAAACGACCTTCTGGACGTCCTTCCATGGTGGCGGGGGTTGAGGCAGAGGTGGTTAGGGGCAATGAGGCAGGCAGGCGAGTGGTTAGGGGTGATGAGGCAGGCAGGCAGGCAGTTAGGGGTGATGAGGCAGGCAGGCAGAGTGGTTAGGGGCGATCAGGCAGGCAGGTGAGCAGTTAGGGGCGATCAGGCAGGCAGGCGAGCAGTTAGGGGCAATCAGGCAGGCAGGCAGGCAGGCCAGCAGTTAGGAGCCAGCGGTCCCAGATTGCGAGAGGGTGTCCGACTGCCGGTTTAGGCCCAATCGCGCAGGAATCCCTGAGGGCCTAAACTGGCAATCGGACATCCCCAGAGGGTCCTGGATTGTGAGAGGGTGCAGGCCTGGCTGAGGAACACCCCTGCCCCCGGGCATGAATTTTGTGCACCAGGCCTCTAGTAGTAATAAAAATTAATAATAATAGCATGAGCAATGACTAGCCCTTGATGAGAAAAATCCAGAGAGACCAATGTACTTTGTAGAGAAACTTCCCTGTGGCATGACGTGTCTCGAGTGGAGCAGAGGTGACTTGCATGCCTCGTGTGCAGAACCCGGGGAAGCACAGCATCAGCGGCTCGCTCCCACATGCCTGTATGACATTTCATCTGCCACCTTCTCTCCTTCTGACTCCACAAGCTACTCACCTCACCCCTGTGATTGCACCAGTCTAGATTCCCTGCCTGATGAACTGAGGCAAATTTGACCTTTTCAGGATTCTGTTTGCTTGTTAGCCCCCACAGGGGCCTCTTGTTTTGCCATTGTTGGGAGGAAGTGATTGCTTTTTAAAAGTCCAGCTCTTTAAGTAAATGTCTGATGCCTTAGTGACACACCCAACTTGGACCATTAGATTTCATCATTGGTCTCTGTAGTGAATATAGAGCAGAAGTTGGCACACTTTCCCTGAAAATGGCCAGTTAATAAGTATTTTAGACAGGGTCTCTGTTGCAACTACTCACCTCTGCCATTGCAATGGGCCAGCAGCCACAGACAATATGTAAACATTCCAGTGTAGCTGTATTCCAATAAAACTTTATGGACAGTGAACGTTCATCTTTCTTTTGTCAACCACTTAAAAATGTAAAAAACCATTCTTACTTTTAGCCATTCGCCTTACAAAACAGGCAGTGGACCGGATTTAGCCAGTGGGCCCTGGTTTTCTGACCCCTGCTATCAATGAACAATCTAAGAGTCAAAATTCTTGGTCCAATGAACATTTTGTTTGACCAGGGGACACAGACATAGAATAATCTATAATAATAAAAGGGTAATATGCTAATTAGACTGGACATCCTTCAGGACGAAGCCGGGGCCAGAGGGAAGCCAGCCCGGGTCCCGGGTGCCTGTGGGCAGCTGGAGAGAAGCCAGCCCGGGTCTGGGGTGCCAGAGGGAAGCTGGTGACGGCAGCTGGGGGAAGGAAGGCCTACTTTTTGCACGAATTTCGTGCACCGGGCCTCTAGTTTGTATATAAAAAACTTAAAAGTATACAATGTGATGAGTGATAAAAAGAAAAAGAAGAGGGGTTTTGGGGAACCAGTGATGGGTGATCAGGATTAAAATATGGATATAAGGAAGACCTGTAGGAGAGGTTAATTATTAAGCTGCAGCTTGAAAGATTGAGAATGAATCCTTGGGCAAAGACAGGGATGAGGGAATTCCTGGCATTGTGAAGTCCCCTGGAAGGGAAGGAGCCTGGAGACTTTGAGAGGAACTGAAAGAGGGTCAAAGGTTTAGGAGCATTACTGCCAGGTGTTCACCTCATCTCTCCTTCGTGAAAACTTAGTTCTGATTTCAATGTCATTCTGCTGGATCTCCTCCCCTGCGAGTTTTCTTGGACAGTTGAAGTGGTTGACATAATTGTTGAGCCCCTGCAAGTCTTCAATTGTCTTTATTTTTTCTTTCCATGTAAAGAATATTTTGCCCAGTGTGGCAGACACTGGAGGTGTCCCGCCCAACAGCCATCTCCTTCTTTGATGACAGAATGGCAGTTTTGATCCAGCAGCTCAGGGGCAGGGAAGATGAATCATGACTGGGCCAAGAAAATAAGATGAATGTTCTAGCCGGTGTGGCTTGGTGGATGGACTGTTGGCCTGCTGACTGAAGGGTCCCAGGTTCAATTCCAGTCAAGGGTGTGTACCTCATTTGCCAGCTAGATCCCAGGGCCCGAGTGGCTCAGTGGCTGAGTGTCTACCTATGAACCAGGACCAGATCATGGTTCAGTTCCTGGTCAGGGCATATGCCTGGGTTTCGGGCTTGATCCCCAGTAGGGGGCATGCAAGAGGCAGCTGATAGATGATCCTATCCCATCATTAATGTTTCTATCTCTTCCTCTCCTTTCCTCTCTGAAATCATTAAAAACAAACAAGCAAACAAACAAACATCAATGGAAAAATATCCTCGGGTGAGGATTAAAAAAAAAGAAGAGAAAATTAGATGAGTGCTTACATGTACCAGATTCATTAACACATGACTCATATTAGTTAAAAAAAAGATCACCCAGCATATGGTAATATTCTCTAGGATTATGCCAATGAGAATAGATGAAGCATACTCACAATTTAAAAACTTGCTCATGATCTCCCAGCTATTAAAATGGTGAGACAAGGATCTGACCTTAGATGGTTGTGTTTCAGTGTCATGGGACTATTCTATTAAGTCTGTATGGAGCCCTGGCTGGTAGCTCAGTTGGTTAGAGTAACGTCCAGATACACCAAGGTTTCAGATTCGATCCCCGGTCAGGGCACATACAAGAAGCAACCAGTGAATGCATAAATAAGCGGAACAACAAATTGATGTTTCTCTCTCAAACCAACAAATAAATAACAGTCTGGATCTTCTCCAGAGGACATACAAATGGCCAATAGACATGTGAAAAGATGCTCAACATCACTAATCATCAGAGAAATGCAAATTAAAACCACAATGAGATATCACCTCACACCTGTCAAAATGACTATCATCAATAAATCAACAAACAAGTGCTGGCAAGGATGTGGAGAAAAGGGAACCCTTGGGACTATTGGTGGGAATGCAGATTGGTACAGCCACTGGGGAAAGCAGTATGAACTTAACTCAAAAAAATTAAAAACGGAATGCCTTACGACCCAGGGATTCTACTTCTGGGAATTTATCCGAAGGAACCATAAACATAATTCTAAAGAATATATGTGCCCCTATGTTCATTGGGGCATTATTTACAATAGCCAAGATTCAGAAGCAGCCCAAGTGTCCATCAATAGATGAGTGGATTAAAAGAAATCTGTGGTACATTTACACAAAGAAATATTATTCTGCCATAAAAAGGGAGAAAATTTTACCCTTTACGACAGCATGGATGGACCTGGAGAACATTATGCTAAGTGAAATAAGCCGTCAGAGAAAGACAAGCACCATATTATTTCACTCATATGTGGAATTTAATGAACAAACTGAACTACCAAGCAAAATAGAGACAGACTCATAGAGAGCAGACAGGCAGCTATGGTGGGGAGGGTTTTGGGGGGATGTATTGACAACAGTGTGGTGATTGTGGTGGGAGTAGGGTTGGAGGTTGAAGAGGGCATAGAGGGGATAAATGGTGATGGGGAAAAATAAAATAATAAATTTAAAAAGTCTGGATAGTAGGAGTTATTATTCTATTTAATGGTGAGGAAACTAAGTTGAAAGATGATTATTTATGTGCTAAAATTAGCCAGACTTTAGTTTTAGAATACAACTTCTAAAGTACTTAAATTTTCAATGTTTATCCATGTATATCTTTTTTTTCCCAAAACTGTAGTTGCACCTTGCATACTCTCATGTAACCAGTATTTTTCATTTCCTAATATCTTATGCATATCCTTCCACATCAGGCAGGGTAATTCTATGTTATCATTTTAATGACTCCTGGATATTTATTTTATGGACTATCAAATTTAATACACCTGCATTTTTTATCTTTAGGTTATTCTCAATTTTCACTACTTTAAATATTCTCATAGAGAACATTTTATGTACCTTTTATTATGTTTCAATAATTCTCATGAAATATATTTCTACAAATGGATTACTGGATAAGAGAGGCTTGTATTAGCTTATATAAAGTAACTCTCAGAGAGGTTGTAAATTATCTCCCACTAGAATTGATTATGATTATTTCCTTAAAACCTCAATATTGGATATTATCCTTTTTCATCTTTCCCAATCCCTAGACCAATAATGACATTTCATTTTTATAATACTTCCATGTCTTTTGTCATAAGCTTAGACATGTTTTCAAATATTTATTCGTCATTTTCAGTTTTTCCTTCGAGTTTCTATTCATATATTTAGCCCATATCTTAAATTTGATAGATTGTTGCGTTCATCTATATATTCATTTGTTTAAAATTAAGTCCATTAATTCCGTTTCCCATATTTGAAATAATATCCCCTAGTTTATTTGCTCTTTAAACTTGGAGGTAGGGAAGTTCACTGAAACATTTTACATTTTCTGGAATTTAAATTAACTATTTACTTCATGGTTTGTGCTTTAGATGTCATGCCTTCACACAAAGATGATAATATAATCAATCTGTATTTTGGCAAGTACTCTGGTAGCCTATTACTACTGTGAACTCTGTTTTCATGTGTGAGAGATGGCTGTTACTTTCCCAGAAGGTTGTTGATTAACATATGTGATTTTTTATATAACAACCTTATTGAGATATAATTCTCATGCCATACAATTCACGCATTAAATTATACAATTCAGTGGTTTTTAGAAAATCACAGAGTTGTGTAATTATCACAATCAATTTGAGAGCAGTTTGATCAACTAAAAAAAAAGCTCTGTACCCACTAGCAGTCACTACCCCACTACTGCTACCACTGCTGCACCTACTTCCAGTCTGAGGCTAATTTATTTTTTGTCTCTATAGATTTACCTACTCTGGACATGACATATAAATAAAATCATACCATTTGCAACTTTTCATGACTGGCTTATTTTACTTAGCATGATATGTTCAAGGTTCATTCACATTATAGCATGAATCAGTATTTCATTCATTTTTATTGCCAAATAGTGTTCTATTCTACAGCCCTGGCCAGGTGGCTCAGTTGGTTGGAGTGTGATCCTGATCAGGGTACATACCTAGGTTGCAGGCTTGATCCCTGGTTGGGGCACGTACAGGAGGCAACTGATCAATGTTTCTCTCTCACATTGATGTTTCTCTCTCCCTTCCTCTTTCTCTAAAAATCAATAAAAACATATCCTTAAGTTATATATATATATATTCCATTGTACAGATAGACCATATTTTAATCCATTCACTAGTTGATGGACATTTTAATGTTTCCACTTTATAGCTTTAATGAACAATACTATGAAATTCATGTACAAGTTTTTATGTGGACATGTTTTCATTTCTCTTGGGTACATTTCTCTTAGGAGTGGAATTGCTGGGCCATGTGGTAACTCTTTTGAAGAACTGCCAGACTGCTTTCCACAGCAACTGCACCATTATACATTCCTACAAGCTACATATGAAGGTTCCAATTTCTCCACATTCTCACAAAGTTATGTGGGGGTTTTTTATTATGTGGACATGAAATGGCATCTCATTGAGCAGAAGTAGTCATATCAGCTAAGTCATTTCTATACAAATCATCCTAACAATGGCCAGATAGGTGACAGAAGCCATCCTAGATCACCCAACCCCAGCCAAGCTGGTCCAGACCAGAAGAAACATCAGCCAGTTTACAAACGCATGAGAAGTCATGAAGAGTTGTTTTAAGCCATCATGTTTTGGGATAGTTTGCTATACCTCAAAATTTTAACAATCTCTCAGGTGTGCAATTGTCCGTATATCCTGGCATTCCCTGCCTAAGAAAAAGACCGAAGAAGCTTGAGTCCCTGACACATTGGGTAGAACTCGACTGGAATCCTCCTATTGCAAGAGGGCTGGATTGACCGATGGTCCCTGGAGCTGCTGTACCCATTGATCACTCTTCACACATTGGCTATTCTAGGACTGAAGACTTGTACCTGCTTCTAAAACTTGCAGCAAATGGGTGAGTCCAGGAGTTATCTCTGGACAAATCATTCCATAAGATAATTTGTCAAACTAATGGATTTGGTCTGCAATGTTTTTTTAAAAAAAATGGTCATTGAAAACATCACTTTTCAGATCTTTTAGTGCTTTATTTCTAAATTTAGGTTTCGTCTTCCTGTCCTCTGGGATTGGCTATGTGGAAAAGTAGGAGCAACCTAAATATTCAACTTAAAGGAATTAGTTGGTACAACTTCAACATCCAAACATAGTCTGTTGCTAAAAGTATTCCAGTATGAAATGTTTGAATGGTGGGAGAAAGTCTGAACTATGTGCATCAAATATTATCTGGGAACCTCTGCAGCAGAATGTTGAGAATGTTGGTCTCTTTCTCTGTAGGATAATGGGTATTTCTCCTGTTGTTTTACTTGCTTTATCTTCTTATTTTATGTACTAAACGCACACTGCTTTTATAATTACAAAATAAAAAGAAATACATTTTACAAAAATACTTATGCTGGGATTTTAAATTGATCTAATTTCACATTTTCTGATGCCCCAATTCCTCATTTTTTTACTTTTTAGTCACTCAAAACTGTAACTCCATTTTCTAATGCTTGTCAGTGGGAGATAAAACAGTAAGGAGTGAAGAAGTCTTTTTAAGTTAAAGTGATTGAGTATTTCAAGAAAGAGTAAGTGGCTGAAAGAGTAGAAGGCAGCAGAAAATCTTTCAAAATGAGATATTTATTTGGACTTAAGATTATTGAGTTAATTATTGTTGCTTTTGAAATTCAAACTACAGAAAGTATAAGAAATAAGTGTATGAAAAGTGTGTGAAAGGGGCACCTGTGTGTGTTACAGGGCCAGGGTATGTGTACATGGCTGTATGTAACATACTCGTTTTGTGTGAATGTCTGTGTTTGTTGTGTCTGTGGAAGTGACAGGGCCAGGATGTAACTCTATGACTATGTAACAGTCCTTATGTACATGTGAATAGTGGCGTATGCAGTTTGACAGACGCTGTTTGTGGGATCATCTTTAGGCAAGACAGGACTGGCATGTGCCTCAAATTGGAGAGAGACACCTGTATGTGTGTGTGTGTGTGTCTTGAGCATCTGACTAGTCAGGGCATATGTCTGTCTCTGGAATTATGTTGACAGCTGTGTGTAAGTGAGTACCTGTACATAACAGGTCCAGAGTAAGTCTTTGTGACTGTATGTAACAACTATTGCATGCATATGAACATGCGTGTGACTCCACAGATCTGGAGTGGATGGTCTCTGTGTTATACACATTGAGTACATGTTGACATCTGTCTGAGTATCATAGCAGAGATGTGTCTCCTTGTCATTTGCCATTATGTTGTCTGTGTATCTGTGCATATGACAAGGCCTTAGTGTATGCGTATGACAGTCTGAGTGCTAGCGAGACTATGACTGGCATGTGATGTACAAATGTAACAAGATGATTGAATGTTCATCCTTTAGAGCAGGGGTCCTCAAACTTTTTAAACAGGGGGCCAGTTCACTGTCCCTCAGACCGTTGGAGGGCTGGACTATAGTTTAAAACAAAACTAGTCGGCTGCTAAGCAACAGGCAGCGGCGGCAAAAACACTGGGCGGGCCGGATAAATGTTTTTGGCGGGCTGTAGTTTGAGGACCCCTGCTTTAGGGTGAGTATGGATAGTGTCGTTTATATATATATATATAAACTACATTTCAGAGAGGAAGGGAGAGGGAGAGAGGGATAGAAACATCAATGATGAGAGAGAATCATTGATTGGTTGCCTCCTGCACGCCCCCTACTGGGGACTGAGCCCACAACCCAGGCATGTGCCCTTGGCTGGAATCGAACCCGGGACCCTTTAGTCTGCAGGCCGACGCTCTATCTACTGAGCCAAATCAGCTAGAGCTGGATAGTGTAGTTTTGTGGTATATAACTATGGCCCAAGACTGAATGGTCATATATGTATTATATCCATGTGATGGAATATTATATGGCTAATTAAAATGGATATGACATAATGTTAAGCAGTACTCAAAGCTATGGATTAAGCCCTAGCCAGTTTGGCTCAGTGGATAGAGCATTGGCCTGTGGACTGAAGGATCCCGGGTTTGATTCCAGTCAAGGCACATGCCTGGGTTGCAGGCTCAATCCCCAGTAGGGGGCATGCAGGAGGCAGCCAATCAATGATTCTCATCATTGATGTTTCTATCTCTCCCTCTCCCTTCCTATCTGAAATCAATAATATATTTTTTTAAAAGAAAAAAAAGATATGGATTAATAATATTAAAAATTTTTTAAATTATATGCCATCTATTAAGGATTTTGTTAGGCATTTTGCAAGGATTATATATTCGAAATGACATTTTAGTTGGATAGTCAATGAAGAAGGAATAGGTATAGCTACATTTATTTTTTATTTTTAAAAATATTTTATTGATTTTGAAAGAGAGAGGAATGGAGAGGGAGCGAGAGAGAAAAAAATCAATGTGAGAGTGAAACATTGATTAGCTGCCTCCTGCACCCCTTCCCCCGCCCCCCACACACACACGGGAATGAACCCAATACCCAGACATGTGCTCTGATGGGGAATCAAACCAGCAACCATTCAGTGCACAGAGGGGTGTCCAACCAATGGAGCCACACCAGCCAGGGCTACGGCCACATTTATTAAGTGTCCTGTGTACCGCACATTGCTCTGTTTGCATACATTCCTCATTCCATCTGTAGAATCCACCTACCTGAATTGGGTTATTCATAGGAAATCTTATGGTGAAATGTGCAATTGTATTAAAAAGATACACCTAAGTGAACTTTAAGAACCTGCAGGTGTTGTTTGTCTCAATCAAATGATTTTCTTTTTTTTTTTTTTAAATGAATTTGTTTATAGGATCTTTTTGCTCATGTTTTACTTAATGACTGGAAGGAAACTCTTTTCCCATGTAATTTTTAGCTTTGTTAATAGCTTTATATTTCTGATAGAATTAATGCCAAACTGTTTGTGATACAATAAAAGAATATATATGTATTTGGTTTTTGTCCCTGGTTCCTGGCATGGTGCTCCTAAAACTCAGCTTGGAATTTGCTGTCTTTTTATGCTAATAAGATAACTCTCTGTGGGCAGCAATGGGCCTAGATAGCTTCAGGATGGAGGCTGGTCTTCGCCAGAAAAACTGTTCAGGTAACTGGAGGGTTAGCACTTTCAGCCCCATTCCCCTCCCCAAACTTCCAGAGAGAGGAAAGGGGCTGGAGATTGAATTCAGTCACCATTGGCCAAAGACTTACTCAATCATGCTAACCTAGTGAAGCCTCCATGAATGGTGGGGTTTGGTGAGCTTCTGAGACGGTGAAGACATCCATGTGCTGGAAGGGTGGTGCACCCTGACTCCATATGGGCACAGTCTCCTGTACTCAGGACTATTTTATTTTATTTTTTAAAATATATTTTTATTGATTTCAGAGAGGAAAGGAGAGGGAGAGAAAGATAGAAGCATCAATGATAAGAGAGAGTCATTGATCGGCCACCTCCTGCACTGGAGATCGAGCCTGCAACCCGGGCATGTGCCCCAACCAGGAATCAAACCATGACCTCCTGGTTCATAGGTCAATGCTCAGCTGCAGAGCCACGCCGGTCGGGAAAATGTTAACTTTTTACCGCATCTGCTGTATTATGATTCCCCTTGACTTCCAAATACTTAAGTGTTTATAAAAGGTCAATGTTTAACAACTATATTTCTATAAATTAGCAAACAATCGTGAAATGAAACTTTGAAGCAATGCCATTTAGTGATTTGAACTAAAGTATTTAAAAATAAATGTAATGGGCCCTGGCTGGTGTGGCTCTGTTGGTTGGAGCGTCATCCCATACACCAACAGATCACTGGTTTGATTCCCGGTCAGGGCGTGCAGGAGGCAACCAATTGATGTCTCTCTCTCTCTCTCTCTCTCTCTCTCTCTCTCTCTCTCTCTCCTTCCCTCCCTCTCTCTCTAAAAATCAATAAACATAACCTCAGGTGAGGATTAAAAATTAAATAAATATAATGGGAGATATGCAGGGCCTGCAGTAAATGCTATAAAACAATTGACTTTGAAAAATCAATGGCATATATAAATGGAGAGCTATAACATATTGTTAGCCTGTCAATTCTCTCCAAACGTACCTATTGATTCAACAAAATCCCAATAAAAATCCCAGCAGACTTTTTAAAGTAGAAGTTGACAAGTTGATTTCAAAATTTATATGGCAAGGACCTGGAATAGCCATGATGATCTTGAAGGAAAAGGAGGAGGACTATTCCACTCTATTTCAAGGCTTATTTAAAAGCTACAGTAATCAAGTCAGGGTGGTGAAGACCTAAGGATAAACAAATAAATCAATGAAATAAACCATATAACAATGAATGCGCTCAGGTGCCTATCAAAACTAACACTGACTATAGAGCTGTGTATGTCCTGTAAGTTCCCTGCGTGGCCTGCTGATAACGCTCTAGTTGCTGGGTTGTGAGGAGGCCCAGAGTGGCGGTGAGGAGCTACGTTGGATGGAGTGGGGGGCACTGGACTGCCTGCCTAAGAGTTTCAGAATCTCTAAGACCAGCCTGGGTGGAGTGAATGGGGGCAGGGAGGTAGGGGAGAGACAAGAGTAGAGTTGCCAGATTGAGCAAAATAAAAATACAAGTGACTTAATACAAACTTTAATTTCAGATAAACAACAAATAATCTTTGAGTATGCACCATAAAATACTTGAGACATACTTATAGTACAAACTATCTATTCTTTACCAGAAATTTGTATTTAAATTAGCATCTTCTGTTTGATCTGGCAACCCGAGGTGGATGGGGGAGTGGAATGGACCTGGAAAAGAAGGGTTAGGACATGAGGGGGCAGAGGAAGAGAGGCTAAGGGAAAGTGAGGGGAACTGTAAGGACAGCTTGGAAAGAGTTGGAAGTTGGAGGAAGCGAAGAGAAAGAGATGGAAGAAAATGGGTGGGTGTGGAAGAGAGGGTGGGAAAAATGGTTCTAGAAGGAAAAGAGAAGTAGGGGGAAAAGGATGTGCTGGGGATGGGGGTAGGGGAGAGAAGTGAGAGAAATCCAGGATGCAAATGTGAGAGAGATGGGAGGGTTGAGAAGGGGCAGGCAATGGAAATCCTTGGAAAAGACAGGAGTTTGGGATGTAGAGGGAACTCGGCGTATTCAAGAGGTTGTGGGTTATGGGTCAGGAGAGACCCTCCTAAGTGTTCTTCCCGGCATTTAGCTGCGATCCTGGAGTCCCCCAGGCCACCGGTGCAGGGGATATACCACTGTGGCCAGCACAGGGCACAGACCCCTGAAGTTCAGCCATCTCTGCTCCTACAATGATAGCACATGATCCCTGCACTCCCCATCCTGACCCATCCTGGAGACCCCAGTCTCTAGTTCTCAGAAACCTGGCTGGTCAAAAAGGGCAGGGCTCCCAGAGCGCAGCAGCTCCTGCCTCCCTCACACCCACGAGGTGCAGAGGAAGCTCAGGCAGGAGGGGGCGTTCTCTAAGGACACGGTGAATGCAGCGCCTCGCCGATGAGTGAACGGGCTCTCCTGGCCCACATTTGATGACCTTCCAAAAACACCTGCCACCCTGATTTGCCAGCCCTTACCCCAGGCACGGGTTAGATGGTCCTAAAACCCATTCCTAACGCCCAGGTTCTGCTGCTCCTGGCTGTGGGTCTCTTCCTAGAAGCCTCTGTCTTCCTCTTTGTCAGGAGCCAATCCTCCCCCCATATCTGTGTGAGGCTTTCCACAGTCACCATGCACAGTTGTTCCTGTTGGGCGCTGCACAAGAGCACCATACCTAAGGAGGTGCCAGTCACACCACAGGCATTTCTGTTATTTTGGAAACAATTAAAAAAATATATTGTGTGTAGTGTGTTACTCTTTTGCGACTGCAGGGATTTCTAGTTTATTGCAACAGTGTTCCAGCAGATGGCAGTAAAGTGCCTTCTTTCAACAGGGTTGGTAGCTACCGTTCCTCTTCCACGGACCAAGGAGAATTCAGTCTGAAAACAGGAACACATTGTTGATCTCATGTCTTCTAAAATAGCCTGTGCTTCTCCCTGGCTGTGCGCTCATTTGGTTGGAGCGTTGTCCTTTATACCGAAAGGTTTCGGGTTCGATTTCTGGTCAGGGCGTATACCTAGGTTGCCTGGACGGAAGGAAACCAATCAGTGTTCTCTCTCACCTCTCTCTCTCTCTCTCTCTCTCTCTCTCTCTCTCTCCCTCATCCTCTCTATCCATTCCCCTCTCTTTAAAATCAATAAGCATATCCTCAGGTAGGGATTAAAAATAATAAATAAATAAATAAATAAATAAATAAAATAAAATAGCCAGTGCTTCTAAACAAGGACCTGCTCTTCCACCTGACACACAGAGCATCTTTAAAAAAAAAAAAAAAAATCCCTATTGGTATCTGTGCACTGATACCAGTGCGCATTCAATGTTTCATATTGCAGTTCATGTTTTCTGCTAGTTATTTACAGTAACAGACCAGAACTAATGAATTCCAAACTTAGTAAATTCACGTCCTCTCACTTGGCACACATTGCTGTGCAATAACTAATATACTGTTACCATTAGTAACTCATAGAGAGCGGGGGGTGGGTGGAAATTAGAGAGTATTACACAATAGCTTGTTAATTATATTTTATAGTAGTTGTTTATTGTTGCTTTAAATTTTTCCAGCAGTATAAAATTAACTATTGCCTGGCTGCTGTGGCTCAGTTGATTGAGTGTCAGCCCATTTGCCAAGAGGTCACCGGTTCCATTCCTGGTCAGGGTACATGCAGGGTTTTGGGCTCTCAATTCCCAGGAGGGGGGGTGCAGGAGGCAGCCTGTTGATGTCTCATTCTCGTCAATGTTTCTCTCCTCCCTCCCTCTCTAAAATCAATAAAAATGTTTTTTAAATGTTTAAAAAATTAACTAAATTAAAATGTAATGACTTACCTACATATTATTTTAAGATGTTAAAATTCTAAAAATAAAACAGCAAGCCTATTTTACATTTACCAATAAGGATAGATCATTAGGATCAGAAAATGGAAAACTATTATAAAACTAACTAGATAATTGAATAAGCCTTTGTGGAAAATAAAGTGGGGGAGGACTTTCCACAGCTGTTATGTAGATGAATCCAGATGTGTTAATGATTGGCTTGAATTTACCTCCCACTTCCATGTAAGCCACCAGGAAACATTTTCAAGAAATGATTGAGGAGAAACCAAGATGGCGGCATAGGTAAACACCGGAAATTGCTGCCTCGCACAACCACTTCAAAAATACAACTAAGCCTAACCGGTTTGGCTCAGTGGATAGAGCATCGGCCTGCAGACTGAAGGGTCCCAGGTTCGATTCCGGTCAAGGGCATGCACCTTGGTTGTGGGCATGTCCCCATTGGGGAGTGTGCAGGAGGCAGCTGATCGATGTTTCTCTCTCATCGATGTTTCTGACTCTCTATTCCTCTCCCTTCCTCTCTGTAAAATATCAATAAAATATATTTTAAAAAAACAAAAACAAAACAAAACAAACAAAAAAAACCACAAAAATACAACTAAAAGACAAAACAGACATCATCCAGAACCACAGGAAGGCTGGCTGAGTGGAAATTCTACAACTAGAAGGAAAGAGAAAAGCACACTGAGACTCAGAGGAGGTGCGGAAGTAAAGTGCAGAGGAACAGAGGCGCACGTGGAAAGGGCTGGCAACTGAAGACACGGTTGTCTTTTTGAATCGGGAGGGAGACACAGATCCCGACTGCTCTGAACTCCAGTTTCGGGCGAGTCTCTGGGGACCCAGACTCAACGGGGAGAAACTGGACTGTCTGGCATCGGTCGGAACTCGAGGGCGGCTTTCTCTCAGAGGTATTTGCAGCAAATACTGGGACACTGAGACCCAGGGCCTCTTAGGGTGGACTGAGGAGCAGCCATAGCTGCTTGCTCCACCCTGTTGATCCCCTGAGACCCTGCCCCACCCAAGCTGTGCGCAGAGGCTTTTGCATATGAAAGGCCTGGTCCTTTGCAATCTGAAAACTACCTAAGAAATGACTGAGAGGGAGATAGATGAAGAAGTTTTTCATTAAATATGCTTAATATATTTGTCTATTGATTTTTAGGGAAAGAAGAAGAGAGAGAGAAACATCAATGTGAGAAACATTGAACTGCTTCCTTCCTGCACGCCCCCCAGCGGAGATGGAGACTGAATTCCTTGACCGGAAATCAAACAGGCAACCCTTTGGTACATGGGACCACGCCCAACCAACTGAGCCACACTGGCCAGGGCTAAATATGCTTTTTGCCAATCCAGTTAACCCGCTATCTGATTTGAACATTAGACTCTTAAAGCTAAATTCTTAAATTTTGAAGGTTTGGATATCTGACTCAAATTTAAACTCTCAAAAATGATTCACTTTAAATAAGAATGTTGAACTTCCCAAAGCCTATAACGATAGACAGAAATGTTTCACCAAATTCTCCCAACTGGGGAATAAATGATCAGATTCAGGTAACTTTATTTCACCAGCTAGTATCCTGTAGTCAATCTTTATTTCAATCTGTGGACATGGGAAAAAAAAATACTGAAAAAGAGAAGGAGTAGAGTGTAGTGGG
Organism: Myotis yumanensis; assembly: GCF_028538775.1. Taxonomy (NCBI): domain Eukaryota; kingdom Metazoa; phylum Chordata; class Mammalia; order Chiroptera; family Vespertilionidae; genus Myotis; species Myotis yumanensis. The sequence goes on from NW_027223774.1 coordinate 14,100,012, forward strand.
TGCTGTGGTTTGCCACTAAGATCTGTTCAGAAATGAAGGGCTTGCTTCTCTCATCTGGGCCCCGTTGGGCACTGCCTCAGCTGCAGACCCTCAGGCCAGAGCTCCCCCTGGGGTGGACTGGGCCCCTTTGGGACTGAATCACAGCCCACCTTCTCCTTCTGCCCAGTCCTGCTTCCTTCTCTTTCCTCCCACAATCCTGAGCACTAATGTCCATGTCAGTCTTGCCTCCTAATGAGCCACACACAGATTGGCACCTTTGATCACATATTTGAAAATAAGAAGGTGAGGGACACATCCTCAATAGGATGCAATGTTAGCATTATCTTAGCAAATATTAGCAAAGTTAGGATCTGAAAAAGCAAAGTCCTGAACAGATATTTGTACACCCATGTTCATTGCTTATTGTTCACAATAGCCAAGAGGTGGGAGCAATGCATGTTACATCAATGGGTGCATGGACAAACAAAATGCGGTATATCCATTCAATGGAATACTATTATCCAACCTTTAAAAGGAAGGAAGTTCTGGCACATGCCACAACATGGACGAACTTTGAAGACATTATGCTAAATGAGATGAGCCAGTCATAAAAAGATAAATACTGTATAATTCCACTTAGGTCTCTAGGATAGTTGCCAGGGGCTGGGGGGAGGGAGTATGAGAAGTTGTTTTTCAACAGGTCTGTAATTTCACTCTTGCAGGATGAAAAAGTTCTAGAAATTGGTTGCACAACAATAGGAATACACTTAACACTACTGAACTGTAAAAAACTTAAGATCTGATCTGAAGAAGGCCGGGTTTATGTGAAATAACAAAAGAAAATATTGGTGCATAATATACACAATTCTGTTTTGGCAAGACAGTGACCAGAGTTTTAGGAGAAAAGTCCACCGTTGTGGTAACATGTGGGAGAACATTTATGCAGAACAAAGATTGGCAGCAGTCAACATCACGCATCATCTAGGGCAGTGGTTCTCAACCTCTGGCTCTTTAAATACAGTTCCTCATGTTGTGAGCCAACCATAAAATTATTTTCGTTGCTACTTCATAGCTGTAATGTTGCTACTGTTATGAATTGTAATGTAAATATCTGATACGCAGGATGGTCTTAGGCGACCCCTGTGAAAGGGTCGTTCGACCGCCAAAGGGGTCGCAACCCACAGGTTGAAAGCTGCTGATCTAGGGGGTCACATAAAATAAAAAACACAACTCATTACAATATTGCATGTTTGATTAATGAATGGACTTATTTCAAATAAGGTAAGGAATGCTAAGTGTTTCTCAATTATTTGGGCACAAAACCTGTTTGTAGTTAAAGGTCAGTTAACAAGTAGTGCTAGGTGGACAGATTTTCCAGGTTGCACCTATTCCTATGTGTAAACTTCGGGGATTTGTCCAGTAGATGGTATAACTGGAGACAGATGATGTACACATTTAGGAACCTGATTACACCAACTAAATCTTGGGGGGAAATCATTTGAGAGGTGAGGTATTTATAAAAGTGGAAGCTTCTGGAATACGACAGACGATCCTTGAGAAAATTCGAAGGCATTCAAACAGACCCGTTTGGACACTCAACACCAGGCAGTTGAGGACAGCCAGACCTGCTCCAATAGGTGGTTGGTTCTGGGGACGAAACTCCAGGCAAAACCTCCTAACTTGCCTCCTTCACTCTTCCTGGAGGAGCAAACCCTTGGTCTGCACATTCGTTAAACTGGATAACGATTAATGCGGCCAAAATTTCTTTCCATGCCACTGAATGTTTGCACATCATTCAAGCTCTGCAACTACTCTTCAGCTCCTAATAAATGTTGGAATATACTGAAAAGACATCTATCAAAAATAAAGTTGAAACTGTTCAATATGCGAAGAGAAAGTGAGCTAAGAATTCAATTCAAGGTTGCAGCAACAACACCCTTTAAGAAACTGTTCATGGCATTCGTAAAGATTTGCATCTTAGAACATGAGCCAAATTTACACTTTGAAAATCATCTACTTCTTACATTTTTTTCATTTATTGAGAGAGAGAGAGAGAGAGAGAGAGAGAGAGAGATTGAGATTGAGATTTGTGGTCCCACTTATTTATGCATCATTGGTTGATTCTTGTATGTGCCCTGACAGGATCAAACCCACAACCTTGGCATATGGGATGACACTAACTAACTGAGCTACCCTGTCAATGTGAAAATCATCTACTTTTAAATGATTTTTTTAAGTGAAATTAATATTTTTAGCAAAATATTGCAGGAACCCAATTCAGTGCCCTCATGAGCGCCAAAGGGGGACAGAATAACACAAGATGAGTCCAAGTGGAAGTATGCTATTTCGTGTATGTTTCTGTGTGCTTGAATGTAGCTACAGTAAAAAGTATTTTAAAAAGCACCTTAATGGCTATGACAAAACATCCTCATTTTCCCCCAATCTCTTCATTAATTTCTAAAGTTTAGCATGGGTCAGTGGTTGAGCATCAACCTAAGAACCTGGAGGTCACGGTTCGATTCCCGGTCAGGGCACATGTCTGGGTTGCAGGCTCGGTCCCCCATGTGGGGTGTGCAGGAGGCAGCCAATCAATGGTTCTCTCTCATCATTGATGTTCCTATTCTCCCTTCCTCTCTGAAATCAATAAAAAAAATATTTTTTAAAGTTTAATTACTAAAAAGTGTCTACAAAAAAAACAACTCTGGGTTCCTAGGGAGCTGGGAGCTCCTGTTGTATGGCCAGGACCCTGCACATCTTAGACTAGATCACTGGGTCTCTACTTGATTACCTGCAATGGGAAGCTTTCTATCTGACATTTCACAGCCTCCAAAAATACCTGGAGGTTACCAGATTGAAGATTACACATGCCCAGCCACACACACACACACACACACACACACACACACACACTCTCTCTCTCTCTCTCTCTCACACACACACACACACTCACACACACTCACTCACACACACTCTCACACACACACTCTCACACACACACACACACACTCACACACACACTCACACACACACACACACACACACACTCACACTCTCACACACACACTCACTCACACACACACTCACACACACATTCACACACACACATTCACACACACACACACTCACACCCAAGAATGAGCTGCTCTGCCGACCCTTCCAGCCTCAACCTGTGGATCAGGAACCACTGTGGACACCTCCAAAGCTCCACTAGGGTTTCCGAGAACCCAGCCTCCTTCCTGGGGCAACCTCCACTCCCAGAGGCCCTTGGCTCCACCTGCACCTGTGTGGCCAGCCCCGGACAGAGAGCCTGGGGCAGGGACAGGAGAAACAGGAATAATAATTTGGATGCAAAACAGTTTGGGGGAAGTGGTGCCTAATGGGAGGGGTGGGGATTTGGCAAGATGAGAGTGCGGGAGGCTATGCCTGAGAGCGTCCAGAGCCCTGGTGAGTGTCCATAGTTCCTGGGGATCCCCTGTCAAAGTTAAACAGACCCAGGAGACTTTATTCAAGACCATGGCAATCGGGGAGATAGAGTGAGCTCAATCCATGGAAACAAAAGGTGGGAAGGGTTTCCAGTCCTGGAAGGGAAGTTGCTAGAGGATGAGCAGAGGGAGCTTGGTCCAGCTCCCTCATCCAGCATGCTGCATCATTCCTGAGTCAGATGTTTGTCTCTGTCATTAGGCACCTGTGTTTGCTAATTGTCACTTATTCACGTTCAGCTCCTGCCCTCCCACGGAGCTGGGAGACAGGGCTGCTATCTTCCTTGATGAGGACATTTCAAAGGGGTGGCTCCCAGCTTCCTGAGAAAGGCACTCCTGGGTGTAAAACTGGCAAGAGGCTGGGAGAACTAGGAATATATCCCAAGAAAACAGAAACACCAGTCAGAAAGGGTATATGCACCCCTATGTTCATAGCAGCACAATTCACCATAGCTAAGATCTGGAAACTGCCTAAGTGCCCATCAGCAGATGAATGGATTAGAAAACTGTGATACATCTACACAATGGAATACTACGCTGCTGTAAAAAACTCTTACCATTTGCAACAGCATGGATGGAACTGGAGAGCATTATGCTCAGTGAAATAAGCCAGTCAGAGAAAGATAAATATCTCATGATCTCACTCATTTGTGGAATATAATGAACAACACAAACTGATAAACAAAAACAGAACCAGAGCCATAGAAGCATCGAACAGACTGTCCAACCTATGAGGGAAGGCGGGGGGGTGGGGGGGGTGAGGGGATAAGAGATCAACCAAAGGACTTGTATGCATGCATATGAGCATAACCAATGGACACAGTTGGGGTGAGGGGTGAGGGCATGTGCCGGGGGTGGGGGTGGCCAGGGTGAGGTCAATGGGGGGGGGGGGCGGGGAGGAGACTTATGTAATTCTTTAAATAATACAGAATTAAAGTTTTTTTTAAAAAAAGAGGCTGGGAGATTTACCTACATTTCAAAGGGACAAAGAATTTGAAATGACAAGTTTTCTGAAGTAAATGCTCTAAGGAAGGTCGGGGGCCTGTACATAGTCAGGAAGAAACCTGTGTAAACTGTAGTCAAGCTCGGGGGACGGGTAAGGCTGTCCTGGTCACCACCATTATGTCAGCTCTGTCCCATCCACCTGTGGGCCCGTGACCCTAGGTCTCTGCACGTGCCTGGTGCCCTCCCTGCACAGCACAGAGAGTGGGTGTGAAGCCTGCAGGCAGCTCCTCCCAGCGGGGAGAAGGGGCCCCAGCTCCGACTGCCTGCAGGGACACCCACCTGCATGTCCCCATCGGCCCTATGTCTGATGTCCACATGGGTCTGCCTGTGTCCTTGGGGGACAGAGTGTCCCTCTGGCTGTCTGCCTGTGTCTCTATCTCATCCAGTTTTTAAAATTCATTCATTTACCAATCTAATAAACATTTATTAAATGCCTTCTGTGGGCATGTCCTGTTCATCGGGGTGTCATCTCTCTTTTACCTTTACATCTGTCCACATTGTCTTTCTACATCCCATGTGTGACTCTGGGTCTCTCCCTCTCCCTTTTCCTCTCCCTCTCTCTCTCTCTCTTTCTCTCTCTCCCTCTCCCTCTCTCTCTCCCTCTCCTTCTTCCTCTCCCCCGCCCCCTCCCTCTCCCTCTCCCTCTCTCTCCCATCCTCCCTCTCACCCTCACCCTCAATTTGTACATCCCCCAGAGTCCACGCCCCAGGAAAAGAGTGTCCAGGAGTCATCGTGGCCCCACCATGAATGTCTAGGAGACCAGCCCTAGAGAGGGAGGGCGGGGGTGGAGGAATCCTGACAAGCCGGGGAGCTGGGATGCCTGGAGCAAGGCAGGGAGAACCAGCCCAGCAGAAATCAGAGCAGGAGGAGCTGTCCACGGTGTCTCCACTGAGCTCCACAACCTGGCAATGGGAGCCCCCAGAGCCATCCTGCTCTGCCTCTATGGGTCTGTTCTCTGCCTGACAGGTAGCCAGACTGCTAAGTCCACTGACAAGAAGGGCCTGGTGGGCGCCTGGACTTCTGGGTCTGAAGGAGGAGGGGCTGGGGGCCTGGACTCTTGGGTCTGAGGGAGGAGGGGCTGGGGGCCTGGACCCCTGGGTCTGAGGGAGGAGGGGCTGGGGGCCTGGACTCCTGGGTCTGAGGGAGGAGGGGCTGGGGGCCTGGACCCCTGGGTCTGAGGGAGGAGGGGCTGGGGCCTGGACCCCTGGGTCTGAGGGAGGGGGGGCTGGGGGCCTGGACCCCTGGGTCTGAGGGAGGAGGGGCTGGGGCCTGGACCCCTGGGTCTGAGGGAGGGGGGGCTGGGGGCCTGGACTCCTGGGTCTGAGGGAGGAGGGGCTGGGGGGCCTGGACCCCTGGGTCTGAGGGAGGAGGGGCTGGGGGTCTGGACTCCTGGGTCTGAGGGAGGAGGGGCTGGGGGCCTAGACTCCTGGGTCTGAGGGAGGAGGGGCTGGGGGTCTGGACGCCTGGGTGTGAGGGAGGAGGGGCTGTGGGTCTGGACTCCTGGGTGTGAGGGAGGAGGGACTGGGGGCCTAGACTCCTGGGTCTGAGGGAGGAGGGGTTGGGGGCCTGGACTCCTGGGTCTGAGGGAGGAGGGGTTGGGGGCCTGGGCCCCTGGGTCTGAGGGAGGAGGGGCTGGGGCCTGGACTCCTGGGTCTTGGTCATGGAGAGGCCTGGAGACTGTGTCCTCTTCATTTCTCTTCCCCTCTCAGTCATTTTCCCCATCTGTCTTCCTGCCACTTCAGCCTTTCTCATCCTCCTTGCCCATGACCCCACTCCAGGGCACTCCGGGGAGCTGTGGGTGCTCTTTACAAAACTGTCAGGGAACCTTGGCCTCATCCTCAGGCAACCCCTTCCCCTAATTTGGTTAAGAACAGGGCCACACTCACTGGGACTGAAGTGGCTACAAAGACAAGGAGTTGGCGCGGTGGGCAGGAGGCTATGTCTGCACAGCTGATGTGGGTGTGCCCCTGCACGGGAGGCAGGCAGTGTGTGTGTCAGTGTGTCACCATGTCCCGTGGGTCTCTGTGCTTGTGTGTGTTCCTCTGTGTCAGGTTTTGATGCCTGGGTGTTTGAACAAATGCTTTTACGGTGTGTATATCTCTTACTTCACTTTTTAATGTATAATTTTGTGCATCCGTGCCTCTCTTTGTATTTATGCATCTCTGTGATCGGCAGGCCTGCATTTTTCTCTGTGTACATGTGTGTGTCGCTCTGTGTACCTCTGTCTCATGACTCCATGTGTCTTGTACCTGTGACTTTAAAGTGTACGCTTTCGTAGATCTTTTTCATGTGCCTCTGACTATACATAATTGTGGTCTCTCTACTTATGTGTCTGGTATGACTTCCTGTGCTCCTGGCTTTCTGTGTGGGGTTATTGGCTCCATAGCCACACGTCTTTCTGTGTGTGAGTAGGATTTTGCGTGTGTGAGGTGTTATGCCTTGGCCTGGGTTGTTGTTTTGCGGGTGAATGGATGCCTTCAGGATACTCTGTGTCCGTCTGTGAGGTTTGCAAGAGCCTGTCAGTCTTGTTCCTTTGCGTTTGTGTCAGTGGTTAAGGGCTCTGTGTGCGTATCCCGGGGCTGGCTGTGGATGTGTCGTTCAAGGTCACCCATCCTGCTGCTGGGCTGGCGCATCTGCTTTCCATCAGTGGCCTTTACGTGCAACTGACCATCACGAGTGCAGTTGGGAGAGGGACAGGCAGAGCAGGAGTGAATCATCTCCTCCTATTTAAGTCTTAGCGAGGTTCCGGGGAGAGTCCAGACCTGGAACAGCCTGGCGGGGTTGGGCGGGGGGGGGGGGCGGGGGGGGGGGGACTGGACTGGCAGGTGCTGTCTCAGGCCTTTAGTCTGGCTCTGGGTAGAACAGCCATGACCAGTGGTGACAGCAGACCCTGTCTCCCCTCAGAGAACGGCCTGAGGTGTGGCGGTCAGGTGCAGGGTGGAGTCCTGCAGGGTGGAGTCCCGAGTGCCCAGGACAGGCATCCCCGGCCTGCGCCTCTCACCCACCCCTGCTCCTCCCCTCAGTGTCCCAGGCCCTGCAATGCTACAGCTTTCAACACGTCTACTTCGGGCCCTTTGACCTCAGTGCCATGAAACTCGCCAACGTCTCCTGTCCCTATGGATGCTCTGAGGCTGTCTTGTCGCTGGACACTGGTGAGGGGCAAGGAAGTGGCAAAAAAAAAAAAAAGGAGAAGGGGGTGCAGAAGAGAAAGGGGTGGGTGGGGGGCCAGGACAAGGGTGAGAGATTAGGGAGGGAGGGGAGGAGCCGAAGGGTTGGAGGAATTGTGGGGAAGAAAAGGGGCAGGATCAGGAAGGAGTGGGAGGTGGAGGAAAGGGAAGAGATGAGAGGCGTGGATGAGGGCGTCGTGGGGGAAGGAGGAGGGGGCAACAGGGAGCCAGAAGGAGGAGGTGGGAGGAGAGGGGCGGGAAGGAGGCGGAGGGGAGGGAGAGCAGACCCGGGGAGGAGAGGGTTGGTGAGGACAGGAGAGGGGAAGGGCTAGGGGAGGAGGCGGCCGGGGAAGTGGAGTTTGAACGGGAGAGAAGGGGGGATGGAAGGGCAGGAAGGAAGGAAGGTGAGAGGGAGGAGCGGAGGGGGAGACTTGAGGCTGGAGGGGGACAGGTGGAGAGCGGAGGGAGAGGAAGAGGAGGGGGCGGGGAGGAAGGCGGGGAAGAAGCGGCGCACCGACCCCTCCCGCCCGCAGGGTACCGCTCCTCGGTGACCCTGGTGCAGAAGGGCTGCTGGACCGGCCCGACCGTGGGCGAGATGCAGTCCAGCGAGGACGCGCTGCCGCCCGACTACTCGGTGATTCGCGGCTGCCACACCGACTGGTGCAACGCTGAGCTCATGAGCCACGACACCATCCCCAACCTGAGCCCAGGTGAGCGAGGACGGGCGGGGGCGGGGCCCCGCGGGCGCCACCTGCAGGCTCCCTCGCTCTCCAGCCTCCACATCTGGCGACCCGCACGCCCGCGGGGGAACCATCACCCAAGGGCGTGTGCACGCTCTCTTCCAGCGCCCAACCCGCCCACGCTCAGCGGCACCGAGTGCTACGCCTGCGTGGGCACCCGCCCGGAGGACTGCACCCCGAGGAAGTCCCGACGGGTCCAGTGCCACCAGGACCAAAGCGTCTGCTTCCAGGGCAATGGCGAAATGAGCGTTGGTGAGAGGCTGGGCGGGTAGGGGGCTGGAGGCAGGGCAGGCCGGAGGGTAGAGGCGCCGGCAGCCAGACCGGGAGGCAGGGCCCTAAGGAAGAGCTGTGGCTCCCCTCGGAGGGAGAAGGCGCCTGGTGGAGGGAGGCGTGGCCCTGATCTAAGGAGGGGGGCGTGGCCCTGGTCTGAGGAGGAAGGCGTGGCCCGGTCTGAGGAGGGAGGCGTGGCCCGGTCTGAGGAGGGAGGCGTGGCCCGGTCTAAGGAGGGAGGCGTGGCCCGGTCTGAGGAGGGAGGCGTGGCCCTGGTCTAAGGAGGGAGGCGTGGCCCTGGTCTGAGGAGGGAGGCGGGGCCCTGGGCTAAGGAGGGAGGCGTGGCCCGGTCTAAGGAGGGAGGCGTGGCCCGGTCTGAGGAGGGAGGCGTGGCCCTGGTCTAAGGAGGGAGGCGTGGCCCTGGTCTGAGGAGGGAGGCGGGGCCCTGGGCTAAGGAGGGAGGCGTGGCCCTGGTCTGAGGAGGGAGGCGGGGCCCTGGGCTAAGGAGGGAGGCGTGGCCCGGTCTGAGGAGGGAGGCGTGGCCCTGGTCTAAGGAGGGAGGCGTGGCCCTGGTCTGAGGAGGGAGGCGGGGCCCTGGGCTAAGGAGGGAGGCGTGGCCCGGTCTAAGGAGGGAGGCGTGGCCCGGTCTGAGGAGGGAGGCGTGGCCCTGGTCTAAGGAGGGGGGCGTGGCCCTGGTCTGAGGAGGAAGGCGTGGCCCGGTCTGAGGAGGGAGGCGTGGCCCTGGTCTAAGGAGGGAGGGGTGGCCCTGGTCTGAGGAGGGAGGCGGGGCCCTGGGCTAAGGAGGGAGGCGTGGCCCGGTCTAAGGAGGGAGGCGTGGCCCGGTCTGAGGAGGGAGGCGTGGCCCTGGTCTAAGGAGGGGGGCGTGGCCCTGGTCTGAGGAGGAAGGCGTGGCCCGGTCTGAGGAGGGAGGCGTGGCCCTGGTCTAAGGAGGGAGGCGTGGCCCTGGTCTGAGGAGGGAGGCGGGGCCCTGGGCTAAGGAGGGAGGCGTGGCCCGGTCTAAGGAGGGAGGCGTGGCCCGGTCTAAGGAGGGAGGCGTGGCCTGGTCTGAGGAGGGAGGCGTGGCCTGGCCTGAGGAGGGAGGGGTGGCCCTGGCCTAAGGAGGGAGGCGTGGCCCTGGTCTAAGGAGGGAGACTGGGAATAAGTTTGTGGACCCACTTGTGGCCCTGGCTCAGTTCTGACCCCTCCTCACTGCCATTTTCCCGCCCCCCCCCCACGCCTCCCCCAGACAATTTCTCAGTCCCTGTGTACATCAGAACCTGCCACCGGCCCTCCTGCACCATCTTGGGCACCACCAGCCCCTGGACAGACATCGACCTCCAGGGCTTCTGCTGTGAGGGTCCCCTGTGCAACGGGGGCTCCGTGACCCAGCCCTTCACCATCGCTTCGGCCACCGCGCCTCCCCTGGCACCGCACTTCCTGGCCCTGCTCCTCATAATTCCTCTGCTGGTGGGCACGCTGGGAGGACCCCTCTGCCTCTCCCCATAGACAGCCCCTCTGGCCTCTTCATGAGCAGGATGCTGGGGGCAGGGCACGCCCCCCCCCAACACACACACACACACACACACACACACTGCTTCAGCCCCTGTAATGTGGGAAACGACGTAAATATATAGTTTCATTCCTGTCTCTCTCCCTCCCACTTCCCTATGCTGCCCCACCCTCACCTGCTCAGCAGGCCTGGCAGAAATGGGGTGAGGTCCCCAGCATCCCAGGGTGGGGACACACAGCCACATCCTGCACTGCATGAAGAGCAAACCTGACAATAAATATTATGTGCTGAGCACCAGCGAGGCCCAGCACCCCATGACCCCACTCCCTGTGCTCTCCCCACCCCCAGCCCAGAGCCTAGGGCCGCTCCAGCAGGCAGCTATGATGATGTCTGTATTATCATCATGAGAGGCTTGAGAGGCAGTTATCATAAAAGTTCAGAGCCCAGGCTCTGGAGCCAGGCCGAATGGGTTCGAGTCCCAGCTCTACCTTTTAGCCGGTGGGGAACTTGGGCAAGTTACTTACCCTCTCTGCACCTGTGTTTCCTCACCTGTAAGGCAGAAGTGAAAATAAAACCTATGATGATGACAGAACCTGCTTCACAGTAGGTTATGGTTGTGGTCGGGATTTAACGAGCTGAGCGTGGAGTGCCTGGGATACAACTGTCAGCCAGCACAGGTGGGCTATTGTCGCAATCCCCACGTGACAGGTGAGCAAATGAGGTGGAAGCACTTGCTTACGCTCATGTAGCTCGTGCACTGTCAGGAGCGTGACTCCCGGCCTCATGAGCCACTCGGCAACCCCACCTCCCAAGCACATGGGTGTTGATTCATTTGACAGAAACACACTTGAGGCAAAGCTGAATTAGGCAAAAGTATCCAACCTGGTGGAGATTGGGAAGATGTCCTGGAGGAAGTAAAACTTAGTCAAACTCCTACAGGATAAAAGGCATTGGCAAAAAGAATAGAAGGGAGGGCATTCTAGGCGCCTGGACAAAGATCCAGGCAGGACGGAGCCCAGGGTGTGCAGGACACTCGAACGAGCGCATGAACTTCATCCTCTTGTGCTCATGCTTCTCAAGGTCCTTTCACATCCTTTCCCTTACTTGATCCTCCCGATGACCCAGTGAGGCAAACAAGAAGGGGAGTTGCACCCCCATTTTGCAGACACGTTGCCCAAGGCACAGCGAGAGAGTGTGATTTCGGCGTAAGTGGCAGAGCAAGGATGGATCCCCACACCTTCTCACTGTCCCTCAAGAGGCAGCCTTGTGGGGCAAAGGGCATCTCAGAAACACTGCCACACTCCTGTGAGGTCAAGAGGAGAAGGATTCCAGATGTCTCCACATCTGACATAGAAGGGGAAGCTGGTGTCATTTCTCATTCAACATCACATTTACTGAGCACCTACTGTGTGCCAGGCACTGTTCTGTTTGCTGGGCATACGGCACTGAACAAAACGGGCAAACGTCCCGACCGTCAGGGACCTGACCTTTCTAATGGGGAAGCTGACTTGGATGTCATTGCAAATGTGGTTTGAAGCTGGGGTGGCCAGTCTGATTGTCAGCTTGGCTAGGCGACAGTCTGCTAGTCATCCAAACGCTAATCTCAGTGTTGCTGCAGAGGTATTTTGTAGATGTGATTAAAGTCTGTGATCAGTTGGCTTTGAATATGGGAGATTATCCTATATCATCTGGCTGGGCCTCATCCAGTCAGGTGACAGGACATAAGGTTTCCTGGAAAAGAAATCTGCCTACGGACAGCAACTTCAGCCCATGCCCAAGAATGCCAGCCTACCTTCCAGACAGCCTGCCCTATGAATTTTGAACGTGTCTGGCCAGCCCCACAATCACATAAGCCAGTTCCTTGCATTAAATCTTATTATATATCCTATATAATAAAAGCGTAATATGCAAATCATCCGAACGGCCAAACAGCAGAATGACTATCCAGAACCATGCTATGACACCCACTGGCGCCAAGCCAGCCAAGGAGGGTGCGATGTGATTGGTTCAGGGGCCCGGCCATCGCCCCATGATTGCCCCGCAGAGGGAGGCGCAGGCCACCAACCAGCAGGCTTTGGCAGGTGGGCGGGGCCTCCCTCTGTGAGAGAAGCCAGGTCCCAGGTGCCCCAGGGAAGCCAGTGCCAGCAGCCAGGGGAAGGAAGACCTACTCTTGCACAGATTTCATGTATCAAGCCTCTAGGATATACACACATACACACATACATATATATATCTGCATCTAGTTCTGTTCTTCTGATTGATCCAAGACTGATACAGAATCCATTGGAGGATTTACTATATCAGGGGACTACCATGACAATATATATAACTAGAGGCCCAATGCATGAAATTCATGCATGGGTAGGGTTCCTTATGCCTGGCTGGCAATCAGAGCTGATCTGTGGGATTATGGGGGTGGGGGCCTGCTGGAACCTGCCTTGGGTGGCCTGGCACTGCCCGCTCTGGTTCAAGCTGGGGCAGCTCCTGTGTTGAGCATCTGCCCCCTAGTGGTCAGTGCATGTCATAGCAACCAGTCATTCTGCCAGTTGTTCCACCGTTTGGTCGATTTGCATATTAGGCTTTTAACATATAGGATTACATATAACTATATAATATGTGTATATATTACATATACATAATGTAAATGCATATTATATTATGGATATTATACAGTATATATAATATTTATATATTATAATTACATATAACTTTTTCATCAAGGAATAAAACACAGTAAATGCATAAAATGCAATGTTTCTGTGTGTATACATCTGAGTAACCTCCACCCAGATCAAGATACAGGACATTTCCTGTCCCCACCCCCAAAGACTCCCTCCCAGCCCCCTCTCTCCTAGCCCCTCCTAGGCACTTTCCTACCCCGCAGGTAGCCATTGCTCTGACTTTTGTCATAGGCGAAGTTTGCCCGTTTTTATACTTCATATGAATGGAGTCCTTCAGCATGTCCTCCTGTGCACATACTTTACATTGTAAAGGGATCCCTATGGCAAGAACAGAAGCAGAAACCGACGAGTGGCTGCTGTACCAGCCCAGGCATGTGATGATGGAGGAGGCCACAGGGGTAGTGAGAGGGGTGGGAATGGGTAGATTTGTTGGTGGAGCTGACAGAACTTGATACATTGGTGGAGGGGTGTGAGGGGAAGAAAAGATAAGACAATGCCAAGGTTCTGGCCTGAGGAACAGGGTAACTGGTGATGCTATTTAGCAAAGAGAAGAGCAGATGGAAAGGAGTGAGAAACAACAGGGCGGGTGGGGTCTGTTGGCCCTGGCCCGTGTGGCTCAGTGGGTTGAGCAGCATCCCATGCACCAAGAGGTCACTGATTGAATTCCCCAGTCAGGGCACATGCCTGAGGTTTCAGGCTTGGTCCCCAGTAGGGGGTGTGCAGGAGACAGCCAATCTCTCTCTCTCTCAAAAATCAATAAAATAACATTTTCAATCAATAAAACATTAAAAAACAGTGGGGCCTTAACCGGTTTGGCTCAGTGGATAGAGCGTCAGCCTGCGGACTCAAGGGTCCCAGGTTCGATTCCGGTCAAGGGCATGTACCTTGGTTGCGGGCACATCCCCGGTGGGGAATGTGCAGGAGGCGGCTGATCAATGTTTCTCTCTCATCGATGTTTCTAACTCTCTATCCCTCTCCCTTCCTCTCTGTAAAAAATCAATAAAATGCATTTAAACCAAAACAAAACAGTGGGGTATTGGACATGTTGAATCTGATTCTGTTTAAACTGTGTCCCAGACGGCCTTCCTGCCCTGCTGTGCAGCAGTGACCAATCGCCCCCTTGGTAATTGGCTTCAGTCATTCAGCGACGAAAGGAACCCTCCTCCTTGCCTGCTGGCTCCGTGGAGCCCACATGGCCAGGTGGCAGCCTCACCTTCCGGTTCAGGGGAACCATCGCCGTGTCCTCTGGTGGACGTATTCCTCCCTTGGGCACCAGGACCTCCCGGCCAGCAGCTCAAAGTCGTGGGGCTGGGAGGCAAAAATTCTGCACGCAGGCTTAGGTGGAATCGTGACAGGAGCCCTGCCACCCCTGGACACCCAGACCCATGTGTTCGGGTGACAGGGGAGTCAGCCCCTGGAGCACATGCCGCATCCTGAGAGGCAGAACCCCGTCCTTTGAGGGTATTGGCAACAATAACTGAGCCTTTCATTGTTTTACCAGGCACGCTCCTTCTATGCGATGGGCTAGGAGGCGAGAGCAGTGAAACCCATGGCATGAGCCCACAGCCACACTTCATTCGCTCTGTGATGGGTTCCCTGGTCAAAAGTCACGCTGTGTGCAACACAGTGGAGGAGAAGACAGTGCGGCCCTGGGGAGGGAGCCCTTCACCTCCAAGCACCCATTTACCCACGGCGGCCGCTTCAGACACGGGTCTCGGAAATGCAGCTGAAGGTAGTAGGGGACCAGCCTGACCAAACGTGGATTTATCCGCGTCGGTGTCCAGCCTTCACTGAGAGCCTCCTGTGCTCCCGGGCACTGTGGCCACGGAGGTGAGTCCCAGTCTGATGGGAGAGGCAGGTCCTTGCTCAGACAGCCACAGGCCTGCGGCGGAGGGATGTGCGGGGACAAGAGGGACTAGTGTTGGGGAAGGGACACATCGGGGCTGGGGCAGAGGGAGGAGAAACTAGTGACAGGTCTTAACGCACGTCATGTGGAAAGAAAAGGGAATGGCATTCCAGACAGAGGGACCAGCTCATGCAAATAGAGAGACAGAGGCAGAAGTCATCTCACTAGAGAGTCAGCAAACACTTGCAATTCATTCTTCTGCGCTGGGTGATGTGGAGAGCCCTACCTGTGAGGAATGCTAGGTCCGATGGGGACAGAGACTGGAGCCCGGGTGGACACAGCCCTGAGAGAGATCAGGCGTAAACAAGAGGGTGCTTGTGCTGGAAAGTGGAGAAGAAACCTCTGCCTGGAGGGTTGGGGCATTGGGACATCGGGGGTGACTTCATGGAGGATGAAGTGGGTTCTGGGTCCTGAGGGATGAGTAGGAGGTCGCCAGGCTAACAGAGTGGAGAACAGCATTCCAGGCAGAGGGGCCTGCCCATGACAAGGTCTCAGGAAACCTGGTTAAATGGCAGAGAGAGAGCGAGCAGGACAGAGCAGGGACAGGAAGAGACAGAGCCGCAGGGAGGGACACCAGCGAGCATGTATAACCTGTCCTTCTGAGCGGGGTGATACCAGGGACTCAGGGCTGAGTCAGACCCAACTTGGCGTCCTGGTCTAGAAAGAGACCGTCACAAACCCGGAAACTCACAGGTGGGCAAAGCATGAAGTCCGAGGGCCTAAGGGAGCTCCAAAGAGGAAGGCCAGGGACGGCTGCCGATGGGAATGAACCTCTGAAAAGACAGCAAAATGACAAGTAGGAATCGGCAAAGGAGCAGGAGCAAGGGCAGTCCAGGGAGGAAGGACAGTGTGCACCGAGGCTTGGTCGGTGTGTAAAGTGTGAGAAAGGGAAGATGAGGGTGCAGAGGGTGGCAGGGCCCTGGGGTGAGGATGAAATTTCCTGACTTTTCCCCTGCAGCCAATGGGGGACTAGGGCAGGGCTTAGAGCAGGGCAGAGGCCTGCTCAAAGGATGGTAAGCTCCTCCTGCGGCCAGGCAGGGGACAGACCGGTTCGGGGGTGGGGTGAGATTGGAGGCAGGGAGACCAGCGAGAGGTTGGTGATGGGGTCTCCCATTCTTGGTCTCCAGGGTCAGGGGCCACTTAGTGTTGAAGGGCTTGTGGGGAGAAGGAGGGACTGAGCACAGAGAGTGGGGGGGGGGGGGGCTGTGGGTTAGGAGGAGTGAAGTTCCTTGTGAGTGAGGACAGTGGTTTCCTCTGGAAGTTGGGAAAGGGCTTGTGGTCAGGAAGATTCTGCATAAAGGCGTGGTCTGTGTATAACGTGCTAATATTCTCCCTGGCTGTGAGTGTGATGATTTCATGGGGGTTCACTATATAATTATGTGCCCAAAATGTTCCTCGATATTTTATGCACTTTCTGCATGAATGGCACGTCTCATACATACAAAAAGAAAAGATGCCAGAGGCAAAGTCAAGGCCAGAGGCCAGGTCTTTGGGCCCCCGTAGTGTGGCTCTTTCATCTTTGGGGCTAGAGATCAGCTTCCTGTCCACCTGGGTCATCCATTGGGAGAGGACACCAGAGACCCTGCTGCGAGTGGAGATGCTCCGTACACAGGCAGACCTGCATCGATGTGCACACTTCAGATCTGTGGACGTAACAATGTGTGAGTCTACCTCAGCAGAAAGGAACAAACCTAAAAATACAACATGTCATTAAATGATATCATGTCTGGGGTTTGCGTTAAAATGGTAGCGGAAGTGAGGAAGTGGGTGGGGGCCTAGATGGGATGCAATTCACCGCGTGTTGGTACTTGTTAAAGGGGTGCATGGAGGTTTGCTGTACGCCTCTGTTCACTTCCGTGTTTTGAAGGTTTTCGTAACAGAAAGGATAGACAGAGAGAGCAAATGCCTGCTGAACAGTGACCCAGGCACTCCCTCCTTTCAGGATTCCGGTGTCTCCCTTCTCTCGGTGATTCCGATGAGATATATACTGGGATCACACAACACCTTGCCCCTTCCCCAAGGTGCCTCTGCTCTCCCAGCTTAAGGAAGTGGGAGCCCAGGTCAGCACCAAGGACAGGTCCGTAGCATTGGGTCTCAGAACCTCAGACAGCAGCTCAGTTAATAGGGGCAGAAATGGCAGGGGAATGGCGTCCTCCCCGCTCCAGGACGGAGTGGAACTGGGTGAGGGGGGGAGCGTCGAAGGAGAGCCAGTCAGTGCCGCTGAACAAGAGCATTTCTTCACCAAACGTTCATGAAGCGTCTCTGAGGCGCAGGCACTGTTCTGAACGCTGGGATGCAAGATCCCTCTCCGCACCAACGAGGAAAATGAGCCAACAGGACCGTCTAGATCAGCGGTTCTCAACCGTCCTAGTGCCGCGACCCTTTAATACAGCTCCTCATGTTGTGGTGACCCCCAACCATGAAATTATTGTCGTTGCTACGTCATAACTGTAATTTTGCTGCTGTTATGAATCGTCATGTAAATATCTGATAGGCAGGATGCATTTTCATTGTTACAAATTGAACATAATTAAAGCATAGTGATTCATCACAAAAACAATAGGTAATTATATATGTGTTTTCCGATGGTCTTAGGCGACCCCTGTGAAAGGGTCGTTCGACCCCCAAAGGGGTCGCGACCCACAGGTTGAGAACCGCTGGTCTAGATTGTCCGAAGTGCTGGGCTAACGGGAAAAATGAAACAGGATACAGGACGATTTATGGTGCCAGCGGTGAAGAGGTGGTCAAGGATGAGACAATATTGATCAGAGAGCTGGATGAAGTGTGTGTGTGTGTGTGGTGGTGGTGGTGGTGGTGGGGGGGTGATCCATGAGGAGATTGGAGGCAAAAAGTGCTCAGACAGAGGGAAAAGCAGGCGACAAGCCCCCGAGGCAGGAAAAAGCTTGGCACATTTTAGGATCAGCAGGAGCAAAATCAATGGAGGGGAAAGTGGCTGCTGGGGGTTGGGCACCACTGGAATAGACACACAGCGAGAAATTGGGAAAGAGAGGTGAGAAAGCGTTAATCACAAGCAGTGGTTGAGAGAGTCAAGGAAGGCCCAGAGGCAAAAAGGTAGAAGCAGCCCGGCCGGCGTGGCTCAGTGATTGAGCGTCGAGCTAGGAGGTCACAGTGAGGGCACAAGCCCAGGTTGCAGGCTCGATCCCCAATGTGGAGTGTGCAGGAGGCAGCCAATCAGTGATTCTCTCTCATCATTGATGTTTCTATCTCTATCTCTCCTTTCCTCTCTGAAATAAATATAATCCTATATAATAAAGAGGTAAGATGCAAATTGACCATCACACCCTCGCACAAGATGGCTGCCCCCAGGTGGTCACAAGATGGCTGCCACAAGATGACCAGCAGGGGAGGGAAGTTAAAGGTGACCAGGCCTGCAGGGGAGGGCAGCTGGGGGTGACCAGGCTGGCAGGGGAGCAGTTAAGCGTCGATTAGGTTGGCAGGGACATGGTTAGGGGGTGATCAGGCTGGCAGGCAGAAGCGGTTAGGGGCAATTAGGCAGGCAGGCAGGCGAGCGGTTGGGAGCCAGCAGTCCCGGATTGTGAGAGGGGTCCCAGATTGGAGAGGGTGCAGGCTGGGCTGAGGAACAACCTCACCCCCAGTGCAAGAATTTCATGCACCGGGCCTGAAATACATATATATATGTGTTTAAGATAGATGCAAATGATACTAGCTGCAATTCATAAAGGCAGTTTTTATGATCTAGTCCATTACCTATTCATATATAGGGATTCCCAAAAAATGTATACGCACACTTTGAATAATTATAAAGGCAGTGTTTATTAAAATACATTTCATTTTCAAAATTGAGCTATCAGCTGTTGAAGTGTGTATACATTTTGGGGGGGCTCCCTGTATATGGTATATATATTCATATGTATACTTTTATTATGGAAAACTCCAAACATAAAAGTGAGCAGAAGAATATAACATTTATTGTTACTGTGTAACAAACCACCCCAAAATTCAGTATCTTAACATAAAAAGTGTTTTTTCTCATTATTTCTCATGATGCTGAGGGTTAAAGGGCACTTTTGCTGGTCTCTCTAGAGGTCATTCATGCAGCTGCATTTAGTTGGGGCTGGACTGGGGCTTCTGGCCAGGTGCCTCATTCTTCTCTGCACGGCCTCTCCACGTGACTAGCTTGGGCTTCCTCACAGCATGGCAGTCTTAGCGTTCTCAGAGCACAAAAGCAGCAGCATTGAGTTCTCTTAGGAACTGGACCTGGAACCAGCCCAGCATCATTTCTGCCACATTCTATCGTTGAGAGCAAGTCACAAGCCAGCCAGACTGAAGGAGAAAGGACAGAGAGCCCGCCACTCAGTGAGAGAAGCCACAGGCCAGAACAGAGAGGGCAGGCAATGCACCACGAGTGCCCGACATAGGCCAGGGTCCGGATAGTCCATCTCACCTAATCCTCAAGCAACCCTGTGACATTGCTATTACCACACCCATTTTAGAGGTCTCATAGGACACCCAGCTAGGAATAGCAGAGCTCAGGTTTGTGGCCAGTACGGCTCCGTTAGTTGAGTGTCATCCCTTGCACCTAAAGGGCGCTGGTTCGATTCCAGATTGGGGCATATGCCCAGGTTGTGGGTTCAGTCCCTGGTTGGGGTGCATGTGGGAGGCAGCCGATCAATGTTTCCCTCTCACATTGATGTCTCTCTCTCTCTCTCCCTTTCCCTTCCTTTCTCTCTAAAGTCAATAAAAACATATTTTAAAAAATAAAGAAATAAACCAGGATGTATATGCATTATATCCCACAGAAAAAGAAAGTCAGTGGCCATGTCAAGCAAGGTTTGAACCAAGGTCTCTAGACTCCCAGATTGATATATGTATAATTATATTCTAATACATAATTATATAGAATTAATACATAGTTATATATTAATACATAATTATATATAATTAATACATAGCTATATATTAACACATAATTATGATAACTAATTTAACATAGTAATAGACATCATTGTTAATTGGTGGGGAACAAAAAGATACAAAGAAGAGCCCTAACCGGTTTTGTTCAGTGGATAGAACATTGGCCTGCGGACTGAAAGGTCTCAAGTTCGATTCCAGTCAAGGGCATGTACCTTGGTTGCAGGCACATCCCCAGTAGGAGGTGTGCAGGAGGCAGCTGATCAATGTTTCTAACTCTCTATCGCTCTACCTTCCTCTCTGTAAAAAATCAATAAAATATATATTCTTTAAAAGATACAAGGCCCTAACTGGTTTGGCTCAGTGGATAGAGTGTCAGCCTGCAGCCTGAAGGGTCTCAGGTTTGATTCCAGTCAAGGGCATGTACCTTGGTTGTGGGCACATCCCCAGTAGAGGATGTGCAGGAGGCAGCTGATCGGTGTTTCTCTCTCATCAATGTTTCTAACTCTCTATCCCTCTCCCTTCCTCTCTGTAAAAAATCAATAAAATATATTTAACAAAAAAAGATACAAAGAAGAAAATAAACAAAACAAACAGAGGGAAAGAAAAAAAGGAGGGAGGGAAAAGACAAGCCATTGCAGACAAAGACCAAGAGACAGAAACTGAGAAGCAAGGCCAGTGCGATACGCAGAGAAAAAGAAGCAAATACAGAGCCAGAGTGAAAGCCAGAGCAAAAGAGCGAGATTGACAAAACCACCAGATTTCCTTTAGCTCGGGAGCTCGGTGAGGACAGGGATTTTGTCTGTTTTATTGTTATTATACCCACCATGCTTAGAGCAGTACCTGCCTCAGTAGGTGCTCAATGTATGTTGACAGGAAACTAGGCTAGGCAAGCAGAGTTCCTGCAGTTCCGGAAACCACCACTAGGTGGCAGTAGCTCGATGCCCTGAAAGCCACCCACCGCCTTAATCCAAAAGACTGCGGGTCCTGGAGGATTTGCAGCCACAGGCCTGACTTTCAGGATGTCTTACCCCCGGCTCAGCCCCGCCTTTCCCTGCACCAGCCCTGGGCGACGAGTGACCTTTCCGCCTGAGACACCCTCTTCTTCACTCCCTGAGCAGTTAAACAACCCTTTGTCCTTAGCCCCTTCCGGCTGGGCCCCAAGGCACCTGGGTCTGTTCCAGACCCGGAGATGGGGCTGGGAGGAAGGTGGGGCAGCTGGGACGAGGCCAGCAAAAAGTCCCAGGGACTTTGGAATCAGTTATTCTGGTTCTTCTGAACCAGGAGTCTGGGCCCCCAGCCCCCTCCTTTCTCAGACTCAGGAGTCTGGGCCCCAGAGTCCACACCCCCAGTCTGCTCCTCCCCTCAGTCCCTGCAGTAGCTCTCAGTCCCCTCCTAGGGGCCAGCCTAGGCACAGAGGCCCTCTGGTGCGCCTTACTTCCTCTCTTTTACAGAGACCCCTCCTCCCCTCCACCTCCCTCCAGGATTGAGACCAAAGCTGAGTCACAGGAAGCTCTGGGGCCCTGAGTCACCCCCACAGCCCAGCTCAGCCCCTCCCTGGACTGGAGGGAGCCGGCTCAAGCCCTGTTTCCTACACACTGACCCCCACAGCCTGGAACTTCGATTTGGAGGCAGGTGCCCTTCCCACTGTGTCCCCATTGCTGCCCACCCGGCATCTCTCATGTCCAGCCTTTGCTCCTTTTGTCTCTCAGTCGTGGTCTCTTTGAAGTCAAAATCTCTCTGCAATAACTTCTTGTCTTGATTCTGGTTTCTGCTTTCTCTTTACCTCTGGGTCTCTTCTCTCTCCATCTCTGCTTTGCTTTTAATTCATTCTCTCTCCCTCTCTTCTCCTCCCCTCCTCTTTCTCAATCTCTCTCTCTCTCTCTCTCTCTCTCTCTCTCTCTCACACACACACACACACACACACACACACACACACCTGGCTGCACCACTAAGGACTCTGGGTATCTCTCCCTGTGTCAGTTTCCCCGGTGCTTGCCCTGAGGCACAGCTGTGGAGGGGCTGGTGCCGGAGGTCTCTGTCCGTGGCTCTGACTCTCTCAGGCAGTCTCTGTGTCTCTGGCCCTTGGCCCCTGAGTGGGGTGGGGTGGAACTGGAAAAGGCCGGGAGAGAAACCGAGATATGGACATGGACAGAGAGACCAGAGTCAGCAAGAGACAGAGAAAATGAGATAGAAAAGAGCGGAGACAGAGATGGAAACAGACAAACAGAGACACAGACATCGATAAACACAGGGAGGGACATGGAGGCAGAGAGACAGTGACAGGGAGCAAGAATAAAGGAAAACAGAGGTACACGAAAATGAAGACAGAAGCAGAGATGCTAAGAGACACACAGAGACACAGAGCTGAGGGAGGCAGAGACAGAGGTAGGAAGAGACAAAGGCATAAAAGGAGAGAAAAGCAGAGACTGAGAAAGACAGGAGGCAGAAATAAAAATGAACCCAGAGGTTTCTAGAGCCGGAGAGACTAAGAGAGGAGTCGGAGGGGAGGCCCTGAGAACCAGGAGGGGAGAGGCACACGGGGATCCGTGCCAGGCCCAAGGGCGGCAGGTGCCAGGGGCACTTAGGCTCAGCCCTAAGAGTGCCCAGCGGCAGCGGTTTCTCCGAGCAGACATGTGTGTGGCGTCTGAGTGTGCCCGGGTGTGTCTCACCCAGTGAAAGCCATGTGTGCCATGAGGCAGGGCCCCGGCACGGGTTGTGTTTTTGTCACTGGGAGTGTCTGTGTGTGTGGTTTGGTGTCTCCGGGTGTGTCTGTGTGGGTTGTGTTAGTGTGTTGCCAGGCACGTCTGTGCATGTCTCATTTCCCTGTGGCTGGTGGGCCCAGGTTTCCGCATGACCTAGGACACGAAAGAGGAGAGGGGTTATGGCTCTGTGTTCCCCCAAGCGTGGTGTCCCTGGGGCCACCGGTGTGTCGGGAGATCAGTGTGTGACGCTGTGCGAGGTGAGTGTGTCACCGTGCCAGGGTGTCCCCGGGTGTTGCTGTAGGAGGCTTTGGATTTGTGCCTCCCAGATGTGGTCACACCCTGCACTGTGTGTGCTGTTCTGTGTGTCCGTGTGTGGTGTGTGTCTCTCTGGGTGTTGTATGTGTAAAGCTGTGGCTCATTCAGTGAGGTGACCGTTTGTATTATCTGGAGGTGCCTGTCCTTGGTGGGGGCCTCTCCTTTCCCTGCCGGTACCGGCCCGGGTGCCCACACTCAGTGTGTGCTGTGTTTGTGAGGTTGTGTATTGCATTGTGCCGCAGGGTGTCCTCTGGTGTTCTGTGTGGGGTTGTTGCAGGCCTATCAGCTGTGTCCGTGGGTCCCATCTGCTGAGTCATGTGACACGTGGTGTTTGTCAGAGGCGGTGCGGGGCAGTGCGGTGTGGATGTGGTTCGTGTCGCTGTGTCTTTGCGCATTTCCCTGTGCGTGCTGCATCTGCGTGGTCGTGCGTGGTGCAGTATATGGAGGGCAGGGCCGTGTGTGGCTGCCGTACACGGTGCCTGGATGTGGCTTGTCCGTCAGAGGCGGTGGCGCATGTTTTCCTCTGTACACATTGCATTTGGGCCCTGGGGTGCATGGAGCCTGTGCCCCCTTCCCAGGGGCACCATTCTGGGCTGTGTCCTCTGTGATGTCTTCCTTTGGGCCCGTGCTGTTAGGGATTCTGTGTGTCGCTGGACAGTGCAGGTCTCTGCCTGCGTCCATTCCCACTGCTCTCCGATTACACACGAGAATGGCACATGTACGGGGGCACACCGTGTGTGCTGTGAGCCAGCCTCTGAGCATCCGTGCGAGTCGCCATGTGCATGACGTGTGTCCGTGTGCAGTTTTCCATGTGCTGGCTGATGGGGACTGCCGTGGGGTGTCCCTAAGTGTTGTGTGTCTGCACGTGTTGGATATCATTCCCCAGGTGTGTAATGCGTGGGACTCTGAGAGTGCACTGTTCACACCGAGATGTGTGTGCGTGCGGCGTTTGGGCACCGCTATGTCAACACAATCTGTGTGTTTGCGGGACACTTGCTATATGTTGTGGTTGTGTAGCTTATGTATGTGCGTCCAGTATGTGGTGTC
Organism: Myotis yumanensis; assembly: GCF_028538775.1. NCBI lineage: Eukaryota > Metazoa > Chordata > Mammalia > Chiroptera > Vespertilionidae > Myotis > Myotis yumanensis. The sequence goes on from NW_027223774.1 coordinate 14,123,709, forward strand.
TGGGTGTGGCTGGGAGTGTCAGGCGATGTTGTGCCCATTTTGATCGCAGTGTCTGTGCCCGAGTGTAGGCGATATTTGGGTGGCTGTGTGTGCCACGGGCGCTGTCTGCTTCCTCGCTGAGTGCCGGAGTGTGTCACACCATGGATGTGGTGTCTGGGTGTGGCTGTGGGTTTCAGAACTTGTTGGGAGTTGTGAGTCACTTGGTGTAGGTTGTGTTGTGTGGCCATGTGTGTTCGGTTCTGTCTCTGACCACGCTGGGTGTGCTGGTGTCACATGGGGCCTGGGCGTGGCTAGATGTAGGTGTGTGTTACACAGTGCAGGCCGTTGTGTGTGACCATTCTGTCAGTGTGTCTTTATCCACGAGGATGCACGATTCTTCCTTGCTCTGCCCCAAGACACACTCCAGCCCCTCCTTAGTCTGAGAAGCGGGGTTGGGGAGCCTCCCCTCTGCCCAAGGGCCTCCCGGCCCCTCCCTGCCCTGCCCAGCAGACACCACCCCCAGAGGGCACCGGCTCCCTGTGCCTCAAAGCGAGAGCCCCAGAGCAACTGAGCGGAGCAGGCTGAGGACCTGCAAGCCACAGTGGCTGCCCTTTGTGTGCTGCGAGGTGGGGGACCCTGGGCAGGAAGCTGGCTGAGTCCCAAGACCCAGGGGGCCATGGGCGGGGAGCTGGTGCCTGGCCTGGGAGCCCTTCGGCGGCGAAAGCGCCTGCTGGAGCAGGAGAAGTGGCTGGCCTGCTGGGCACTGACTCTGGCGGGAATTGGCATCGGGCTCATGGTGCTACACGCGGAGATGCTGTGGTTCGGAGGGTGCACGGTGAGTGAAACTCATTCTGGGCCACTGGAGGCTGGGGGCTGAGACTCCCTGGGCAGAGGGAGGAGGGGCCTGGGGGCTGGGACTCCTGGGTCAGAGGGGTCAGAGGGAGGAGGGGCTGGGGGCCTGGACTTTTGTCTGAGGGAGGAGGGGTTGGGGGGCCTGGACTCTGAGTCAGAGGGAGGAGGGGCTGGAGCCTGGACTCTGGGTCTGAGAAAGGAGGGGCTGGGGGCCTGGACTCCTGGGTCTGAGGGAGGAGGGGCTGGGGGCCTGGACTCCTGGGTCTGAGGGAGGAGGGGCTGGAGCCTGGACTCTGGGTCTGAGAAAGGAGGGGCTGGGGGCCTGGACTCCTGGGTCTGAGGGAGGAGGGGCTGGGGGCCTGGACTCCTGGGTCTGAGGGAGGAGGGGCTGGGGGCCTGGACCCCTGGGTCTGAGGGAGGAGGGGCTGGGGGCCTGGACTCCTGGGTCTGAGGGAGGAGGGGCTGGGGGCCTGGACTCCTGGGTCTGAGGGAGGAGGGGCTGGGGGCTTGGACTGCTGGGTCTGAGGGAGGAGGGCTGGGGGCCTGGACTCCTGGGTCTGAGGGAGGAGGGGCTGGGGGCCTGGACTCCTGGGTCTGAGGGAGGAGGGGCTGGGGCCTGGACCCCTGGGTCTGAGGGAGGAGGGGCTGGGGGCTTGGACTGCTGGGTCTGAGGGAGGAGGGGCTGGGGGCCTGGACCCCTGGGTCTGAGGGAGGAGGGGGCTGGGGGCTGAGACTCCTGGTCTGAGGGCAGAGGGCACTGGGGGCTGGAGTTTGGGATCCAGGGAGGCAACGGCTGGGGGTCCTCTCTGCATAATGAAGGGACAAGGGGTCTCAGTCTTTGAAGGTATTGCAATTAGACAGCTGGAGGTCCAGGACCCCTGGAGTCAGGGGGAAGGGGCTGAGCAGATTAGGGGAGCGGTAACCCTTGGTTTGGTGAAGGGAGGGTGAGGAAAGAAACTAGCTTCTCCCAATAGGTGGGTGGCTCCTTGGTCCTTATCTAAACCCGAACGTTTACCCAGAACCTCAGCATTCAGGGTAGAGGCCAAAAGAAACTGGCTGGGGGTGGGGGTGGGAAATGGACACACACACACACACACACACACACACACACACACACACACCCTGACCCTTCTATATCATTAAGAAGCCCAACTTCCTCAGAATCTACATGCTGTTTAACCTGGGAACTAATGGAGAAGTAGGTGTATAGTAGCCTGGCCTCCTGGGTCCCAGGGGAGGAGGGGAGGAGGGTCTGGCCTCCCGGTCTGAAGGAGGAGGCCTAGAGCATCTTTTGGGGAAGGATCTGACTGAGGATAGTGAATGGAAAGGGAAAGGACAGGTGGGGCCCCGACAAGCCTGAGCAGGCTCCCGGCACATTCCAGCCGTGGTCAGCGGGGCAGCGATGGGGCACAGGGAGGACACGGGTCGGAATTAGTGGCTTGAGGACAGAACAGAATTGCTCAACAGGAAAGGAGGGGTTGGAGACCAGTCTGGCTTAAGGGATGTGGAGTCGGGCTGGTCCGGGGGGGGGGGGGGGGGCACTGATTTGAGGAGGAATCTTGGGGGATGGAGGCTCAAGCTTGGGCTTTGGGGGTGAGGGAGGCAGGCAGCTCTGTAGGGACCAGGAGCCCCATGGAAGGTCAGGGCAGACTGGTTTCCTCCGGCCAGGAGGCCAAGAAGAGAGCAGCGGGCACTGAGGGGGTGGGGCAGCTGAAGCCCATGCCAACAGGAAGCATGGCCGAGCCTACCCACCGCTCCCCGCTCCAGCACCCCGCCCAGCAGGGGATGTGGGGGCATGGGAACCCTGGCAGATATGAAGGGACAAGGGGGTCACTTCTACCCCCTCCATCCACCTTCTCTCTTTCATTTCTTCCTTTCCTTTTCCACCTGCCAGGCTTCTGCCTCCAGCGGTGAGGCTCCCTCAGCCTGTTTCCCCTCTGTAAGCAGGCTGAGGGTTGAAGTCCGTGACCCTCGGGGTCCTCCGCAGCCCCGTTTCTCCGACTGCCTTCAGAGCAGCCATGTCCCCTCCCCACCTCCAGCTCAATCTAATGAACCTATTGCACAGGGACCCAGACAGCTGCTCCCCAGGGGCGCGGGGCTGGAGGAGAGGCAGGGGCCCAGGTCCAGAATGAAGGTGAGCAAGACAGAGATCCCAGAGCGGGTGAGGGAGTGTCCGGGAATTGGAAGAGTAGACGTGACCTCGGGAGAAGTGCAACTGCAGTGTGGGGAGGGGGGTTGTGTCTAGTTGGGCAGCATTTGGGACAAACTAAAGAAAGAGACAGGGAATGAGGTTCCAGAGAAGGATGAAGGGGTGGGGGAGGGCTGTAGACAACAGCACCATTGTTCAGGCTGGGGGGGGGGGGGGGGCAGGCCCCCAGGAGCAGGAAACTGGCTCTCTTCCCCTGCATAGAGGGGGGCCCTGCCCCCTCCAGGGGAGCTGGCAGCATCTTAGGAGAAACAGGTGTCTTAGGAGAAACAGGTGTCTTAGTAGGAACAGGGGGAGCCCAGTTGGGAGCCCAGGTGGTCTCATTCCCCTGCAACACCCCCCAGGCAGGGTTACACCGCCCCCAGCCTCTCTTAGGGAATCTAGCAGGCCCAGTCCCCTCTCAATCCTTCCCTCAGAAATTCTAGATTCCTCCAAGGTATTGCCACACAAAGAGGGAAAAGCCTTCTCCGTGGTTTCTGGGGGCCATGTGCTTCCGGCCAGATCTGCCCTGGGCAGAGAGCCAGGAGAGAGGGCGTTAGGTCAGGGAGAGGAGATGCAGGACACAGGACACAGGGGGGTCTTTCTCTGAGTCTCTCGGGGACTCAGCCCCCGGTGTGAGGGCAGGGGAGGGTGTCATTCATTCCTTGGGGATTGAGTGATGGTTTCTAGGCTCCTTGAGAATGGGGGCATGTGGTGGGACCTGAAGTTGCTTTCTAGGGCAAGACCAGCTGGGTGGGAAGGGGAGGGAAGGGGAGGGGACACTCTTTAGGGGCCAAATGTCTGCTTCTGGGTTTTGGGGGTGAGGGAGGCAGGCAGCTCTCTAGTGATTTGGGGGGGTGCAGGCACACACCCCACATACACACAAACACTGAGGAACACAGACCAACAGAGCCTCCTGGAGCAGCCCCATCTCCCCTGCACACTCATGGATGCTGGGTTCCTGCCCCCAGGCCTCTGTCCACTCTGCCCCTTCCGGAGAGGAAGGGAGAGGGAGAGAGAGAAACATCAATGAGAATCATTGATTGGCTGCCTCCTGCACACCCCCTACGGGGATCAAGCCCACAACCTGGGCATGTGCCCTGACCGGGCATTGAACCATGACCTCCTGGTTCATAGGTCGATGCTCAACCACTGAGTTACCATGGCCAGGCTGAGGATCTATTTTTGATGGGGAAGTGGACGGGAATGAAGAAGGAATGTGAATTTCAAGTTCTCCCCTAAGGGATGCGGGCCCTAGGAGAAGAGCTGAGGAGGAGGCACTGGCCAGGGCTGTCCAATCGGAAAGGACGGGGACCAGATGATGGTTCTGAGACTTCCCAGAACTGAGATGTCGGGAGGCACCGGGTTGTGGCTTGTGGGGAAAGGAGTCTAGGACAATGGTCGGCAAACTCATTAGTCAACAGAGCCAAATATCAACAGTACAACGATTGAAATTCTATATAGGCAGGTACATTTTTATTAACTTAATTAGGGTACTCCTAAGCTGGCCTTTGCTAAAAACGTCCTCAGTCTGATTGAGGTACGTTCGCTGAGGTCGACCGCTTCCAACTCTCCCATCCACACTCGTCTTCTATACTTGTTTTGTCTATTCAGTGGTCGGCAAACTGCGGCTCTCGAGCCACATGCAGCTCTTCGGCCCCTTGAGTGTGGCTCTTCCACAAAATACCACGTGCGGGCACGCATGTACAGTGCGATTGAAACTTCGTGGCCCATGCGCAGAAGTAGGTATTTTGTGGAAGAGCCACACTCAAGGGCCCAGAGAGCCGCATGTGGCTCGCGAGCCACAGTTTGCCGACCACTGTTAGGAAATTGGGAATTGAGAAGAAAAGGCTGTTTGGGAGGAAGGTAGAGGAGACGGATGGGCAGAGACCTGGGATCTCACCCCTTTCTCTCTCTCTCTCCCAACAGTGGGCGTTCTACCTGTTCCTGGTTAAGTGTACCATCAGCATCTCCACCTTCTTGCTCCTTTGTTTCATCTTGGCTTTCCATGCCAAAGAGGTCCAGGTAGGGTGGGCCCCGCCCCCGCCCCCGCCCCCGCCCCAACCCCTTCCTTTTGCCGCCAGCCCCCACCACGCCCTGTCAGCTCACACTTTCCATCCTCCTCCTCCTCCTCCTGGGCTGAGTAATGTGGTTCCTCTGCTCTGAGATGCGTCCACACCCTCACCCACTGGGATGGGATGAACCGTGGACAGACCAACAGGGCCTCCTGGAGCAGCCCCGTCCCCCTGCACACTCATGGATGCTGAGCTCCTGCCCCCAGGCCTCTGTCCACTCTGCCCCCGGGCGGCCTCACTCCAGGCCCGGCCTCCCAGATCGCTGTCCTCCTTCCCTGAGTCCCCACCTGTTCCAATCCCAAGCAACCCCAGACCCCGGGTGTGTGCCCACAGGCCCTCCCCCACTCCTGAGCTCCCCTCTGTGCCAATGTCCCCCTGACTCAGGAGCCCTTCCCACCCCTTTCTCCCTCCAGTGTCATGTCTCTCTACCCCGGCCCCCTCAGATGCACCCCCACCCCCAGATCCTGTTCCCTCTTCCCTTCCCCCATGTAAAATGGGGTTATTGGCCGTGTGCGGTAATGTCCCTCGCAGGGCTGGTGTGTAAGCGGTGCTTGGTAAAAAGTACACGTTCTCGCTCACAGCAGTCATTTGAGCAGTGGAGTGCCCTGGGTTTGTAGCCTGGGGGTGCCACTGCCGACCTGGGGAACCTGGGGGACCTGGGCCTCAGCTCCCACACCTTTAAATGGGGGTAATAACGCTTCCAACCCCATGTGCTGGGCGCATTCACTGAGTCACAGCATGTACGCAGTGCCCTGCACGTCCAAATGCCCCCTCGGTGTCAGCTGTGGTCGTGGCTAACGGTATGCCCACCACGGTCACCACACACATGTCTCAGAAACAGGACTAGGAGGCGGCTCCATGGATGCGGAGGGTACGCTCCGGAAGGCAGGGGTGTCTGCCTGCTATTCCCATCAATACACAAAACAATCTCAGGCACCTGGGAGCCCCACTAGGTGTTGCTGGCCGAACGTTCTGGAAGGGGGCTGACCTAGGCGGGAAGGGAGAAGTGGGAGACATGTCCTCCTCGAGTGCGGCCCTGCTCCGCGCCCACCCTCCGCAGCCCCACGCCCCGGCGCTATCTGCCTCCTTCCCCGGCCCGGCGGGCGTGGCCCCCTTATCTCCGGGCCCAGGCTGGCATCCGGCCGCCTGACCTTCATGTGAACCCCCTCCTTTCCCGCTCGCACCCTCCCCGCAGCTGTTCATGACGGACAACAGCCTCCGGGACTGGCGCGTGGCGCTCACCGGGCGGCAGGCGGCGCAGATCCTGGTGGAGCTGGCGGTGTGCGGGCTGCACCCGGCGCCGGTGCGGGGCCCGCCGTGCCCGCTGCCCAGCGCGACGCAGCCCTGGCCGGGCTTCCTGAGCCAGGGGGAGGCGCTGCTGTCGCTGGCCATGCTGCTGCGCCTCTACCTGGTGCCCCGCGCCGTGCTCCTGCGCAGCGGCGTCCTGCTCAACGCGTCCTACCGCAGCATCGGCGCCCTCAACCAGGTCCGCTTCCGCCACTGGTTCGTGGCCAAGCTCTACATGAACACGCACCCCGGCCGCCTGCTGCTCTGCCTCACGCTTGGCCTCTGGCTCACCACCGCCTGGGTGCTGTCGGTGGCCGAGAGGTGAGGGTGCTGGGTGCTGGGGGGTGGAGGGAGGGGCTGGGGGGAGGGGTGGTGCCAGGAGCCTCTGGAGCCGCTTACAGCAGCTGCGCCCTGTCGGCGGTGCAGGTTGGGTCCCTGGGGGGGCCAGGCAGCGCAGAAGGCTATTGTCCGCATGTGTCCAGGCCAGCCCTAGCCCTGCCTCCACCTGCGGCCTCCGGGCTCCCCGGGCGCACACAGACCCTAGGAAGCCCTTCCCTTCCTGCTTCCCAACCTCCTGCCTCGGGTTCCAGGCATCTGTTCCCTCAAAGCACAGGCGCTGGGGCCTGGCCAAGTCTTGGTCTGCCTTGGAGGAACTGGCACAGATGCACTGTAGGTGCCCACCGTGATGCCCACGTGGGTTATCCGGGGGCTGCTCTGGAAGAGAATTCCCTGAGGGAACTGGTACCGGATTCCAGGCTGCCTGCTGGACAGCGTGCAACCCGATGCTGGGCCCGTGCGCCCTTTCAGGACCTCAGTCTGTCTCTCCCCCTGCCGCCCCCCCCCCCACACACACATTGGGGGTAACCTTAGCCCATGGTTCTCAAAGTGTGGTTCCAGGGCCAGCAGCACCTGAGAACTTGTTGCAAACCCAAATCCTCAGGCCCCGTCCAGACCAACTAGATTTAAAACCCTCTGACAGGAGGGGCCAAGCAATTTGTCTTAACAAGTGATTGTGATGCCCGCTCAAGTTTGAGAGCCTCTGGTTTCAAGTCCACCTGGCACAGGATTCTTGAGGGGAGGTGGGGAGTGGGAGACCTGGCTTTAGATCTCTCCTTTCCGAGCTTGTTTTCTCATCTGTAAAATAGGTCCCTTTGACAAATTGCACCTTCTTTAAGGTCTCTCTGGCAATTCTAATCTTTTGTAATTTTAAACTTCACCTTGCAGGACCTCACCTCCGTTTCCCCAGCTGGGGAATCGGTCATGATCAGGGTCAAGGAATGGTCCTCCCACCATGTTTCTTATCTGAAATACAGGACGATGGGGAGGGAGTCACATTTCTAAGTCCTAAGGCAGAGGTCCTCCAGCTTGACTGCACTTGGGGAGAGGAGGGTGGGCTTATTTACAGCACAGACTCAGCCCCCACTGCTATTCACTAGTTCACTGGGTCTGAGATGTCGTTCCCTACTGACCCTGACGCAGGAGGGGTCTGTGGGCCAGAGTTGGCCAAGTCCTGATTTTCGATCCCTTCCACGGCTGGACAGAAATGCCCCCTTCTGAGAAGTGAGGGGGAAATGCAGAGTCCCAGCAAGACTCTGTAGAGTCCCACCCACCTTTTTAGCCCCAATAGCGCCACCTCTAGGCCAGACAGCATCCTGTAGAAATTAGAAGAAAGGCTCCCATTCCTCTGGGTGGATGCAGTCCCCTGCCGGGGTCTGACAAGTGGACTTCGGGCTGGGTTTCCGCCCCCCCGCTCAACCCCTCAACCACACACTCTGAATGCAGCAGCCCTGGTAGCCTCACTGACACCGAGCAGGCTTTGGAATTGGCTGCACCCAGGTTCAAGTCCCACAGACCAGAGAGGTTGAGCGTCCAGCCCAGCGCACACAGCAGCGAGGAGGCCAGGCTCTCCAAAGCCCAGAACTTACTGGCTTTTTTCCCTGGGTGCTTCTTGGGACTGTGGGTATGTGTTAGGAAGGAGGGTGTCAAACACCATGGGACCCCGGGAGCAATTTCAGAACTAACCCATCCTTCCCCATAGGCAGGCTGTTAACGCCACCGGCCACCTTTCGGACACTCTGTGGCTGATCCCCATCACATTCCTGACCATCGGCTATGGGGACGTGGTGCCGGGCACCATGTGGGGCAAGATTGTTTGCCTCTGCACTGGAGTCATGGTGAGTACAGGCTCCTCAGGGACCCTGCCCTATTCCGCACTGGTCATCCCCTGGCTCCAGGAAGCCATGGAGCCAACACAGGCAGTCAGGGCCACCCTCAAGAAACTGGGCGTCTGGGCCCCCACAGCCCCAGTCCCTCTCTGGGACACAGACCCTCGGCCCCATTTCCTTTTAAAACACAGGAATCCATCCCCAAAACCAGTGGTTCTCAACCTTTTGGCCCTTTAAATACAGTTCCTCATGTTGTGAGCCAACCATAGAATTATTTTCGTTGCTATTTCATAACTGTAATGTTGCTACTGTTATGAATCGTAATGTAAATATCTGATATGCAGGATGGTCGTAGGCGACCCCTGTGAAAGGGTTGTTCGACCGCCAAAGGGGTCGCGACCCACAGGTTGAGAACCGCTGCCCAAAACCCTTGATCTCTCAGAAACCTAAGATCCCAGCCCTCATCCTCCTCAGGAACACAAGGCCCCTAACTTCCCAGCCCCATTTCCTCCCAGAATCCAGGAATCCAGCCCTGAGCCCCGTCAAGGCTCCGAATCCTGCTCCACCCCCTGGCCCCCTAGTCATCTAGGACTCAGGCACCGTTTCCCAGCTCTGGGAAAGGAATCCAAGCTCCCAGCCTCCATCGAGGCCACAGAGTCTAATCATGGAGAGTATGCCTGGGGGGCCAGGCTGCCTGGGGCCAAATCCTGCTCCTGCCACTTCCTAGCTGGAAGCAAGCCATATACTAGTACCTCCCAGGCCTCAGTTTCCTCGTCTATAAAATAGGATACTTATACCAGTGAACTCCTCGGGTTCTTGAGGAGATTAAATGAATTGAAACATGTAAAGGATCCCAAACGGTGCCCAGCACATAGGAAATGCTCAGGAAGGGGGGGGGCTGTTATAATGGCCCCAGGCATCTGCCACCCCCACCCCAGCGCCAGTCCCTCAAGGATGAGGCAGAGGCTCTCCAGCCCCATGATGCCTCCTCCCAGAGTCAGCCTCTGCACGAATCCAGACATTCACCCTTCCCCTTCATAGACCCAGGCATCCAGTTACCCCCACGCAACCCTTATACCCCCACCCCACCCCCGGACCCAGCACCCAATGCCTTGACCTTCACCTCCCCAAGAGACCGGGCTCCCCTTACCCTCAGGGACTCAGGCCGCCAGTCCCCAGCCCTGATGTTGTCCCAGGAAAGACATGTTGAATCCCCAGGGAGGAGGGTGAGGGACACCCCGGTGACCTGATGGCTAACTGGGTGTGAGCAGCCGGGAGGAATGGTTCCCACAGGAGCCTGAGGTCTGCCCCTTGCCCAGCCCAGCCCTCCTCTCCTCCTCCATTCATACCCTTAACCAAAGAGAATATTTTGATGGTGTAAATACACACAGGAGTTCATCTCAGACCCGTGACTTCTAATCCTTGCTCCCCGCTTGGAGCTGTTTGCTTGTCTGTCAACTAGGGGTGGTCGGGCCTGCCTTCTGGCTGTTGGGGGGCGGGGGGTGGGGTGGGGGAGAGGTGGGCAAGGAGAGGTGGTGGAACAGGGCTAGCCTACAGAGCCCCACAGCCCTGTGTCACAGTGCCTGCTGTGCCCACAGGGAGTCTGCTGCACAGCCCTGCTGGTGGCAGTGGTGGCTCGGAAGCTGGAGTTCAATAAGGCAGAGAAGCATGTGCACAACTTCATGATGGACATCCAGTATGCCAAAGAGGTGAGGGTGGGCTACACAGGAGTCCCAACCCCACCTCCCTCCTCCCTCAGACCCAGGGGTCCAGGCCTCCAGCCCCTCCTCCCTCAGACCCAGGAGTCCAGGCCTCCAGCCCCTCCTCCCTCAGACCCAGGGGTCCAGGCCTCCAGCCCTTCCTCCCTCAGACCCAGGAGTCCAGGCCCCCAGCCCCTCCTCCCTCAGACCCAGGAGTCCAGGCCCCCAGCCCCTTCTCCCTCAGACCCAGGCTCCCAGCCCCTCTTCCCAGAGCCAAGGAGTCTGTCTGCACTGACACTGTGCCACCCTCCCCCAGATGAAGGAGTCAGCTGCCCGAGTGCTACAAGAGGCCTGGATGTTCTACAAACATACACGCAGGAAGGACTCTGGAGCTGCCCGCAGGCACCAGCGCAAGCTGCTGGCTGCTATCAACACGTGAGGGCTGCTGTGTGTGTGTGTGTGTGTGTGTGTGTGTGTGTACAACCACATGCACCCATGTGTGACTGAACAGATATCAGCCTGGACCTCATAGTGACTCTGAGTCTGTGGTGGCTGATTTTGCATGTCTCGGGGTGTCTGTGGATCTGCATACCTGGGTCTCTCCCAGGGAGGTGGACTCAAGGGTGCAGCCCCCCACTTCAGCTCTCTAGCAACTTTTCCTCTTTGTACTGTATATGCGTGGGTCTCTCCTCCCCTCACCCCTCCCCTGCGCTGGGGCCACATCTGGGGACCAGGCTGATGGGAAAACTGACCCCCTCCTTCTTCCCACAGGTTCCGCCAGGTGCGGCTGAAACACCGAAAGCTCCGGGAACAAGTGAACTCCATGGTGGACATCTCCAAGGTACCAGGATCCTGTGGGAGCGGAGAGGGAGGCTGGGGCCACGGGCAGAGAAATCTGGCCCTGGAATAGGGAAGGAACCCTGGCCAGGGCCTGGCACACAGGCACTCAATAAAGGTTTGTGGTTGGATGAATGAATGATGCAATACCGAGTTTCTAAAAGTCATGCATTATACAGAGAGATCCCTTTTAAACTTAAAAAAAAGGCACAAAGGACTCCAGTGTTTGGTTTTAAATTATTTTTATTGTCAACTTACTTACATGTGAACGGATATAAAATTCCTTCAACTTCTGACTCTTACACAATAATAAAACCAAAGCAAATTTACAAACCAAGCCCAAATACACATTGCAAAACCAATAAAATGCAAACGCACAACACGGGCATGGGGAAGGGTGACTGTCTCGGTGAAACTCAATCTCTGCTGCTCCTGTGAAGAGGGGGCCAGGACCCGGGGTGCCTCCCCTGCCTGGCCAAGCAGCTCGCCCCCTCAGGGCAGGGACGTCACACCCCTTGGCTGGACTCACAGCGTCTTTTGCTTATCCGGTGGCCTTTGCTTTTCCTCATTAGTCCGTGACAGTTCAAACAGTGGTCCTCGGCACCCCTGCCATGGTAAACACAGCCACAGGTACCGGCCTCTACGCTGCATGGCTCAGGGAGGAGGTGGTGGCCTAGATCTGCCAGAACTGACAGGCGCTAATTTCCTAAGATTATCGAGCCATAAAACACAGAGTTAAAGAATTCTCATAGAAAGCTCGCATGCCCTCAAGGATGAAGCTGTGAATCCTGGTTTGAGAAGGCAGGGAAAGGGCTAGCTGGATTTTGAAGGCAGGCGTTCATCAGTCCCACAAGTATTAGTGAGTACCTCCAACATCCCAGGCCCTATTGTAGGGGCTGCTTTGGGCCTGTCAATTAACTGCTCCAGGCCTGTTTCCTCAGCTGTAAATATGGGGACAGGATTCTCACTCCCCATGACTTGTAGGATTTTGCCAAGTAGCGGGGTGTGGTAGAGGTCAATACTTTGTACCTGTTACAACTGAGGATAAACCTTGAGGGCCTGTAACTACATGTTGGTTCCACTGCCTTCCCCACCGGACAGGGAGGCTGTACCTCAGCCCTCTGATACCTCCGACCCTCTCTCTGCCCAGATGCACATGATCCTGTGTGACCTGCAGCTGGGTCTGAGCAGCTCACATCAGGCCCTGGAAAAGCGCATTGACACCCTGGCAGGGAAGCTGGACACCCTGACGGAGCTGCTTAGCACTGCCCTGAAGCAGCTCCCGGAACCCAGCCAGGAGGCCACATAGCTGGTAAGGAGGCTGGGGCGCGGGCAGGAAAGCATTCTGGAGGGAAGGTGTCTGTGGTCTGCACCCCATATGGTGAAGGGGGCAGGGGATGGCCTGAGACAACACTGGCTGTGCTGGGAAGAAAGGACTCCAAGTTTGGGACTGGATGGCAGTGGAGGAAGGAGAAATTTCTCCCCTGTGCTGACCCTCAATACCCTCCCCTTTATTGCTTGGAATCTGTCTGTCTTTCTCTGTGCCGGTCCCTGGGCACGTTCTCTGGCTCCGTCCAAATGCCGGCAGCTCTCGTGGTGCCGGGTATACCCACCCTCTTATTTCCTCCTTTGCCCACTGGTTTCTGTCCGTCTCCACTTCTGTGTCCCCGCTCTTGCTCCTCCTCTGGTGTCTGGTCTGCCTGTCCATCCATCTCCCTTTGTCTCCCCAGGACCTATGGAGGAAGAACCAGGCTACTTTCCCCAGGACTGAGGTCAAGGACATGCTCTCTTCCACTCCTGACCCAGCCCTATGACTAAAACACCTCAAATGCAAGGACTCAAGGGGCCCCACCTTGGGGTGGGTTGACTCACTGAAGCTGCTGGAGGCGACACTGGCTGAAGGAGGGAGGCCGTGGCCCATCCCTGAGGCCCCAGATGGGAAAATGGTCACCACTACCCCACATACCCTCCACAAAAACATCCTCACTGTGCTGCTACAGCTGACCCCCAGCTTCTGTAGAAGTGGAGGTGCCTGGGGGCTGAGACGGCTGCGACCCGGAGTCCAGGATCCTGGGGAGCCTCAGTTACCACCGCTGGTCGGCAGAGCTGAAGGAGCCAGGCCTGAAGCTGGGACAAGGCAGGAGGTGGCGCCCCCTGGTGGGAGAGCAGGAGGACACTATTTTTCTAGAGTTGCAGAGAATATGGTGGGAGAGGAGGTGGAGGGGGTGAAGGGGCTCACCAGTCTCTGTTCTTATACTTTGTAATAAATTTTAAACAAAGACGGAAGTTGCTGTTTCTTTCTAAACATATCCACACTTCACACAGGCAGCTCGTCCAATGGAAGGCCCTTACCCTGCCCTGTCTGAACCTCAGTTTCCCCATCTATAAAACAGGCCTTTCCTAAGTGCCCTCCCAGGTCTGTAGGCTGCAGAGTCCTCAACAACCTCCCCACCCAGATCTGAGACTAAGAACAAGAGCTATGGATTCAGGCAGATCCTGGCTCCCCCACCCACTGGCTGTGTGTCTGGGGGCAAATGGTTCCACCTCTCTGAACATTTTACCTCACGTGTAAAATGGGGCCACCCCCCATGGAGCTGCGGTTAAAACAGAATGGCACAGAGGGTCAGGAATTCAGTGAGAACCAAATACAGGAGATATTCAATCCTTTTATTACTGCTATTGATTTTCAGACACAATGCCTGGCTGCCCCTTTTCTCTCTTCTGCCCTTTTCCCCTCTAGAAGCTAGATGACAACTCACCCATCAGGAGACTAGCAGGAACCCTAAACCGCCCCCCTACACTCATTTCATATCTGCTAGGGCTCAGACGGGAAAAGGGAGGGGGCTGGCACTTCCGGAGATCCCACTGTACGCCCAGCTCTGTGCTCCCCTTTTATAAATCACCAAGACCACTGCCCATCCCACCCCACCCCACTGTACAGACACAGAAACAGGTTTCAGTGGAGCCTGTCCTGAAGCTGAGAACCAGGGCTGCAGGGTCCAGATTCACACGCAGCCTGTCCCTCTGTGCCCTGTGGAGATGAGTCAGAGGCAGAGTGGCCTTGGGGCTCGAACCCAGGTCTCACTTCCTACAGTGGCTGCATTCCCCTTTGAGAGGCTGATTCATCCTCACTTCCCTGGAGTTGCGGGGAAGCGGGGGCTGCGAGTCATCCTCCTCTGCTGAGCTATCTTTGGATTTCCCTCCAAGTCCGCAGCCAGCCTCACCCCTCAGCCCTGCTAAACTGGGGCCTGCACCACCCACTGCCCGACTGCCCGCCCTTCCTCGTCACCAACCCGCCTGGGGAGCAAAGGAGACAGGAACTCGATGGAACCTCTGAGGACACTTCCAACAGCCTCCCCTCAGGAAGCCCTACTTACAGTGTCTCCTGGTAACCTGCCAAACTCATTAGTCTGGGACCACTCTTTCTTCGTCCCCCTCCGCGCCCCCCTTCAGCTGGCGAACCCCTTCCTACTCCTCCTTTAGGCCTTGGCTTGGATGTCCCCGCCTCCAGGAAGCCCTCTGAAGCTCCCATAGCCCCATGAACGTGTTCACAATATTTACTGGAACAAGCACCACGTTAAGCCCTTTGTATAACCCATCTTACAAATCTCTACAAAAGGAGGCAAAGTGGGTACTGCTGGTCCCGTTTTACAGATGAGAAAACTGAGATGAAGGAACCTGCTCAAAACCACAGCAAAGAGGTGGGTGAGCTGGGATTTGACCCAGGCAGCCTGGCTCCAGAGCCCCAGTGCTTAGCCAACTGGTCTATTCAGATCATCACACCATGTTTCCATTTTTGTTCACTATTGTGCCTTCAAGGCCATGTGCAGGGCCTCATATGCACAGTAAATCTCTAATGTGGCCCAAAGCCCCTCACCTTCTACCACATGTTGGCTTCCACTGAGACAAGGGAGGGACTGGTTTAGAAGGGGCTTCATGACTAAGAAACTTAAGAACACGTGAGAGATCCCAGTTCTGCATTATCTCGGGTCTGCGCCCACCTACCTGCTCCCATTCTCCTCTGTGGGTACAGGTCCTGACCCCCCCACCCCCGCTTCTGGCAGATCTTGCCCTCCTCTCACAGAACTAGCACTTCCTGAAGGCCCTGGCCAGGCTGGGGCTGCAGGCATGAGTCAGAGGGCTCTGTCCTTGAGGGGCTCAGTCTCAGGGTAATATTTGGCTACTTCCCTCTCCTACTTCTGTTCTGCCTGTACGCCCACGAGAGGACTGGGTGGAAAAAGAGGGTCCAGAGAGGAGTGGACGCTTTACCAGGATCAGAGAACCAGTCAGGTGCTGAGGTGGGGGCCAGGCTCTGGCCTCTCTCCTGCCATGGACCCACCCTCACCCCTGAAGACCTTCCTAATAATACCCAGACCTGACTGGGCCCTGCCCTTGCTCAAAAACCTTCCATGGCTCCCTCCTGCCCTCTCTTGGTCAAGCTCCTAAGCCTAGCTCATTTTTCCTTTTATTAAGATCCATTTTACATAAACTACACACATTTTAAATGCAGTCTCAATGAATTTTTACAAATGCACTCACCAGAGTAACCATTACTCAGATTAAGCTAGGAGTTTCCAGCCCCTTAAAAGCTCTCCTGTCCCAGCCAACACCTTCCTCCACCCTCGGTATTTACTTCTTGGGTTCTCCAGTGGCTGTGAGACGCACCCAGGGCACTCATTCTTTTGCACTGCAGAATAGTGTTCCATTGTGTTAACACACCCACAGGCCTCACGTGGGGGGCTCTTTAGATGCTGCCCCCCCACTTCAGATCCCCCCTTCCTGGCTGCTAACTATGATGCAACCAGTTCCCACTTACGGTGTTTCCTCACATCAAGCAATTCTCAGACACCAGCTGGGAGTCTTACAAGAATAAATAACATAGTGAGATTTTGTTGAATAGTGTGGATGAAAGGGGGTCATACACTAAACCAGACAAGCTCTGAGGCCTGCATGGCATCCAAAAATAGCCACATAGGACGGTTGAAATAAGAACTTCCTAACTAAAAGTGAGTCATGGAGGGCAGTCATATCCCAAGCCAGCATTTTCCTTGACAAAGGTCAAGTTTTACCTTAACTGAGCCCATCTATTGTCTTTTTGCATCTACAATAACATCCCTTTGGGATGTCAAAATCATCCCTCTTTTTCTAGACCCCTCAGGACACAAACACCCACTAGAGCCAGAAACCCTTCCTGCAATCGTGTTCCCTGAATACCATCTCTATGTGCTGTAAATGTTAATTGTTAACTATCTTGTACCCACCAATGTTTGTCTCTCCAGTTTACTCTTTATGCAATCTCAGAAATTTCCCCTTGCTTTGCTTTCTTTTTCCCACCTTCCTAATCTACCACCAATGAATTTCATGTAACCCTTCTTTCATCTCCTCCTTTAGTTATAATGTATAAAATATATTGCAAAACTGCCATTCTCAGGAGCATTTCCTCAACCAATTGAGATTTTGTTTCCCAGCAATTATGGTCAGTTTGGCTCAAATAAACTCACACCCATTCTCCACAGATCTGGACATTTCTTACATTGACAATATGAAACTACTAGAGGCCCAGTGCATGAAATTCATGCACGGGGGGTGAGGGGGGGGGTCCCTCAGCCTGGCCTGCACTCTCTCCAATCCGGGACCCCTTGGGGGATGTCCGACCACTGGCTCCTAACCACTTGCCTGCCTGCCTGCCTGATTGCCCCTAACCCCTCTGCCTGCCTGTCTGATCGCCCCTAACCACCTCTGCCTCGCCCTGCACCTGGGACCTAGGATTCCCTCCTCCGGCCGGTTTCGGGCACCCGGGATCTGGGCTTCCCTCCCTCTGGCAGGCCGCAGGCACCCAGGACCTGGGCTGGCTTTGTCCGGGCTGGCTGCAGCCACAGGGCCCAGGACCGTGGGCCGGGCGGCTTGTCCCTCTCCCAGGCTGCAGCCTGGCTGGTCCCCATTCCTCTCTCATGAGCTCATTTGTGCCTGGCTGGTCCCCATTCCTCTCTCCCCAGTGTTGAGTGTCTGAGCCTTTACAGCGTGACTGCGTGAGGGTTCAATGACCATTTGCATATTAGCTCTTTATTATATAGGATTCTGATACTATCTACTTGGAGATAGTCAGATTCCACAGGATAAGAGCTCAGACCCACAAGACTGTCCCCCCCACTTCAGCCACCAATTTCAAGTCCAGGTTGTCACCTGTGCTTCTGACTGGCTATAGATCAGAGGTTCCAACAACCTGCTCCCTTAGATTCCATTAATTTGCTAGAGTGGCATATAGGAACATTTTACTTACTAGAACATCAGCTTATTATAAAAGGATGTAAACTAGGAACAGCCGGATGGAAGAGAGGCAAAGGGCAAGGTAAGGGGAGAGGGCCTGGAGCTTCCATACTCTGTGCATGCCCCTATCCTGGCATCTCCATGTAGTAACCTACCGGAAGCTCTCTTAACCCAGCCTTTTGATTTTTTATGCAGGCTTCATTACTTAGTTGATTAAGTCATTGGCCATTTAACAATTAATTTGACCTCTAGCCCCTCTTCCCTCCCAGGAGATGGGGTAGAGGGATTGTGGAACTAAAAATCCCAAGACTGTAATCACATGGTTGGGTCTCCTGGCAACCAGCCCCCCTCCTTAGGTTACATAGGGGCTTTCCAAAAGTCACCTTATTAACATAACAAGGCACCTTTATCACTCTCATCTTGGAAAATGCCAAGGGTCTGAAGGGTTCTGTTTGGGAAACAGGAGGAAGACCAAATACATATTTATTGTAAATCACAGTATCACACCTGCTTCTGCCATGCGGCTCCTCTTGCTTCCCAAACATTCTCTGCCTTAACCGCCCACCAGTTAAAGCAAAGAATGTTCTCCTCTCCCTCTTGCCCCACCCACTTAGAACAGCCATCCCCAGTATTTGTCCAGTTCTTTATTCAGATCCATAAACATCCAGATACATCAACATCAGATTGAAAGTCCAAAGACCTGTTTTGAGCTTTTATGCTGTGTGGAATAGCTGCCAATATATAAAAACCACGGGAGTGGTTTTTACAATTTGGAGGGGATGTCAAAGAGTAAGACTTTCCTTTCTTTTA
Organism: Myotis yumanensis; assembly: GCF_028538775.1. Taxonomy (NCBI): domain Eukaryota; kingdom Metazoa; phylum Chordata; class Mammalia; order Chiroptera; family Vespertilionidae; genus Myotis; species Myotis yumanensis. Next base: position 14,141,866 of record NW_027223774.1, read on the forward strand.
CCAGGATGAGCTGGCCCTACTTCAATTCCAGCCCCTCTCTCCACCCAGTCGCACCCTGTCACTTTTTTTTTGTTTGTTTTGAAAGCTGATACAAAATGTTATCCATTTATTGAGAGTATTTGTGTGTTTTTATTTTTATTATTATTATTTTTTTATTGCTAAGAGTATTACATATGTCTCCTTTTTCACCCACCCCCCCCCCCCCCGCCCTTGACAATCCCCTGGCCTCCCCTACCCGCCGTGTCTTATGTCCATTGGTTATGCTTATATGCATGCATACAAGTCCTTCGGTTGATCTCTTACCCACCCCCCTCCTGCCCCCCAACCCTCCCCGGCCTTCCTGCTGTAGTTTGACAGTCTGTTCGAGGAGCTCTGCCTCTGTATCTATTTTTGTTCATAAGTTTATAATGGTCTTTATTATCCATAAATGAGTGAGATCATGTGGTATTTTTCCTTCATTGACTGGCTTATTTCACTTAGCATAATGCTCTCCAGTTCCATCCATGCTGTTGCAAATGGTAAGAGTTCCTTCTTTTTTACAGCAGCATATTATTCCATCGTGTAGATGTACCTGAGCGAACCTGGTGCCCGTCACCTTTTTGAGGAGCCGGTTCCTAAGTCTCTTCCTCTATCACTCCCATCAGCATACGAACAAGCCATGATTTCTCCCATCTTAAAAACATCCCACTATAGCTTTAAGCACTTTAGAGCCTCCATTATCCTTAAAGTTCACTATGTATTCACCAAACTGCAAAACATCTGGACTTGAAATTCAGTCTTTACTCTAGATATTGTAAAAATAACCAGCGTGAAAAATAACCAGTAGGAAATCAGTTCTGGTGGAGCAAAATCCCATTACATGCATCATGGAAGACTTTCACAGCCATAAAGAGCTAAAGAAGCCAGACGCACAGAAGACCTGCTGTAAGATTTCATTTCTTTGAAGTTCAAGAGCAGGCACAACTCATCTGGAGTGACTGGCATCAGCTCAGTGGTTGCTTCTGGAGTGAGGAATGGGCAGGGAAATGCACACAGGGCAATTTCTGGGTATTTGGAAAGGTTAGTGGTTATATGAGTACATATATTTATAAAAAATTCAATGACCTATATACCCTTAAAGTCTGTGCCTTTACTCAATTTACATTTAAGTTACACCTCACTGAAAAAAGGTAAAAGAAAAGTAAGTACTTATAAACTTCTTCTAGAATCTGTATTATGCTATTGAGATGTTTCCATAACATAGTTAGATGGAAGGATAAAAAGCTGTGTTTTTTTCATTGTAGACCCCACATCCACCTGCAGCTACTGCCCTGTATCTCTGCTCTCGAGTGGAGCACCTTCTCTTTGGAACCCTCTGTCCCCTTGACACCAGGTTATCACCTCTTTTGATGTTCCCGCTTCCTCTCTAGGATGCTGGTCCTTTCCCTGTCCCAGATGTGGGAGGCCCGATGACCTGGTCTCTCTATCCCCTCAATCTCGATGGTTTCAGGAAAACTCAGGGCTTTAAATATCATCTCTAGCCGGAACCGGTTTGGCTCAGTGGATAGAGCATCGGCCTGCGGACTGAAAGGTCCCAGGTTCGATTCCGGTCAAGGGCATGTACCTGGGTTGTGGGCACATCCCCAGTAGGAGATGTGCAGGAGGCAGCTGGTCGATGTTTCTCTCTCATCGATGTTTCTAACTCTCTATCTCTCTCCCTTCCTCTCTGTAAAAAATCAATAAAAAAATATATTTAAAAAAAAAATATCATCTCTATATAAACAGCTTTAAAAGAAAAACTGCAGGAAAGAGTTTGCTTTTATGTGGGAGGGGGAAATGGAAGAAAAAAGACAAGTGAAATGTAGATGACTGTCAATACTCAGTGATGGGTATGTGGGTGTTCTTTATCATAATACCTTTGTGAGTGTTTTTAAAAAGTCAGTAAAAATTCTGAATCAAACCCTGGTTTCTCTCCCAAACTGTGACCAATGTGCATCTCAAAGTTAAGAAGTTCAAAGGCTGTCGATTTCCCATCAAGACTACTTCCCATCTTGATAAAAAGCATCACTTTTCATCCAGTTCCAAAACCTTTAGGATAACTTATAAGTCAGCCCTGATTCATGCTTCCTCTCACACAACCCTCTTCCTGAGTCACCATCATCTCTTGCCCAGGCAGGGACATCAGCTTCCTCATCTCCTGTTTCCACCCCTGCCCAGCTGCAGGCCATTCTCCTCAAAGCAACCAGCATTTTTATTTAACTTTTAAAAAATAGATAATAATCACATGGTTCAAAAACATAAAAGTCTTCACAAGTCTTCCTCATAGCCCTTGAGCCGCATCTGTCTGTAACCCTCACCTCCACAGACAACCACCATTATTAATTTTCAGTGTTTGCTAGAGAAATCTTTACAAAACATACATGACACACTGGTCCTTGCTCTCAGCCCTCCAATGGCTTTCTGGTACACTTGGAAGTTAATTCCAAAGCCCTGACAGTGGTCTGCAAGGTTCTACGTAATCCAGTTTCTCCCTGTACCCCCATCCCTAAACAATCCTGCCCCTCTGCCCCTTGCTCTGCTCGTCACTCTGGTCACCCTGACTACCCTTAAACAGCCAGGCCCACTCCACCTCCTCGGGTCTTTCCGCTTCCTGCTCTTCAGCATCTTTATATGCCTCATTTCCTTACCTTCTGCTCCAAAGTCACTCCTCGGAGCAGCCTTCCCTGACCACCTGCCAATCTCAGTTCCTTTACCCTGGTTTTCTTTTCTCCCAAGCATCTTTTACCTGACATCACCTACCCCACTAGACTATCTGCTCCCAAAGGTCAGGTGCTCTGTCCTATTCACCATAGGATTTCCAAACTACAGCCATGTCCAGCAGATGACTAGAGTTCCGTAATTCATTCAGTATATGAATGAATAAAATGAACAGGGAAATTAAGAAGTGAACAGGTAATTTGGCAACGACTCTCAAAATTCCCCAAACACCTGTCCTTTGACCCAGCAATTCTACTTCAAACAAAAGATATTCTACTGATAATACTTATCACGTACATGCGATCAGATATACGAGGACATAAATTAGAGCAAACGTTGGTAAGATCACAAGTTCGGAATACAAGCACTCTTTGGGTACTTGACTGACTCACCACTAGGCAGCCTGCCCGGTGCCAGGGAAAGAAAAAAATTTGGTTTGCCCAGCGTAAGACGAGCTTGCTGCTTCCTGGCGTTGGTCCTTCAGTAAGGCCCTTCTTCTCTCTCAGACTCATTTTCTGCATCTATTAAATAAGGGAGAGGGGAAAGGTTGTAGTGATATACTAGTATATAAGACAGAGCCTGGTACACAGTGGGCCCATGGTCAGTGCCAGGCTCCTTCTTTTCCCTCAAGTCATATCCACCTCTGAGGGTTGCCAGGTGTGAAAGTGGCATGGAGGGTGAGCTGGGGTTGAGACATTCAGATAAGGAAAACAGATATGACTGGATGAGGATGCTAAAAAGGGACACTGACAGAAAGACTACAAAGATGGCCTGTCATGTGTATCTCCCCTACACACCCACAACCTCCTGGAGAATCCATAAACAACAGGACTCTCAACTCGGTCTGTGTGACGGGTGTTTTCAGGCAGCCTATTCCACCAGACACCAATGCGGAGAAAATGGCAGCAGGGCTGAGGCTCAGGGGGGAGAGGCTGACTCAGAATCAATCACTATCATGATCGTATTTCACAAAATAAGGAAAGCATATAGCAGTAGTGTAACTATGCCCCAGGCACTGTTTTGGGCACCTGCACCCATTTAACTCTGCCAATTACACTCTACGAGCTGCTGTCACCTCCATTGTAGACATGGGGACACTGAAGGCAGAGAAGGTTCAGGAATTTGGCTAAGGTCAGCAGTCTTATATGGGAACCCAGGCTCAAGCTCTTAACTACAGTGCTTTGCTCTAACGGCAGCTCCAGACGGAAACTGGGAACCGGTGCTTTAGGAATGGAATACCAGAGCAGAAGACTTACTTTTATTGTGTACCCCACTGGCTGCTTGAATTTTGTCAGAATGTACGTGTTCCCCGTTTAAGAATAATTTTAAATTTCTTAAAAATAAGATTTCAAATGAAAAAATGGTATCTCCTCCCATTCACCTATCATATATGTTACATATGAATATACCATACACACTTTCTTCTCTTGAACAACCTTTCATTCCCTTGGGGAACCAACCACCCTGGCCAATTTGGACTGCGCATGCGCTCTCCACACGCACAGGGCTCTGCCTGCAGCTTCTGAATTTTCCTTTTCTTTTAAATATATTTTATTGATTTTTTACAGAGAGGAAGGGAGAGGGATAGAGAGTTAGAAACATCCATGAGAGAGAAACATCGATCAGCTGCCTCCTGCACACTCCCTAATGGGGATGTGCCCGCAACCAAGGTACATGGCCTTGACCGGAATCGAACCCGGGACCCTTCAGTGCCCAGGCCGACGCTCCAGCCACTGAGCCAAACCGGCCAGGGCTAGGCTTTTGAATTCTCGACCCTTGACTGGATCCCTCTTACCTCCGAGGCCCCCGTGGGATTTAATAAGGGGTCCTGTCCCCAGCACTCCGCCTCTCTCTGGATCCCCTTACGGTTCCGACCTGCCCATCCCTGTTGCCTCACTTCCCATCTCGGGGGAACTCCGAGTCTAAGCCAGTCTGGACCTTTCTCCCGGGGTTCCTTACGCCCTTGCCCTCCCTTCAAGGTCCAATCGGTCCTGCACTCTTGCCTAAGTGCCTTGAACCTCTAGCTGTCTCGCCGCACAGAATGGGAGCACACTCTTGCGGCGCACAAGACAGATCGGACTCATTTCTGTCTCAGCACATACTTTTCGTCCAGGGAACTGAAATTCCTCCCGGCCGCCCCACCCACCGCATCTCGCCAAAACCACCGAGGAGGCGGGACTCGAACCTCAATCTCCGGAGCCGCCCTCTCTTCCTCTTTTCTGCTCACCCACTCCGGCCCCCACCGACGCGCATGCGCACGGAGGCGGAGCCGCCGCGCCTCCCGCCGGCCCTCCCGGAATCCGCAGGCGCGCTGAGGCCAACCACTTCCCACAGCGCATGCTCCGTTGGGCGCGCGCTTGCGGGACCTGAGTTCAGATTGGCCCCGCGATAACTCCTCCTCCTCTCCCTCCTTCGGGCCGGTCTTCCTTGGGTGCCGCTTCCGGGATGCTCACGCCGGTTCCGGAGTGACCGGTGCCTGCTTTCTGTCTCCCTCGCCCACGCTCCTGGCCCCTCAGACGCCATTTACAGGCGGGTGGCCACTGGTGGAACCTCCCCTCCCACCCCCGTCACGGAGAGGGCGCGCCGCGTCCTGCGAGCCAATCAGCAGCCGCCTTAGGTAAGGGGCCCGCGCTCCGGCGGGGGGCGCCGCAGGGCCCGCCCCCTTCCCGACAGTTAAACTGTCGCTCCGACGCCCGCGGGTTTTGCGGGATAGAGGACTGAGCGCGAGCAGCACACCAGGTTCCGGCTTGGCGAGGTGGGGTGGGGGGCGGGCATTAACCTGTAACTGGGAACTTCGGATCCGGGCGATGCTAGTCGAGAGGGCCTGTAAGCTGGCGATAAAGCGCGCGAAGGCCCCAACGGTCACGTGTCAAGAGGAACTGAAGTTGCGGGGGGTCGGGGGAGAGGGGGTACCCTCGCAGAGGGCCTGCAGACAGACCCCTGAGGACCAGGGGGCCACTCCGGATCCCTTCGGATACTGTGTCAACGTCACAGGTTCCTCCCGGGAGGCCTGTAAACATGCCTGCACGCGGGAAGGCTCCCGCATAAAGACCTTCCCGTTCTAGGGGCGGCCCCCTGTGCAGGGGCCTGTAAAGATTTTTATGTGCCAGAGAGTGTCCGTAGAGAAGCGTGTCGACTGGAGTGCTTCCTTAGCGTGGGCATAGGTAAGGAGTGAGGAACTGGGAGTCTCCCCAAATAATTTGCAAGGAGACACTTGGATTCTGGGAGATCCCCAGAAGGGGTGTGCGCAGAGATGGATAGTACTGAGGAGACCCCTTCCGGAGAAATGTGCAGTTAGACTCCATTTCTGGGAGGTCATGGTGGAATCCTGTCAATAGACACGTATAAATAGACTAGAGGCCCAGTGCACGAATTCGTGCACAAGTGGGGTCCCTTGGCCTGGCCAGCGATGGGAGGCATGGGGGCGATGGGGCAGCTGGCCAGGGGGAGGAACTGCGGGAGGTGGGCCGGCCGCAGGAGGTTGGCTGTGGGAGTGTACTGACCACCAGGGGGCTTTTATATCCTATATAATAATCCTATATAATAAAAGGTTAATATGCAAATTGACCCTAACAGCAGAATGACTGGGAATGACTGGTCACTATGACACACACTGACCACCAGGGGGCAGACGCTCAATGCAGAAGCCTCCCTCTGGTGGTCAGTGCACTCCCACATGGGGGAGCTCTGCTCAGCCACAAGCCAGTCTGATGGCTGCCAGTACAGCGGTGGTGGTGGGAGCCTCTCCTGCCTCCTCAGCAGCGCTAAGGGTGTCTGACTGCAGCTTAGGTCTGCTCCCCTCTGGCAAGTGGACATCCCCCGAGGGCTCCCAGGCTGCCAGAGGGATGTCTGACTGCCAGCTTAGGCCCAATCCCCCAGGGAGCGGGCCTAAGCCAGCAGGTGGGCATCCCCTGAGGGGTCCCAGACTGCGAGAGGTCACAGGCTGGGCTGAGGGCCCTCCCCCCACCCCCCCCCGCCCAGTGCACAAATTTTTGTGCACCGAGCCTCTAGAGTATATATAGATGGGCTTTATACGTTTTGGGGGAATCCCCCAAAGGAGCTTGGAAACAACATTGAAGGTCTCCAAGTTGCATGTAGGTGGACCCTTATTCTGGGTAACTGTCCATGGGGGCTGTTAAATAGACTCAAATACTGTGGAGGTTTCCAGAATAACAGGCAAATGGACACCTCTTTGCATGGGAAGGGGGCCCATAGGTAAGGTAAGTAAACGCTGTGGGGGGCAGAATCCCCACTGAGGCTGAACACAGACACTTAAGCGCTGCAGAGGTCGCCAGAATAATGAGTGAGCAGATGCCTAATTGGCAGGGCGGGAGGAGGGAGTCCCAAGTTCTGCGGGGAATCTTGCACTGAGATTGTAAACAGTCATTTAAGCCTGAATGAATCATTTCCATAAACATTTGTAAGCAGGCCCTGTCCTCCTGTCTTCAGTCCAGTTTGTGGCTGGGGAAGGGGTCACAGAACAGTGAGAGTAGCTAGGCAGGTTCCTACCTGGCGAGCGAAAGTACTGCATCCTGTCAACAGACACTTCAAGCCGCTCACATGGACCTGTTAATGTCCCCTTGCACTGGGACAGGATTGGAGGGCGTTCACTGAAGGATTTCACAGGCACTTGAGAGCTCGCTAAGCAAGAGTCAGCAAGCTTTTTCTGTAAAGGGCTGGGGAGGAATTCCTTTAGACGTGCATGCCGTACTGTCTCTGTCTCTGGCATTGAATCAAGAAGGCAGCTATAGACAGTTTGTAAACTGATGGCTGTGTTCCAATAAAGCTTTATTTACAAAAACAGAAGGCAGAGCCGATTTGGTCCTTAGGTTGCAGTTTGCCAACTTGACCCATGAGCAATAGCAGTTGGTCTTACAGCCCTGTAACCGCACAGACAAGTGCTCAGAGACTTCCCTAGAAAGATGTGTAAACACCCGGGAAAGTGCCGAGGTAGCTGTAGACAGACACGTAAGTGGGGAGTGGGTCACACAGATTACATACATTTTATAACTGAACACTGGTGAGACCTTGCAGTGTAATGGATGGTGAGCCACCAGGAATGGAAGGTGACTGACAATGAAATGTTGAGGGACACCAGATGAAGAGAGGCCTTGAATGTTGGAGCCCCCCCCCCCCAAACGCCAATAAGGGTTAATCGGAGGAGGAGTTGTCTCACTGAGGATCACGCTGCTGATTTGTGAGGAAATGCCTTACAGCATTTTGAGAAAGAGAATGTCCCATTGTTATGTGACCCGCCTCTATGAATTATATTTATGTTGGGGCAAAGTGATTAATAGTTGGGAATGGTTTTGGTTACAAGTAGAAGTGTATTTGTTTTCTTACTGAATCTTGAGGTAGGCAATTCAAGGTTAATAGGGAACCCCTGAACCTTATATCTTGTTCTACCAGCCTTCCTTCCATTAAGTTGCCTCACTGCCCAAGATGGCTGTGTGAGCCCCCGCCCCCCCCCCCGCCCCCCCCCCCCCCCCCCCCCCGCCCCAACCACCCCTCCACCTCCACATCCACATGCCTTCCAGCCAGCAGGAGGAAGGCGCTAAAGGCCTGGCCCAGCGTCTCTGAAGGTGTGGGGAGCCGGCACGGCCATGGCATACTCAGCCCCAGGGTGCCTTATGTGCCATGCCAGCTCAGCCTGGTTCAGTGACCCTGAGTGGGTACGTGAAAGGATTGAGAAAAGACACACTTCGGCTTCCTACCTTATTTTTGTTTTTTGGCCTTCTTACTTTTGCTTTTTAAACTTAACTTCTTATTTTCTTATTATTGTTTTTTAAGCTTACTCTCTGCGTGCCTTGGAGCCTCCTTTCACCTGACCACTTTTTAAATTCCCCCGAACTCAGTCCCTGGTCGGGCGCCATGAAGGAAAGTTTCTGAGAGCTGCCATCACACTTCCATTGTCCTATCATTGACCAGAAAGAATTTAGTCACATGGACACACCTAACTGCAAACTATGCTGAGCAGTGTGTTCTGGATAGTCATGTACCCCACTCAGAACTGAGGGTTTATTTTTTTTTGAAAACGTGATATTGGGAGCCAGTTGGCACCGCTGCCACAGTTACAGAGCTCTCTTGAAAGGAAATGTCTTCTTATGTCCAAGGTGAACCAAATGGAGTGGCTCACCTTGGAATCAACCTCTTTTTCTCTGTAGGCGACCATGTCTGAGTCTGGGCACAGTCAGCCTGGGCCCTATGGTATAGAGAGGCGGCGACGGTGGAAGGAGCCTGGCCCCGGCGGCCCCCAGAATCTCTCTGGGCCTGGTGGTCGGGAGAGGGATTACATTGCACCATGGGAAAGAGAGAGACGGGTGAGTTTCTAGTCCCAAGGACAGCATTTCTGTATCCACTCATTCCACAGATGTTTATGGAGCACCTGCCCTGTGCCAGGCACTAATCTAGATGCTGGGGATATTGTGAACAAAACCGGCTGCCCTCAGGGAGTAAAAAGGTAGAGGGTGGAAAAGGGAGCCGTCTTAGATGAGGTGGTCAGAGAAGTCCTCTCTGAAGAGCAGAGACCCGAATGAGGTGAAGGAACAAGCACTGACAAAAACCTGAGTGAAGCCTTGGCCGGTTTGGCTCAGTGGATAGAGCGACAGCCTGCAGACTGAAGGATCGCAGGTTCAATTCCGGTCAAGGGCACATGCCCGGGTTGCGGGCTCGATCTCCAGTAGGGAGCGTGCAGGAGGCAGCCGATCAATGATTCTCATTATTGATGTTTCTCTCTCCCCCTTCCTCTCTGAAATCAATAAAAATATATATTTTAAAAAAACACACCTGAGTGAAGAGCATTCTAGATAGAACAGCAAAGACCCTGAGGCCTATATCTGGTGTGTTCAAGCCAGGAAGCCAGTGTGGCTGCAATGGATGAAGGAGGGAAAATGATAGGAGGATGAGGTCAGAGAGGTAACTGGGACCAGATCATGTAGGACCTGGAAGGCCATGGAAACAACTTTGGATTTCACTGAATGAAATGGGCATTGGAGAGTTGGAGACAACAACACAACTGTTTCTGTTTATTGAACAGCGTGCAGTATATTGACACTATGCAAAGTGCCTTACATACTTCGGGTCTTCCTAAACTCTACAGCTACCCATAAATGCGATTTTCACTAAGGAGGAAGATGAGTCTCAGAGGGGAAGGGACTTGCCCTAAGTCATAGTCAGTAAGCTCTAAGGCCAGGACTCAAACCCAAATCCAGCTGAGCCTTAAGCAGAGCACCATCTGCCTGCTGCAGAGTGTCCTGGACTGGGAATCAGGGCCTTGTTGTGGCCCAGGCCCTTCCTTGCTCTTCTCCGGTGCTTAGATGGCTTACTGCAGAATCTACCCTCTGGGTTTTTCCTCTGGTGCCCTGCCCACCTCTGAAAGCTGTTTGGTGGGGTGGAAGAAGGTAACAATTGGGACCAGTTTCTGAGTCATAAGACTGCAAAGATGAAGACTGAAGGGTCCTAGGTTCGATTCCGGTCAAGGGCACATGCCTGGGTTGTAGGCTCTATCCCCAGTTGGGGGCATGTAGGAGGCAGCCAATCAATGATTCTCATCATTGGTGTTTCTCTCCCACTCCCTTCCTCTCTGAAATCCATACAAAATATTTTTAAAAAAAGAATAATTTATTCATAGGGAGCTAGTGTCTTCCCTTGGGTCTAACACAGTCTTTCTTCTACACACATCTTCCTGGGGAATGATGCCATCTTCCTACACCTTCACATTCTGAACAAACAACTCCCAAATCTTTGCTTTGTCTCTGACTTGACTACTGAGCCCTGACAGCCTCCTAACTGGCCAAGGGACTCCTCACAACCTTCATGTCCCCTGCTGATCTCAGCATCTTCTGCCATTTCTCCTCCTAGTATCAATGACAACCCATTGGGCCTCATCCTGGACACCTGCCTCCCAACCCTACGCCAGTCAGGCACCAGTGCTGCACATTGTGCCTCCTGAATATATCTCCTATCCATCATCATCTCCCCACCCTCACAGCCTCAGTCCCACGTATCTTCTACTCCTTCCTGAACCTTCTCACCTGTCACCCTCCCTGGCCTCCTGGAAGCCCACAGCCTTTCCTCCAACAGTTCTCTTGCAACTGTCTTTCCAGAGCACTTGCATATCATCCTTTTGTTTTTTTCTTCACCAGTGGCCAGTGAAGAGAGCATTGAGGGAGTTTAAGTAATCTTCAGTATGTGGCAGAAGAAACAGACCCAGTGAGGGGTCAAGATTCTCCCGAGTTTAATCAAGAAACCAGAGAAAGAATAGGACTCAAACTCACATCTCTCTTTTCTCAAGCAGATCGGGGTGAATCAGAAGAGGCACAAAGAGGGCAAGTTGTGGGAATCAGTCCATGGGCTTGGCCAGCACAAGAGCAGGGCTGAGGAGAAGAGGGTCAGAGTAGCAGGTGCTACCAGCCACTCTCAGGTGGTGAGCACCTGCCGTGTGTCAGATGCCACATGGACAGTTGAATTCTGTCTTCTTTCAGACTCTTCTATAATAGACTCACCAGGAGGAAACAGGCCTAAGTGAGGGTGGTTCCTCATCCAACTTCATACAACTCACAAGTGGCAGGACTAGGTCTGAACCAAGATCTGTCTAGCTCAGTGATGGTGAACCTATGACACGCGTGTCAGAGGTGACACGCGAACTCATTTTTTTGGTTGATTTTCCTTTGTTAAATGGCATTTAAATATATAAAATAAATATCAAAAATATAAGTCTTTGTTTTCCTATGGTTGCAAATATCAAAAAATTTCTATATGTGACACGGCACCGGAGTTAAGTTAGGGTTTTTCAAAATGCTGACACGCCGAGCTCAAAAGGTTCGCCATCCCTGGTCTAGCTCCAGAGTCCTTGCTCCTTCTCCCAGGGCTTGTCTAGCAGAGGTAGCTGCACAGAGCTGTTGGCAACATGGGTTCTGGAGTCAGGCCACCTGGGTTCAATTTTGCCTCCATTGCTTATAAGGCTGTGTGACTAGCCAGTTAACCTATCTGCCTCAATTGCTTATTTGTAAAGTGGAGATAATAATAGTATGTATCTGCCAGACCAGCGTGGCTCAGTGGTTGAGCATTAGCCTACAAACCAGGAGGTTTGATTCCCGGCCAGGGCACATGCCGGGAATCCCCAGTGTGGGGCGTGCAGGAGGCAGCCGATCAGTGATTCTCATCATTGATGTTTCTGTCTCTTCCTCTCCCTTCCTCTCTGAAATCAGTTAAAAAATATTTTAAAAAAATAATAGTATGTATCTCACAGGATTGTTGGTAGGGTTGAGGGAGTTAATGTATGAAAGCATTTAGAATAGTACCTGGCACATAAAGGCTTTCAGAGTAGTGTCTAGGAGAGCCAGTGGAGTAACTGCCCTCCCTCACCACAGGATGGCAGCGAAGAGACAAGTGCCTCCATCATGCAGAAAACCCCCATCATCCTCTCCAAACCTCCAGCAGAGCGGGTGAGCAGGGAAGAATCTTGGGAGGGGGAGGCTGGGAGTAATTGGGTCAAGGATCTCTCCCACTGACTGGAACCTCCTCACTCATAGTCAAAGCAGCCACCACCTCCAGCAGCCCCTGCTGCCCCACCTGCCCCAGCCCCTCTTGAGAAGCCCATCGTCCTCATGAAACCACGGGAGGAGGGCAAAGGGCCTGCGGCTGCAACAAATGCCTCAGCCCCCGAGGGCACCACCCCACCACCCCCTGCAGCCCCCGTGCTACCCAAGGGGGAGAAGGAGGGGCAGAGACCCACACAGCCTGTGTACCAGATCCAGAACCGGGGCATGGGCACGGCCGCGCCAGCAGTTATGGACCGTGAGTTGGGACTGAAGAGAATCTGGTTGGGAGCTGGCACCCCCTCACACAGACCCTCACTGCATCCTCTGTCCCCTGCTTTGTTTCCAGCTGTCGTGGGCCAGGCCAAACTGCTGCCTCCAGAGCGCATGAAGCACAGCATCAAGTTGGTGGATGACCAGATGAATTGGTGCGACAGTGCCATTGAGGTACTGGGGGAATGGGTCTCTCCATGCTTGAGTTTTCACAGATCCCGCAGCCTCGCCTTCATCACCCCATACCTCCAGCCTCTTGGTGGGCTGCACCAGACAAGCTTTCAGGCAGTTGCAGCCATGAGAGGAAATGGATCTGAAAGCTCTCACTGGCCAGGGCTGCATTTCAGTAACTTCACTAGCTCAGCTGTACTGTTGGTAAAGTACTGAACCACTTTCATACTGGTTGGCTAAGAGGTGCTCCCACTGCCACCCAGATGCCTGGGGGTCTCCTGCGCCCTCCCACAGCAGGATGGCCTCCTGGACCCTGCTTCAGTCTCCCTCCTAATTGGTGGAAGCACTTGTTGTACCAGTGTGAGCTGGTTTGAGTATCACTCCCCAGAGGTTCCCCCTCCATTTCAGCGCCCCTGCTCTAGGTCAGACCTCCCATTCCTGGACTGACATACCTACCTCCAGTCTCCGAGTCTTCATTTCGCCTCTTTTTTTTTTTTTTTAATATATTTTATTGATTTTTTACAGAGAGGAAGGGAGAGAGATAGAGAGTTAGAAACATCAATGAGAGAGAAACATCGACCAGCTGCCTCCTACACATCTCCCACTGGGGATGTGCCCGCAACCCAGGCACATGCCCCTGACCGGAATCGAACCCGGGACCTTTCAGTCCCCAGGCCGACGCTCTATCCAGTGAGCCAAACTGGCTAGGACGAGGCCCTACTCTTTAGCACTGTAAAGATGTTCTGTATTTGTATTATCTAGTGTGGTAGCCATTATCCTTGTATGTGACTATTGAACACTTATCCACATGTCCCAATATGTGGCTAGTACAGCTGAGGAATTGGATTTTTAATTTTGTTTAATTTTAAATAGCCACATGTGGTCAGTGGACAGGGCTAGCCCTAGATGTGCTGCTTTCATGTGTTCTGAGGTAGGCCCAGGATTAGCTGCCTTTTTTTTTTTTTTAAAGCTCTCCAGGTGATTCTAAGGAGCAGCAGCCACAGTTGAGGACATACAGTGAATCCTCATTTAACATCCTTGATAGGTCTTGGAAACTGCGACTTTAAGCATAATGACGTATGATGAAACTGATTTTACCCTAGGCTAATTGATATGAACAAGAGTTAAGTTCCTTGCCCTAACCGGTTTGGCTCAGTGGATAGAGCGTCAGCCTGCGGACTCAAGGGTCCCGGGTTTGAGTCCGGTCAGGGGCATGTACCTTTGTTGTGGGCACATCCCCAGTAGGGAGTGTGCAGGAGGCAGCTGATCGATGTTTCTAACTCTCTATCCCTCACCCTTTCTCTCTGTAAAAAAATCAATAAAATACATTAAAAAAAAAAAGTTAAGTTCCTATGGCATATTTCTGGTCACAGAAACATCACCAAATTTCTAAATAAAGACCCAAAACACTTCTAACATTAAACATTGAAATAAATGCTTTTATTAATCTTAAGAAATCCAAAGATTAATAAAAACAAGTCAGATATTTAATTTTCCAACCCACTTATTCCATCCAGTTCAAGGTCACAGGTGAGCCTATTCCTGCAGCTCAGGCTCAAGGTGAGAACCCACCCCAGACAGGAGCCCTTCCATCGAAGGGCCACTCATACCCACATTCACACTCACTCAGACTGGGACAATTTAGACACGCCAGTTCACCTAATATGCACATCCCTGGGATGTGGAAACCAGAGTCCCGATAGAAAACCCATGCAGACATGCAGAAAACATACCAACTCCACACAGATAGTGACTCCAGGCATCTAGGTGGCAGTGGGAGCACCTCTTTCTGGGAATTGATTTTATTTCTTTCTCATTAACCTTATAACAAAATTATGCTTCTCAAGGACCTGCTCTATTTTATTCCTTTTCCTTGAGTAAATGTCTCTTATGCCCCCTGGTGGTGAAAGTCAGCAGAGTTGGCCCAGAGGTGAAGGTCTCATGAATTTCCAGGACTGAATCCCACAGAAAGAGCCAGGACGGACTGACCTCCTGTTTCTGCACACTGCTCCCTTTCTCATGCTTCCTTCCCATGTTTTCCCAGCTTGACTGCGCAGAGCGCCTCCCAGGAGTCAGCTCTGAGAGCCCTCGGTTACCTTGAACCTGTCCTTCCAGTCCTGTGCTTCCCCTTCTCTTCCCAAAGGCCAAGCTTCCCTTTTTCCCACTGAGTTCCTGTTAGCTTCGTGACCAGGCCAGGCTCTTTTCTACTTTGGAATTCTCACATATGCTGTTCTTTGTGCCCCAGATATTCTATGTATCCCAACACACACACACACACACACACACACACACAGGCCCTTTCCCCAATTGAGGCAAGAATCTTTTTCTTCATACCTGATAAGACAGGTGGGCAAGCCATGGAGGTCTGGGGCTCCTTCATCTCATTCCCACTCTAGCAGCTGACAGATTCATGAGGGCTGTATTCCTGCATCTCCCACAGTACCTGCTGGATCAGACTGATGTGTTGGTGGTTGGTGTCCTGGGCCTCCAGGGGACAGGCAAGTCCATGGTCATGTCATTGTTGTCAGCCAACACTCCTGAGGAGGACCAGAGGTGAGGGGACATCAGGTAGGAGTGTGGGGGGGCCAGGAAGGGAGTGGGCACCCACCTGAGACGGGAGGGCAGGCCGGGGTGTTCCTAGTGGTGTTACCAAGATCTTTGAGAGTTGCTTTCCCTCTCTTAGCCTCAGTGTCTTCATCAGATGAGGACTAAGAGGGACGAGACTAAATTTTTGTGTAGATGCAAAGTAACCAATCCTGGTCCTCCCTTCCTAACTGCCCCCGGAAAATGTACAGAGCCCAGGCGGGAACTGGGATGGTGTACTCATTTGTCTTTGGATCGAGGCCACCTCAGTCTCAGCCCTGCTACTCACCAACTGGTTGACCTTGGGCAGGTCACTTCACCTCCCGTATCTATCTCACTTCCTCATCTGTAAAGTGGGTTTTTGAAGTAAGATCAGGAAGGCCAACACTAACGAGAACCTGGCACAGAGCAAATGCTCACGGATGTGGTTGATTCGGACTGGGAAGTAGAATGTGAGAGAGATCTGGATGGAAGGCATGGGTTCCAGACCAGCCTCAGTCCTACATTCTTGAGTAAGGATGGGGTGTGATCGTGAAGATAAAGGATGAAGTCCCAGGAGAGGACTTGGTGGAGGAGGAGCTTGAGAACTAGGTCCAAAACTGAGGGCAGAGAAGGAAAGGGAGAAAGGCAGGGATTAAAGAGTAGGAAGACTCAAAATGGGGGAAGATAAGGGGTGGTAGCCACTTGGGTTATCTCAAAACAATAGTTTTGTTTTTTTAATAAAGCAGGTGATATCACCCTGCACTCCACAGATGGGCATCAGGGGTCCATGAGAAACACCCTAACAACAAATGCAGAATTTTACACCATCTGCAGTCAGGGGTTTCACCCAGGAAAGGATCCATAGTTTCCACCAGATTTGGGGGGGGGGGGCTGATGCAGACCCAGAAGAGGTTAAGGACCATCGCTGTGAGAGCACATACCCACTAGAGCCGGAGTTTTGAGATTCCCCTGCCTCCCAGTCTCCCCATCCCCTCTACTCACTCATGACTTCAGCTCAGTTGGGCTCCGCTCTGGAACAGCTCCAGCTCTCACAGTCTCTCTACCTCAGCCTTCAACCCCACCTAACAGTGTCCTGGTGACTCTCATTTCAGACTCCTGAGCCAGAATTCTATTGGCCTCGCTTGTCTTTTTGACCCCTGTCAGCCTGTGGCAGGGTGGACTTTGGTACCAACTTTTGTCATCAGGTCTCATAAGTTTGACCTCCTAATTACCTTTAGAATTCATCTGCTTCTCCTCCACTCCCACCTCCCTAGTTCAAGCTACTGACATCTCCCCTGGAGGATGCCAAGACGTTTCCTAACTGGTCTCCCTGCTTTAGTTCAATTCAGCAAGCATTTATGGAGTGCTTACTGTGTGTCCGGCACTGTTCTGGGTCCTGGGGATGTAGGAGTAAACAGAACTGGCAAAAAGATTTGTCCTTGCGGGACTTACATCTGTAATGGAGGAGATAGTAAGCTAACTAAATAAATACATTATTGGGCATGTGAGAAGATGATGACAAAGTGGGAAAGGACACAGGGAGGCAGTGTTAGGGCTACGTTACAGTCTTACGTTGGGTGGTCAGGGAAGGCTTCACTAAGGGGCATTTGAGAAAAAGCAAACTTGGAAGAGGGAAAGCATTCCAGCCGGAGGCAGTGCGAACCTCTGGGTGGGAGAGTGCCTGGCGTGTGTGCAGAATGGCATGGAGGCCCCGCAGCTGGAGCAGGGTGAACAAGAAGGGGGGTTGGACATCAGGTTAAAGACAGGGAGGCCCCAGAGTGCGGGGCTTGTCAGTCGTTACCCACTCTTCCCACCCTACAGTCCTGGCCACAGCAGCAGGGGGATGCTTTCCAAAACCCAAATCCAGTCCTGTCACTCCTCCACCTACATCTCTTCAGGGCTTCCCCAGGTCCATGGGCCAAAGCCCCAGATCCCCACCGTGCCCCCCCAGGGCCTGTGTACCTCTTCTCACTCCCAACCCCCATTGTCCTCTGTGCTCTCACCACACTGCTCTGATCCTTATACAGACCATGCCTTCAGCCTGGACTAGTCTTCCATCCTCCATTTCCCCCACCCACTTCCCCCTTTAAGTTAATTAAGTTGCTTACATAGCTTCCTCTCTCACCCTCAGCAGCAGCATTTGCCTCTTGGGGCAATCCTTCCTTCCTCCATAGACAAACTTACTCCCACTTGGAGCGATACACACCTCTTCTTCCTAACACCTGCAGTTACTGACTTCTGCTGATCCTGAGCTAGACCAGAAGCTCCATGGAAGCAGGGACTTTGTCTTTCTTGTTCACTGCTACGTCCTGGTGTCTGGTACATAGGATAAGTGGGAGGATACCTGCTCTGTGTCAGAGGACATACTAAGCATCTCAGGGAGGTGGCAGTCACCTTTTGAGAGGCAGGGTACCAAATATATGTAAGGCTAAGGGCCCACAGTGACCAAGAGGTTTGAGACTTATCCCCATTTTACAGATGAGGAAACCAAGAACAGCCACACAGCCAGGAAAGGCAGAGCTGGGATTTGAATCCAAGCAGTCAGGCCTAGTCCCTGCTCTTCAACACCGCAGTCTATTAACTTTGTTAAATGAATGAACAAATCTACTTATGGGAAGGGGTGGAGTCTTGTGGTGTAAAATACAGCCCTCCCCCCCGGCCCCCCCCCCCCCCCCCGGCCCCCAGGCTGCAGGGCGGTGGGTGGAAGGCTTTGTGGGCAGGCAGGGAACCACGTCCCACATGCTGATTTCACTGGAGTGTCAAAGGCCGAGAACCAGACTCCAGTGCCCCCACCTGCTCCTCCACAGGGCGTACGTTTTCCGGGCCCAGAGCGCTGAAATGAAGGAACGAGGGGGCAACCAGACCAGTGGAATCGACTTCTTTATTACCCAAGAGCGGATTGTTTTCCTGGACACCCAGGTGCCAGCCTCCACTTGCCCCGCCCTGCTGCATGCCACCTTCAGCCCCATCCCAGAGTAACGTTAAGCCAGCACCCTGTTTGGATTGCATGTGGTTCCAGCCAAGCCAAAGACATGCTCCGTGCCCTTGGCAGGTTATGTCTCTTTGGCCCTTAGTCTCTTGTCAGTTTTGCCCCCCTCTTCTCCCCTTCATGTGTACAGAGTAGCCTAAAAACTCTTCTAGCATACCAATGAAAATTGTGGTCCTAGAATCAGTGTCCAGATTCTGCCTTTAAGTCTTCCCAGCTGGGTGACTTTAAGTAACCAACACCCTCTCCCCACTCCCAACCTCAGTTTCTTCATCTGTAAGCAGGGTTGCTAAGCATACTCAGCCCCAGGACTGTAGCAAGGATTCAGGGGAACCATCCAGGCACAGTGCGTGGCACAGGATCTGCCACATGCTGAGCGTCCAGGCTCATCGCTGCCCTCAGTAGTGACCTGTCATGCATTTAACTGGCAGCTTTCCTTACCTTCTCCCTTGCTCTTAAGCAAGTCCCTGTTCCTTAGCCTGGCATTCAGGGCCTATGTGACTTGCCTCCTCCAGACCCTCTAGCCTTCCCTCTGTGGCGTAGTCACCAACCCTGCCACGCACACCACAGGCCTCACCATGGTCCGTGAACACTGCCGTGCTTGGAGTTTGGAGAGACCCTGTGGGCTTTCTTTTCCTTCGTGGGAAACATAATATTGCCTACCTCTTGGGGGTTTTGTGAGATTTCAGTGAGTTAACACAAGTAAAGTGCACCTGACATGAAGTAGGTACTGGGTGCTCTTACCCGTCACTGCCTTTGTCATTAGAGCACTCTTCCCGCCCTCCCCATTTTGCTTGGCTAATGCCTCCTCCCTGAGTATTTTACTGGGATGTTACTTGCTCTCGGAAGCCTTCCCCTCCTCTGAGAGCCCACTAGTGCCTATTGCTCTTCCCATCACAGCACGTGATTTATCAGTTTGGTCCTTTTTTTAAACCACTCATTTTTTATTGATTTCAGAGAGTAAGGAAGAGGAGGGAGAGAGATAGAAACATCAATGATGAAAGAGAATCATTGATTGGCTGCCTTCTGCACACCCCGCACTGGGGATCAAGCCTGCAACCCGAGCATGTGCTCTGACCGGGAATCAAACTGATCTCCTGGTTCATAGGTCGATGATCAGTTTGGTTCTTGTGTACTGTTCCCCTCCCCACCTGCCTGGAGCGCTTCTGGGAGGAGCCCTGTCCCATAGGTCGTGCTCACTGTGGGCAGTGGTGACACGGAGAGTGGAAAACCTACCAATGTGGCCTGAGACCTGTGTGCCAGGCTCTGTGCAGGGACCATGGGGCCCCAGAAGTGAACTGAACTGTATGCAAGCTGGGTCAGGGCAGAACGGAAGTTAGACAAGTAAGACAGAACAGAACATTGGAGTGCTTGGAGTTTTAGAAAGTGAGCAGTTGGAAAAGCCTGTTTCCTAATTCCATTCACTGCAAGAAGAAGGCAATAGATTATCAAGCTAATTTAGCTCTTAAAAGTTTTTTAATGAAATATTCCTTTACGAAAAGTTTCATGTGTGCACCGCCGATTCTTTTATACTCACTGATACAATTTTAAATCTTCACACTAAGTTTTTTTTTAATCCTCACCCAAGGATATGTTTTATTGATTTTTTTTAGAGAGAGAAAGAGAAAAAGAGAGAAGCAGCAATGTGAGAGAAACATCGGTTGGTTGCCTCCTGTACCTTGACTAGGAATCAAAACCGCAACCTTTTGGTCTACAAGATGATGATGCTCCAGCCAACTAAGCCACCCAGCCAGGGCTACACTAATAATTTTTTATCTAAGTATCTTAGCAAAGTTTTGAAAGTATTTGAAACAACAACAAAAGGGTCTTGGGGCGGCATGACTCACTCAAGTAGATGTTAAATTTGTTAGCGCTAGGACTTCTCTCCTGTTTGGGAGTGAGGCACTTGAGAGCAGTGGTGATTTGTAAAAGAGTTGGGGCAAGAGTGCCTGCTTTGAAGCTTCCCTTTCGCCTCTTGCTGACTAGCACTGTACTACTTAGAAGCTGCCCGCTTGTGTTTCTGACCTTATTTTGTCCTGAGAGAGGTGAGGCGATGTATCTGCCTTTAGCGTGTGGGACTTAGGAAGCCATGACCCTTAGGATCCGACCCACAGTCCCTTCCCTGACCCATTTCTCTCTCCCTTGCAGCCCATCCTGAGCCCCTCCATCTTGGACCATCTCATCAACAACGACCGCAAGCTGCCTCCAGAGTACAACCTGCCCCACACTTATGTTGAGATGCAGGTGAGGGGCCGAGCTAGGCCAGGGGTGAGGCCCCACCCTTCCCTGCAAGATCTGTGATGGGGGGCCTGGGTATGGGTTGTCCTTGTTTCTGCTTCATCAGAGCCCCAGCTCCAGCTGCAGGAAGAGGACAGCACTGAGAGTCAGATCCGGTGCTACCCCTCAGAAAAGTCACTGCCCGCCCCTCCCCCTTCAGCCTCAGTATCTTCCTCTGAAAATGGGGGTGATTGTTCCAACTTCGTCCAATTTAGGGATGGCCCATGAGAGAGGTGCCAGCACAGTCTGGGCGCACAGTGGGTGCCTAAAGGCTCTGAGACCCTTACCCTGCTGCCCCTCAGCTGAGCCTGGGATCAGGGACCCTTCTCTGGGCAGAGGAGACCTTTAACTCTATTGTCTCTTCCCACCCTCCCTCAGTCACTCCAGATTGCCGCCTTCCTTTTCACGGTCTGCCACGTGGTGATTGTCGTCCAGGACTGGTTCACGGACCTCAGTCTATACAGGTGAGAGGCTGGTAGGAGCGGGGACTGGCCATGAGACAGGGCACAGAGTCCCAGCCACCTGCCCAGGTCTCCCAAGCTCCACTCCGCAGCCACAGGGACCCTTTCAGAATGTAAATGGAGTTGGAGTGGGTCACTACCACCTAACGCTCCTGACACCTCAGTGGCTCTCTCACCACATTCCCTCCCTCTCCCCCTACATCAAAGCCATGCAACTTAGTCTCTGCACTCCCTCAGCCAGAAACATTCTGCCCTCAGATCTTAGAGAAGCATTGATCAGACTGTCAAACTTCAGAGGGAAGGTAGGGGAGGGGAGGGTGGGGATAAGGGGGAGAGATCAACCAAAGGACTTGTGTGCATGTGTGCATGCATATAAGCCTAACCAGTGGACACAGACACCGGGGGGTGGGGGTGGGGGTGGGGGGGGCAGTGGCGTGATAAGGACACATATGTAACACCTTAATAAAAAAAAAAGAATCCCTCTCTGGTGGCCTTCCCTCCGGCTTCCCTGACCTCTTCACTTAGCACCCTGCCCCTCCCCCCATTGCCCTGCTGTGTTTCCTTCATTGCCCTTTTCGCCCCTGACAGGATACTGTAGATCTCTTTATGGTCTGTCTCTCCCGTTAGAATGGAAGCTCCATGGTTGACAGGGGTCAGGAGGAGGGAGGGATGACTAGGAGGACAGAATCCCCAGTGCCTGGCACAGGGTAGATATTTAATACAAATTTGTTGAATAAATAGCAGAAGGAGCTGGCTTGTCTGGTCCTGAGAGTCTTGTCCATCTGCAGGCATGTGTACCATCCGCTGGTACCCTGCAGGCAGGAAAAGGGAGGGAGTCAGGACCTGGCAGGAGTCCTGCCTCAAGCAGCTGGAAGTTCCAGAAATGCCCCCAGACAGAGCTGGCTCAGAACCTCGGGCCACAAGGGTTCTTCTAGGCCTCGGCCCCCGGCAGGTAGCTGAGGGGAGGCAAACAGCCTTGGGCACAGAGCCCGGGCAGAAGGAAGGCAGGGGAGCTCTGGGCAGGGAGAGCAGAGCTAAAGGAAGCAGATGTCTCCAGAATCAGGCAGCCCGGGGTTTGACTCCCAGCTCCCATTGGAAGTGGCTTCTTTTCCCACAGCTCCCCATTGGCAAGGTTTTTATGCAGACTGAGTTAAAAGAATTTAAAGCATTTAGCATAGTGCCTGGTACATAGTGAGCAATTGGTGTGTGTTTTTAAATTTACTTACTGATTTTAAAGAGACAGACAGACAGAGAAACAAGGATTTGTTTTTCCGCTTTCTTATGCATTCATTGATTGATTCTTGCATATACCCTAACCGGGGGTAGAACCCACAACCCTGGCATGTCAGGACAGCTTCCTAACTGACTGAGCAACCCGGCTGGGGCTAAATGGGAGCTTTCTGTTTGTGGTAGTAACCCTGGGTGCTGGGGGAGCTTTGGGTCTGGTCAGAAGTAAGAAACGATTTGCTGGGGAGCCAGCTTTATGACCAGATCTAAGAAACCTAATTATGAAACCTCCGCTCCTACCGCCGTTGTTCATTGGAATTCATTCACATGACAAATAACATTGAGCATTTACGTATGCCATTCGCTCTTCTTGGCACCGGGGATCAGATGTGAACAAAACATTAAACAGACTGCCCTGTGGAGTTTACTTTCTGGTGGGACTGTGGGCTCAGGTGCTGGCAGGTGGGAGAGCCTTGTTTTTAAGCCGGAGTTTACCAGTGGGCTCAGAGTAGGTGAACCCCTTAAAATTGTGGAGACCATGGTGTTTGTGTGTGTGTCTGTGTGAGGAAAATGGCCATCATTTTATCATATCCCATCATTCCTTACCTCATAACAGCTTAATGGTATTTACTTTTACATGTTTGGAAACACCTAAAAGTAGCATAAACTGAAAACTTATGTCCACACAAAAACCTGCACACAGATGTTTATAGCAGGTTTATTCATAACTGTCAAACTTTAGAGGCAACCAAGATGTCCTTCCATGGGTGAGTGGATAGGTAAACTGGTACGTGCTGACGGGAATATTACTCAGGGCTAAAAAGAAATGGCTGTCAGGCCGTGCAAAGACATGGAGGAATTTCTAATGCGTATTACTAACTAAAGGAAGCCAATCTGAGGTGCCATTCAGTATGATCCCAACTAATTGGCGTTCTGAAAAGCAGAACTACGGAGACGGTAAAAAGACCCATGGTTCGGGGCTGAGGGGAAGGAGAGATGACTGGGTAGAGCACAGAGGACAGTTAGGGCAGCAAAAGAACTCTGTGTGATCACAGTGGATACACGGCGTGTTTGTCCAAACCCGAAGAGTAAACCGCACCAGGCGTGATCCCTGATGTGAACCGTGGGCTTGGGGTGATGACGTGTCGGTGTAGGTTCACGGAAATGTTGATAGCAAGGAGGCTGGGGACTGGGCACAGGCCTATGGGAAACGTGTGTACTTTCCACTCAGTTTTGCTATGAACTTAAACTGCTCTTAAATAATAGCATAAACTAAAGAAATTTACACAGTTGATGTAAATCCATGGATTTGTTTCTGAATTCCGTAAAATTGTGTGAGAAATCTGGTGTGTATGCGACATCCCCCAGGCCATGGGATATGGGGTGTCAGTGCCGGAGCTTCAGCCAACCTCTCACCCCGAATCCCCAGGTTCCTCCAGACAGCGGAGATGGTGAAGCCCTCCACCCCGTCCCCCAGCCACGAGTCCAGCAGCTCCTCAGGCTCTGATGAAGGCACTGAGTACTACCCCCACCTGGGTGAGAAGCTTTCTGGGGCCGGAGGAGCGGGTAGAGGGGAGAGAGAGGGGCAAAACCAGGGACATGGGGGAAGGGGGAGCTGGGAGGAGGGACGTAAGAAAGAATTAGCCGCTTGTTTTTCTGAGGGTCCCACTGCCACAGTCCCACCCTGGCCACTGAGGGCAGGACCCTGAGTCTGGGTCTGGCTCCTTGATCAGAATGGAGACCCTGGGGGACAGGATCCGTCTGCCTGATTTTGGGTCTCTGGCATCTACAAGAACGGGGCACAGTGAGTGCTGGAGTGATCCGAGCGGCCCCTTGCCCCTGCTCCCACCGGCCCTGTGTGCCTCCCACACGCCGCTCCTCTGCCTACGCGGTTCTTGCTCTGCTCTGTGGATGCCCTGCTTGTTTGCAGAGACCCAGTCCACTTAGGACACCCCAGGCAGGGTCTTGCCTACTTCTCTGGCCTTGCCAAGCCCCTCGTGCGCTTTCCGAAATTCTCCTAATCATGTGGCCATCCTCCTCTCTGTCTTTTCCATCTGTGCTGGCAGAAACCACATCTGTGTCATCCTTGGGGTCCCCAGCATCGCCCAGGGCCTGGTGCTAAAGTGAAGTGACATTCACATAAATATTTACAAGTGATCTTGGGGGTCAGGGCAGGTCTTTGGGATGGGAAGGGGAGTGCACGTGGCCGAGCCTCACGGGCCCCGTCTTCCCTTCACCCGCAGTGTTCCTACAGAACAAAGCTCGCCGAGAGGACTTCTGTCCTCGAAAGCTGCGGCAGATGCACCTGATGATCGACCAGCTCATGGCTCACTCCCACTTGCGCTACAAGGGTGAGGTCCCCCGCCACTCCCAACCTGGCAGGTGGCTCCTTACTCTTGATTCAGCCTCAGCCCAGATCCCCAGACTAGTCTTCCGATCCCAGCCTGACCATCTTACATGTTCCTCCCGCCCCCTCCCCTGGCAGCATGGGACCTGCAGGCTCACAAGTTCTCTCCTCCAGGTACTCTGTCCATGTTACAGTGCAACGTCTTCCCTGGGCTCCCCCCTGACTTCCTGGACTCTGAGGTCAACTTGTTCCTGATGCCCTTCATGGACAGCGAAGCGGAGAGTGAAAACCCACCAAGAGCAGGTACGGTTCCCCCTTGAGGGAATCGGCCATGGGAGACGGTGCTTCCTTGGTCTGGAGGCTGACATGGGTCCACCTTGGTTAGGGGGAGACACGGTCTGCCCTGGCCTGGGGGTGACAGGAGCCCACCCTGGTGTGAGTGGAGGCTCTGGCCTGTCCCTGCAGTGCTTGGACCCTTTTTCAGGAGCTAGTTTTCAGAGCGGGGGGTGAATAGGAAGAGCTGGGCTGGGGCTGAGCTCAGGAGCTCCTGGAAGCCCAGGATGCTGGTTGGCCCCTTATCTTCTACCTCCACTTAGCAGGACCCAGCTCCAGCCCACTCTTCTCCCTACTCCCGGGGTACCGTGGCCACCCCAGCTTCCAGTCCTTGGTGAGCAAACTCCGGAGCCAAGTGATGTCCATGGCCCGGCCGCAGCTGTCGCACACAATCCTCACCGAGAAGAACTGGTAAGAGCTCTTGGCAGAGTGGGGGGTCAGTGTGAGGTGCCTGCACCCCCTCCCCTTTCCCCCTCTCCCCCACCCACAGGATGTTCTCAGAGTTCTCTCCACATTGTTTCCTTTTCTGGAACATTGATAATTACTTCCATCTTGTAAGCACCTCTTCATGCCAGGCAATGTGCTATTTCATGTGGTGATTTTTATTTAAAAAATTATATGGTTAAAATTAAAGTTAGGGTCAGGGTTAGGGTTTAGGCCAGAGTTTAAGGTTAGGTTTAGCAGTTAGGTTAGAGTTAGGTTTAGTGATAGCAATAGGGTTATTGTTGAGGATTTAGGGCAAGCATGTCAAACTCAAAGGCTAACACGGGCCAAGTAAACAAGGTGTAAGTTTATGTGGGCCACAAAAAAACAAAAGCTTCAATTTTCGTAGAAACTTAGATTTATTTTGATAGAGACATGCTGAATACAAAGGGCTGAAATAAATGAGTAATTGTTGACATAAAATAATAGAACATTTTAATAAAAATGAATATTTTTTCTTGAATATTAACTTATCAGGCACAAATTAATAAGCGTAACACAAATAAACCTATTTTTCTTGTTCTCTGAAAGCAAAATATTTCCTGTTGCGCACACCAAACAAGTCAGTCCAAGAGTAATGATGTGGCAATCAGCTGCTAAAATAGTCACTGCTAGTACTGGTGGAGAGAAATGGTGCACCTGCGCATAGGCGCATAAGGGAAATGAATGCAACACGATTATAGTAATCAGTCATTAGCGAAAGTTGTAGTTCGGTATTAATAATTATGTATAACAGCATATTGTAAAAATTATAAAATTTTTATTAAAATGTTTCTTACATACTGTTATATTGGCTGGGCCACAAAAATATTCGTTGTGGGCTGCACATGGCCCCTGGGCCTCAAGTTTGACATGCTTGATTTAGGGTTTAGGTTTGGGGTTATGTGTAGGGTTAAGGCTTAAAGTTTAGGGTTTAGGATTAGAGCAGTGGTTCTCAACCTTCTGGGCCTTTAAATACAGTTCCTCATGTTGTGACCCAACCATAAAATTATTTTCGTTGCTACTTCATAACTGTAATGTTGCTACTGTTATGAATCGTCATGTAAATATCTGATATGCAGGATGGTCTTAGGCGACCCCTGTGAAAGGGTCGTTCGACCGCCAAAGGGGTTGCGACCCAAAGGTTGAGAACAGCTGAATTAGAGTGAGTATTAGGGTTAGGCTGTTAGGGTTAATGTTAGGTTTAGTGTTAAATGGTTGAGGTTAGTATTCGATGGTTAGTGTTAGAGAGTTAGGTTAAGAGTATTAGGGTTAGGTTTATTTACTTTATTTAATTAAACTTAATGGGGTGACATTGGTTAATAGCATTATCTAAGTTTTCAAGTGTACAATTTTGTGATACACTTATGATCAACTCTGATCAACTGTATCTTGCATTGTGTGCTCACCACCCAAAGTCTAGTCTCCTGTCACCAGGTATTTTGACCCCTTTACCTGCTCCATCCTCCGCCACACCCCTTTCCCACTGGTCACTCCCATATTGTTGTCTGTGACTGTGGGTTTGTTTTGTTTGTTCATTTGTTGCTTTAAATTTTATATTCCACACTAGAGGCCTGGTGCACGAGATTTGTGCACTTGGTAGGAGGAGGGTCCTCAGCCCGGCCTGCACCCTCTCGCAGTCTGGGAGCCCACGGGAGATGTCTGATTAACAGCTTAGGCCCGCTCCCACTAGCCGTCAATCAGTTGGACATCCTTAGCGCTGCCACCACCGCCACTGCACTCGCCAGCTGTGAGCCTGGCTTCTGGCTAAGTGGCACACTGACCACCAGGGGGCAGCTCCTATGTTGAGCATCTGTCCCCTGGTGGTCAGTGCACATCATAGCCATCAGTCGTTCCGCTGTTTGGTCTATTTGCATATTAGCTTTTTATTATATCGGATAGGATTGTTTCGTGTGATTTCATATCCTCCTAATTAACCATTGTAGTGTACGTTTCGTCACCGATTTTGCTAGTGGGGAAATTTAGGCTCAGAGAAGTGTCACATAGCAAGGTCACACACTGTGGTTAGGTGTCATTTGATGTGAAGAGTAGGACAGTAAGCTTAAAGAAGATTCATTCTAAGGCCCTGAGTGCAGAAAGTAGCCTCACAGGAGAAGAAACTAGAAAGCCGCCAGGAAACACAGGCCTGCATTTTCCAGCTTACCCCAGATGCCGTCTCATTGTCTCTCCCGCCCCCCCGCCCCATGTTCTCCCTCCTCTGCCTCTGGTTTCACAGAGCCCTGCACCCCTCCCCAGCCCCAAGTTTATGTGACTTTTTATATCCAGAGCCCACAGCAGGTCTGCCTCCTCTAATTTCTAAGAGAAACAAACCAGAAAAAGAAATAGCTTGGCTTCGTGCAGCTCTGTCTTGGTTCCCTGGGTCTGTTTGCCTTCGGGTGTGGGAAGGGCCAGGACGAGGTGGGCTGGAGCTCTGCTCCTCCCATTGGTCGGAACCAGGGCCCAGGGAGAGGGAGAATTTGGGGTAGAAGGGTTAGGCAGCTGGTCATCACAAGACCCTGGAGGGAGGCAGAGATAGAGCCGCTCCCACAAAGGCCAGCACTGAGTAGAATGGAGGGAAGTTTGGACACGGAGGTGGGGACTGAGGTTTTAGTCCAGGTCCCGCATCTGCAGCTTCGCTTACCATGGCAGTTAGGGAATCAGGGTTGGCATCTTCCCTGTAGCCCAGTTGAGGAGGCCCACATTACAGGTCACATGTGAGCCCAAGGCTGGGTGGGGCCCCAGCAGGGCAACTCTGACTGTTGGCCTCCTCTCACAGGTTCCACTATGCTGCCCGGATCTGGGACGGGGTGAAAAAGTCCTCTGCCCTGGCAGAGTACAGCCGTCTGCTGGCCTGAGACCGAGGGGAGCGGTGTCATGCAGGAACCCCTTTCTGGGCCCCAGTGGATGGCAACGGAGCATGTACGTCCTCGACCCTCTGGCAAGGTGGAGAGGGCCGGTAGGCCTGATGGATGAGGAACCGTGACTTCCTCGCCCGGAGACGTGAGGTGTTCAGGGCCAGGCCCCTTGCCCTCAGTGGAGCATTGTTCAGGGATGACTGAGATCCTACCCGCAACCTGGGACAGGGCAGCCCATCCTTAGTCCCCCACAGGGATAGGTGGTGGGAGGAGGCTCAATGGTCACCAAGAAGCATGGGCTCCATCTTGACCCTCTGCAGGGACAGGAGCAACAGATCCCTGTTCCCTGGCTCCCAGCCCTTTCCTATAAGGTGAGGCCCAGTCTTGGGAGCTCTTTATTGGAGCAGATGTGGTGGTGCGAATAAAAACAGTCATGCAAGCTTATGCTAGTGCTCCTCCTCCTTTCTCTCCAGCACGCTGGCCTGGAGCAGGCACGTTTGGGTCCCAGCCCCTGAGGGCAGATTATCCTGGGTCACCCACTGTGGCCTGAATGAACTTCCTACTGCGACTCATTCAGTATCGGTCACAGACTTGCTGGGAGTAGGTGAAGACCAGTTTCAGTTAGGGAGGAAGCCCTTAGATGCGGGGTTCTGTTTCCTGGGCGCCCTCAGGCCTGTCTCTGTGTTGCGGAAAATTCACTGGCTGCCCTTGTGTCGTCTGCTCCCACTTGAAGGCAGTACCTGCCTTTAGTGAAATGCCTACGTACAATGCCTGGCTTAACACGTGGTTAACAACAGAGCATGTGCCTCGGTAGGTGCAGTTGGTTAAATACAGCACTTCCCCGTGGGTTAGCCAGTTCTGCCCTCGTTCAAATACTCAGACCTGACCCTGGCACGTGATGCCTACTGTTGGTTAAATATGGTGGTTTCCTTTCCCTATAAACCTCATCTACGCTTTAAAAAAGGGTCCCTCGGGTTTGTTCCTGTTATTTAAAAACATTTTTTTTAAATGGTCCCTACCTTTCATTTCAACCCAGACCTGCCCCCAGTTAAATACACCATACAGTTCAATTAGTACCCTCTCTCATCTGCTCAGTTAAATACAGTGTATAATCTTAGTATTTCATAAAGTATGTCTCTGAATTGGTCTGGCCACCCCACCCACATCCCAAATTAGTCCTGTCAAATCATGCCACTCCACCCTTCATTAAAGCAGTCGGTTCCAGTCTACCCAGCTAGTCTCCTCTGTCTACCGCTGCCCCAGGCCACTTCTTGTTCTCCTTGGCTTCCCCTACCCTTGGGCAGACCCAGAGAGTCCTGGTGTCCATGTCATGGGAATCCGGAGTCTGTCAAGAAAAAGCACAGCTGAAGGGAGTGGGGTAGTGAAGAAAGCACTGAGGCCAGGCAAGGTCTGGCCAGAAGTGGGGACTCTGTGGCTCTCAAGGGAGGGCTGAAGTCTGGGAGGTGTGAAACCAGAGCAGGCTCTGGCCTTGTCACTTGCTGATCTCCCTTACTGATCCCCAGGGCCCTTCAGAGCCGTGACATTCTCTCCCTCTTACAGAAATGCGTTTGCATTCTTGTCCCATAGCCCCTCCCCTCCCCCTGCTTCCTAGGGGGACTGCTGGTTGATGGGGGTTGCAGAGTGGGGAAGTGGGGAGGGGGCAATGGCCCGAGAGGGCATAAGACCCAGGGCACAAGAACACAAGACAGCACACGGGCTGAGTCAGGAGAGTCGGACCTTGATTTTCTTCCCACACCACCCAGCCTGGAGACAGACAGAACCTGTGTCCTCCCAGCCCTTTCTTCCACCTCCCGCTGGCCTGGGCTGAGGGCTGGGATTATTGATTGGAATTCTCTGAGAGCCTGCGCTCAGTGATGTTTAGGAAGGTCTGTATCAGCATGTGGGCATCCTCGACCGCCACGTCCAGGGACAAGCGGAGCATCTGGTAGACAGTGGCAAAGGAGATGCCGCAGGTGGCCAGGGCGCCCAGGACGGGCACATTGAGGAGCTCCTGGGTGAAAGCAGAGGCATCCCTGGAGGCCTGGCCCAGCATGTCCACCACCAGCTCCTTGGTGACCGGGGTCTTCGGGCCCTGTATCGCCTCCAGTAATCTGTGCAGGGGCTGGCCCGTCTGCGCAGCCAGCTTCACGAGAGAGTCCTCGTCCAGGCCGAGGCTGTGGTAGTAGCCTTCTAGGGCGTGGATGAGCCGGTAGAGGTCACACGCCACATCCTGTACTCCTGGCACAGGACTTGAGTTGATGCCACAGGCCACTGTGGCCACCAACCAGATGTGCTGCCGCAGCGAGGACGCCTTCTTCTCCAGGATGGCCTCGGAGAGGTTGGGCAGGGCCACCAGGAGTGCGTGCTGCTTGTGGCTCTCCACTCCCGTCACCATCGATTCCTCCAGCAGGCCGAAGTCGTACTTGCCCAGCTCAAACATGGACAGCAGGAAGACCTTGGGGCCCTGCAGGCCCTCCGCTGCAGGAGGCAAGAGCACCGTTCAGTGGTCTCCACATCAGAGCAGCCGTGGTGCCCTGACAGCTACCTGGGCTCCAGCACTTGCCAGGAGTCTGCACAGCCTGTGGCTTAGGCGCGTGGGCCCTGGAGCCAGGCTGCCTGAGTTCAGACAGGAGCCTCGCTACCTGTGTGGCCTTGAGCAAGTTACCAAACCTCTCTGGTCTGTAAAATAAGGTGATCATTTTACCTACTTCCTAAGGTAGTGAACTGAGTTTATGAAAATGGTGTGTGGCCTGAGCTGAGCCCCCAGTGAACGTTAGGTGCCATCAGTGATAGGTGCCAGCATCTGCATGGGTGCATGGCGTTGGCACTGCGTGCTTGATAACTAGCACACAAGCCAATACGTGTTATTTTCTTCCTTAATGCACGTGATGGGGTCTCTGTCACCTGTGACTGAGAAGTGCCAACTCAGGAAACGGAGTTAAGTGCCTGACGTAAGCTTTGATTGCGGAGGCATCCATTTCGAAGAGGGCTGTCTGGAATAAACAGGCTGGCCAGCCCCAGGAACCAAGCTCCCCCCCACCCCCACCCCCCCCACCTCCTTGGTGTTAGAGAACTTGGTGGATTTCACTATCTCCCCACCTGGGCTACTTGTTTTCCTGCACTTTAAATTCCTGCTCCTACAGTTTAAATTCACCAGTAGAGTAACACCAGAACCCTAGGCCCCTGCCCTCAACCCCAGTAAAAGCAGCACCCAGGCCCTTTGTTCCTCTGCGACCCCGCTGTGCAGGCCCAGGTCTGCTGTGTGACTGCCAGCCCTGTGAGGAGTAGACCTGTGTCCTTCCAATGTTCCCGATGGCTGTTGCTGAAGGGCAAGCATCTGCCTTCGTAAGAACCGGGAGGGCTTGTCCGTCCCCTTGGTTATTGGTGGGCTGAGACCAGCACACGGCACAGCTGGCAGCATTGCACTGGGAGGCCTTGTTCAGCCTCCAAGTGTGACCTTAGGTGACCCGTTTCCCACTGAATCTCAGCTGGAAAATGAAGGGGAAGAGGCGGGCAATCCCCCAAGGATCCATCCGCCCCCGGGCCCCCCAGAGAGGGCACCTCACCTTCCAGCCGCTGCCAGCAGTCCTCCCGGATCTGCCTGAGCACCCTCTGCTCGGAGAAGGTGCTGGGGCGGCGGCTGCGTGAGGCTGCAAGGTCCACGTCCACCTTGGAGCGGACGAAGTAGAAGGCCTTGCCCTGCTGCCGGAGCCCGCGGGCCAGCTGGGCGTGGCGGGCAGTGAAGCTGTCTGGGGTGATGATGATGAAGAAGTCGTAACGGTCCACCAGCACCCGCTGGAGGTATTCGTCAGCCTGGAAAGTGGGCGCGTCTATGCCCGGCAGGTCCCAGATGATGATGTTGAAGTACTTGGGGTGCGGGTATGGCGTGGGCTCCACGGTCATTTCTACCACACCCGTGCCGGCCGACTTGGGGTCCTCATCTCCCAGCCCCCGGATGGCATTGACAAAGGTCGACTTGCCTGAGCCTATTGCCCCGGTAACGCCAATGTCCAGCCTGACGTCCTCCAGCGAGTGGAGTGTGGCCTGCAACTTGGCGGCCACTGCTGGCAGGTTCCCCGCCTCGAAGGTCTCCCTCAGAGCCCCGGTGTCTGACAGCTCCGAGATGTTGAACTGGAAGATTTGGTTCGCCATGGGCTGCCTGACCCCCAGTTCCACGTCTTTGGGACTTGATGACCTTTGGCAGGACAGGTAAGGGAGTGTGTTCACCCCGAGTTGCCCTCTCTTCTCTCCAGCCCTCAGCAAGCCCAAGACATTGGCGGCACCACCAGTAATAGTACTGAGTGTGGCATGGTGCTCATAGGCCCGGTACTAAGTGCTTTATTCATCACTGCCCTGCTGCAGGGTCTCATAAACTCCTCAAGAGCCAAAAAAGGGAGATAACCCCCTTACGATCCACATTCAGCAGTGAGAGGAGAGCGCACTTGCCCCAGGCCTCCAGCCAGTGTGTGGGGTGGGAATGGGACTTGGGTCTTCTGGTCCGAGAATTCCAGTTCTTAAATAACCGGGCACCAGGCCCTGCGCTCAATATACATCAGTGATTAAGAGCCGGAACCCTCATCATCGCTAATAGTGTATTTAATGTTTACTCTCGTCCAGCCACTGTCCTAACCATATGCCTCATTTCATGACGTCCCCATTTCACAGAGGAGGACACAGGCTCAGGGAGGTAGAAGTCCCTTGCAAAATGCCTTACAGCTTATACCAGAGCCAGGACGTGGGCCGCTCCCACTGGCGCTTTCCCCCTTATGTTTCCCCGTGATTCAGCACCCCCTGTGCCAGGACCGCTCCGGGTGCTGGGGTTCCAACACCAGGAAAAGACCCAAGGGAGCTGGTGCATTTGTGGGAACACTGCCCGCCTCACGGCCTGGCTTCTAAGTGCTCATCTGCTCAGGAGCCACGGTGCACCTAGGCACACCCGGATCTGCCTCTGGGCTTGGAGTCCTCACTCGTGGGATGGATGGGCTGCCAGCGCTGACCTGGAATTGCATGACTGCGTCTAGACCAGTGATGGCGAACCTTTTGAGCTCGGCGCGTCAGCATTTTGAAAAACCCTAACTTAACTCTGGTGCCGTGTCACATATAGAAATTTTTTGATATTTGCAACCATAGTAAAACAAAGACTTATATTTTTGATATTTATTTTATATATTTAAATGCCATTTAACAAAGAAAAGTCAACCAAAAAAATGAGTTCGCGTGTCACTTCTGACACGCGTGTCATAGGTTCGCCATCACTGGTCTAGACCCTGCCCTGCCAGGGACTTGCCAGGTGACGCTCAGCAAGTCATGCCCCCTCTGCTGCCTTTATTTCCTACACCTGCGAGGGTGGGTGTCAGCTTCCTCACCTGTGGAATGGAGCGATGACTCCTCAGAGCCTCCCAGCTCGGCTGTTTCAGGAAGGCCCGGGGTCTTACTGCTGCCGAGGTTCAGGCAGGGGCCAGCTTGGGAGGGGCTTGGAATGTCAGGCTGAGTTGATCTTTATCTGTGGGTAGCCATGGGGAGGGCTTGAGCAGCGGAGGGAGAAGTCTGCTGTGGACATTAGAGTCCTTCTGTGGCCTATGGGGACTGAGTTTAGAGCCTGGGAGATGAGGCAAGGCAGGGGCTGGGGCAGGAACTGGGTGGAGACGTGAGACCTGAGCTGGAACAGGGGCTAAGGGAGTTTAGATGGGAGATGGGGAATGGAGAGATGAAGGCAGAAGAGCCAGGACACGGTGACTAGTTGGAGACAAAAGTGACCCTTTCGATCTCTCAACCTTAGGCCCAACGTGGAGAGAGCACTCACTATTCATGCCCACCTTTCCATCCCCGCCACTGGGGCAGTGAGTCCTGTGTTTAGGGTGGTGTCTGAGGGCCCCAGGTATAAGCTGTGGGCTGTGCGCTGAGAATGGATTTGGAAAGGATTATCTGTCTTACACATCTGGGATCTGGGATTTCCCTACCGTGATCCCACACACCCTTTTTGGTGCAGCAAGACCCATGTGAACCCCAGTAGTCCCGGCAAGCCAATGAATGGGAGGCCTCTGGGAAAAGAGGAACCCGTTTGCAAAGCAGAGCACTCTTCAGCCAAGAGCATCAGCACCCCCTTTAATCGTCCAGGTCAAAGCGGACCCTCTGAGTCAGGAGCTGTTTCCTAGGATTGGGGGTCATTTGAGGCCCCCAAAGGAGGCAAGAACCATCACCAGCTCCTGGGAAATCCACAGGGAGTATTTGTGAGCACCTGGGAGCAAGCCAGCTCCCTGCACCCAGCCTCAGAGCCGCTTGTGAGTTCCTGCATCTAAACCTGACCCTTCCCTGACCCTTGTCCAAGCCCACAGAAGCCCCGGGCAAGCTACCCCGTCCACAACCTCAGCCTGCGAGTTCCTGAGTTTTAATCATGTGATCCTTCAATCAGCCAAAGAGTTTGGTTTCACTGGGTGCCTGGTCCAGACGCAAGAGATGCTCACCCACGTGTGGGCACGTTTTCTGTCACTCACAGCCACATGCAGCTTTCAGATCCCAACACAGTCGCCGTCATTCAGACCACCCCTTTCAGCACAATCCCAGTATTCACACGCACATGCACACGCACACCATGAGGACAGGAAACCGCCCCCTCCCCCCACCACGTCTCAGCAAACTACTCTCTACCTTAGACACATGGCATCCATATCATGGAGACGCGTCAGGATTTCTCCCAGTCAGCACTCCAGCACGCTTACCAACACACAGTCACACTCAGATACACGCCATCTTTCCGGAACGACCATTCTCTTTCCTTTGATGCTCAGAGGAACCACCTGCCCCGCTCTCACCACCTCTGCACCAAGGCCAGCCCAGCAGCCATGTGGCGCCCCTCTGCTGGCCACCCGGCCCACCATCACTCACAGGCCCAGGCTGTCCATCTGCCCACCTCTGCTTAACCCGGTTGCTAGGCACCATTGTGTCAATCCTGGGCTCGGATTGGCTGCCCCTCCCCCTCCGGAGGAGGCCTTTAGGACACTGGGGTTCTCAGAAAGGGATATGACATTGCAACTAAAATAAGTACCTTAGTAGGCACTGATCCCCACTCAGCCACCCACTAACTTGCTGTGCGCCCCGGGGACAGTTGGCTTTGTCTTACATCCAGGCTGGGCTGCCCTGTCACCCCACCAATCCCCCTTGGCCACTTAGGGACCCGAGAGCCCTTGGCCCACCACCCATACCTTGAACTTCTCTCCCCCCAGGACCAATTCCCGTCCCAGTTGAGTGAATCCCTCTTCCACTCGGGCCCCCCTGCTTCCGTCTTACCCTGCCCCACCAAGATGGCTGGCCCTGTGCCTCCCTCCGAGCTGGCCCCACACCCCCGTCAGCAGCGCAGCTCCCAGTCACCACATTGGCCTTTGTGTTTGGTTGGTTGGCTTTGTTAAGGTTTGGTTTGTGGGCGAGGCGGGGGTAGGGGGCTGCACTTTCACTTCTCTTCCAAGTCACGCTTTTTCCAGCTGTCCAGAATGTACTTGAGGAGGAGGCCCAGCTTCCGGCGGGTGGACAGCGGGGCTTCCTCGCCTCCTCCCTCCCCGACCCCGCACTTCTCCACGCCATTGTCGCCAGCCGCGTCCAAGCTGACCTCGGGCTGGGACTCCTCCGCCTCCTCCAGGGCCTTGATGCGCACCCGCTGGGCGTCCTCGGCCATCTCGTTGAGGCAGCCCTGGAGCATGGTGTAGACGGTGCCGAAGCTGATGCCGCCGGCCACCAGCGTCCCGAACACGGGGATGCCCCGCTCAAAGGCCCGGGCCACCCGCATGGCGCCGTCGGACGACTGGGAGTAGAGCCGCAGGACGGTCTCCGGGGAGACCTCGTTGGCCAGCGGCGAGCGGATGACCGAGCGCAGGTCGCCGGCCTGTTTGCCCACCTGCTCGGCCAGCTTGGCCAGCGAGTCCTCGTCTAGGCCAAAGCTGCGGTGGTAGCCACGCAGCGAGCGGATGAGCAGGGCGTCGTCGTAGGCGGCCGCCAGCCCCGGCACGGGCAGGGCCTGGATGACGCCCGACACCAGGGCCGTCTTGAGCACCTGCTCCTGGAGCATGTCCTTCTTCCTCTGCAGGGCCTCCAGCGAGATGTCGGGCAGCGACAGCAGGCCGGCGTGGCGCCGGTGGGCGGGCAGGTCGTGCTCCCAGGTGGACAGGAGCAGCGGGAAGTCGTAGCGGACGGGCCAGAGGTTGGACACGAGGAAGATGCGGGGGTCGGTGACCCCCGCGGCGCGCAGCCGCTCGGTGCAGTGGTCGCGGATCTCCTGGAGGACCATGGACTCGCTGAAGCCCGAGGGCCGCTGGCTGCGGGTGGCCGCCAGGTCCTCGTCCACCTTGGTGCGCACGAAGTAGAACTTCTTGCCCTGGCGCAGGATCTCAGAGGCCAGGCGGGCCTCCACGGCCCCGCAGCGGCGGGGGGAGACCAGCAGGAAGAAGTCGTAGCGGCCGAAGTCCACCTGCTTCAGGTACTTGTCAGCGGGGCAGCCTGGACAGCCGGCCCCGGGCAGGTCCCACAGGGTCACGTCGGGAAACTGCGGGTGCGGGTAGGATGAGGGTTGCATCGTGGTCTCCACGACGCCCGTGAGCGCTGCGCCGGGGTCCTCAGCCCCCAGGCCACGGAGGGCGTTGATGAGGGACGACTTGCCAGCGCCCGACTCGCCTGTGACCCCCACCTCCAGGCCGGTGCTCTCCGAGGAGGCCAGCAGCTCCCGGAGGCGGGAGGCGGCCTGGGGGATGTCGCCGGACTCGAAGGCGGTGCGCAGGGCCTCCAGCTCTTCTTTGGCCATGAGGATGGTGGTCTCCTCCTCCCCGGGGCACTTGGAAGTAGCCATGGTGACCAGTTCAGTGGGCGCAGGGATGAGACAGGCACAGACCAGAGGTCGTTGGCGTCTGGGGGAGAAGGGAGCCTTTTGCCTTCTGGGCCTTGTGCGGGGCAGAGAGAGAGAGACGGAGGATGTGAAGGAGTCTCTGGGGCCCTCCACGGCCCTTTCCTTCCCAAACTCCCCGGGGCACATTTTGGAAAGGAATCAGGGCCCTTGGAGTCCGGCAGGCCCAGGTCCACATCCCATCTCTGCCACTAACTTGCTGTGCGCCCCGGGGCAAAATGAGGCACCTCTCTGGCCCTGTTGGCTTCTTGGGGTCCCGGGCACAATGGCTGGCCTGCCCCCTGAGGCACTGAGGGGTCCTGGGGGTAACCCAGGAAGGGGGCAGCTTCGTGGGCAGCTGTGACCTGTGCAGTCGCATAAGGCCCCGCACTTAGGAGGCCCAGCTCTTGGCCGAATGCTGATCTGCTGGCGCTGATTGAAAGTCTTAATACTGTTTGAACTAGGAGCCCTGCATTTTTCTTTCATGCTGGGCCTGTAAGTTATGTAGCCAGGCCTGCCAAGGAGAGGGCTTAAGCCCGGCTCCTGTGCCAAACGGAGACAGTGGGGCCACTGTCCCTGCAGGCGAAGCACCCCCGCACCCGGGATCGGCTCCTGGCTCTGCCACCGACTCCTGAGTGACTTGGGGCAAGTTACGTAACTCTCCGCCTCATCTGCAGGACGCCACCTCCTCGGGGTGTTGAGAATTCCGCCAGTCAGTCATACAGAGCACTTAAAGTGGCGCCTGGCACAGAGCAGGTGGTCTGTGTTAGCAGCAGCGGCAGCAGCAGCAGCGTTGTTATCGTCATTATTGATATTTCTAGCCGCGTGGCTCTGAGCCTCAGCTGCTGTATCTGCACCAAGAAGGGACCCTGCCTGCCTCGTGGGGCTGCTGTGAGGCTCCTGAGCCCCAGGCGTCCATCTCTAGACCTGTGGTCGGCAAACTGCGGCTCGCGAGCCACATGCGGCTCTTTGGCCCCTTGAGTGTGGCTCCTCCTAAGCCTTAGGAGTACCCAAATTAAGTTAATAACAATGTACCCACCTATATAGTTTAAGTTTAAAAAATTTGGCTCTCAAAAGAAATTTCAATCATTGCACTGTTGATATTTGGCTCTGTTGACTCATGAGTTTGCCGACCACTGGCCTAGGCTAACTGTGAGGACGGCCTTGGGTTCAGCTGCTGGAAGAAGCCCAGACACCGGGACCCTCCTCATTGGACACCCAGCCCTGCCGTGGCTGGCCTTGCTGGGCCAGGTCCCCCCGCACCCTGGAGCCCTCACGTGGCCTCTCAGATCCCGTCCTCCTCACCTGGGAGCTTCCCTGGCCCTCCCTCTTCCCAGTCACACTGTCTTCGGGTCCATCGCCTCTAAGATACACTTCCTCACTGACTAAGACTCTTCAGAGAACCTTGGGAGAGACAACCACATTCCGGGTCACTGTCCCCATCAGACGGAGAGGGACTGAGGCTCAGGCCGGACAGCGATGTCTCTGCTCGGAGCCACCACCAGGACTCACTCCAGGTCCCTGCTCCTTGCTCCTCTGAAGAGCGGCTCTGCCTCTGGCAGCCGTCTTTGCCTCCCCCTTGTCCCCCTGGCTGCCCGTCCCCACCTCCATCCCCCGCCCCCACAGAAACGTGTCCTTACTGCATTGTTCCCGCCAGGTCTGACCCCCATCCCAGGTCGGGCCATTCCCCGCACCCCTAGGTCCACTTCCTTCCTCGCCCTGCCCCCTCCCCCATCTCAGGGTGTGGAGCCTGGAACAGCCAGCAGCCAGGGGCAGACAGACCCAAGGCCCCGGGGTGGCGCTGGGGCCCAGGGAGTTGGAGTTGGGAGGGGAAGCCGCACCCACAGGCCCCAGCGGGAGAACTGCCCCGGGATGCTCACCTGCCCTGAGGCTCTCCTCCTCCCCTCTCACTCTCCCCACTGGTGGGGTCTCCTCCCTGTCAGCCCAAGGTCAGCCCCCCGTTGCTAAGACCCACAATAGCAAGCAGCAGCTTATTGGTCAACCAGCCCGTGTGCAATAATGTGACAGTGATGTCAGGGGGTGGGGTCCCACATGGGGCAGGGACCCCACCCCCCAGCTACGCCTGGGGGCCAACGGTCAGTCACACCAGGCCCTGTCCCCCATCAGGGACCCAGAGAGAGGTCTTTCTAACACCAAGATTTCTTCAAGACCTGTCCGTGGCCTCCACCGTGCCCAGGACAAAGTCCCAGTGTCTGAGGGCCTGGCCCTGCTCAGCACCCCGCCCTGTTGCTCCTCCATCTGGGGACTCTGTTCCCGAAACAATCATTCCTTCTCCCTTCTCCGAACCATCTATTCGCCCACCCGCCTGGGGGGAGGGAGTGATTAGCTCAGCCAGCACTGCTGGGATGACAGGAAGTGCAGGGGAGAGGCCAGCTCAGAAACCCCACCCCACCCCATGTGGTCCCTGCAGCAACCCTGCCTGGTCCCGGCCAGGACTCATGGCCCATGGTGTCAGCAGGGCAGCATCCACACCCCAGTTCAGCAGCTGGTATCCAGATCCCCGACTCTGGCCTCCTCCCTCCCTGAGTTTTCACATCCTCCCCTCCCTCTCCCCACCCCAGCCTGTCCTTCAAGTCCCAGCTCAGCACTGATTCTTCCGGATGCCTTTCCCCACTCTGCTCTCTCCCTCCTCACAACACTTTAAATGGCATCAGTGAGACAAAGGGGGAGATGGAAGTAGGGAGAGATGCGAAAGAAAAGAGGGGGAGGCAAAGCCCCCCCCCCCCAGAAAGGGGGAAGTGGGGTGGGAAGAAAGACTCCCCAAGGGAAAAAGCAAGGGAGAATCAGGCAGGAAGTTACAATGGACGAGAGACCAGGCCAGAAAGAACCAGAGCAAAATGTCATCAGAGGCACCAGTTACAGAAAGAGTGGAAAGATACAGAGCCTGAGATGGGGACAGGGGATGGGGCCGACATGCACAGGGAAGGAGCTGAAGGTCTAGAGACCAACAGTCGGGGACCCCAGGCCCCTGGGGGGACACCAGCTCCCCTCAACTGTAGCCTCTGTGTGTACAGCTGCTGAGCCCCCGCTCGACCCTCAGTCCTATTGTAGCTGTCTCCACACTGTCTCCCCCGCTGGCCTCCTCTGCCCAGGCCAGGTGCCCCGGAGTCTCTCCTACGCCCACTTCCTGGGATGGAGTCAGAGGCACCTGCCAGTCAAAGGATTTTCCTGGCTCCAAAGTTTGGTTGAGCAAAGGAGCCTCAAAATGACAGAGGAGAAGGCCGAGGCCCAGAGAGAGAACAGGGCAGCTCGAGGCCACACCGAGGGGTGGGAAGGGTGGTCTGCGGAGCACGTGGTCCAGAATTCTTAAAGCACAGGCAAGAGAGATGCAGGCCCGCAGCCCGGACTCACTCACAGACTCAACGCAAGAGACCAGATTGAAAATCTTCTCAGACAATCCCAGACACACAGGCCAAGGCTCCAACCCCAAATTCACAGGCGCACACCTGGCCCAAGAGGGAAGACCCTCCAGTACAGACTCACGACAGAAAAGCAAAAGTCAGACAAACACACAGACACACGAGCCTCATAAACCACAGACATTCCCGCAGAGACAGACCTGCAGCCCAGACTCAGTTACACGCTGACAGCTCGCACTGAGCCCTGTGAAAACCTCTGTATTCATCCTGCTCCCAGAGAGAGGCTGCACTCTTGCCCGTCTGCCAAGCCTCCACCTTCTTCATCATCAACATTCGGCACCTCCGCAGGCCGAGTCCTGGGCTGGGTGCAGGGGATACACAATGATCAAGACAGCCCGGGCCCTGCCCCCAGGGACTCAGACTCCAGTGCGGGAGTCCGATCGGTCTCCAGACAGTGAGGACACAGCAGGCAGGACTGGAATGGGGGACCCCCGAGGACTGTGGGAGCACAAAGGAGACATGTGGTGACCCAGCCTGGAGGTCATGGCCCTGCTACCTTCCTCCCCCTTCTTGGAGGAGAGGGCACCTGAGCTGAGAGCTGGAGGATGAGTAGGAGTGAGCCGCGTGGCCTGCTAGGGCAGCGGTTCTCAACCTGTGGGTCGCGACCCTTTGGGGGTCGAACGACCCTTTCACAGGAGTTGCCTAAGACCATCGGAAAACACATATTGAATACATAATTACATATTGTTTTGTGATTAATCACTATGCTTTAATTATGTTCAATTTGTAACAATGAAAATACATCCTGCATATCAGATTCATAACAGTAGCAAAATTACAGTTAGGAAGTAGCAACGAAAATAATGTTATGGCTGGGGGTCACCACCACATGAGGAGCTGTATTAAAGGGTCGCGGCATTAGGAAGGTTGAGAACCACTGTGCTAGGGAGTTGCCGTCCAGGCCCACGGTCCCGCCTGTGTGCAGACCCTGAGTCGAGAGAGCTCTTGTTTGCCCAACAATTTCCTCAACTACTTGGTCGTTCCCGAAACATTTGTTCAGACCTCACCTGAGCCCAGCCCTGACCTGGTCCAGAGATGTGAGTCCTACTTGCCCCTGATCTGACAGGCCTCCTGGGCACAGTCATCGACCGAGGCAGAGTGGCTGCCGCCGTGAGCCCGTCAGATGGCTGGGGTGACTCATTTAACTGGGACACAGTTCTGCTCTTCCGTGTCATCCTAAGACAGACAGACAACCCAGGAGTAGAGAGGAAGGCGGAGACGAGTGAGATGAACACGTTT
Source organism: Myotis yumanensis (assembly GCF_028538775.1). Lineage (NCBI taxonomy): Eukaryota > Metazoa > Chordata > Mammalia > Chiroptera > Vespertilionidae > Myotis > Myotis yumanensis. Next base: position 14,183,643 of record NW_027223774.1, read on the forward strand.
ATTCATCCATTTCTCGCAAGCATGTCAAACTTGCAAATAAACGCATGCAGCCCGCCTGCCGCGAGTTTGACATGCTTGTCCCACAGGTTCCCATGCAACCAGCTCAGAGGTGCCATTCTCGTCAGATGCACCAGTGGCTGCCCCACTCCCAGGAAAACGATGCCGCCCACAGAACATGGCACAGCGTTTCCTACTCACACTCCCTGAAAGAGCGCCGGGTCGACTTCGAACACACAGATCTTTATCGCCTGTCAAATACGAAGCTGGCTGCGCTGTTCCTGAAGCCACACAGTGTGGCTGCGGAGTCACTTGGCCTCCGTGCTCCCCGCCCTGCACGTCCTCTGTGCCGTCGGAGTGGCCACGGGGCGATGAAAAGCCGCTCCGTCACCACATCCAGGCAGGCCCTCGCCATGACCGCCGGGCTGATAGCGAGGCACCGTCAGCGGTGACCCCTCCTGACTTGAACCCTTGCTGGGACGTGGGCAAGTGCTTCCGAGTGTCCACTGAGCCTGCCAGGCTGGGCGCGCAGCAGGGACGGAGCCAGCCCTCGCCCCAGGAAGGAAGCCGAGGCAGCAGGTGCACGCTGTGTGCCAAGGGCTGTAGCTGGATGTTCGCCACCTGCAGTGACTCTGAGTCCTTGCCCTCCCCCTGATGGTGACCCAGGGGATGCCTGACTCGGTGGGAGGAGGAGGCCTGGGGGAGGGGGGAGTCATCAAAGGCTTTTTGGAGAAAGTCCATTCATTCAACGCACTCTTTGACCACCTGCTGTGTGCTGGGCCCGATGCTGGCTGAGGCTGGAGCTGTAACTGGGACCAAGACAGTCCCTGTCCTCTGCCGCCTCTTCCTCCCGTTTCTCTGTCCACTCCTAGCCTGCCCAGCCTCCCTGCCCTTTCTGTCAGTGTCTATTAAAAACCCAGAGCACTGCCCTAGGAACATGTACACATTATGACCTTCACCTTCTCTCCATTCGCCACAATCCTGGGGAACCTCACCTTAGTCCCCAGGATTCATTCACTCACTCACTGAAACACCTATCGGCTGCCTTCTGCGCGCTGGGCACAGACACCGTGGTGAGTAAGACACGGGTGGCCCTTGTCCTCGTGGAGCTTATATTTTTGAAAGATAAAGATAATACATAAAAATAAGATAGTGTCAAGTAATGATAAGAAAAATGAAAAACAAGAAAGCAAGAGTAAGGGGGGCGTAGATTGCCTATAAGTATGGCCGCTGACAATTTCTCCCATCTCTGTGGGCACCGGCCACTCTCCCCATCGAGAGGAGGAGTCTGTCCTCTCCCCTTGTATCTGAGCTGGCCTTGCGACTGCTTTGATCAGCAGAATGTAACATCCTGGGACTTCCAAGCCCAGGCCTTAAGAGGTGGCAGCTTCTACTTTCTCCTCCTCAGAGCCTCGAGCTACCATGTAGAGGTCCCGCTACCCTGCTGGAGGGAGCCCATGGAGAGGCGGGCCACATGGAGATGAGCCTGAAGCCATCGAGAACATTCCAGCCCCAGTGGCGCTCCAGCTGACTGCAGCCACAAGAGCGGTCCCAGCCAACGCTACCTGGGAGCAGAAGAACCATCCAGCGGAGCCCAACCAACCCACAGACTTTTGAGAAATAATAAATCATTGCGTTAGGCCACTAAATAGCCAAATGATTCGGGGGAGGGAGTGTATTACTTTTGATAGAATGTTCTGGGAGGAGCCATATGAGAAGGTGACATTCTGTTTGAGAGAGAGCTGCAAGAAGGAAACAAGCCATGTGGCCCTCAGGGGGAGAGCAGTCCAGGCGGACGGCATGGAGGTGCCAGGGCCCCGAGGCAGAACCGAGCCTGGTGTCTGGGAGAATCATGGTGGCTGGTGTGGCTGGGGCAGTGTGATGAGGGAGCGAGTGCTAGAAGGATTTATTCCCCTGGTACCTGGGAGAGAACCTAAGGCCTGCTGAGGAGTGTCGTGAGGGTGGGCCAGGCGTGAGGTGGGGATCCTTCCGCACCCAGCGATACAATTTGATTAGAACAGGGGCCAGGACTGGGGCCAACAAGTGAGACACTGCCCTGGGTGCAAAATTAAAGGGGACCAAAAGCTCAATAAATAATATTTTAATGTAGTACTTTTTAAAAATAAAAACTAATGCAAAAAATTCATGATATTTGAATGAACAAAATCTCAAAATTTTAAATAAGGCCCAGTCCCATACCCAGGCATCTTGGTGTCCGAAACCAAAGGGAAACAGTGCCCCTGGCTTTGATGGAAACAAACTCGTCAATCATATTTTTAAAAAATATATTTTATTGATTTTTTACAGAGAGGAAGGGAGAGGGATAGAGAGTTAGAAACATCGATGAGAGAGAAACATCGACCAGCTGCCTCCTGCACACCCCCTAATGGGGATGTGCCCACAACCCAGGTACATGCCCTTGACCGGAATCGAACCTGGGACCCTTCAGTCCGCAGGCCGACGCTCTATCCACTGAGCCAAACCGGTTTTGGCCGTCAATCATATTTTTAAATGAGAGGATTTTCAGGCTTTACAGTCCTCTTGACCAAATGATGATGTTAAATAATTTTTAATTAACTTATGCCAAAATAAAATGATAATCAATTGTTTGATATAAACAAAACATGTTAACTCAAAATAATGAGTTTTAATATACCCTTTAGCTAATTTTTCAAATTTTTTTCAACTAGTTTAGTATTCTAGAAAAAATAGGCATTCTAAAAATACATGCAGCCCTGGTCAGAACCCTGAGTTGCCTGCGAAGGGCCAGGGAGACAGGACAGGGCTGTTTCCTGAAGGAAGGAGGCCGAGGGGGAGGCTGGGAGGTCAGGCTCAGCCCGCAGAGAGGAACAGGTGCCCCATGCAGAGGCGCAGAGGTGGGGCTCAGGAAGAAGCACTCGCCCAGCTGGCGTGGCTCAGGGGTTGAGTGTCAACCTACGAACCAGGAGGTCACGGTTTGATTCCCAGTGAGGGCACATGCCCGGGTTGCGGGCTGATCCCCAGTGGTGGGGTGGGGGGCATGCAGGAGGCAGCTGATCAATGATTCTCTCTCATCATTGATGTTTCTATCTCTCTCTCCCTCTCCCTTCCTCTCTGAAATCAATAAAAATATTTAAAGAAGGAGGAGGAAGAGGAGGAGGAGGAGGAGGAGGAGGAGGAGGAGGAGGAGGAGGAGAGGAAGGACCGAAGGCCAATCTGGCCTTACCTCTTAATGAATGAACTGCACTGGGTTCCTTCAACCCAGCATCCTCCCACCGACAACGTTTAAGGACCGAAGTAATTGCACTGACTTCTCCATGGGGTCTGCAGGGGAGAAGGGATGTCCAGAGACCCTGGCCTGGGTAAAGGTGACGAGAGTCGGGGGGAAGGTAGGGGAAGCTGGTCCTTGAACCCTGACTCACCATTTCTTTATTTATATAACTTTTTAAATTTATTTTTTTAAGAGAGAGAGAAGGAGGGAGAGGGAGAGAGAGAGAAATATGATGTGAGAGCGGGCTGCCTCCTGCATGCCTCCCACTGGAGATGGTGGAGCCCGAAACCCAGGCATGTGCCCTGACCCAGAATCAAACTGGCAACTTGCCCCAGACACGGGATGGCGCCCTGAACCACACCGGCTGGGCCAGCTCACCATTTCTCACTTTTAATGTCTGTGTCACTTTTGATCGCAGTACATTATATATTTTAGACTTTCATTTAAATGTATGAAAGGGCCCTATCTTCCACGCTTCTAGAGTCTCTTAGAAACCTCTGACCCGTAGCATATAACAATGAGCACTGCGTCATCAGGGCGCCTGCTGCTGAATCGCTCACAGCGGAGGGAAGGAAGGAAGCAGCGTGAACCCGGCAGCGGACCTGATGGAATAGGTGCTGGCACAGCCGGGCCAGGCCATGTGAGCCATTCCGGGGGAATCAAATGACCTGGGGGATCCCCAGAGGTGCTGCTGAGAACAAGAGGCAAAGAGCTGTGGCTGATATTTGAGAGACCCCAAAACCCTATCCACCTATATGACAGAGACATGACACAAATATGTCACATGCTATAGCTATGGCAGATGTATATACAATATAGTCATGACATATGCATATATGTAGACATATATATCGATAGCAATACATCTATATGGATTTACCTACACATCTACATGGGATTATTTGGGAAATAATGGAAAGAGATATAGGAGGTTAACATGCTTTCCTGGGGTGGGGGTGCCTGGGAGAGTCTATGGGGGAGAAAAGAGGGAGAGAAAAGTAAAAGGGGAAAGACTTGATTTAAAACATAGAAAGCACGCGGGTCTGTAGCAATAGAAATCCATGTTTAGGGGAGAGGTTATCTCAGGGGAGGGGAGAGGCAAGGAGAGGGCGTCAGGGAGGGGCCCCGGGGACCCGCACTGTCCCGATGTCTCCTCCTTCAGTGAGCGCCGAGAGGCACTGCTGAGTCTTTGTTTGTTTCTGTGTGTGTGTAAGATAACGGGGCCGCGTAACTTGAAAAATGTTAGAAATGTACAATAAAATCAAATCCTCTGCCCGAGTTCGCTTCACCCCGCCCCGCAGTCCCTTTCCCCCCCTGCAGACTCCGGGCCACGCTCCTCAAATCCGCTTCCGCTGCAAGCATTTCCTGAGCACCTGCCTGCTCAGTGACGAAGGAGCGGATCCTGGCCTGTCCCTGGGGCCTCCGGTCTCACAGGAACAGCTCCTGCCTTCCCCGCCCCTCACGGCACCCGGCTCCCCTGCACCCCACCCCAGGGCGGACATCCTCCACACAGAGGCCTTCCTGGTGGCAGGTGGGGCTTTTGGGGCAGGACACACGTCCTGCCTGTGTCCTCCCAGGGACAATGGGAAAGGCTACTGTTACTTGTCAGGACTCTCCATGGTACATCCGACTTCTACGCCCGTATCAGCTCTTCCACCAACTCTGTCGGCAGGAACCAAGTCCCTCCTCCTGGATCGTTTTCTGCCACCAGGTATTGGGGTGCTTTGTTGCACAGCCCCAGTAACTGTAAGGCCCCCCTTTCTTTCTCTCCAGCTCCCCTCCTTCCTTCTTTTCTCTCCCAGCCCTTGCAACACAGCGTAAGCCATTCCCTGTATGAAACCGCTTCTGTTGAGCCACCTAAGATGCTTTTTCTTATCCTAACTGATCCCTATTGACCCCTTTTCTTTGCTAATAGAACCCCGTTTTGTCCAGAACCTGAGGCAGCCACGGACCTTCTGAGAGACTGGGCCTCTCTCACCTCCAGGAACTGAATCTTCAGACAAAGTGACTCAGGACAATCCGTTACCTTGCCAGGGGTTGGCCGGCTCAGTTCTTGCGGGGACATGAGGGAAGCCTGCTAGGAGACGGGGTTTGTGGAGAGACCAGGACTGGAGGCCGCCTCTTCCCGCCTTGCATGTGGCAGCGCGAGGTCAGGGTGTGGGACCTCGGCGTCTTCATGCCACACCGGCATCCGAGGCGGGCAGGGCAGCGGCAGGCGGCGGGCGATGCCGTTGAGCTGCTCAGTGGATGACCCTGAGTTGCCTGCCCCCATTCTCTCGGTGGTGGGTACCGCATTCGCTGGTCTTTACTGCTCGGGCCTCAGGCCTTTGTTCGCAGTTCCCTCCGCCTGGAACGCCCCCACACCTGCCCCAGCCACCTGCACGGCCCTCTCCCTCACCCCTTCAGGTCCTTATTCGGCCATCACCTCCTGAGACCCCCCGTCAAGCGCCCCCCTGTCCCAGCACTCCCCATTCCTCTCCCTGCACTGTTTCCCCCACAGCTCTCGTCACCCTCTGCCGTGTTGTAATGATGAGAGGATATTTTACGAGGCAGCCCCCGTGTCTAGAACTGCTTGATGGATAAATGGGTCTGTAGGTGTTTGTCAGAGGAGCTGATGAGTTGCCTCCGTTCTCTTCGTTGGGCTTCCCATCACTTTCCGCTGAATGGGTCCTGGGAGCTCCCTGTCCTGACCTCTGCTCCCTCCTTTGGGTCCGACGCTGGCGCTAACAGGACGCGGGTGCCAGGCGGGGCATTTGCGCTGATGCCGCCCTGGCTCCCAGACAGTCACCTGCAGGCGCCCTGGGGCCCGGGCCTGGCCTCTCCTGGCCCCAGAGGAGAGAGCAGACCACCTCGGGGCCTGATGGAGGCTGCAGCCACCGACAAGGAAACCCAAACCACGCGGCTTGTGCGATGAGATTCATTCAGATCTGCGACAGCGGGACACGGAGCCCAGACAGAGGGGCCGTGGTGGGTGGAGGGTGCTGTAAAGGCCTGGAAAGGGGGTGTACCGGGTCCTCAAGCCCCACCGTGGCCGCCCAGGACTTGGCTAGACCCTAAAGAGGGAGGCAGAGGAGGAGGGGCTGTTTCCCAGACAGCCTGGGGGTGGCCTGGTGTTGGGGGCCCCCCTGGAGGAAGAGGCCTGGCCTGGGTGAGGAGGCATGGCCCTGGGGAGCCCAGGCCCGAGGGAGGAGGTTCGCCCCTTGATTGATTCACCAGCTTCTGGGCCCCTGGAAAGTCCTGGCAGAGGGAGCCCGGGTGCCCCCTAGCGACGAGCGGAACCAGCGGGGGCTCCGGGCGAGCGGCCGGGCGGGCGGGGTGCTAGGCGAGGGCGCGGGCGACCAGCGCCACCAGCGTGGGCAGGGCCAGGCGGGGGCCCCGCGCCGACGAGCTCGAGGAGCCGATGATGACGGCGCGTTTGCTGGAGCTGCAGTCGGGCCTGCGGGCCAGCCGGTGGCCGGGGAGCGCCCGGAGCCCCTCCGTCCCGTGGGGGGCGCTGCACAGGTCGCGGGATCCGCAGCCCCGCACGCTCAGGTTCCTGCCGCCTGCGGGACAGAGACGGGCGGGGGAGGGCGTGAGGGGCGCAGGCGCCAGCCCGCACCCTCCATCCCCGATGTCAAGGTTTCTCTGATGCAGCAAATTACCCTGCAATTCCCTCCAGCCCCTCACAGTGGCCTGTGTCCCCAGGTCAGAGCCTTGCTGAGTTTTTGGGAAAGAAAACTGACACTTCAAATAGGAAACATGGGCCCTAGCCCAGGTGTGGCTCAGTGGATAGAGCGTTGGCCTGAGGACTGAAGGGTCCCGGGTTCGAATCCTGTCAAGGGCACATGCCGGGTTGCAGGCTCGATCCCCAGTAGGGGGCGTGCAGGAGGCAGCCAATCAATGATTCTCTCTCATCATTGATGTTTCTATCTCTCTCATCTTTCTCCCTTCCTCTCTGAAATCAATAAAAATATATATTTTTTAAAAGATTAAATTAAAAAAAATATATAGGAAACATGGGAGGGAGTGGCAGACCCTGGATTCCATGCCTTTTGGGAAACTCACTAGAGGTGTCTGACCCTTGAGCTGGGCCGGGCACAGCCGCTCTTCACTGGCACTCGATGCCTTACCTGTGTTACAGGCGTTCCTTTCCTGTGTCCAATGTTAGTAAAAACTGACACCTGGCGGCCACTATTTCACACAGTTTCCCAGTGATTCCTATGCTTCTTCAGAGCCGTAAGGTATAATATGGTGTTATATTTCCATATGAATACACATATACAAATGTAGCCGGTTTACTGCGGACTTGATGGGGGATAGGAAAGTGACACGGTCTTATTTTACCAACAAAAAACACCTCACCACAATCGTAGGTTATTTTTCAGCCGTTTTAGGGATGCAGATGAAAATCCTCATGGTTGAAGTGATAAGATACCTGAGTTTGTGTTCAAAATAATACAGGGAGTGGCCACGAATGCATCATCTCTGGAGTTGGGTGGAGGGTATATGGGGGTTTACTGAACTGTTCCCTCTTTTTAAATTTTTTTTATTTTTGTAATTATTATTATTATTTTTTTATTGCTTAAAATATTTGTTCCCTCTTTTTTTATCTTTGAACTTCTCCATACCACGAAAGCTAAAAAGAAATGGAAGCCTCCCAGCCTGGTCTGTCGTTGTCTCATTTTGCCCTGAGCTAGAATATACTTCCTCAAAGAGCAGTGTTTGTGAGGCATTGTCCCACACCCACCCTCACGCCCAGCCGCCCACGTGTGCCCACATGCACACACATCCCAGTCACACGCAGCTCCCCTCATGTCCCCAGAGCCCACATACAATCCACACAAGCACAGCTGTGCACCAATCCACCGGCGTGTCACCCCTGCCCGGGAAACACAGGCACACACAGCACTGGGCTTACACCCCCAGGCTCCACACATCCGGTCCTGGAGCAATGTTGATGGAAGACCTGTCCGCTTCACCGCCTCACTTAAGCCTTACCCACACACAGCAGTCACGACCTCTGACGCTGACTTGCGTCAGTTCCGAGAGGCACATCCCCCCTTAAACATTTCGACATTTCTGAGGAGAGCTGACTTCTTGTTTCCCTCCCCATCGATATCATCTGAGATTCGCTGAAATGCCGTACATCACACTTGCTATGGCCTAGAATCATGCTGTTCAGTACAGTAGCCACTGGCCACATGTGGCTGTTGAGCACTTGAGATGTGGCTGGCTCGAGCTGAGAGGTGCTGTGAATGTACGATCCACACCCGCTTACAAAGGCTCAGTGGGAAAGAATGAATGCGTGACTTATCCCGTCTATCATTTCCCATGTTGGCTGCATGCTGGATATACTGGGTTAAAAAGAACACATTACTAGCCCCGGCCCGTTGGAGGCTAGTGGTTAGAGGGTCTTGATTCCCAGTCAAGGCATGTACCTCAGTTGCAGGTTCAAACCCTGGCCCCAGTCGGGGTGTGTGCGGGAGGCAACCAGTTGATGTGTCTCTCTCACATTGATGTCTCTCTCTCTATCTGTCTCCCCCTCCTCCCTTCTTTCCACTCTCCCTCTAAAGATCAATGGAAAAAAATACCTTTGGGTAAGGATTACCCACACACATATATATAACTAAATTTTTTTTTTTTATATATTTTATTGATTTTTTACAGAGAGGAAGGGAGAGAGATAGAGAGTTAGAAACATCGATGAGAGAGAAACATCGATCAGCTGCCTTCTGCACATCTCCTACTGGGGATGTGCCCGCAACCCAGGTACATGCCCTTGACCGGAATCGAACCCGGGACCCTTCAGTCCGCAGGCCAACGCTCTATCCACTGAGCCAAACCGGTCTCGGCAACTAAATTAATTTAATCTGTTACTTTGCACTTTTTAAATGCAGCCTCTAGAAAAGTTTAAATTATACATGTGGCTCACATTATATTTCCTTTGGGCAACACCCATCTAGAAGTTGTATGAATCATCTTACCTAATTTTCACAATAGTCTTATGAACTAGGGACTATAATTATCCTCTTTCTCAGATAGGAAATTGAGGCACAGAGGGGCAAAGCCACCTGCCCAAGACCACCCAGCTCCTAAGCGGTGTAGATTTGGGATTTGACCCCAGGCAGCCTGGCCCCAGAGTCCTGCGTTATGCCCTCTGCTTTCCCGCCTCTCTCATGGACTCACTTCCTCCTCACAAAACCCCGTGAGGTGGAGAAACCAAGATGGCGGCATAGGTTAACGCCGGAGTTTGCTGCCTCTAACAACCACTTCAAAAATACAACTAAAAGACCCAGAACCACAAGAAGGCTGGCTGAGTGGAAATCCTACAACTAGAAGGAAAGAGAAATCCATACCGAGACTCAGAGGAGGCGCAGTGCGGAAGTGAAATACTAAGGTGCGGAGTGCATGTGGAGCTGGCCGGCGGCGGAGGGTGCGGTTGTTGTTTTCAATCGGGAGGGAGTTTCAGACTCTGAGCTCCAGTTCCGGGCGAGTCTCTAGGGACCCAGACTCAAACGGGAGAAGCGGGACTGTCTGGCTTTGGTCGGAACTCAAATGCAGTTTTCTCTCCTGGGACTCTGAGAGGCAGAGCCCCTGGGGATGGATCTGAGAGCAGCCATAACTGCTCGCTCTACCCGCCCTGTAGATCCCATGGGACCCACCCCGCCCAAGCCCTGCACAGAGGCATTTGCCGGATAGCCTTAGGCAAACGCTAGACTAGCACCGCCCTAGAGATCCAGCACAGAAGCTCTCCCATTGCACACAGCTGACTCTCATAGCCAGTTAGCCTGGAGGTCAATTCACCCCCAGTATTGCCGACAACAATCAAGGCTTAACTACAACAAGACTGCGCACAAAGACCACAAGGGGGTGCACCAGGAAAGCATAAAAAATTTGGAGACAAAGAAACATGACAGAAATGGAGGATATAGAGCTAAAAAGCGCACTTTTAAGGTCTTTTAATAATTTTCTAGAAACTGCCAATAAACTTGATAAGATCCTCAAGAAATCTAATGAGACCCTCGATGTTGTGATAAAGAACCAACTAGAAATTAAGCATACACTGACTGAAATAAAAAATATTATACAGACACCCAACAGCAGACCAGAGGAGGGCAAGAGTCAAGTCAAAGATTTGAAATGCGAAGAAGCAGAAAACACCCAACCAGAAAAGCAAAATGAAAAAGAATCCGAAAATACGAAGATAGTGTAAGGAGCCTCTGGGACAGCTTCAAGCGTACCAACATCAGAATTATAGGGGTGCCAGAAGATGAGAGACAGCAAGATCTTGAAAACCTATTTGAAGAAATAATGACAGGAAACTTCCCCTACCTGGTGAAAGAAATGGACTTACAGGTCCAAGAAGCACAGAGAACCCCAAACAAAAGGAATCCAAAGAGGAGCACACCAAGACACATCATAATTAAAATGCCAAGAGCAAAAGACAAAGAGAGAATCTTAAAAGCAACAAGAGAAAGAAACTCAATTACCTACAAGGGAATACCCATATGACTGTCAGCTGATTTCTCAACAGAAACTTTGCAGGCCAGAAGGGAGTGGCAAGAAATATTCAAAGTGATGAATACCAAGAACCTACAACCAAGGTTACTTTATCCAGCAAAGCTATCATTCAGAATTGAAGGTCAGATAAAGAGCTTCACAGATAAGGAAAAGCTAAAGGAGTTCATCACCACTAAACCAGTATTATACGAAATGCTGAAAGATATTCTTTAAGAAGAGGAAGAAGAAGAAAAAGGTAAAGATACAAATTATGAACAACAAACATGCATCTATCAACAAGTGAATCTAAGAATCAAGTGAATAAATAATCTGATGTACAGAATGAACTGGTGATTATAATGAATCAGGGACATAGAAAGGGAATGGACTGACTATTCTTGGGGGGGAAAGGGGAATGGGAGATGCGGGAAGAGACTGGACAAAAATCGTGCACCTATGGATGAGGACAGTGGGTGGGGAGTGAGGGCGGAGGATGGGGCAGGAACTGGGAGGAGGGGAGTTATGGGGGGAAAAAAGAGGAACAAATGTAATAATCTGAACAATAAAGATTTAATTTTAAAAAAACCAAAAAACCCGTGAGGTGTGTTTCCACTACTCCCATTTACCAGAAGAGAAAACTGAGGCTCAATGAGATGAAGCCACTGATCTTTGGTCACACAGCGTAAATGATAGAGGTGGGCCCCAAACTCAGGCTCACTCACTCACATGTGCTCACACCAGACACACACGTTACCTTCTTCAGACACCAGGTCCAGCTGGACACACGTGGTCTCCCCACTGGGACACTGTATGTACAAGGAGGAATTGCAGAGCCCCGGGTGGCCGTCAGCACAGGTAGGACACAGGAACTTGCTCAGGGTGCGAGAGGCTGGGAGCGTTGCTGTATAGAGGAGGGTGGCGGTCAGCCAGGCGGACTCTCGGGACCTCTCAGGCCCGCCTTGCACTCATAGGCTCTACCATGGGGAGCGATTGTCCTGGCCTTTCCCACTGAGCAGGGTCAGTGTCTTAGCGCTGTGGTCGGCAAACTGTGGCTCGCGAGCCACATGCGGCTCTTTGGCCCCTTGAGTGTGGCTCTTCCTAAGCCTTAGGAGTACCCTAATTAAGTTAATAACAATGTACCTACCTATATAGTTTAAGCTTAAAAAATTTGGCTCTCAAAAGAAATTTCAATCGTTGTACTGTTGATATTTGGCTCTGTTGACTCATGAGTTTGCCGACCACTGCCTTAGGGCAGCCTGATTGGGGGGAGGGGCTTAAGTGATGCCCCGCCCCCCTGCCTTCTTCAGCCCAGGACAAACTCTCCTCCAGGCACCACCACCCGCTCGGCCACCCATCTGACCACTTTCCCGTGGCAGCATACCAGGAGGAGGGGGCTCCTGGCAGCTGCCTTGGCAGCAGGTGGTGTTGACCCAGAAGCCGAAGCCGATGCTGTAGGTCAGGGCAGAGATGGGGCTGTCAAATTTGCAGTCCTTGGAGGCCACGCAGGAACCGTTTCTCCAGGTGACAGAGTCACCTTCCCCTAAGGCTGGAGAGATTTGGAAGCGGACTTATAAGGAAGAGCAATCACAACCGCCAAGCCCCGAGGGGCGTCACTGCTGGCATTCTCTCTGCCTGAGATCACCCAGATACACACAAACCCTGTCATTGTTCATCAAGACACACAGGTTCAGAGAGCCTTCCTCCCCCGCCTCCTCCCCTTGGGGTCCCAGTGAGCAGGTGGCTCTGGATCTGCGATGTCTGAGCAACCTGTCTGTGGGCACCGCGCTCCCTGAGCCAGAGCCTCCTCGGGGACCCCAGAGGTGCCCAGCCTGGTCCTCATCCTCACTGTTCCCATCGATACCGCTGGCATTCCTGTTTATTCTACTTCTGTGTCTCTTGAAATTTATACCAAAGAAAGACTGGTTTCTAGTTCAACTCCTCTTCCCTTAACAGAAATGTCCAGTTTCTCCTTTACGGGGCAGATGGACAGATGACTTGGGGGGCTCCCTGCCCAGGATGTTGCAGTAGATTTCAAGATGGCCACACTGTGTCTCCCATCCCACACGCTTTTTTTTGCCACGTGACCTTACCCCTGGTGCATCAAGAGGTGCAATCTCTGTCCTCATTCCTGAACCCTGAGCAGGCCTCATGGCTGCTTCTGACCAACAGACTGTGGCAGAAGCGACACTGTGCCGGCTCTGGGCTTAATCTTAAGAAGCAGCCGGTAGCCCTGGCCGGTGTGGCTGGAGCATCATCCCACTCCCAGAAGGGTCTCAAGTTTGATTCCTGGTCAAGGGCGCATGCCTGAGTTACAGGTTCAATACCGGGCCCCGGATGGGGCGTGTTCAGTAGGCAACCAATCGATGCATCTCTCTCGCATTGATCTCTCTCTCTCTCTCTCTCTCTCTCTCTCTCTTTTCCTCCCTCCCTTCCTTCCACTCTTTCTAAAAATCAATGGGAAAAAATATCCTTGGGTGAAGATTAAAAAATAAAATAAATTGAAGACGCTGGTTTTTACTTCTTCCTTCTTGGAAGCCAGACCCCATACTGTAAGGAAGCTCAACGAGGCTACAGACTGATGAGGTGCCACGTGGAGAGAGGCTGGTGAGAGGGGGGAGGGGAGAGGCTGAAGCGAACGCTCCAGCCCCAGTTGAGTTCCCAGCTGAATGCAGCCACGTGCATGACCTCAGCCTGCACTCCCTGGAGCAGAGCTGCCCAGCCGGGCCTGGGCAGCCCACAGAATGGTGGGAAATAATAAACCATAGTTTTACGCCATGAAGTTTTTTTTTAAATTGTGGTAAAAACAAAACACGTAATATAGAATTTGCAGTCTTAACCATTTTAAGCGCACAGTTTAGTAGTGTTGCCTGCATCAATATTGTGAAACAGATCTCTAGAACGACTTCATTTGGCAAAACTAAAACGCTTTACCCATCCAATAGCAATGCCCATTTCCCTCTCCCCCAGCATTCTACTTTCTGTTTCCCTGGTTTGACTAGTCTAGATCCTCGTATAAGTGAAATCAGATAGTATTTGTCCTTTTATGGTTAAGTCACTACTTTTGTCTGTTTGTTATTTCTTCCCCCCTTTTTTTTTTGTGCCAAAACCCAGGACCGAACTATTTTTCTATTACGTTTGGCATTGCAACATTCTATTCGTTTCAGGTGTACAACATGGTGATTGGACAGGTATGTACCTTACAGGTGGTCACCTCAGTAAGTAAGTAGCCATCCGACACCATAATAGTCCTTACCGTGTTAGTGACCACATTCCCTCTGCTGTACTTTCCATCCCCACGACTATTTTAATGACTGGCGATTGGTACTTCCTAATCCCTTCACCTTTTTCACCCAGCCCCCCACCTCCCTCCTATGTGACAACCACCAATTTCTTCTCTGTATCTCCGAGTTTGTTTCTGTTTTGTTGGTCGAGCCACTGTGTTAGGAGTTGATTTATTACTCAGCAATAAATAGCTACACAAATGTGGCATCAGATTTTAAACTCTCACCCTCCCCTGCCACCAGCCTCTGTCCTCCCCGGGCAGGAAAAGGCGGCTGTGACTGCAGTCGAGGCAGCAGGCCCGGAGGGCAAGGAGAGGCCTTGCTGTGCCCCAGGCCCCGCTTCGGCCTCCCCTCCCCAGCCCCTCCCAGGGACGCTCACCCAGGATGCCCGCCGTCTGAAGGCAGTAGCTCCTCTCTGCCGGGCAGGAGAAAGGGTGGCAATGGTCGCTGTCCGAGCAGGTGAAACAGGTGGTGGCCTTAGCCTTGCTGTGGGTCGAAGTTGCTCGGGTACCTGGGGAGAGAGGAAGATGAGCTGCTGGAGGACAACGTGTGTGTGTGTGTGTGTGCGCGTGTCTGTGTGTGTCTGTGTTTCCAGCGAGGCGTGGGGTGCTTGGAAATATATGCCAGCACACAGACGTGAACGTTTGTGGATGTTAGCCTGTTTCAGCGTATCTGTGGATATTTTGTGCTTTTATTTTATTTTTTTAATGTTTTTATTGATTTCAGAGAGGAGGGAGAGGGACAGAGAGATAGAAACATCAGTGATGTAAGAGAATCATGCTGGATGGAGCCCGCAACCCAGGCATAGGCCCTGATCTGAATCGAACCTGGGACCTTTCAGTCCGCAGGCCAACGCTCTATCCACTGAGCCAAACCGGCTGGGGCTATTTTGTGCTTTTATATATTTGCATGTTTGTACTGTCCCTTTCCCAGCCCACATGGATGGGTCTGGGCCTGACAACCGATGTGTCCCCGCGTGGAGCTATGTCCATAGGAATTGCATATGCAAAGTTCCCATGGCCCACGTGCCAGAGCAGCAATCCTATCTTCCCCTTTTCCTTTCCATGCCGTAAATTTTGAGCTCCCCCCACCCCCCCATTGTGATCAGTACTTTAATTCACTGCTTGGTTTTGGAAAGTAAAACTCCTAGCAACTGGGAATCTGAGGAAGCGAAAGGAAGAATGTTCCCCTTTTGCCTGTAGACTCAGCAGAGAGATCATCTGCCTCACAGAACCCTCCTTGCCCTGTGGTTTCCGGCAAAGGCATCCCCTGTGCCGGGAGCTGAAGAAATGCGGCCCCACCCAAGTCCGGAAAGTTCCTCCCTCGCCTGCGAAAGGCCTGCCGTTCTGCCAGATGCCTCACTTGGAGAGCTGCGGCCTGGTGAGCACTCCCTCAGGGAGCGTCTCTCTTCTGGAAGGCTAAAACCACAGGCTGGGTTCTGTGTGAAGCCAAAGGGAGACAGGTGGCAAACGTCTTCCTTCCCAAACAAGAAAGTGAAAACAGGAAGGAGGAGACCCCGGGTGTTTTCTTTAAACCGAGTTAGAGCTCTATCCGCACTTACACGAAGGATGCTCATGGTTAGAAAGGCGTGCTCCTCTCTAGGGCTGTTTGGGGTGCCAGGATATAAATGTGGGTGTTTGAGGATGTGTGGCTCTGTGCCAATGGGCTTTTCTGCTTCTGGTATGTCAGGTGGTGTGTGCGTGTGTGTGTGTGTGTGTGCGTGTGCGTGTGCGTGTGCGTGTGTGTGCGTGCGTGTGTGTGTGCGTGTGCGTGCGTGTGCGTGTGCGTGTGTGTGTGTGTGCGTGTGTGTGTGCGTGTGTGTGCGCGCGCCCGCCCACATATGAGTGATGGGAACATTATCGTAGGAGGGCGGGGACACCCTGGGAACACACAGGATTGGGAAGGGCAAGTGGGATCCAGAGCGGGCAGAGAGGGTCAAGGTTGGAAGCACCTGGCTGGGTGGGAGGAGCCTCGTGGTAGCATTCAGGCGGGGCTGTGAGATGGAATCCAAATGCTTCGGGGCCCAGGGTGCTGTTCACGGGCAGGTTGCACAGCGCTGGCGTGGCACAGCCCTTGAGCACTGGGGGGCCCCCTGCAGAAACAGAGGGAGCGTCAGGGGGACTCGGAGCCTGAGCCTCCCACCTTGATGTCTGTCTCTCTCTGTCTCTCCTGATAGTTCTATACGATTCGTTTTCAGACATCCCTGGTCACATCTTACAATCTCTTGCTGCTGCTCTTTTCTGCGATTCTAGCTTTGTTCCTTCATATACATCACCTACAGTTCTGTTCTGGAGCTGGGAACTACGATGGTGGGGCCCTCCTGGATCTGCCTGTGCTGTTCATCGCTTCTGCCTCGCTCATGGTGGCTTCTTCCCTTGTGCCTTTCATGGGCTGGCTGTGAGCTCACACTGGGTTGGTGTTGATCTGTGGAAGCCCTGGCGGCTTTCCCCCGGAGAGGACTTCCTTTGGCTCATTCTGAGAGCTGGGAAGTGCTACCCACCTGGGATCACTTCAGCCTCCTTCCAAGGTCCCTGGCATATACGGGACCCTAAGGGTCAGCTCCCCGACTACAGCTCGAACCTAGCAGCTCGGCACCCGGAGCAGACACCCCCTCCCAGTTCCACTTCTGCTCGCTGCTCTGGTCCTGATCTCTATTAACATCACTATTTTGTTTGAAGACCCTCGGAAATTCCCCCAAAAGCATGGAGAAATATTCTGGTACAGCACCCAGTTCATCTGTAATCAGTGGCATTCCAAGGGAGATGGCAGTGGGAGCAATCTGTCCTGGGAACAGGCCATAAGGAAGTGTCTTGTCTGTAAAGCATTTAGAAACAATAATAGCCGAAACCGGTTTGGCTCAGTGGATAGAGCGTCGGACTGCGGACTGAAGGGTCCCAGGTTCGATTCCGGTCAAGGGCATGTACCTTGGTTGCGGGCACGTCCCCAGTGGGAGATGTGCAGGAGGCAGCTGGTCGATGTTTCTCTCTCATCGACGTTTCTAACTCTCTATCTCTCTCTCCCTTCCTCTCTGTAAAAAATCAATAAAAAAAAAAATAAAAAAAAAAAACAATAATAAAGCCGACTAAAAGTCAATCTGCTTTTTATTATCACCATATACCGGCACTTCTAAACTATGGCAGTGATGAAATACTCCTCCAGCCAGGGTGGGCCACGCCCACCACTCCTGCTCCCGCTGCCCGCCCCCCTCCCCCCCTCCCCCAGTATGCACTGTTTACAGCAAGAAGGCCCTTCGAAGGGTCTAGTCCACTCTGCTGTCAGGGGTAGGAGCCCAGGCCACTTCTCTCTGTCACTAGGTTGGTTCACAGTTAGTGTATCCTCTGGTCAGTCTAGCCTAAGCCTTTTGCTCCAAAAGCCCCTGCTCCAACCATTTGCAAAAAGTGGGGACTTTAAAATACCTCCGAAAATTCTTTGAAACATCAAGAGGTGAGGGTCTAGGACCTTTGTGGCCGGTTCAACCAGTGAAGCATGACAGAAGGGGCCTGGTGTGACTTCCCAAGCTAGGCTGTCAAAGACCATGCAGCAGCCACTTTGTTTGCTGGAATACTTGTTCTCGAAGTCTGCAGCCACCACGTAGAGAGGATGGCAGCCATGATGTAAGGAAGCCCAAGCTAACCCATGTGGCGAGACCGCGCGGAAAGGCCCCTCCGTCCTGCAGTTGCCCTCCAGCCACCGTCTGACTGCAGCCATGTGAGAGGCCCAGAACTGTCCAGCTGAACCCTTCGTGAATTCCCAACCCACGGAAACCATGAGTGTTCATAAAATGGTGGTGGTTGTTTTTAAGCCACTGCATTTGCCAAGGATTTGTTCATTAGCAATAAATAACCAGCACACGCATGCAAATGGACCTCAACACTTACTTGCGCAGGCAGGAGGCAGGCTCCCCGTGCAAATGACCTCCTAAGGGAGCCCTTACCTCGATTCCATGTGCCTTTGAGGGTGACACACGCAGTCTGGTGTCCGGTGCAGTTCATGACCGACAGGGAGTCACACGGGGCTGGCTTATTCCCAGAGCAGTAGTGACACTTCACCCCGTTGGGCTGGGCTTCCTCTGGTTGGGGGGGGTATAGTCAGGGTGGGATGGGGGCCAAGGCACACGTCCACCAGCCTCTGTTCTTGCTGCCTCCACCCACCACAACCCAGAACATTCTCCTCCAAAGTGGGGCCAGCTGACCTTAGTCATCTCCCTCCGGCCCCTAAGGACTTATTCCGAGGAACAGCAAACAGAGCCGTGGGCGGGGCTGGCCCCACACTGTTCACTTGTCCGAAATGAGCCTTCGTGCTGGACCCTAAGGGCCCTTTGATTCATTCCACAAACATTTCTTGAGTGCCTACTGTGTACCAGGCCCTGCTCTGGAGACACAACACTGGCCTTCCCTCAAAGACCTCAAATTCCAAAAAGGGTTAAAAATGAACCTGTTATTTCCGGTGTTAAGATCGCATGGTATTCTGCAAAAGAGTGGGGTGGGACTGTGGCTTCCAGCTTCTCCACCATCTGACTAATTTTCAGAGCTTTCTTAGAGATCTCAGACATTTTAAGAGGAAGCTGTTCGAGCATACTTTTCATGAGTCAAAACTAAATCACGAGGCATTTTAGTGTGGGTTTATATTGAAATACTGGCAAGTACAGAAAAGGAGGCGAAAAAAGAACCATAACTATGAACAGCGCTGGCTCCTTCATGGCCACTGTCCATGTGTGGCTGCTGAGCAGGTGAACGGTGGCTGGTTCCGCTAGGGATGTGCTGTGAGTGTAAGACCCCTGATTTCAGAGGCTTAGTGTGAAAAAAGAATGGAACATTTTTCATGAATAATATTGGATTGACTATATATGTGTTGGAATGTTTTAGGTGTGTTACATTAAATAAAACATATTATTAAAATTAACTTCACCTGTTTCTTTGTAAATTTTTTAAGATCCTCACCCAAGGACAAGCTTAGAGAGAGGAAGGGGAGAGAGAGAGAAACATCGATGTGAGAGAAAAACATCCACCGGCTGCACTCCGTATGGGCCCGACCAGAGATCGAACCACAACACAGGTTTGTGCCCCACCCAACGGGGACGACGCTCAACCAACTGAGCCATCTGGCCGGGCTCTTTGTACCTTTTTGATTTGGCTCCTGGAAAAGCTTCCATTACATACACAGATAACATTCTATTTTACTGGCCGGCGCTGCTGTTGATCCCCTACCAAAAGACAATTACCCGAGCCCTGGCAGGGTGGCTCAGTAGGTTGAGCGTCATTTTGTGCATCAAAAAGGCAAGCTGAGAAGTGGTTACTAGCTGCCCATTAAAGTTCTAGTTCTGAGTGCATCCTGAAAAAAAAAAAAAAGGCTGCAGGTTTGATCCAGTCAAGGCACATACCCAGGTTGCCAGTTCGATCCCTAGTTGGGGTGGGCACGGGAGGCAGCCGATCGATGTTTCTCTCTCATATCAATGTTTCTCTCTCTCTACCCCTTCCTCTCTCTCTCTAGAATAAATAAAAACATATCCTCAGGTGAGGATTAAAAAAGGCAATTACTTGAGTATTTCGAGATAGTCCCTTTGATCCTTCTCTACTCATAGTAGTTTTGTTCAAAGCAGTTTCCATCAAAACTGCTATTTTAGCCCTAGCCGGTTTGGCTCAGTGGATAGAGCGTCGGCCTGAAGACTGAAGGGTCCCAGGTTTAATTCTGGTTAAGGGCACATGCCCAGGTTGTGTGCTCGATCCCCAGTAGGGGGCGTGTAGGAGGCAACCGATCAATGATTCTCATCATTGATGTTCCTATCTCTCTCTCCCTCTCTTCCTCTCTAAATCAATAAAAATATATTTTTTTAAGAAAACTGACATTTTATATTCTTTGTTGCTGTTGTTGTTGTTAATCCTCACCTGAGCATTTTTTTCCATTGCTTTTTAGAGAGAGTGGAAAGGAGGGAGGGGAAGAGAGAGAGAGAGAGAGGAAAAGAGAAAGAAACATCAATGTGAGAGAGACACATCGATTGGCTGCCTCCTGCATGCTCCCTGACTGGGCCAGCGATGGAACCTGCAACCCAGGTACATTCCCTCGACCAGGAATCAAACTCGAGACCCTTCAGTGCACAGGCCGACTCTCTCACCGCTGCTCAGAGAATGTAAAATCAAACCGCGACCTCCTGGTTCACCGGCCAAGGCATGATGTTTTATATTCTGAATGGCATGCCCACCTCTCGATGTGGACTCGGATGTTTTTTGATTGAGGTACACAGTTTAGGAGGAGGGGCACCCCAGTAGATTGAAAGGATGGCCAGTAGCCCCAAGTGTCCCCATTGCTACCCCAGCCCAATGCAAATTCCCTCTTGGAAGAAATTACCAGCGTCAAAAAGCAATCATCACCACTCAGGGCCAGGTCTAGAGTGAGGCCAGCAAGGTGCTCGCTGTCGGTCGTAGGAGGGCAGAGTCAGTGCATGAGCGTGAACACGTCCTTAAATCGTGCACCCTCCGCACCTCGCTGGCTCGCCCCACCTGGGCCTGCGACCACCCATAACATTGCTTGTTCTGCTCAACTCGCCCTCGGGGAGCCCCTCTCAGGAGAACTAAGAGTCTGGGCTTCCCTCCAGCCCCCCCCCCCAATGACTCAACAAGCACAGCTACAATTTGTGGAGTGCCTGCTACATGCCAGCTTTGTGGTGGAGGCACCCTTTGCAAAACTTAGTTCACACCCATTTTCCAGATGAGAAGACTGAGGTTTTCCTTGCTCTAACTAGCCAGGCAGCGCTTGAAACAGAGGCCAGGTTCCCATGACACTCCACCCAGCTGTGTGACAAACCTGGTCGTGCAACTCTGCTGCAGTTGTTGTCACAACAGGCTGTGCTGAGACTCGAGTTGGGGGCATAGGTCAGGGCATAGACACCTTCTGGGCATTCCTTTGGGGCCACGCACGACCCGTTCTTGATGAGAGTCCCATTCTCTAAGGATAGAGGTTGAGGAGGGGAGATTAGAGACGCCCAAGCCCTCCCAGAGGTCAGTCTGGGACCACAACTTGTGTTGAGATCACCCCTGCCCGCCCCCCAACAGTACTGAGCCGAGCTATGAGGCAGAGTTTGGAGCCTCCAGTCCCAGGGTGGCTCACCCATGACTCTCCCCTCCGACCCCTGCCCACCCACGTTGCCCATCCTCTCTGCCCAGCCCCGTCCCGTCTCTACCCAGCTGCATCTGGCGGAACAAGCAGGAGTCCTTGGCCGGAGGACAAACGGTCTCTCTACAGTTTCCTGGCAAAGAGCAGGCTGGACATGTCGTGGAGGTCCCTGTGGGGAGAAAGGGGTGATCAGACCTGCTATTTGAGGGGAGAGAGGAGGAAGAACACACACACGCACGCGCACACACACACGCACACGACCAAGAACAGGACTAAGGCTGGGTGGGAGCGGGTAGGGCTTTGGGAGAAGATGAAGGAACATCTCCCTGGAGGTGCAGAAGGCTTGGGGGTGGGGGTGGAAGAGCGTGGGCAAGGCGTGGAGGTGGGAGTCAGCGCGCCACGCTGGAGCTGCTGGCCGTCTCCCTCCAACCCACCGGCTCTGCCCGTGGAAACCTTTCCCTGAATAGCTCCTCCCTCGAAGGCCCAGAAGGGAACATGTAAGAGTGGAATTCTCCTCTTAGGCTGGGCTCGTGAGAATTGCCTCTGTCCAGTCAGCCTCACTCCTTTTTTAAATATATATATATACACTTATTTTTATTGATTTCCAAGAGGAAGGGAGAGGGGGAAACATCAGTGATGAGAGAGAATCGTTGACCGGCTGCCTCCTGCATGCCCCACACTGGAGCTGCAGCCCGCAGCCCCGGCAAGTGCTCGCCCAGGAATGGAACGGTGACGTCCTTGTTCACAGGTTGACGCTCCACCACTGAGCCTCGCCCGCAGCCAGTCTTCTCAACCTCAGGGAGGCCCTGAGGCTCTTCTAAGAAGCGTTTCTTTTTCTTTTTCCCAGAAGCTTCAAGGCTCCAGGAAGCACAGCCGGAAAACGCTGCCCTTGTCTCACACCTCCCTCTCAGAGAGGAGGGATCTGAAGCCAGATGGACTTACAGTCTCACCCAAGATCACACGGCATCGCACCGTGGGGTCCCGGCTGCTTCAGTCCCAGCCCGGCCACTGGTGGCACATTCAGAACCAAAAGGGCCGATGGGAAGGCAAGGGAAGGGAAGAGTAATAATTACTCCTGATATGACAAGAGCGCTCCTTCAGACAGGGCTACGGATGGCCCGATACCGTTCTAAGCTCTTAATAAGGTCCTCAAATGTATCAATTCAATGAATGCCCCCAACAGCCCTCCGAGGCAGGGTCACTATCACCCTCGTCTCATAGCTGGGGACCTGAAGCACAGAGAGGTTCAGTGGCTTGCGCCCAAGGTCACAGCTAAGAAGTGTCAGAGGCAGGATTTGAACCCAGGCATCCTGGCTCCAGAACCAAGTCTGCGCCCTCCCTTCTGCTGCCTCTGGGAGACAACAAGCAGAGGTGGAGGGAGCTGGGGCTCAGACTCAGAATCCTCCCCCTCACCCCCTGGGATGGTGGGCCTCCCCTGCTCTCTCTGGCACCCCACACAGTGCGCCTACCTGCGGGGGCGGCCAGCACTCCTAGGAGCGCCACAGCAGGGAGGAGCCGGAGCATGATCCAGGCCGGAGAGGAGGAAGCAGGATAGGGTGCCCTGGCCTTTTATTCAAGGTCCTTGGCTGGGGTGGCAGCCCATGAGCAGGGAAAGCAAACAGGCTGGGGAGATAGCAGCCCCACCCACCATCCTGGCCCACGGGGTCACCTGGTGGGGAGGGGCTTCGGGAGCATGGAGATGGGGAAACTGAGTTCTAAGAGGCCAGTGGGAGAATCCCTGGCTACTCAGTGAAGCCAAAGAAGGAGAATGAGTGTTATTGTTGTTGTTGTTGTTGTTACTATTATTAACAGGTTTGCCTGGTCATTCCAGAGAGACGTTAGCTCACTAACTCCTTACAGCAGTCTTACGTGCCACTATCATCAAACCCAGGGGAGATATTCAAATTATTTTCCCATCAGTCAGTATCAGCCAGGACACTCAGCAGTAACAACTCTGCCGGCATGCTGGAATGCATCCTGGTGGCCTCCACTCACCTGGAGTTTCCCTTTCAGTTGCTGGAGCATGGGGTGCTAGAGGACCCCTGACATGCTATGGGGGGGACAGGCGCGGGGGGGCTCTTGGGTAGCCAATTTTCACCAACCAAATCTAGAAGTAGCTCAATATTTTACCAACTGGTACAGCTGAAATCAGCCCTGAGTTTCCCCGTTGTATAGAAAAGGAAAATAAGGCTCACTGTCCAGGGCCACAAAGTGAGGATGTTGACTCAGCCAGAATTCGAAGCCGAGCCTCTAGGACAGTGATGGCGAACCTTTTGAGCTCGGCGTGTCAGCATTTTGAAAAACGCTAACTTAACTCTGGTGCCGTGTCACCTATAGAAACTTTTTGACATTTGCAACCATAGTAAAACAAAGACTTACATTTTTGATATTTATTTTATACATTTAAATGCCATTTAACAAAGAAAAATCAACCCAAAAAAATGAGTTCGCGTGTCACCTCTGACACGCGTGTCATAGGTTCGCCATCACTGCTCTATGACTTGACCACTGGGCTTCACCGAGAGAGGAGAGGAAAGACAGCTGCCCCTCTCCCCACTGCTCACCCCCATGAGGCCTGCATTGCGCTGCCGCCTCTCCCTGCCTCTGGCTGGGCAGCCTCGATTTGTGCAAATGCCCAGTGGGAATGAGGTCGCTCTCCACCACATGGCGTTTCCAGCCCCGATGCGTGGTCTCCCGTCAGGCACCTCTTCCTGGTCAGGCACCTCTTCCTGATCTGTGAGTCCCCTCTCGGCACCTCCTCTCCTTTGAGATGTAACTGTGGCCTCATTGTGTTCACCCCAGGATCAACAGCTCCTGTTGGGGGATCCGTGCTAATGATGCTCAGGCTTCAAACCACCTGGAGCCACAAGGTCTGGGTTCAAGTTCCAGCTCTGCCACTTCAAGCTGGACAGCCGTGGGCAGGCCTTTCAGCCCCTGCAGCCTCGGTTTCCTCATTTGTCAAGCAGGGCGAGTAGGGGGCCCCACGTCTGAGGGCTGTGAGGATTCAGTGAGCTGATGTGGTAGATCTCTGAGAACACAGGTGCCCATGGCATCCTCACTACCTAGCAGCGGGCACTGCAAGCTGGGGTGGACCCCTCCCCTGGCTCAGAAGAGAGATCCCTCACGAGTGGAAGGACCTCAAGAACAGGACTAAGGCTGGGTGGGAGCGGGGTAGGGCTGTTGGGAGAAGATGAAGGAACATCTCCCTGGGGTGCAGAAGGCTTGGGGGTGGGGGGTGGAAGAGCGTGGGCAAGGCGTGGAGGTGGTGACGCCCAGGCCTGTCACGCTTCCCAGGCTCCAGGGCGGGGGCCCAGTCAGTGTGTGCAGTCGAGGAGGGTGCTTTGGAAGGGGCCAACCCTAAGGGGAGAAGATAAGAGCCTGGGGGTGGCTTTTCCTGGGGTGGGAGGGGCTGTGACAGGGAGAAGTTTGGGGAGAAAGCCCACCTCCTCCCAGGTGAGCTCTGGGTCCAGGAGGAATGGGAAGAAGGAGGAGCAGGTCCCCGATCTGGAGTCTGGAGTTGCGGGGGAGGGAGCAGCTCCAGGTGCTGCGTGACTGGGAGAACCCGGCCTCCTGAAAGGCCGGCTGATAACTCGGGCTGGTAAACAGGCCGGGTCTGCACAAACAGGAGGCTTGTGGGGTAAAGAGCATGAAGGACGGGAGGCAGGCAAGGGACGTTCCCCTGCCCTTAATTGGAAGCCGGGAGGCAAGGGGACCGCAGAGGCGTTGCTTACTGTGTCTACAAGCAGATAGGGGCACATGCACCCCCTTTTACACATAAGCCACGGTGGACGCTACGCACTGCTGTGCCCCTAGATGTTTTCACTTGACAATAATGTAACCTGGTTTGCATAGTTTTGCATCATTTCCTCTTGCTTTTTTTCCGGTGGATAGATAGGCCTCTGGTACAGTTAGCTGTTTTCCCACCACTGAGTATTACAATCTGTGTTGCAATGAAGAATTTTGTGCTCATAGCATTTCATAGGTGCACCCCCCCACCCCCCAAGTGGCAAGTGGTTTTGCTATCTCCAAGGGTCTTGCTACATTTGTGATTATGAGAGCAGTTGCGAAAGGACCCTGTTAGGTCGGAGAGAGCCCAGGATCGGATACATGCAGATAATGGACTCCCCCTGGCATTTCTAACAGATCAGCGTGCCAGACACAGATACTGACTCCTTCCTGAAGACCTTGCTGACCCCCTGCAGCTGAAACTTCCTCAGCTGAATACCTCAGCTCATGTCCCCGCCCCTCACCCAACCACAATATAAAAAAAGCGCCCCCCTCCCTGTTGGCGTGAATCCCGTGCCCTGTCCTTGGGGGTACGTGGGTCTCCCGGGGACGCAGAAATAAACCTTTCCTTTCTTTCTTTTCTGATTAACTGGACTGTCTTTATTTCCTTCGCCGCCTCCTGAGCCACCTAACCTAACAGACCCTCCATGGGTTGTACCAACTGACAACCCAACGGTGAAGGGCAGTGTCTATCTCCCCACAGACTGGCCGACTCCGAGTACCATCAAACTGTGTTTTGTTTTTTGTTTTAATCCTCACCCAAGAATATGTTTGTATTGATTTTAGAGAGAGGAAGGGAGGGAGAAAGAGAGAGAGAGAGAGAGAGAGAGAGAAAGAGAGAGATAGAAGCATCAATCATTGCCTCCTGCACGCGCCCAGGGATCGAACCTGAAACCTTTTGGTGTAGGGAACAACGCTTGCTTACTGAGCCACCCGGCCAGGGCATCATCAAACTGTTTCCTTTTTACCAATCTGTAGGTGAAAGGGGCATGGGAGGATGCAAATGGCCATGAATTCTATGCGGCTCCTTCCTCCAAAAGATGGGGTTTATTTCCCCTCCTCAACTCTGAGCCGGTCTCAGGACTTGCAGCAGAAGTGATGTCGCATGCATCGTGGACATGTGCAGCTTCTGTTCCAAATATCTTGCTGCCGGGAACCCTTTAGCCACCGTGTGCATGAACCTGCCTTAGCCACCGTGTGCATGAACCTGCCTTAGCCACCGTGTGCATGCACCTGCCTTAGCCACCGTGTGCGTGAACCTGCCTTAGCCACCGTGTGCATGAACCTGCCTTAGCCACCGTGTGCATGAACCTGCCTTAGCCACCGTGTGCGTGAACCTGCCTTAGCCACCGTGTGCGTGAACCTGCCTTAGCCACCGTGTGCGTGAACCTGCCTTAGCCACTGTGTGCATGCATCTGCCTCCTGCAGGACGGGAACACATTTGGATTGAGGCTGGAGCATGCCAGCCAACCCAGCTGAGGACTTCTGAGTGAGGCCACCCGAGGCCATCCTGGGCCCAGCCAGCCCACAGAACCTGGAGGCATAATGTTTGCTGTTTTTAAGTCCCTAAAGGCTGGGGTGGTATAGCACAGCAAGAGCTACACTGATGCACATGGGATTTTATTTTATTTTATGATCCTATCTAATAAAAGAGAAACATGGTAATTAGCCAAACCTCCGCTACCCTTCCCATTGGCTAATCAGGGAGATATGCAAATTAACTGCCAACCAAGATGGCGGCCGGCAGCCAGGCAGCTGAAGCGAACAGGGAGGCTTGCTTGCTTCAGTGATGGAGGAAGCCAAGCTTCCCTGCCTGCCTTGCCGGCCTCTGAGCTGCAACTCTAAGAAACATTGTAACAAACATAGAAGCTAAACCAAACCCCAGAAACCTGCTTTAGTCAGCCAGGCTTCAGCCAGCAGGACCGCAACATTGTTTCAAATACAGAAGGTAAACAAAGGCCAGAAACCTGCTTTCAATAGCCGAGGCCTCATAGCTGGAGCTGAGCCTCAGAGCTAAAGCTGGCCCAGAATTTAAAAAAAGAAAAAAAGGAGCGGTTGGGAGCTTCAGTCACCCGCCAGCCTGAAAACGGCCCTCAGCCCCTCACCCAGACTGGCCAGGCACCCCAGTGGGGACCCCCACCCTGAAGGGGGTGTGACCAGATGCAAACAGCCATCATCCCCTCACCAAGGCTGGTCAGGCACCCCAGTGGGGACCCCCACCCTGATCCAGAACACCCTTCAGGGCAAACCAGCCGGCCCCCACCTGTGCACCAGGCCTCTATCCTATATAGTAAAAGGGTAATATGCCTCCCAGCACCGGGATCGGCGGACAGGGGGCAGCGTCCAAACCCCCTGATCGCCCTGCGGCTCTGTGTGTGACAGGGTGGGGCTCCCCAAACCCCTGATCGGCCCTGCTCTGTGTGTGACAGGGTGTGGCACCCCAACCGCCCGCCCCCCAAGAGCCCTGCTCTGTGTGTGATGGGGTAGAGCCATAACCTCCCCATTGGCCCTGCCCTGAGTGTTACAGGGTGCGGTGCCCCAAACCCCTGATCCGCCCTGCTCTGTGGGTGATAGAGGGCGGCGCCCCAAACCCCCCCCCCCCCCCGCATGGGCCCTGCTCTGTGTGTGACAGGGGGCAGTGCCCCAACTCCCCTATTGGCCCTGCTCTGTGTGTGACAGGAGGGAGCTCCCCAACCCCCTGATGGGCCCTGCTCTGTGCGTGACAGGGTACGGAGCCCCAACCCCCTGATCAGCCCTGCTCTGTGTGTGACAGGGTGCGGCACCCCAACCCGCCCCCCCACGGGCCCTGCTCTGTGTGTGACGGGGTAGAGCCATAACCTCCCCATCGGCCCTGCCCTGAGTGTGACAGGGTGTGGTGCCCCAACCCCCTGATCCGCCCTGCTCTATGTGTGACAGAGGGCGGTGCCCCAACTCCCCTATAGGCCCTACTCTGTGAGTGACAGGGGGGAGCTCCTCAACCCCCTGATGGGCCTTGCTCTGTGTGTGACAGGGGGAGCTCCTCAACCCCCTGATGGGCCCTGCTCTGTGAGTGACAGGGGGCAGCGCCCCAACCCCCTGATCGGCCCTGCTCTGTGCGTGGCAGGGGGTGGCGCCGCAACCTCCCCATCGACCCTGCCTTGAGTGTGACAGGGGGCGGTGCCCCAACCCCCGAATCGGCCCTACCCTGAGCGTGACTGAGGGTGGCATCGCAACCTCTCGATCTGCCCTGCTCTGTGCATGACAGGGGGCAGGCCCCAACTCCCCAATCGGCCCTACTCTGAGCCCGACCAGGGGCTGCACCTAGGGATTGGGCCTGCCCTCTGCCACCCAGGAGCGGGCCAAAGCCAGCAGGTCATTATCTCCCAAGGGGTCCCAGACTGCAAGAGGGCACAGGCCGGGCTGAGGGACTCCCCTCCCCCGCTGAGCGCACAAATTTTTGTGCACCGGGCCTCTAGTATATATATATTTTAAAGAAAGTTACTTTTTTTTGCCGAAACCGGTTTGGCTCAGTGGATAGAGCGTCGGACTGCGGACTGGAGGGTCCCAGGTTCGATTCCAGTCAAGGGCATGTACCTGGGTTGCGGGTACATCCCCAGTGGGAGATGTGCAGGAGGCAGCTGGTCCATGTTTCTCTCTCATCGATGTTTCTAACTCTCTATCTCTCTCCCTTCCTCTCTGTAAAAAATCAATAAAATATATTTAAAAAAAAAAAAAAAGAAAGTTACTTTTAAAAAAATATATTTCTTTATTGATTTCAGAGAGGAAGGGAGAGGGAGAGAGAGATAGAAACATCAATGATGAGAGAATCATTGATCGGCTGCCTCCTGCACGCCCCCTACTGGGGATTGAGCCCACAACCCGGACATGTGCCCTTGACCGGAATCGAACCTGGGACCCTTCAGTCCGCAGGTCCACGCTCTATCCGCTGAGCCAAACTGGCTAGGCTGCACATGGGATTTTAGTGCCGCTTTTAGAAGAGTCCCGTGTCCTTCCTCTTCTGTCCTTTGCTAATTTTTCTATTGAGTCAGGGCAGCTGTGTGCGTTGCATGAGGCTGCTGCAACAGTGTCACAAACTGGGTGGCTCAAAACAACAGAAATGTATTGTCTCGCAATCAGAGGCTGGAGTCCGAAAGCAAGGTGTCAGCAGGACCGCACTCTCTCTGAAACCACGCAAGGACACCCTTCCACGCCGTGGGCTGGCTCTGGTGGTTTGCCGGCGTCCCTTGGGTTGTAGCTGCCTAACTCCAGTCTCTGCTTTTCACATGGCCTCTTCCATGTCTCTGTCTTCACAGGGTTGTCTCCGATAAAGGACACTAGTCTCCCTGGCTGGTGTGGCTCAGTGGATGGAGCACCGGCCTGCGGACTGAGGGGTCCCGGGTTCGATTCCAGTCAAGGGCACATGCCCGGGTTGTGGGCTCGATCCCCAGTGTGGGGCGTGCAGGAGGCGGCCTATCCATGATTCTGTCTCATCATTGATGTTTCTATTTTTCTCTCCCTCTCCCTTCCTCTCTGAAATCAATAAAAATATATTTTTTTAAAAAAAGGTCACTAGTCCCATTGGATGAGGGTTCGTCCTACCCCATTATGAGCTCATCTTAACTAACTACGTGGGCAACAACCTTATTTCTAAATAAGGTCACATTCTGAGTACTGGAGGCCAGGACTTCATATCTCTCTCTCTCTCTCTCTCTCTCTCTCTCTCTCTCTCTCTCTCTCCACAAGGGAGCATAATTCAACCCCTAAGAGGAGCTCTTTGTATATTAGTAACATCAGCCCTTGAATCGTGATGATTATTTCTGCTCTGGTGGAGCCTGAGCTGCAAAAAGCTAGTGGCAGGGAAACTGTTCTTCTTTGCACAGACTCTGCAATGTTTTTCTTCTCTGGATCCCTCTTCTCCCCAAGTCACCTCATGCCCATGAGCCAGAGAAAGGCGAGGCAAGGCAGGCTGGTGGAGGAGGGGTGGGAAGAGGCTGGGTGCTTCTAGCCCCCGGTACTTGTCACCCCACCCCCCGCCAGCAGCAACCCCCAGCTGGCAGTTATGAGCATGGGTGCAGTGCCAGACTGCTTGTGTCCAAATCGTCCTGATTTTATTTTTTAAAATACGTTTTTATTGATTTCAGAGAGGAAGGGAGAGGGAGATAGAAACATTAATGATGAGAGAGAATCATCGATGGGCTGCCTCCTGCAGGCCTCCTGGGGATCGAGCCCGCAACCCGGGCATGTACCCTGACTGGGAATCAAACCATGACCTGCTGGTTCATAGGTCGATGCTCAACCCCTGACCCACACCGGCCAGGCCAATGGTCCTGACTTTATACTTCCAAGTCATCCTCGGCGAGTGACTTAACCGCTTTTGTTAGTTTCTACTTGTTGCCATAAATTACCACAGACATAGTGGCTTTTAAACAATAGGAATGTGTTCTCTAGGGCAGCGGTCGCCAACTTTCGGACCTCACGGACCACAAGTTGGCGGCCACTGCCCTAGAGCACTGAAGGTCAGAAATCTCTAATGAGCCCTAACCGGTTTGGCTCAGTGGATAGAGCGTCGGCCTGTGGACTGAAAGGTCCCAGGTTCGATTCTGGTCAAGGGCATGTACCTTGGTTGCGGTCACATCCCCAAATGGGGAGTGTGCAGGAGGCAGCTGATCGATGTTTCTCTCTCATCGATGTTTCTAACTCTCTATCCTTCTCCCTTCCTCTCTGTAAAAAATCAATAAAATATATTTTTTAAAAAAAGACTCATTAGAGATTTCTATTTTAAAAAATATATTTTAATGATTTTTCACAGAGAGGAAGGGAAAGGGATAGAGAGTTAGAAACACCGATCAGCTGCCTCCTGCACACTCCCCACCCGGGATGTGCCCGCAACCAAGGTAC
This sequence comes from Myotis yumanensis, assembly GCF_028538775.1. Lineage (NCBI taxonomy): Eukaryota > Metazoa > Chordata > Mammalia > Chiroptera > Vespertilionidae > Myotis > Myotis yumanensis. The sequence continues at coordinate 14,214,423 of NW_027223774.1, forward strand.
ATGCCCTTGACCGGAATCGAACCCGGGACCTTTCAGTCCCCAGGCCGACGCTCTATCTGCTGAGCCAAACCGGTTAGGGATCTAATGAGTCTTAAGGGGCCAAAATCAAGGTATCAGCAGGCAGCACTCCCCGGGGAGATCCTCGGGGTGCAGTGGTCTCCTTCCTTTTCCAGCCCAGAGAGCTGCACCCCTTGAATTCCTTTGTTCTGACCCCTTCCTCCACCTTCAATGCCGCAGTAGCGCACCTCCTCTCTCTGACCTGCTTTCCTCTGCTTCTGTCTACAGTTGAAGGTCCACTTGCCTCCCCCTGTAAGGACACTTGTGATTACATGTAGGGCCCACCCAGATCATTGGGATAAGGTCTCCGTCTTAAGATCCTTGACTTAGGCCTGGCCGGTTTGGCTCAATGGGTAGAGCACCGGACCTCAGAATGAAGGGCCTTGTGTTCGATTGCAGTCAAGGGCAAATACCTCGATTGCAGGCTCGATCCCCAGCCCCAGTTGGGGCACGTGCAAGAGGCAGCCAACCGATGTGTCTCTCTCACATCGATGTTTCTCTCTATCACTGTCTCTCCCTTCCCTTCCACTCTCTCTAAAAATCAATGGAAAAATATCCTCGGGTGAGGATTCACACACACACACACACACACACACAATCCTTGGCTTAATCACATGCACAAAAGACCCTTTTTTCACACCAGGCAACACTCACAGGTTCCAGCACTTAGGACCTGGATATCATCGAGGGCACCATTCAGCTAACCTCACCCCCTAAGCCTCCGTGTCCTCAGCGTGAAATAGGACACAGGATTCGCCAAGTTCTTCAGGTGAAGCTCTCAGAACAGTGCCCCGCCTAGCACAAGCACCCAATCTGAAGGACGGGGAGACCCTCCGTTTCTCTACCTGGAAAATGGGGGCAGAGGAGTGTGGACTCCAGGGGGTTCCCAGCTCTTTCACTCCCTGGGGTGACTCCTCTCTGTCCCCCCAGTTTTAGCAGAGAAAAAGCGAGGCGCTGAGAGGAGACACCGGTGTTGCCAGTTAGGCCTGGAGCTGGGGAGGAAATGGCCACAGCAGACCCCCAGCATCAGCCCAGGCCAGAGGCAGGAGGTGAGGGGTCCCGGCGTGCACAGTGTCTGCCTCTCAGCGCCTCCCCTTTTCTCTCTTTGCAGACAATTGGTGTTACTCTCTCTAACTCCCTCTGTCAGTCTGTCTCTGTCCCTGTTTCAGTCTCTGTCCTTGTCTCTCATTTGCTCTCTCTCTCTTCCTCTCTGATTTCCCCCGAGTTAGTCTGTCTGGGGTCTCTCTGTCCGCTCCCTCCACCCCATCTCTAGCTCTATCTCTCACTGTCTCTCCCTCTCTGCGTGTCTGTCTCTCTCCCTCTCTGTCTCCGAAGGGGACTCTCCTCTTCTCAGCCCGGGAAGTCCCCGAAACCCGTGCGCCTCTCCCGGGACCCAGCTGGCAGGCAGGATGGGGAGAGGCGCAGGTGAGTCACAGGAGGAAGGACATTCCTGCCGATTTCCTGGGCTTGTGCACAGCCAGGCCCCTGCCTGCCCCTCCCCTAATTCACCCCTGGACCTCACTGGTGTGTGTGTCACTTAAGGGAGAGACAGAGAGAACGAGTCAGAGAGAGACAGAGAAACAGAAAGAGAGAAAACAGATACAGTGACACAGAAAGAGAGAGAGAGTCAGTTATGGAGACAGACAAAGGAAAAGAATGAAACAGAGAGATAGCAAAAGGCAGAGACGGAGAGACACAGAAAAAGAGAAACAGAATTTCGGGGAGACCAGAGCAGCCTGAGGAGGGGATGGGTGGGGTTCAAGACAATTCCCCCATTCTTCAAATAAAAGAGGAAATTGTGTCAGAGGGTGGTGAGGTCATCCGGCCCAGGAAGTGTAATTCCAGACCACACAGTTTCGTGTGACACGCACACCTGATGCCTCCCGCCCTCCCCAGACCCATGTCTCAGCCGGAAAAAGCAAGGCTCCGAGGAGTGAAGCCACCTGCCCATGGTCACCCAGGAGCAAATGGCTGAGCTGGACCTCAAGCCAGCCCTCCTGGACCAGCGCCCCAACTTTCTATTTCCCCACCTCATGCACATTGATATCTCATTCACTCTTCAGGCAAAACCCAGGCGAGGCCCCAGGTTCCACCCGAGGAAACGGAGGCTCAGAAAGGAGGCTATCTGTTGGTCCACGCAGTCCTGCGTGGGAGTGGTCAGCTTGACGGCCCTGACGTCAGACTCATGCCTGTCTCCACCTCCCTTCCCACCTCACAGACAGGAAACCAGGGCCAGAGTCTGGAGTTGGGTGCAATAATACTTATGACAGGTACAGTTTCCTGTTGAGCACCTACTATGCACCAGGCACCATGGCAAGCCCCTTGGTCGCATTCTTTTATGTGCCCAGCACACCAGCCCTGAGAGGGAGGCACTGTCATCGTGCCTTCCCAGATAGGGAGCTGGAGGCACAGGGAGGTTAAGGAACCTGCCCAGGGCACACAGCTAGTGAGTACCTCGCTGGAATTTGAACCCTCGCAGTCTGGCGCCAGCCTCCACACTCTTTTTTTAAAAAAATACATTTTTATTGATTTCAGAGAGAGGAAGGGAGAGGGAGAGAGAAATTAAAACATCAATGAAGCCCTAACCGGTTTGGCTCAGTGGATAGAGCGTCAGCCTGCAGACTCAAGGGTCCCAGGTTCGATTCTGGTCAAGGGCATGTACCTTAGTTGCGGGCACATCCCCAGTAGGGGGTGTGCAGGAGGCAGCTGATCAGTGTTTCTCTCTCATCGATGTTTCTAACTCTCTATCCCTCTCCCTTCCTCTCTGTAAAAAAATCAATAAAATATATTAAAAAAAAACACACATCAATGAAGAGAGAGAATCGTTGATTGGCTGCCTCCTGCACGCCCCCTACTGGGGATTGAACCTGCAACCCGGGCATGTGCCTGACTGCAAACTGAACTGTGACCTCCTGGTTCATGGGTTGACGCTCAACCACTGAGCCACACTGGCCAGGCAGAGTCCCCCCACTCTTTTTTGTTGTTGTTTAATATTTTATTGGTTTTTTACAGAGAGGAAGGGAGAGGGATAGAGAGTTAGAAACATCGATCAGCTGCCTCCTGCACACCCCCTACTGAGGATGTGCCCGCAACCAAGGTACATGCCCTTGACCGGAATCGAACCTGGGACCCTTCAGTCCGCAGGCCAACGCTCCATCCACTGAGCCAAACCGGTCAGGGCCCCACACTCTTCATCACTAGGACATACTGCCTCTTAGAAGAGAAGGTTTCTTTGGGACTTTTCTACTTATCTTTAAATCACCAGCTTAAGGCTTCAATGAATAAGAATAACAATAGGCAGGCGCCATTGTTATGAGGGCTCAGCCCATCCGGTATCCAGATGACCTAATAAATTTATAATCCCTTACCAAAAAAAATAATAATAGCAATAGTTCCATCACTGTGTAGTGGTAGAGGTAGAGGTAGCTACTACTTACTCAGTGCCTGTTACTCTCTCCCTTCCCACGCCTGTTCCAGCTACACTGCCAGATCCTCAGGCACGCACCTACCTCGGCTTTTGCACTGGCTCTTTCCTCCCCCTGGAACTCTTCCCAGACCAATTGCCCGACTTCTTCCCTCACCCATTCAGTCTCTGCTCAAATGCCACCTGCTCAGGGAAGCCCTCCTGGATCACCCCACTGAAACTGACCACACCTCGCCTGTACCTGGCACCTTCTTCAATCTGGCTTGTTTTCCCCCGTTTTATTTACCACTGCCTGACAGAGATTAGATAACACAAATCTACACCCCAAAACCCCAAGGGCAGGGACTTTGCTTTGTTTGCTGCTGTGACGCAGTCCTGGACCAGTGCCTGGCACTTAGTAAATACTGAAGGAATTTGCCAAGTCCTCCAAGTGGGTTAGCAGCTGTTCAAAGAGCTCACCTGCATTAGATTGCTCTGATTGGTCAGAAGCATCCTAACACAGAGAGACTATTTTATCTTTTGCATTTTATTTTACTTAAAAAAAATGTATTGCCCTGGCTCAGTTGATTAGAGCTACCTGATATGCAAGGTTGCAGTCCGATCCCCGGTCAGGACACATACAAGAATCAACCAATGAATGCATAAATGAGTGGAACAACAAATCAATGTTTCTCTCTTTCTCCCTTCCTCTGTCTAAAATCAATAAATTAAAAAGATATAGTATGAATCTTTACAAACACACAGAAAAGGAAAGAGAATGACATATAAGTTACCTTAATCCAGCGATTCTCAACCTGTGGGTCGCGACCCCTTTGGCGGTCGAACGACCCTTTCACAGGGGTCGCCTAAGACCATCCTGCATATCAGATATTTACATTACGATTCATAACAGTAGCAACATTACAGTTATGAAGTAGCAACGAAAATAATTTTATGGTTGGGTCACAATATGAGGAACTGTATTTAAAGGGCCAGAAGGTTGAAAACCACTGCATACTTTGGCTTTTTTTCCCCCTACAGCATATTAAAGTAGATGCATACATCAATGACATTAACCTCTAAATATTTCAGGGAGCTATAAAAATTAAGAACAATTTTCCCACATAACCACAAAGACCTTGTCATAACAGCACTATATACTTTTTGGCTGAAGTATTTTAAAGCAAATTAGAGACATATTATTTCAAGCCCAAATATTTCAACATTCGTCTCTAAATGGTAAGACATTTCCCCACATAACTACAATACCATTGTCCCTCCTAACAAAACTAACAAAAATCCAATATTATCTAATAATCAGCCACGAATTCCCATATCGGGACAAGTTTTAACCTGAGGGGTGAGGTTCCTTGCCCAGGATCCCAGAGAAGGAAAGGGGGTGGGGGGCTGGAATTGGCACCCCAGCGGCCTAGGACACAGCTGTGGCCTTGGCCCAGTGCGTCAGGGCAGAGCCAGCCCTCTGGTCCGCAGGCCACTCCCTGGCAAAGGAAGTCTGGCAGGGGGTGACATGGGGGAGGAGGTGGGGTGCCCACGCATCTAGAGCTGACTTGTTCTTTCGCCAAACGTGTGGGAGGAGCCCCGGGGATAACAAAACTGTCTGCTTCCCGCGGCCAGACTCAGAAGTGCAGGGAGGCCACGCACACGAGCCGCTGCCTACCATGAGCGTCCTGGGAATGCTGCCGCCGCCGCTGCTGCTGCTGCTGCTGCTGCTGGTTCAAGCCTGCATTCCAGGTAGGGGCCGGGGCCCAGCACCCGCTCCGGGAACTGAGTGTGAGGGCGGGGAACGGAGGGACGGGAGAGGAGGGGGACTCGAAGGGTGAGTTGGAGGAGGAGGAGGGGAGCTCAGTCCACAGCCCCTCCATTGAAATAATGGCTCTCCTCTCTGCAGCCCCACAGGGCACAGTGCCCAGCACACAGTATGTACTCGGGAAATACTAGTTGAGCGAAGGCATTTAGCAAGAGCCACCTTTTAGTGAGTGCGCTCTTGCTTCCAGGTCCTCTTCTAAGCTCTTTACTGGCTATTTCAAACTGGGAGGGCGGGATTATATTTTAACCGTTTTACTACACAGAAGGAAACTGAGGCAGAGAGAGGTTAAGTAACCGGCCCGAGGTCACACAGCCAGTTCTTGAATACGTGGGAGTCTGATCCCCGCAGGGCCGTCCCACTACTCTCTCCACTCTGTCACACCCCCTCTCCCCGCGACATAGGGAGGACAGAGCATTTAACACAAGGTCCACAGAGTCAAGGCCGAGCGTCACGGAGGCAGAGGCTGGAGACCTAGGGCTGGTCTCTGGAGGACCCTCTCACCTGCTTTCCCCGGAAAATGTAGGGGAAAGGGTTGACAAACCTCGAGGAAATAGAGAAGGAACTGAGTCAGAGCGAGGTGGGAGGGGGGTTGTGTGGGGTTGAGGAGTATTTTGTCAATGAATAACCCGGAAAGCTCTCCCGACCGTTGAATGAGTAATGACTCTGGAGGACTCCGAATTTGGACCATATGTCAGGCCTGGAGGGCGGAGAATAGGTCTTGCAGCCGGGCTAGCCTGCGGAGCTATAACCTCGGGGCGGATCTAGTGGGCGGGGAGGGAACCTGGGGGAGGAGCTAGTGGGCAGGGAGGGAACCTGGGGGAGCAGCTAGTGGGCGGGGAAGGAACCTCGGGGAGGAGCTAGTGGGCGGGGAGAGAACCTGGGGGAGGAGCTAGTGGGCGGGGAGGGAACCTGGGGGAGGAGCTAGTGGGCGGGGAGGGAACCTGGGGGAGGAGCTAGTGGGCGGGGAGAGAACCGGGGGGAGGAGATAGTGGGCGGGGAGAGAACCTGGGGGAGGAGCTAGTGGGCGGGGAGGGAACCTGGGGGAGCAGCTAGTGGGCGGGGAAGGAACCTCGGGGAGGAGCTAGTGGGCGGGGAGAGAACCTCGGGGAGGAGCTAGTGGGTGGGGAGGTAACCTGGGGGAGGAGCTAGTGGGCGGGGAAAGAACCTGGGGGAGGAGCTAGTGGGCGGGGAGGGAACCTGGAGGAGGAGCTAGTGGGCGGGGAGGGAACCTGGGGGAGGAGCTAGTGGGCGGGGAGGGAACCTGGGGGAGGAGCTAGTGGGCGGGGAGAGGACCTAAGGGACCCGCCGGGGGCTACTGTGCGTGCCAAGGCGTAGTTGGGTTAGAATCTCGAAGGGCTGACGGGCGGGGTTAGAACTTCAGCGTGGACTGATGAGAGGAGAGAATGTTGGGAACAGACTTTGGAGGGGGTAGAACCTGGGGAAGCTCGGTGAGGGTAGAGTGAGTACAGGGCAGGGGGAACGGGGGTAGAACGTAAAGGTCCGCCGGAGTCGGGTGAGGATGGCATGGCCCTAGGAGAGCTGGCGGAGTAGACCGAGGGTCGGCGGGATGGGGTGCAGAGCTTGGCTTCCGGACGGACTGAGAGAGTGGAGATAAGACTTTGAGGATAAGGCCCGCATGCAGACAGCTTTCCAGAGGAAATTAGCGAGGGGAGACGTTAGGGAAGGACTTGTGGGGGGCGGGGAGGGTTAGAGTCTTAGGAAAGGGGTGCGTAGATAGAACATTGAGAGAGAGAGACTAGGAGTGCACTGGGCTGGAAGAACGTGGCGCACGAACCTGAGCGCAAGGGCTTGGAGACTTGGTCCTGGTATCAGGACATCAGCGGGCCAGAGGGGGAACCCTGGCGCCGAGCTATAATAAACTCTCCTGTGGTCCCCGCTCTCTCCCCCAGCCGCCTGGGGCCTGCGGTGCATGCGGTGTGAGAGGACCGGGCATTGCCAGGTGCAAGAGTGCGCGCCCGACCAGGATCTCTGCAGGACCACGATCCTGAGCGTATGGGAAGGTAAGCCCCCACTCATGCGCATGACCAGGAGGCTTGTCTCACCAACTATCAGGGAAATGCAAACAGAAAGACCAGGAGACCGCTTCACGCCCACCGGACTGGCAGACATTTAAGAATCTGACAATGCTGGGGTCGCTGGGGATGTGGAGCTGCAGATCCCGCCTTCAGGGCGTCCACCTCACGGAGCGATTTGGCAATATCCAGTGTAGACGAAGAGTAGAGTGCCCTACAGCCAGCATTTCAACTCCCAGGAACGTAGAAACACGAAGAGCCTTGGCCGCATCTGCCCAGGGACCGAATGTGCCCAGGGACACATGTGTAAGAATGTTCTTAGCAGTGATGTTTGTGATAGGGAAAATTGGAAACACCCTAAAGTCACTTGGCAGCAGAGGAGAAAATTATGATGTCATCACATAATGAAATACCACACAGTTTAAAGAAGAAACTAGAACTGTGGGTATTAACATGGATACACCTAAAAAATATAAGGTGGACAGAAAAAAAAAAGCATGTTGCAGAGTATGATAGCCTTAAATATAAAGTGTAAAATATATGAAGCGACAGTGTAAGAATTACCTACACCAGTGGTTGGCTCTGGACAGGGCATAGGGGAATGTGATAGGGCGGGGTGGGGTGAGGGGGGGTGGGGTACCAAAGGCTTTCACTGTATCTTTTAAGGTTAGTTGATTTTAAAAATATCTGAAATAAATGTAACAAAGTGCTTAATATTTTATAAAGTTGGATGATGAATGCACAGTAGTTATTATATCATTGTCTTATACTTTTGGGGTAAGCTTAAAGCATTTTCCTTTAAAACTTCATATTCGAGGCACCTTCCTGCTGATGACTAAGTTGGGAGGGAGAGGGAGATAGAGCTAGAAGGTCTCAGTGTTGTCACTGAGAGAGTAGGGTCCCTGTGAGGGGTGGGGAGGGGAGATAACTCTAGAAAAGACAGAGTTAGACCCAAATCAGAATAGAGGCCTGAGGATCAGCCACAGGCGCGGTTACCTTAAGACCAGGAGTGTTAGAGGCTGGTAGAGCCCAGAGGAGCCTCCGGGGTAACAAAGATACACTCCTCACAGAAGGGGCGGAGCTGGAGGTGGTGGAGACAGACTGTGCCCATCCTGAGAAGACCAATAGGACCATGAGCTATCGGACAGGCATGCAGATCATCAGCCTGACAGAGGCCGTGTGTGGGTTCGATTTGTGCAACCGGCCCAACCCTGGTGAGTACGACAGCCCTTGCCATGCCCAACCGCAAACTCTCTCCAACTTAACCCCATAGTCATCCTGATCCTACCCCCAGCCCTATGCCACCCCAACCCCAACTCCATGCCTTACCCCAAGACCGACCCCAACTCAACCTTACCTCCAATCTCATCTCCAAATTCACTTTACCTCTAACACCCTCCCACTCAAATTCATCCTTGTTCCAAACACATCTCTAACCCCATCCCTAAATCAACCCCATCTCATCTCACACTATTACCAGTCCCACCCACAAACTCATCCCCTTCCCTAATTCTGCCCCATCCCATACATGTTTATGGGTTTTTTGTTTTTTATTGTTTAAAGCAGTGGTTCTCAACCTTCTGGCCCTTTAAATACAGTTCCTCATATTGTGACCCAACCATAAAATTATTTTCGTTGCTACTTCATCACTGTAATGTGGCTACTGTTATGAATCGTAATGTCAATATCTGATATGCAGGTTGGTCTTAGGCGACCCCTGTGAAAGGGTCGTTCGACCGCCAAAGGGGTCGCGACCCACAGGTTGAGAACTGCTGGTTTAAAGTATTACACATGTCTCCTTTTTCCCCCGATTGACCTCCTCCCCCCCCCCCCCCCCCCGCACACACACGTTTGTTTTTATGGTTGTTAAAGTATAAGATGCGACACCTACTCTTACAAAGCTACATACACTCACATACACTCAAGAGGTAGATGAGGTATCACACTGAAGATTTGTCGTCTAACCTTCTCCATGGGACAGGAGATGGTTCGGGCAATAGATCATAAGGGACAGGGATACCAGAGGCTCAACATTCTTAAGGGAAGTCAAAGAGGAGGGGGTCACAGGCCGCAGTGGGCTCAGAAAGATCCCTAGAATAGACGCTCCTTGACTGTCGCAGTGGAAAGGATGTGAGGAAACTTGTGTTGAGTCCCGTGGCTTCAGGCTCTGGTCAGTTTACGGAAAAGACTTAGAAAGATTCCAGTTCCCCACATTTCCACAGGAGAGAAAGGAGGGGAAGGAATGGAGGTCAGAGAGAGATTCCTTTTTCTGGCCCTAACGAGGAAGGAAATTGATTAAGGCCAGTCCAGTCACAATGCCGTCAGTAGAGTGAGAGCCTGTATTTGTATTTTTTTCTTTTTAAAAAATAGGTTTTTATTGATTTCAGAGAGAGGGGGGGAGAGGGAGAAAGGGATAGAAACATCAATGATGAGAGAGAATCAGTGATCGGCTGTCTCCTGCACTCCCCACACCGGGGATCCAGCCTACAACCCGGGCATGTGCCCTTGACCGGGAATTAATCTGTGACCTCCTGGTTCATGGGTCAACACTCAACCACTGAGCCACACTGTCCAGGCTGTACTGGGTTTTTCTTGTTCTTCATCCATCCTGACCTCAAACTTTTATCTGTTGGTGGGAACGGAACCAGATGCTCATTTTCAAGGAAGTGATGCGAGAGATGACGCCAGCTTCCTCTGTGGTTAGATATGTCTGAGGAAAACACTGATAATTGGGTCCAAGTAATGCTTCTAATGAGAGATAATAATCAAAATATTTAATAATATCGATCAGTGCTAAAGGCATTGATCAATTGGAAGAGGCCCCTGGAGGCCCCCTGCTGGGTCTGGTGTTGCTCCGTTGGCTGGTGGATCTTGGGGACATGAGGATTCTAAAGAAAGGGTTGAGGTGGTCAGGGGTCCACCAGAGAGCTTGGAGCAACAGCTGTCAATTCAGTAATTTAAAAACTGACATGCCCCGCCCTAACCGGTTTGGCTCAGTGGATAGAGCGTCAGCCTGCGGACTGAAAGGTCCCAGGTTCGATTCCGGTCAAGGGCATGTACCTTGGTTGTGGGCACATCCCCAGTAGGGGGTGTGCAGGAGGCAGCTGGTTGATGTTCCTCTCTCATTGATGTTTCTGACTCTCTAGCCCTCTCCCTTCCTCTCTGTGAAAAATCTATAAAACATATTATTTAAAAAAACAAAACTGACATGCCCCTATCAGCCCCATTTCTAATGCCACCTTACCCTGCGGTGGTGACCAGGTAGTTGGTTAAACCACATCCTGTACGTACGTGACACTGGACACAGCTGTGCCCCAGGCTGCCTCAGGCCCTGCTCCCACGGAGCTCACAGCCCAGGGGCCGGGGGAGACCCATCGCCAGACAGTGACCGCCCAGAGTGATCAGAGCCGGGACGGGGAGGCACCAGCAGAGGATGAGAACCATAACAGGAGAAACGGAGACTGTGTCGTGGGGAAGCACCGCCCAGACGGTCAGGGCTGAGCTGGGGGAACAGAGGCCAGAAAGGGCAGGGCTGGGCTATGTGAAGGGTAGGGGCTGTGGGACCCTGGAGGAGACACTGGACCAGGTCAGGGAAGGTTTCCTGCAGGAAGCAACAGCTAAGCTGGATCTTGAGGGATGACAGGAGTGAGACTGTTAAAAAGACAGTAGAGCCCTAGCTCGTTTGGCTCAGTGAATAGAGCTACAACCTGGGGACTAACGGGTCCCAGGTTCAATTCTAGTCAAGGGCACATTCCCTGGTTTGGGGCTCGATCCCCAGTAGGGGGCATGCAGGAGGCAGCCAATCAATGATTCTCTCTCATCATTGATGTTTCTATCTCTCTCTCTCCCCTCTCCCCTCCTCTCTGGAATCAATAAGAATAATAAATAAATAAAACCCTAAAAAATAAAATAAAAAGACAGTGGAAAGCATTTTCCAGGCAAAGGGATCAGCAGATACAAAGGCCCAGAGGTGGGTGGGAGTAGTATGGCCGGAGGAAAGATAACATGGGGCGAGAGGTATGGTGCATTATATTACACAGGGTCTCCAGGCTGTGGTGAGGAATATAGACTTCACCCTGGGAATGGGGGGAGGTCATGATGGAGGGATGCGGTGATGGAGGGAAAATAGGGAAGGGGAGGCCAACCTGGGTGGATGAGGTTGTCCAGGTGACGATGCAGGTGGCTGCATTAGAGTGTCAGCCCTGCAGATGGGGAGAAGTGGGTGGACTCTGGAGCTATTTACCAGTAGATGAGCAAGGGTTAGTGCCAGGTTAGACCTGGCCGTGGTTTTGTAGTTCTGGTCACGATGGAGTTGATTGTATCAGACAAACCCCCTGCCAATGACAGCTGTGAAAACTGGACGGATTATAAACAGTTATTTGAAGTCACTGACGGGCAGCAGATGAAGAAACGAAGCTGAAGTAGGGAAGCACAGACATTGAGTCCCTCAGACAAGCTGGGCTTTTCCTGGAGTGTACTTCCCAAATGGCACCTGTGGGGGGGAAGCAGAAACCACAGAGAGGTCATCGCTGGGCCAAGAAGACAGAGGTGGAGTCTGGGGCTGTCAGTGTCTAGAAAATGAGAGGGAAAAGCCAGAGAAGGGAATCCCCAAATCTGCAGATGACTTCCTCAGTCATTGGCAAGCTGTGCAGGCATCGTATCGGGCAGCTACAGAACTGAGCAAGGGTTCCAGCAGGCAGAGGATGCTGGGCAGACCCAAGTTGCCAAGTTGGCCAGAAAGGCCTTGGTAACCATCTCCGGCTTTTCTCTGAGGCCACACCCTAGGATTAGGGGCAAAACTGAAATAGACTGGCCCCCAAAAAACACCTACTTCCCATCGTCAGCAGGAAGAAAGCTGGCCCTCTTTGGAAGAAGATACATCATTTTAAGCCTTTACAAATGTTCGTCTATAATGTCTGGCATCTAATCAACACTTACGAGGTAGCTTGAAGAAAATAAAAAGGACCGATGGACCGGAACCCAAGAGGAAAGCCCCACAATAGACACAGAAGCGTAATTATTCAGAATTGGGGTTATTACACGTGGAACTTTACAATAGCTGTGATCAATATATTGAAGGAAATAGAGGAAAGGATAAGTTTTAGCAGAAATCTGAGCCGGCTTGGCTCAGTAGATAGAGCAGGCCTGGGGAGAAAGAGGAGAGTTTCATTCGGGGCACGTAGAGATTCGGGTGTTTGAGGGACAGCCAGGCGGCCTCCAGGGTGCAGTTGGGTATGTAGGTGTGGAGGTCAGAGAGATGTCTTGCCTGGAGAGAGATGTTGAGTTCCCAGCAGGTGGGTGGAAATGAAGCCACATCAGTAGGTAACATCCCCATGGGAGAGAGTGTGCACCGTGGGAAATGCAAAGGGCCTAAGACAACCCTGAGGATCACCCACACTTAGAAGAGCGACACAAGAAGAGCCCCCACAGGAGACCCATGGGGCTGCTTGAGTGTCCTTACAACATGGCAGCTGGCTTCCCCCGGAGCCAGTGGTCCAGACAGAGCTGGGGAAAGTTGCAATGTCTTTTCCAATGTAGCCCAGAAATCACACACCATCATTTACCCAGTATCCTTTTGGCTACACAGGTCATCCCTATTCTTTTTCTTTTATATTTTATCTTATTTTATTTTATTTATATATTTTATTGATTTTTTTAGAGAGGAAGGGAGAGGAATAGAGAGTCAGAAACATCGATGAGAGAGGAACATCGATCAGCTGCCTCCTGCACACTCCCCACTTGGGACATGCCTGCAACCAAGGTACATGCCCTTGACCGGAATCGAACCCGGGACCCTTCAGTCCGCAGGCCGATGCTCTATCCACTGAGCCAATCCAGTTAGGCTTATTTTATTTTATTTATTTTTTAATATATTTTTATTGGTTTCAGAGAGGAAGGAAGAGGGAGAGAGAGATAGAAACATCCATGATGAGAGAGAATCATGGATCGGCTGCCTCCTGCGAGTCCCCCACTGGGGATCGAGCCCACAACCCGGGCATGTGCCCTTGACCGGAATCGAACCTGGGACCTTTCAGTTCACAGACCGACGCTCTACCCACTGAGCCAAACCGGCTAGGGCTATTTTTATTTTTTTAAGTTTATTGATTTTGAGAGAGAGAGAAAGGGAGAGGGAGAGAGAAATATCGATAGGCTGCCTTCCGCAGGATGCTTCCTATCGGGGGAATCAAGCTGCCACCCAGGCATGTGCCCTTGACCAGTAGTTGAACCAGGAACCTCCTCGTGCTCAGGAAGATGCCCAACCAACAAGCCATACCAGGCAGGGCAGCCCTATTTATGGGAAAGGACTACACAAGGGCATAAATGTCAGAAAGTAGGGATTACTGGGGGCTGTCTTGGAGATTGGCTACCACAGGGAGCAAGAGAAGAGTTTAAGTAATTGTTCATTTACTCATTCATTCATTCAATAAATATTTATTCAGTATCTTCTCTGGCCCTGGCCCTCTGCTGGGTGGTATTGGGACACAGTCATGACAAAGACAGCCTTGGCCCTACTCTCCTGGGGCTGAGAGTCCACTGAGAGAAATAAGCCTGTCCCCAGACAGGGATGACCGGAGTGAGCAGGGCTGGGATGGGGGGCCCAGAGAGGCACCTGATCCAGCCTTAAAGGTCAGGGAGAGCTTCTTGGGGAAGGTGAAATCAGAGAAGACGATTCCTGAAGAATGAGTAGGATATACGGAAAGTCGAGAGCAAGGGGACGGTAGATGCAAAGGCTGCATGTGTTGGGTGTATATTTGGGGACTGCGGGTAGCGTTGTGGGACTAGTGAGGGAGATGAGGCAGGAGAGGTAGGCAGGACCCCGTCTTTGATGGGCCTTGAATGCCACTCTGAGAATCGTGGATTTTATGCTGAGGGCACCAGGGAGCCATGGAGGGGTTTTGAGCAGAGGAGAGAGAGGGTCAAAGTTGAGTATTAGAAACATCCTTCCAAGGCCATGAGGGGAGGCACTGAGGCTGGGGCGGGAGTGGCAACAATGGGCACCGGGAGGCCAGGGAGGGACTGGTACTGAAGGAGGTGTGAGCTGGACCTGGTCGGGGGACTGGGGAGGGAGGAATGCGTTCCAGAAAGACTCAGAATGGACAGGGTTTGCCGATTGGCTGGAGTGGGATAAGGAGGGGTTGATGCTGAGGTGAGTCTTCAAGGGAGCTGGCTCTCCAGGACTCTCCCGTGGACTCAGCCTCCTGCTTCTCCCACGCAGGCCGGCCTCCCACCTTCCCCCGAAGCCGCTACCTCGAATGTGTTTCCTGTGCCTCTTCGGACCTGAGCTGTGAGCGGGGCCGGGACAAGAGCCTCCAGTGCCGCAGCCCTAGTGAGCAGTGCCTGGAGGTGGTGACCCACCAGGACCCGGCAGGTGAGCCCCAACCTGCCAGCAGCTCCTTCTCCCTGCTTGGCTCCTTCCCAAGGCTGTACTTAAACCCCCAGATCACAGGGATTTAAGCCAGGCAGGAAGTTAGTACTCCCCTACACAAAAGTCCAGTGATGGGACGTCCGGGGCCGCAAAGGTAGTTCAGTCACCAGGAACCCAGACGCTTTCTGGTCTCTGACATATTGCTGCCATTCTCAAGATTGCCTCCCAGTCCACAACAGCTGCCGGAGTCCCAGGCCTCGTGTCCAAGTTCCAGGAAGAGGGAGGGGAGCCCTGCGGGAGTGGCTCAGTTGACTGAGCACCGTCCCATGCACCGAAAGGTTGCCAGTTCGATTCCAGGTCAGGGCACATACATGGGTTGTGAGTTTGATGCCCAGTCGGGGAGCATATCCGGTCAAGATTTCTCTCTCACATCAATGTTTCTCTCTCTCCCCTCCTCTCTCTAAGCATGTCTCTGGGGTGAGGATTTTTTTAAAAATATTTTTATTAATTTCAGAGAGGAAGGGAGAGGAAGAGAGAGATAGAAACATCAATGATGAGAGAATCATTGATCAGCTGCCTCCTGCACACCCCCTACTGGGGATCGAGCACACAACCTGGGCATATGCCCTTGACTGGAGTCGAACCCAGGACCCTTTAGTCCCCAAGCCAAGGCTCTATCCACTGAGCAAAACCAGCTAGGGCTCCGGGTGAGGATTTTTTTTTTAAATACACAAAAAACAAGGAAGGTGAAAAAAGGGGCACCTCTCATTTTGTAAGGGTTCTTTTTTCTGGAAACCCTATAAACCTTTCTACTTATATCCCATTAGCCAGAACTTAGCCCCATGACTATAGATCCTGAGGCTGGAAAATGTGTCTTTGGCTAGCTATATGCTGCCCCAGAGGAAATGAGGGCCCTATCCTGAAGGGTGGAGCGGAGAATGGACAGACGGCTGCTGCGGTGGGCCAAGCCAGGCTCGGGCCTTCATCAACCATCTGACCTCTCCTTTGCCCCCCAGGGAGCCCCGGAGATGAGCGCCACTCCCGAGGCTGTGGCAACCTCCCCGGCTGCCCAGGCCCCACCGGCTTTCACAACAACCACACCTTCCACTTCCTGCGGTGCTGCAACACCACCAAATGCAACGGGGGCCCAGGTAAGGGGCAGGGGGCCCAGCGTGGAGCCTGGGATCTGGGAGGGAGGGGCACTCAAGGCCGTGGCCGCTCTCTTGCGGGCACATACCTCCTCTCTGGGTCTCTGTTTCTTCCTCTGGAAGGTAGACATAGCAAGCCCTTCCTCAAAGAAGGATTCTGTGGGAATCCAATGAGTCTGTCCAACCTTCACCAAGACCCACAGGGGACACTGCCTACCTCTTGAGTCCTTCCACTGATCACCACCCTGGTTTAAGCCACCGTGACCTCGCGCTTAGATTGTTGCAGTAACCTCCTCTCTGATCCCCAGTGTTCAGCACAGCTGCAAGAGAGACTTTTTTTAAATGTAAATAAGGTCTTGTCGCTCTCCTTCCTCAAGCACTTGAACGTCCCCTTGCTCTGAGGATAAAACCAAAGGCCATGCTATGCCCTATGTAATGCATCACACACACACACACACACACACACACACACTCACACACCACCTCCTGGTCTTTATTTAGTCCTGCAACTGCCAAACGCCGCCCTGCCTCAGGGCCTTTGCACACGCAGTGCCCTCGGCTGGAACACGTCTCCCTGAGGAGTTCGCCTGACTGGCTAGTTCTCATTGGGGTCTCAGCTTTAAAGTATCATCCTCAGTGAAATGTTCCTGCCCCTCCCCTTCCGTATAATCTCAGCCCACCGTGTTACTCTGTGTGAAAAGTGCTGTCCGACGGAACTCTCCACAGCGACGGGGTGTCCTTTCCTGTGCACGTGGTCGCCACTACCACAAATGGCCATGGAGCACTGGCCATGGGAACTGAATTTTGAATTTTATTTCATCATTGTTCATTCATTCCAATCAATGTAGGTGCAACCGTATGTGGCTAGTGACTACCGCACGGACAGTGTCACTGTAAACTCTAAGTTCTGTGAGAGTAGGGACTGTTTGATCTTACTCAGATGCTTACCCAGAACCTGGTCAGACAGGGGCTCCGGGGGTCCTGAGAGTTGGGATTTCTCCCACAGGCCCCAGAGAACCCCCAAAAGAGAGTGTGGTTCCCATGTCTGCCACAAGGGGGCGCCGTGCCATCTCAGGCTGAGAGCTGGGAGTCCGTGCAGGAGGACGCCTCTCCCTATAATACCCTAACCCTGTTTTAATGACCTTCGTCTCTTGTCTTCTCCCAAGTCACGGAGCTTGAAAACCTGCCGCTGAATGGCCTCCAGTGCTACAGCTGTCAGGGGAACGGCACCCACGGATGTTCCTCCGAGGAGGCCTCCCTCACCGCCTGCCGAGGCCCCATGAACCAGTGTCTGGAGGCCACAGGCACTAACGGTGAGGCCCTTTGGGAGCTGGAGGGGGGTGTGTAAGAGGCCATCTTCCAGTTCTGGACTTGGTGGAGGTGGGTCTTCCTGTGGGGTTTCCCGCTGCAGGGTACAGATTGCAGTAAGGAATTGGGACTTGCCCGGTAGGGAATGTGGACCGTTTTAGGGATGGGACTTCCCATGGACATCCCCGGCTCCCATCCTGTGACGACCTGGAAAGGTCTCTGTTCCAGTAGTTCCCAAACACTTTGGTCTCAAGATTCCTTCACGCTCCTAAAAAGTATTGTTTCCGTCGGTTATATCTAGCAGATATTAACTGCATTATAAATCAAAAGAGAAATTTTTATAAGATATACTTATTAATTTATTTTAAAATAACAATTAAAAACTCATTACATGTGAACCTATTTTTATGGAAAGAAAAAAACCTACATTTTCCAAAATGAAGAAAAAAAAAACTTTTAACGAGAAGACTGGCATTATTCTACACTTTTGCAAATCTCGTTGCTGTCTGGCTTCATGGAAGACAGCTGGGTCCTCATCGCTGCTTCTGCATTCAGTCTGTTGCAAGATCACATGTCCTGGTGGTTGTGGAGAACACCCTTGTACGCTCACGAGAGCGGAAAAAGCCAAACGGCGTTTTGGCATTATCCTGAGAATGTGTTTAACGTCACAGACCCCCTGCACCACTCTCAGAGCTTCTGCTTTTTCTGGTGGTGCCCACCACAGGGTGGCTCATCACCCGGGGAAGCGCAGGCCCGAGAGCTGGGCGTCACACAGTCTTCTCTCTCCTCAGGGCCGGGGTACCCGAGCTACACAGTACGAGGCTGTGCGACGGCGTCGTGGTGCCAAGGCCTCCATGTAGCTGAAGGCTTCAAACTGACGGATCCCAACGTCTCCTGCTGCACTGGAAACGGCTGTAATCACCCCAACCGCGATGCCCAGTCCCGCAGGGGGGGCGCCCCCCGGCCGGGCCCTGCCCACCTCAGCCTCACCATCACTCTGCTTGTGACTGCAAGACTATGGGGAGGCACTCTCCTCTGGACCTGACCCCCACACTCTCCCTGCCCTGGCTGGATCCAGGGGACCCCTCCGCCCTTCCCGCAGCTCCCAGGCCTTCAGACTCGCTGTGTGACCTCAGGCCAGTGTGCTGCCTCCTCTGGGCCTCGGTGTTCCCAGCCGTGAAGACACCCGACTCACAGAATTACGAGAAACGGAGGAGAAAAGCTAGAGAAAGGCTGCGGGCCAGCAGGAGTTCTTGTGATTACTAATATTGTTGCCCCTCTTGTTGTTATTATTAATTAATATTTGTTTTATTTAATATTTTATACTTTATATAAAGATTTTTATACCGATGAACAGGGTCAGACCTGCCCTTCTCCATAGCGGCTTTCTTTCTTTCTTTCTTTCTTTCTTTCTTTCTTTCTTTCTTTCTTTCTTTCTTTCCTTCCTTCCTTCCTTCCTTCCTTCCTTCCTTCCTTCTTTCTTTCTTTCTTTCTTTCTTTCTTTCTTTCTTTCTTTCTTTCTTTCTTTTTTAAATATATTTTTATTGAGTTCAGAGAGGGAGGGAGAGGGAGAGAAATAGAAACATCAATGATGAGGGATAACCATGATTAGCTGCCTCCTACACGCCCCCTACTGGGGATCGAGCCCGCAACCCGGGCATGTGCCCTGACTGGGAATCGAACCTGTGACCTCCTGGTTCATAGGTCGATCAATGATCAACCCCTGAGCCACATTGGCTGAGCGCGTCCATCTTTCAAAGATGCATGGGGGGCACCCTTCCTCAGGCTCCTGGAAGTAGGGGTCACATGATAGGACCCAGGTGGTCAAGGCCTCCGCTTGGGAGCAGTCCCGTGGGGCTTCCACCCCAAGTCACCTCCACATCGATTTCTGGGCTCCAAATGCAAACTTCTCACTCACCCACCTCAGCACTAACCTTCCCGTCTCTTCTCCCAAACGCCAAAGGTCAAGACTACTTTGTTGTTCTATGTGGGCATGTCTCGTTTCCTGCGGCTCTGAGACAGCAGATGTATGGGGGATGACCTGCCTGCCAGGCTCCCCCTTGATGGACTGCAGCGAAGAACAGGATAGGACTACATTTCCCCTGATGCTCTGGGGCCAGGCATAAAGGCTGGGCTCTATTTCCTAAGATTCCCTCAGACTCGCTGACAAAAACAGAGAGCTACCATTTCAGTGGCGCTCTTGAGCTCACTGTGGAAGAGTTCACATTTCCCATGGTTCACTGAGGCAAACCCATAGGGACAAATGACATGGGGCCCTGTGGCAAATGAAGAAAGAGATACGTCATCTTCCCTGGTGCTTGGGACTAGGTCTCTCCTTAGGACCTCCCCAAAGCACATGTTGCCAACTGTCATTGGCTTAAAAAGAGGGGGTCTTGAACACAGTGGCTCTGTGACTGCTTTGACCCATAGAATGTGGCGGGAGGGGTGCCACCCCCCGCTCTGGGCCCAGGCTTCCAGGAGCCGTCCGCTTCCGGGGAGCCAGCTGCCGTGCGAAAGTCCTCCTGCACCCAGCCGGCGTGCCGTGAGGCCGCCCAAGCTGCCCATGCATGGGTGCCATATGGAGAGAGAGCCACAGATGGTCCAGTCCTCTCAGCCCGGGCACCACACAGGCACGAAGGAGCTGCCTTGGACATCGCCACCCCAGCAGATGCCACGTGCAGGGGGAGCAGGAAGCCCAGCTGCTCCCATTGCCTGGGGCTGCTATCAGTTACTACAAACGGACAGCTGGGTGGCTTCAACCACAGGCATTCATTTCCCTCAGAGTTCTGGCTGCTGGAAGCCCAAATCCAGGTGCTGGCAGAGCCATGTTCCTTCTAAAGTCTCTGGGTGCTGCCGACAATCTGACAATCCGTGACGCTCCTTGGTTTACAGCTAAATCACTCCACCCTCTGCCTGTCGTCACGTGGCCTCCTTCTCTGTGAATGTGGCTGTGCGTCTCCAAATCTCTCCCTCTCCTTATAAGGACGCCAGCCGTGGATTTAGGGGCCCACCCTAACCCAGTATGACCTCATCTTAACTTAATCACATCTGCAAAGACCGTATTTCCAAATAAGGTCACACTCATTGATCCTGAGGGTTAGGACTTCAACATATATTTTGAGGGGACACATTCAACCCACATCCCCAGTTAATAGCCAGAACCAAGGTTCCAGATAGAGGCCCCCGCAACCCGTCCCCTTCATCTCCAGCTGTTCAAGCCAGCCCACGTGGGCCCCAGGCCCTTGCGGGGCACATACGCGCTGCCCCTGCTGAGCCTTGCTGAAATTCCTGACCCACAGAGTCACAAAACAAAAAGGCTGTGGTTTTACACCGCTGGGTTTGGGTTACTTTGTTACACCGAAGTGGTTACCTGGAACAATCGTGTGTTTGCTTGTTTCGCTATAATATCCACAAAGGGCAAGGCCTTGTATTTGGTCACTACTGTCTAGACTAGAACCTAGACTAGTGCCTGGGACATGGCAGGTGCTGAAGAAAAGGAGGAAAAAAAGGGAGGAAAGACTACATCTTCTATGTTACCAAAAGCTGGGCATGGGCCCTAGCCGGTTCGGCTTTTGGACTGAAGGGTCCCAGGTTGGATTCTGGTCAAGGGCACGTGCCCGGCTGTGGGCTCGATCTCCAGTAGGGAGTGTGAAGGAGGCAGCCAATCAATGATTCCCTTTCATCATTGTTGTTTCTATCTCTCCCTCTCCCTTCCTCTCTGAGATCAATAAAAAACAAACAAACAAACAAACATAAAAACAACAAACAAACTGGGCATGGACTCCATCTCCCAAGATAACATTTTCTGAGATGCTCCATAATTAAAATTGAGGATAATCTCACCTTTGCCATGATTCCCTCCGATAGAAATTGCAGACTAGCACCACATTTCCCAGGATGCCTTTCCACAGGAACTGAGGGTAGGACTGCATCTCCCAGGAGACCCAGTGGCAGAGACTGGAGTCTGGGATGACATCTCCTATGGTGCCCCACGGCAGATTTCGAGGCCAGGGATAAATTTCTCATAATGTTCTACACCGGAGCTTGTAATCAGGACCTCATCGTTGCTGGCTCCCAAGGTGTTTTCCAGGGATCTCGCTTGCAAGAAGTAAAATCCAGTTAAGCTGACTTCAGCAAAAATGACAATGCTATTAGAAGTTTAGAATCCAGGCAAGAGCTAGGTCTCTGGGCCTCACCAGGGACAGGAAACAGAATTGAAAAGCGGTGTGCGAAATTACGGTTGTCTCCCTTTTGCAAAATCTCTCTGCTTCTCTCCTCTCTCTCTAAATGTGTGGCTTCCGTCATGGGCTTTTTCTGTCTCTCCACAGACTACCTTCTTTTTCTTCATACATAGTCGCCAAAGATGCCCTTGAAATGTCAAGTACCAGGAACGACCGGGTCCTGGTTCTGAAGTTCTAGCAGGCAGACCCTGATGGGGTCTAGTTTGGGTCAGGGCTCTGCCGAAGACCCACTCTGCTGCTATGGCCAGGGAGGTGCATCAGAGCTACTCCATACAGTTGTCCGGGTTATGAACAGGCCTCCACTGCTCCTGCAGCGACCAGGGGATGCAGCCCCCTCAGCAAGAGCTGGGAAAACAAGCTCTGGGAGGGAGACCCTATCACAAGTATGGGGGAGCAGCTGGAAAAGAACACTCCCACTCAGGGCTGCCCCCATGGATTCCGTGTGAATCACAGGTAATATGGTGGCCAGGGGTGTGTGTGACAGGACACACAACGCAAAATGATTGAAACAACGGGGAACTGGCTTACCAGATAACAAGAGGTCATGACCAGGGTAGTTCCTGGGCTGACTAGTTCAACGTTTCCACTGTGTCCTGAAGGAGCTGCTTAGGCTTGTCTGTCTCCTGAGCCGCATGATGACCACTGCAGCTCCAGACATCACACCCACACTCAGAGGCAATAACAAAAGGCCGTTTCTACTCAGGGTCTCTTTTTTATTTTATTTTTATTTTTTTAAAAATATATTCTATTGATTTTTTTACAGAGAGGAAGGGAGAGGGATAGAGAGTTAGAAACATCGGTGAGAGAGAAACATCGATCAGCTGCCTCCTGCACACCCCCTACTGGGGATGTGCCCGCAACCAAGGTACACGCCCTTGACCGGAATCGAACCTGGGACCCTTCAGTCCGTAAGCCGATGCTCTATCCACTGAGCCAAACCGGTCAGGGCTCTTTTTTATTTGTTAAAGTGTATTTTTATTGATTTCAGAGAGGAAGGGAGAGGGAAAGATAGAAACATCAATGATGAAAGAGAAGCCTAGATTGACTGCCTCCTCCACGGGGGATGGAGCCCACATGTGCTCTGACCGGGAATCGAACAACGACCTCCTGGCTCAGAGGTCGACACTCAATCACTGAGCCACGCCAGCGGGCTGCGCCTCCTTTGTAAAACCAAGAAAAACTATCCCAAGACATACAGGCCAACTTGCCCTCAGGTTTTATTGGCCTGACCTGTTACATACCTGGTACACCCTCGTCTACAGCAGCCACGGGAAGGGGGCAGGGAACCACAATATTTGGCAGACTATATTCAGACCCCACTCCTAGGGCTGCCCCCACATCATCTGGCTATTAAAGAAAGATGGCTGCCTGACCCAAGTTAGGGTGTTTTTAGGGAGGAACAAAAGGGGGATGTGTATCAGAGGGGGGAAGCACCCAGTCTTCCTCCCGTAGAGGGAAAAATCGTTCTTCCCTACAGTGTCCTTCCCGATGTGTCACCTTCCTTTGCACACTGCCACCATACTCACTGCACTTCTCGTCACCAACTGTGGGGGCGGGGTCTCCACACCAAGCAGCGCTCTGTGACACCGGTGGGTGTTCTACCATCTAACTCAGTTCTGACACTATCCACCGGGGATAACATGAGGCCCCGCAGGAGAAGGGCCGTCCCACCAAGCCTCTCCCCGCTCCAGGTGCCAGCGGCAAGTCCAGGTCGCCTCCTGCACTGTGACCCATCGGCTACAAGCGAGAGGCTCCCACGGCGCCCTCTTCAGGGCTGATTAACTCGCTAGGGCAGTGGTTCTCAACCTTCCTGATGCCGCGACCCTTTAATACAGTTTCCCATGTGGTGGTGACCCCCAACCATAAAATTATTTTCGTTGCTACTTCATCACTGTAATGTTGCTACTGTTATGAATCGTCGTGTAAATATCTGATATGCAGGATGTATTTTCATTGTTACAAATTGAACATAATGAAAGCATAGAGGTTAATCACAAAAACAATATGTAATTTTTTTAAATATATTTTATTGATTTTTTACAGAGAGGAAGGGAGAGGGATAGAGAGTTAGAAACATCGATGAGAGAGAAACATCGACCAGCTGCCTCCTGCACACCTCCCACTGGGGATGTGCCCGCAACCAAGGCACATGCCCCCGACCGGAATCGAACCTGGGACCTTTTAGTCCGCAGGCCGACGCTCTATCCACTGAGCCAAACCAGTTTGGCAACAATATGTAATTATATCTGTGTTTTCCAATGGTCTTAGGCGACCCCTGTGAAAGGGTCGTTGGACCCCCAAAGGGGTCGTGACCCACAGGTTGAGAACCGCTGCGCTAGAGACAGGAAGGATACAGATGTACCTCCAGATGGGAGAGACGCGCAGGCCAGGTGTGTGGGCAGGCACGCAGTTTCCATGCCTTCTCTGCGCACATCACTCGCCCTGTACCTACGTGTTTGCCAACCCAGAAGCTCTCTGAACATCACACCTGCGGGATTTTTACGGCGGCTTCGCCACGTAGGCGTGATAGGTCCTTAACTCCCCTGTTCAGCCCTTCTTCCCTCTCAAGAGCAGGGGGGACAAAGCTGAAAAGTCCAAGCTTCTAATCAAGGCTTTGTTTTTTAGGTGACCAGCTCTCACCCAGGAGCCCAAAGTCACCTCATTCAGACACTCCTATCACCCAAGAAATGACAAGGTTTTCAAGTGCTCTGTGCCGGAAATGGGGGGCAAAGACCAAATATACACTGAGTGGTCAGATTATTATTATGACCACCCCATCAGTACTTCATTGACACTCCCAAAAATACTGAATATTGAAAACTTCCTAAGCAAATACTCTCAAGGTTTTATTCTTATTCTTTTTTTTAAAAATATATTTTATTGATTTTTTACAGAGAGGAAGGGAGAGAGATAGAGAGTTAGAAACATCGATGAGAGAGAAACATCAATCAGCTGCCTCCGCACATCTCCTACTGGGGATGTGCCCGCAACCCAGGTACATGCCCTTGACCGGAATCGAACCTGGGACCTTTCAGTCCGCAGGCCGACGCTCTATCCACTGAGCCAAACCGGTTCCGGCTATTCTTATTCTTATTATTTG
Organism: Myotis yumanensis; assembly: GCF_028538775.1. NCBI lineage: Eukaryota > Metazoa > Chordata > Mammalia > Chiroptera > Vespertilionidae > Myotis > Myotis yumanensis. Next base: position 14,238,907 of record NW_027223774.1, read on the forward strand.
CATAACTAATTCACTTCATTGTACTGATGGGGTGGTCATAATCATCTGCCCGGTCATAATAATCTGGCCACTCAGTGCATGTGCCTATTATCTCACAGAATGGCAATGAGTAAACAACTACCAAGGTCTGCAAGATCCCAAGATTTCAAAAACTCAGGAACGCTTGCCCTGGCCGGGCGATGCAGTTGATTGGAGCATCGTCCCATGCACATACCTGGGTTGTGCGCTAGATCCCCGGCTGGGGTGCATGTGGGAGGCAACCAATCGATGTTACTCTCTCACATCAACGTTTCTCTCTCTTTCCCTCTCTCTCTCCTCCTCCTTCTCTCTCTAAAATCAATAAACATACCCTCAGGTGAGGATAAAAAAAACCCTCAGGAATAGTCAACTCATGGTGTGCAGCCCATTCCCTTTCCCCCCGTCCCCCCTCCCCCTAAATAGCAGGCACAGCGTAGCTGCCTCCCCAATAGCATTTCTGTTGAGAAAGCTGATTTCATCTCTGGCCTGGCGGTAGGGGGAGCCTTTGGCTCGTGTCTAATTTAATCAGCAGCATCTCAACCCCCTGGGCCATTGATACTGGTTCTGTGATAGGCAGGTGGCATCATCTGGACCAATGAGGCACAATGAAAGGTTTTTCTAGAGGCTTCTGGTGGGAAATGTTTGCCCTCTCTACTGAGGGAGCTCTTCTCTCCCTTCCTCTCTTCCCACTTCAGGCTCTTTCCGTCTATTTGTCCATCTTTTCCCCTCTCTGCCCCTCCCAAAGGTGAAGGAAAAGTGTGGCCCCAGGGGTATTTGCCAGCCATCATGCATCCTGAGGTAAGATGTTTATACTCAGGACAGAGATGGACAGACCACGCTGCAGCCAGCCACACCCGAGGCTGTTTTTATATGTGAAACGATTCTCTTTCCCGAAAGCCAGTTGGTTGGATTTACTGTCACCTGCATGAAAGCCCTACTAGATAAGGCACCATGGAGTGGGATGGGGACAGGACCACCATACTCATGGTGTGGGATCCAAAGAAGAGAGATGAGAACCACAACACCTCAGAATGCCCTGCAGCTGGAGTAAGAGCCGTTGGTTAGAGCCATGGGCAAGAAGACCTATTGGTTCCTGGGGGAAAGACAACTCCTAGCTGCTGGCTACCCAAATCCAGGTTAGACGCCTCTCCCCACCTTTCCTAACACACAGCCCTGGGAGGATTAGAGGTGACCCAGCCTGGCCACCTCTTTCCCCAGCTAACAGAAGGATAAGCTGAGGGTGGAAAAGGAAGGGAGTCCCTCCGAGCTGTGGTCCTGGGGACACAGAGGTTGGTGGGAGATCTGGCCCAGAGGACAGAGAGGATGCCGGGAGCCGGGCCCTGAGGGCAGAAAGGATGTCTGGAGTTGAAGCCCGGGGTGCGCCCGGATATAGAATATCTTGGTAGTGGTGGCGATAACAAGCAAGGATTCTCACAGTTGGCATATCTCAATGACCTCATTGTCAAAGGGCCTGGGAGAGGCTGCTGTCTCCTGCCTCCCCTGGTTTCTCACTCTCCTTGCGTCCTAAGGGAGACCGTCCTGCACCGGGTGTACAAGGCCCAACAGAAGTGGGGCTCAGGGAGACCCACTCCCCCGGAGGGAGAAGGGACCCGAGTCTGCAGGCCTGAGTCAGCATCAAAGGTGAAAGAGAAGAGGGAAGGGCGCATAGGCAGGGACACAGAGAAACGGGCTGGAGGAGCAGGGACATGGGGTGGGGCAGCTGCACGCGGTGCCTGCGAGGCATCCACAGGAGCCTCTCCCTGGGAGACTCAGCACTCAGGCTCCCTTCCAGCTGGTTCACTCTCAGGGGGCCCCTGCGGGCAGGGAATGATGTGGAAACACGGGGTTTCCGGGTCAGGACAGGAGGGAACGTGGGGTTTGACTCCAGCCCAGCCCAGCCCAGCCCAGCGCTGGGGGGTCGTGGACCTGCCCAAACAGGAGGCTGCAGCCGTCCCTCCCCAGGCGGCGCAGCTCACGGCTGTCACGTGACACCGTCCTTCACTCACCTGTGCACAGGTCACTTCCCACTCTCACTTTCCCACGACACACGCCCCCTCCCTCGGCCTCACACTCTCTCCCCTTTGCACACCCGCGCGCACACCCGAACCTTCACGCGCAGGGGCCGCCCCCGCCTCCCTACCCGACACCGCGCCCGCCCCGCCCCTGCGCTCAGCCTTCCGACCCTGCGCACCCTCACCTTTCACACGCACACTCGCCCGCACACCACGCTCCTGCCCTTGCACCCCGACACACCCCCGCTTCTCCGCTGATCGCCCCACCTCTGCCCCCGCCCGGCCTGTCCCGCTCCCGGCCCCGCCCGCCGGCTGCCCACCTCTGCGCGCCGCGCCCCCACCACCTCCCCGCGGGTCCTCGCCCACACAGTGTGTCCCGGTCTCCCAGTCCTTCCCGGACTGGCCCCGGCCCCGGAGCCCCGCCCCGGCCCCGGAGCCCCGCCCCCGGGCGGGTAGGGGGCGGGGCGGGGGCGGGGCGGGCGGCGCGGGCGGTGCAGGTGCCGGGCCGGGAGCGAGCGGCGGCGGCGGCGGCGGCACCATGGGCCGGGCCCGGCGCTTCCAGTGGCCGCTGCTGCTGCTGTGGGCGGCCGCGGCGGGGCCAGGTAGGTCGGGGGCCGGGGCCGGCCGGCCGGGCCGGGGCGGGGAGCTCAGCGCGTTGACAGCCCGGCCGCCGCGGGGCCGCAGAGGCCGAACAATGCGCGCGCGGGGCCGGGCCCCCTCCCCGGGACAAAGCGCAGCGCGGGTCGGGAGCGGGAGCCGCGAGCGGGGGAGGGGGCGCGGGCCCCGGCCGCCGTGCCGCAGCTCCCCCGCCCCGCGCAGGCCCCGATCCCAGCGGGGACAAAGGGACCGAGACCCCCCCCCACCCCCCACCCCCACCTCCCGCCCCAGCCCGCCTTCTCCGGGCCGGTCCCGCTGTCCTTCTGCCCGCTCTCTGCGTCCCTCTGTCCGCCTGTATCTGAGTCCCTCAGTCTCTCTCCTAGTCCCTCTACCCTTGTCCTGTGCCCCCTGTCCCTCAGTCCCGAAGTCCTGCCCCTCTCTCTGACTGCCCCCCCTTTCTCCTTGCCTCCCTCTCCCCACCTCTCTATCCTCTTTGTCCCCCACCTCTGTCCCTCGGTCTCGGTTCCTTTTTAGTGGGTCACTCTGTCCCCCCGTCGTCCTCTCTAGCCCCCCTTCTCTGTCCCTCTGTTTCTGCTCTCCCTCTCTGCCCCTGTCTTGTTGTCACCCTTGTTTCTCTGTCCCCCATCTGTCCCATCCCCTCGTTTCTCTGTCCCCTGTCTTTCTGTCATTTCTGTTTCTCCAGCCCCTCTGTCACCTAGCTCTCATTCCTCCTCTGTCCCCCTCTCTGTCCCACTGTCTCTCTGTCGCCTCCCCTCGCTACCCTTACAACCTCCATCCTGGGATCCCCATCCCCATCCTCCATCCCTCCACCTCCCTATCACTATGTGCCCCTGGGGGGAACTGAGTCAGGCCCTGGAGAAATGTGGGGGGAAGAGGAGGGGGGGAATTGTGTGGTGAGCTCGGCATGTGGGCACACACGTGGATTCAGCAAATTCCTCCCAAATGCTGCCCCTCCCCACCCGGTCACACACCCAGCTGCTCCCCTCCAGAGCCATCCACATAGCTTCCACACGCGGAGAGAAGCTGGAGACCTCCAAGACAGCGTGACCCTGAGACTGGGGACAAGGTCAGGAAATGTCACCCACACACCCTTCACACTGTGTGCCTCGAACTTGTCACAGGCCACGGCCTCCCTGGTGGGTAGCGCTGATCTTGAGGACTGGGAGGTGACTGGGCAGAAGTGGGAGGGCGGGAGGTTCTGTGAGATTTTGAGAGAGGAGGTGTAACCAGATGGTACAGGGCGAGGGGCCGGGGTGTCAATCCTGACGCCTGCCATTGGCCACAGCAGCTGATGGCAAGAACCTTCCTCTCCCCAGGGCCCAGTTTCACTCTCTGTAAAGTCTGGATGTTGAACTCAGTGATCTGAAAGGGAAGGAATTCCAGCTTGAACCCCAGACTAGGTGAGGGGCAAAGCTGGCCTTTCACCACCCACCTTGCTTTCTTCTCTAGTCTCTGCTGTCACTTCAGGATGTGTATGTATCCTTACCTCCTTTCTTTGCAACAGACACGCTGCAATTTCCCAGACGAGTGCTCTGGTACCTTAGCTACATTTCCTTCCAGTTTTATTTTTCTTTCGTCATTTTTTTAGGCCCTTGAAATCCAGCCTCATAGAATCCTAGAGCCAATTAGTGCAGTAAACAAAAAAACCCGAGGGTATTTTGTACCATGGACACCGTTAGGATTCTAGAATCGCAGAATCTTTAAAATCTCGACACCTTTAAAAGTCTAGAACCTCGATGGCATTGGCATTCTGGCCTCTCGACATCTTTAACATTCCGAAATCTTGGCCTCCTGGATCTTGGCATCTCTGACATCTAGAATCTTGACAGCTGAGAACTGTGGGACTTTGGAGTCCTAGCGTCAGAAGATGGCCCAAGACGGCCACCTACTCAGTGCACGAATCTCTCATCCAGCACTTCCGGGAGGTCGCTTTACTGGTTCTTCCCTCGTTTAAAATCGCCGCATCCTGGTACTCTAATCCCTTATGTAAACTTTCTCTAAATCCTGGGGCTTAACAAGTCAGGAGAGAATGGTGTCATGGGAAGCACTCTGGACTGGGAGCCGAGGAACTGGGCCTCTCTGGGGTAATTTTGTATCATCCCCCATCCCTCTCGGAGCCTCGCTTTCCCCTTCTGTAAAGCATGGGGTTAGGGCGCTGGAGTGCAGGATCTCAGAGGGCCCTGCCTGCTCTCCTTCTCACTGGATGTTTCTGAATGGCTTTGGCCACTAGGTTTCAGGGTGTGTGAAGGGTGCCTACATGTCCCTCTTAGTCACCCTCCTTCCTCTCTCACCTTGCCCAGCCGGCAGCAGTGGGGATGGGAGATGGCGTCCATTTGTGTCCTTTCAAAGACGAGTTCTCTCTTTCCTGGCTCACTCATCTGCCACGAATAGCAGAAGATGGTGAGATTGATGCCAAAAGAAAGAAGGGTCCAGGGTGGGAAGTGAGAAGGGGTGGGTTGCCTGCCCAGAGATGCGCACAGGCCAGAAACTGGAACAGAAAGCGCGAAGGAAACAGATGTCCAGATACAAAGAAAAGACACAGAGGCTGTTAGAGTTGGGGGGCTGTGCGGAGGGGGAGCTTGTTGATCCCAAATAGTGTTTCCCTCCTCAGTGACTCACTTTTCCCTTCTAAAGTTCTGACCAGCTACTCTGAGGACAGGGGGGCTTCCCCCAATGTGAGTCAGCCCCGGGTCCAGGTCTTGGGAAGTTTCTGTCGCTGACCCCCACCCACCCATGAGCTGGATGCCTGAGTCCCTATAGCTGAGGTCAGATTCGGCAAAGGATTCCAAGACCTTAGACACAGCGGGGCTGGGGCCGGGGTGGGTTAATGTCGTGCGAGCCTGGCCTGTCCCCATCTTGGGGAACACAAAGACAGCTTTCTCTCTCTGGGTGGGGCGGGGAGACTTGGAGACAGTCAGACTCGCCAGCACCCAATGGCTTGTGGCACCAGGACCCAAGCACCCACTGGTTTCTGCCTGTGCAGACCCCAGGCCCCTCGGTCTTCTGGGAACCGGGCACCAAGGCTCCTCCGCAGGCACCCAGGAGGGCATGAGGGCAGCGGCAGAGCCTGGGCACTCCTAGGAGGGGGGTGAATAGTGGCCACTGGGGGTGGAGGATAGGACAGTGAGCGCTCAGTGCAGGCTTGCACCCTTCCCGGAGCAGGAATTCCTCCGCTGACCTCCCCCCCACACACACACATCGGGGAAACTCCAGAGGATTCCCCCACCCCCTGGGCCTGAGGCCTGGAATCCAGGGAGTTCTGAATATTTCAGAAATGTGGGGGCCACAGGGGGGACTTTGTGTGTGAGGCTGCTGACTCACCCCTAGGCCCCCACCTGATGCTTGGTTTCCAGATAAGAGGGGGATAGAGGGCTGGGGGAAGGCAGGACTGTGGCTCTGGGAGTTGAGAACTGTGGACCTAGAGTCAAAAGTTTCCAAGAGAGGAGTGGGCTGGGGGCCTGGACCCCTGGGTCTGAGGGAGGAGGGCTGGGGGCCTGGACTCCTGGGTCTGAGGGAGGAGGGCTGGGGGCCTGGACTCCTGGGTCTGAGGGAGGAAGGGCTGGGGGCCTGGACTCCTGGGTCTGAGGGAGGAGGGCTGGGGGCCTGGACTCCTGGGTCTGAGGGAGGAAGGGCTGGGGGCCTGGACTCCTGGGTCTGTGGAAGGAAGGACTGGGGGCCTGGACTCCTGGGTCTGAGGGAGGAGGGCTGGGGGCCTGGACTCCTGGGTCTGAGGGAGGAGGGACTGGGAACCTAGACTCCTGGGTCTGAGAGAGGAAGGGGCTGGGGGCTGGGCTCCAGTCTGAGGGAGGAGGGTTCCAAGAAAGAAGGGGGCTGGGGGTCCATACTCCTAGGTCTTGGAGGAGGAGGGGCTGGGACCCTGATGCCTGGGTCCTGCGAATACAGGCGCCTTCACAAGGCTGAGCTGAGGAAGAATTGATGCTTTGTGCAAGGATGTTCGGACTCCGCCATTGATGGGGGGCTGAGGGGGTGTTCCATCAGGACGCAGGGATGTACCACCTCCCTAGGGGAGGAAGTGGGAGAAGGAGGCATGATGCCACACACCTCCTGGGGAGCGGATACGGAGGGGTGGCTGTGACCTTCCTGGAACCGTGACCTTGAGACTCCCTTGGGTATTCGCTGACTCAGGACCCAGGAAGTGCTCCCCCACCCCACTTAGTTTCCGTGGAAACATCCACCAGCTGTGTACTCTGGACCCCTGGCTCCTGGTCCTGCAGGAGGAGGGGGCTGAAGGCCCAGGGTCCGGGGTTTGAGAGGGGAGAGGCTGGGGGCTGGGGACTTCTGGGATTGAGGGAGGAGGATGCTGAGATTTCGGACTCCTTCCTGGTCCTGATGGAAGAGGGTGCTAGGAGCCTGGAGGAGCCTGGGAGAGGAGGAGGTGGCTGGGGCTGGTTTCCTGGGTCTGAGGGAGCAGAGTGCTGGATTCTGGGTCTCTGCATGTCACCTGCTCAGCCGCTCTTTCCCAAACCCTCCCATCTCTTTTCCAGGCACCATCCCCATGACGACTCCAGGCTGTCAACACAGTTAAAGGGCCAGCGCCCTCGTCCCCAAAGCTCAACCCCTCTCTGCCCAGAAAGTCCCGCCTCGCCACCCCCCAACCCCGAAACAAAAGCTCCTGGGACATTGATATTCCAGGCACAAACACTGTTGGTTACTGAGTCTTCGGGAGGGGGAGGGAATAAGACAAAAAACCCCACCCTCACCCCATGTGCACCCTCAAGCAGAGAGCAGGAGATAAATTTGGGGGGCATCCTGCTGGCTCTCCGGAGGTATTGAGTGTCTGCCACCCAGTTGCCGGGGACCCCTGAGCCTCATTCTCCACGTCTGTAAAATGGGGGGCTAGCACTGGGCTAGCCCTGAGGTGCAGGATCCATGGCTAGGCTTCAAAATGTTTTTTTTAAGTGCCAGAGTAAGCAGGCAGCCCGCTTTCCTGTGCACGGGCAAGCTTCTGGAGGTTGTCATAATAGCAGTTTTGCAGAGAGCTCCCTGAGCTCAAGGCACTGGCTTTATCCCCATTTTACAGGCGGGGCACCTGAGGCTCAGAAAGGTTGAGCCACTGCCCAGGGTCACACAGATGGTCACCCAGGTGTTTAAGATGAGAACAGTGATGTCACAAAGTTGTGGTGAGGCTGAAATGGGATCCTGCCGGACACGTGCCATTCATTCATCAATCTCCAAACATTTATCCAGTGTCGGGCACACTTCTAGGCACTAAGGGCAGAGCAGTAAACCCCATGGTTTATATCCCTGCTTCATGGAGAATATATCTAGTGCTGGGGGACAATACATACATGAGCAAATTAATAAAAGAATTTCAGTGAAATTTCCACACAGGAAATAAAACAGTGTCGATGAAATAGGAAGTGTTCTGGAGGCGAAGGGATGGGGAGAGAAAGTCACTCTGAAGAGGTGTCCATGTGACCAGAGACCCGAATGAGAACGGGAGGCAGTCCTGGGATGGTCAAGGGGAAGGAACATTCCAGGCAAAGGGAGGAGCAGGTGAAAAAGCCCTGGGTGGTGACAACCTCAGCGGGCCTTCAAGGCCAGGGAGCTGGAGCGAAGTGAGGGTGATTGGAACTGTAGCCAGAGAGGGGCCAGGCCGCAGAGCACCTTGAAGGCCCAGGGAAGGAGTCTAGATTTTATGCTAAGGGTAATGGACAGCTAATGAAGGGTTGTAAGCAGAGAGGTGACTTGATCTGTTTTACTTTTTTGGAAAATCCATCTATTCTAGCTGCTGTGTGGAGAACAGCCTGGTGGGAGGCAGGCATGGATGGACACAAGGAGGCCCACGCGTAGTTCTTAAAGGTTGAAGTAAGAGCCCTGGCCAGTAAGGCTCGTTTGGGCATTGTCCCATGCACCAAAAAGTTGCTGGTTCGATTCCTGGTCAGGGCATATGCCCAGGTTGCAGGCTCGATCCCCTATGGGGGCCATGCAGAAGGCAGCCAGCCGCTGATCAGTGTTTCGTTCTCACATCAATGTTTCTCCCTCTTTCCCTCTCCCTTCCTCTCTTTCTAAAAAGCCATAAAATATCTTGGGGGGAAAAAATGGTTCAAGTAAGAGATAGTGTCATTGGACTAGGGCAGGGATGGGGAACATCCAGCCCACGGGCCATATAAGGCCCATGAAATCATTTGTTCTGGCCCTGCCAACGCATTAGGGGTGAGTTAATTAAATGTTTGACCGAATATAGCAGGCTAATTTTTAAGTTGATAATTTTGTGTAGCCCATGGATGACGTTATAAATATGCAAATGGCCTTGGCAAAAAAAATGGTTCCCCACCCCTGGGCTCGGGTTATGGTAGAAGAGGTAGACAAAGGTGAATGGATATGGGATATGTTTTGGAAGTAGAATGGATAGATATTGCTGATGGAAAAGATGTTAGAGGTGAGGGAAAGGGTAAGAACTTGCATTATTTTAGGTTTGGGGCCTGAGCAGCCAGGTAGATGGTGGTGACATTTACTGAGATTGAGAAAACGTGAAGAGGAAAACATTTGGATTGGGCGTGTGAAGCTTGATATTCCAGGAGGTACTAGATAAACCGCTCTTAGTGGCTTAAAAACACAAAAAGTTTATACTAAACATTAAAAAAAAGTCCCGAAATAGGCATCCAGGGCTTTTACGGCAGCTGTACATCATCACCGGAGGCCCAGGTACCTTTCAGCTCCTGGTTGCACCATCCCTACTGCCCTTGTCCTCACGGGCCAACATGGCTGCCAGGACTCCAGGCATCAGCATCTTAGTTCCAAGCAGCTCAAAGGTGACCTGGTGGACAAGGGTCTTGTCCCCCATTTTAGGAAATCCTCCCCAAATTACCACATGACACTTTCCCTTACATCCAATTGGACAGAACTTTCACATGGACTCACTTAGCTGCAAGAAAGCCTGGGAAATGTATCTTTCTGCTAGACATAGGGCAGCCATAAAATACCATCAGGGCTCCTTTGCTAAGGAGAAAGGGAAGCATGATGTCGGGGTAGAAAGCTAACTCTCTCCGCCTTCACCCCCTGGAATTAATCTTTTCCACCCCTCAGCCCCCAAATGAGGTTACCTATCCTTTTTACAGGGAATATAACACGTTAGATGGGATATTACAGTGATTTGTGTCTCCCTCCACATAAATCTTGAATGGCCCTCCAGGACAGGGACCTTTTCTGACTCATCTCTGGGCATGCAGCCCTGGGAAACCTACCCACTGCCTAGGAAATAGTCAAATGAATGAATGAGACAGACTATAAGAGACATGAAGCGATAGTTATCCAACATTTAAAGGTATATAACCAGATGTGATCATGCTTCTTTCCTGCTTCAAAACCTACACTGGCCTTCAGGATAAAAGCTAATCTCCTAGGGTGGCATTTGAGGCCCCCCACCAGCACACCCCACAATCCCTCACCAAAGCTGGACATGCACCCAGACAGCCGGCAGTGGGTGTCGGTCTAGGATACAGAATCAGGGAGATCGTGGATGCAGGTCCTGGGTCTGCCACTCTTGGGCTATGACCTTAAGCAAGTCATTTTCTCTCTCTGGACTAATTTTCTCATCTGTAAAATGGGAATTGGGAGAAAACGTGATTGAAAACGGGTGCCTACCTTCTTCAGATATTGTGATGATTAAATGGAAATTATACAGGTAATGTCCTTAGCACGGCAAGTGCCTAATAAACAATAGCTATTGTGATTGTTAGTTTGAAGATGACAGTGACAATGATGATGGTGATGCTGATGATGATTAATCTCAGCTTTGAGCTTTCTTCCAGGCTGTTTTCTCTGCTGGAAACACCCCCTTACTAATCACCTACCTTGTTCCTCTGCTGTGTTAATCAGAGTAGGTTAACTTCTGTAACAAATAGGCCTGAAATCTCAGTGGCTTTGCCAAAAAAAAGTGTATTCCTCGCTCATGTTACAGTTCTGTGCTGACAAGTCGCAGGGGGCAGTGAGTCAGGGCCCCAGGCTTCCAGCCTGTGATCCTGTCCTCCTCTAGGCTCCCTGGAGTTCTCTCCATTCAGCCATTAAGAGAGTGTCAACTTATGAACTAGGAGGTCATGGTTCGATTCCCAGTCAGGGCATATGCCTGGGTTGTGGGCATGATTCCCAGTAGGTGGCGTGCAGGAGGCAGCTGATCAGTGATCATTGGTGATCATTCTCTCTCATCATTGGTGTGTCTATCTATCTCTCTCCCTCTCCTTTCCTCTCTGAAATCAATAAAAATATATTTTAAAAAATAAAAATAAAACCTAGTGGCTTTAAACCACCATGCTATTTGCTCACAACTCTAGGATCAGCAATTTGGACTGGATCAATTGGGCAATTCTTCTCTTGGTCACAGTTGGGGTCACTCATATGGCTGCAGTCACCTGGGGTCTCACTGGGGCTGGATGGCTCAGGATGGCCTCACTCACATGGCAGGTGGGGCGGTTGCTGCTGGCTATTGGCTGGGCTTCTCTCATCTTCAAGGAAACCAGTCTGGGCATCTTCACTCAACTGTCTCAGGGCAGCAAGAGGGCATGAGCAGAAGCTGCAAGGTCTTTTGAAGCCTAGGTTCCAGAACTCATATAATATCACTTCTAGCAAATTCTGTTGGTCAGAGCAAGTCACAAGGCGTGCCCAGATTCCCAGGGTCTGAGTGCCTCAATGGGTGGAGCAGAAAGCCACCTTACAAAGGGCATGTACAGAGAAGGGAAGAGATTGTGGCCATCCCTGCTGACAAGCTACAACATGAGCCCAGGTGTGGAAGATGGGGTTCAGTGAACGCCTAGCAGTCTCCCACACCTGGTCAGCTCCTGTTTACTCGAGATCTGGATCCAATAGAGCTTTCTTCCAGAACCTTCTCTAATCCCCCATCGCCCTAGGCAGTCTTTTTAAAACAATTTTAAAAATTGTTTTTATTGATTTTTTTAAAGAGTGGAAGAAAGAGGGAGGGAGAGAAACATTGATGTGAGAGAGAAACATCGATCGGCTGCCTGCTGCACATCCCTTACCAGGGATCGAGCCCTAAACCCGGGCATGTGCCCTGATTGGGCACCGAACTGGCAACCTTTTGGTACATGGGAAAACGCCCAACCAACTGAGCCACACCAGCCAGGGTTTTTTAAAATTTTTATTAGTATTTATTTTATGCTGATTTTACTCCCAGGCCATACGTTTTTGTTTATTCTCGAATCTCTTTTTCTTCATGCAACTTCCTCTTCTGGTTTAGGACTATCTGCTCTTCATCAGTAGAGCCATCTCCAGGTTAATCCGTCCATGAGCTCTGCATGTCCGGCACTGCTTCTTGGAAGCTTTTCACCTGGATGTGCTCAATGACCAGAGAATCTACATCTAAACCCTTACGTTCAGCGTTCTCTGCATTTTCAAGCATGCACAGCAAAAAATCAGGACTCTTGTCCGGCCAGTGTGGCTCAGTGGTTGAGCATCGACCTATGAACCAGGAGGTCGAGTTTTGATTCCCAGTCAGGGCATATGCCTGGGTTGTGGGCTCGATCTCCAGTGCGGGGCGAGCAGGAGGCAACAATTCAATTATTCTCTCTCATCATTGATGTTCCTCTCTCTCTCTCTCTCTCTCTCTCTCCCCCTCTCCCTTCTAATCTGAAATCAATAAAAATATTTTTTTAAAATTCAGCACTCTTTTAGTGCTACCGACCCTGAGTCCAGCCCCACTCTTTAGCCTGGGCACACCTACCAATCCCACCATTGTAAGGATGGAATGGCACACATTGCTTCTGTAGGTATTGGTGGCTTTTTTTTTTTAATCCTCACCTGAGGATATTTTTCCCATTGATTTTTTTTTGAGAGAGAGAGGGGAAGGGAGTGAGGGGGAAAGAGAGACAAACATTGATGTGAGAAATACATCAATTGGTTGCCTCCTGAACGCACCCCAACCCGGACAGGGATCGAGCCTGCAACCCTGGTACATGCCCTTGATCAGGAATCAAACCCACGACCCTTCCATTCACAGGCTGCTGCTCTAACCACTGACCCACACCAACCAAGGCTACTTGGTGGCTTTTTGAATGTGCATACCCCTGATGACCTGGGCAGTTTCACGGGTGTTCTTAAAGTGAACACAAAGATTTGAACCTCTTGAATGGCAGGATTTTGTGAGGTTTTTCTGAGTCAGGTGATAAGCAAACCATTTTCAGAGGTCGTCTCCGGCCACTTTGGGGAAGAGTCCCTCAGCGTCTTGGTCTCTCTGCCCTCTGGGCTCCCAGTGTGCCCTGGGCAGCGCCCCCTAGAGTCCATCTCTTGGACTCCAGCCTGCAGGAAATGTTGGATGCGATAAACTGAATGTGAGGGGAAGGAGAGGGATTGGAGGTGTGGATGGGAGAGGAACAGATGGAGAGAGAATTGCAGCCCTCAGTGAGTCTCCTCTCCTGTCCAGGGGCGGGACAAGAAGTACAGACGGAGAATGTGACCGTGGCCGAGGGCGGGGTGGCCGAGATAACCTGCCGTCTGCACCAGTACGACGGGTCCATCGTTGTCATTCAGAACCCAGCCCGGCAGACCCTCTTCTTCAATGGCACCCGCGGTGAGTGCTGGGGTCCCCAATCCTGAGTCTGGAAGGAGGAGGGCTGGGAGCTGATTCCTGTGACCGGAAAGCGGACAGAGCTGAGACTCTGGACTCCTGGTTCTGAGGGAGGAAGGGGCTGGGGGCTCGGGCTCCTGGGTCCTCCCGTAGCATGGAGCTGGGGGATTGAACCCTACTCCTGTGGGTGGGAGGTCCGGAATCATTCTGGTTCCCCAGGGGGTAACTAGGTGGGCACCTTAGGTACAGAGGTATGGCTGGAGAAAAGAGGCAGAGGGCTGGCCGCTAAGCTCCTGGAGGAAGGGTCCAACTCCTGAGGCCAGGATTCCCCGAGTTCACTCCTGGTTCACTCACTCTAGCCCTGAAGGATGAGCGTTTCCAGCTTGAGGAGTTCTCCCCTCGCAGGGTGCGGATCCGGCTCTCAGACGCCCGCCTGGAAGACGAGGGAGGCTACTTCTGCCAGCTCTACACGGAGGACACCCACCACCAGATTGCCACGCTCACCGTACTGGGTAACCACCTCGCCCTCCTGCAGCCCATCCCTCCTCCCTTCTCCTCTGCCTTTCCCTTATCCTGCGGCCCTACCCGGGCTGTTCTCAACCTCCTGGACACCTGGGCCCAGGCCACATGGCTGGCCTGCCTGACCTCTGGGCTCTAGGTTTGACCCTTGTTGCCTGAAATCCCGCTGCCTGGTCACTTTGAACCCACCTGGCTGCCTCCCCTGACCTCCCCCCCGTACCCACTTCTCCCTGCGACAGTGGCCCCGGAGAATCCCGTGGTGGAAGTCCGGGAGCAGGCGGTGGAGGGCGGCGAGGTGGAGCTCAGCTGCCTGGTCCCGCGGTCCCGCCCGGTTGCCGTTCTGCGCTGGTACCGCGACCGCAAAGAGCTGAAAGGTATTACCGAAAGGGGTTCGAGGGGTAGGGGAGGTGCCAGCGAGGGGCGGGGCTTGGAGGAGGCGGGGCTTATGAAAGGCGGGTTTGTGGGGCGGGGCTTGTGAAAAGCGGGTTTGTCAGGGCGGAGCTTGGAGGAGAGCCCACTGGTTCCGACATGGGCCACACACGCAATATGCAGCTATTGAATAAAGTGATAGATGAGCCCTAGCTGGTTTGGCTCAGTGGATAGAGCGCCAGCCTGCGGACTGAAGGGTCCCAGTTTCAATTCCGGTCAAGGGCATGTACCTTGGTTGCGGGCACATCCCCAGTAGGGGGTGTGCAGGAGGCAGCTGATCGATGTTTCTCTCTCATTGATGTTTCGAACTCTCTATCCCTCTCCTTCCCTCTCTGTAAAAAATCAATAAAATATATTTTTTAAAAAGTGATAGATGAGAGGAGGTGGAATGGAAGAGGGAAGAGCTTTGGGAAGAGGAACGTGGGATTGTGGGCTTGATTCGGGGAGGGTCGTCGTTTGGAAGACTCGAGGCGAGGCCTGTGGCTTAGGGGCGTGGCTTAGCAGATAGCCTGCTTTCGGATTGGCTGGGGGCCCTTGGGGGCGGAGCCGGAATCCTGGACTGCAGAAGTCCTGTGGGGTCCGGCAGGTGTGAGCAGCAGCAGGGAAAATGGCAAGGTATGGAGCGTGGCGAGCACAGTGAGGTTCCGCGTGGACCGCAAGGACGACGGCGATATCGTCATCTGCGAGGCGCAGAACCAGGCGCTGCCCTCGGGGCACATCAAGCAGACGCAGTACGTGCTGGACGTGCAGTGTAAGTGCCCGGGGGCAGGGAGCCGGCGGGCGGGGCGGTCCCCACGCCAGCCGCTGGACCCCGGGAGGGCTCCAACCCCGCGTGGTGGCCCTGACAGCCACTCTCCCATCTCACTTCCGCCTGCAGACTCCCCCACGGCCCGGATCCATGCCTCGCAGGCTGTGGTGAGGGAGGGAGACACGCTGGTGCTGACGTGTGCCGTCACGGGGAACCCCAGGTGAGCTCTGGGGCCCGAGACGCCTGAGTAGGGACCCTCTAATTCCTCGATGCTCTGTGTCTAGATTGCTGAGAAGTCAGGATTGGATGCTGGCGCCTGCGTCCCTTACTCTCACTGTCCTTTACCCTCGTCCAGGCCAAATCAGATCCGCTGGAGCCGCGGGAATGAGTCTTTGCCGGAGCGGGCCGAGGCGTTCGGGGAGACGCTTACGCTGCCTGGCCTGGTATCAGCAGATAATGGCACCTACACTTGCGAGGCGTCGAACAAGCATGGCCACGCGAGGGCGCTCTATGTGCTCGTGGTCTACGGTGAGTGGAGGCTGCTGGGGCCTGGGGGCGGGGCTCAGGGCAGGGGCGTGGCCTCCCGGGGTCCCTGCCTCGTCCTGGGTGGGCGGGGCCTGTGCAAAGTGATTCCAGAGGTCCAACAGTCCACAAAGTTCTTATAGTTCTGAGGCCATACTGTCCATCTGGGTTCAGTTTGGGCACTGCAACATCCTACTGCCGGTGACATAGTCTGCTCCTTCGTTTCCTCATGGGTAAAGTGGAAATGAACAATAGCACCTATGTCAGGGTTTATGAAGATTATATGAGCTAAATATATAAAGTGGTTGGAAGGACCCTAGCCGGTTTGGCTCAGTGGATAGAGCATCAGCCTGCGCACCAAAGGGTCCTGGGTTCAATTCCCGCCAAGGGCACATACTTTGGTTGCAGGCTCCTCCCCCGCCCTTACCCTGGTCAAGGCAGGTGCAGGAGGCAACCAATAGATGATGTTTCTCTGTCTTTCCCTCTCTCTCCCACTCTCTCTAAAAGATCAATGAAAAAATATTATAGGGGAGGATGAAACCCCCCCCCCCCCCCAAAAAAAAGTAAATAAAGCGGTTGGGAAGCCCCTAGCAAAAAATGCTACGTGTTAAACTCTTATGATGGTACAGCAGGAATTTTGGAAATGTTTGGGCCCTAGATAGCACTGTAGATATCAGAAGCATTTTGGACAAGATATGGTAAGGGACTTGGACCCGAGGTTCTATGGGGGAAGAAGCATAGTCCCAAGAAAAGGGATGTGTTGTTTCTGATCTCTGGGTGTGGGGTGAAGAAAGGAGGCAGAGCAGGTATTAGCAAAATGACTCAGGACCCAGTGGGGCGGTGTATAATCCAGCATGCATTCCTGGAGGTGGTGGAACATCAGGAAAGCGGGAAGCCATGAGAAAGGCCCAGCAGGTGGCAGCAATTTGAGGGGCATGGCACGTTAAGGGGAGCGGTTAGAGGGAGTGGGTGGAATAATTTAACAGGTTGGCAGCGATGGGCCCAGCTGGGACCGTCCTCCGATGACCTGGTCCTGCGCCCTGTTCCTCTGGCAGACCCCGGTGCGGTGGTAGAGGCTCAGACGTCCGTGCCCTACGCCATTGTGGGTGGCATCCTGGCGCTACTGGTGTTTCTGATCATATGTGTGCTGGTGGGCATGGTCTGGTGCTCCGTACGGCAAAAGGGTGAGTGGTAGGCAGGGAGGGAGGTCTGAATTCAGCGAGGGTTGCAGTTGGTTGCGGGATTGGTAAGGGGGCGGAGCGTAGAGACTGAATTTGAGAGAGGGCAGAGCCTAGAACCAGGATTCAAACCCTGTGGGTTCTGAGGCCAATATTCCCAAAGGGGCAGGTGTTTTGCCCATGAATAAAAGGGGTGAAACGTTGAAGCGGAATTAAATCCGTGGGTTTAAATTAAACAATTTACCTTCCTAATTGCTGGATTCGTTTGGGAACAGAGCAAGGGGATATCACCAAGAGAACAGATAAGGGTTGATCTTTCCATGCACTTTTGGTATCTACCTAATTCTGCTTCACCTCTTTCTCTGCCCATTTTGCTATTCCCTGGTCCTGATTCCCTCTGGTCCCTGTGTTCCTTTTCTCCCTCTTCCTTGTCTGATATCTGTCTTGTCTGTCTCCTTCTTCCCGTTTATTTCTGTCCAACTCCTGGGTCACCCCTCAGGCTCCTATCTGACCCACGAGGCCAGTGGTTTGGATGAGCAGGGAGAAGCGAGAGAAGCCTTCCTCAATGGCAGTGACGGACACAAGAGGAAAGAAGAATTCTTCATCTGACCCCGTCTCTACCCCAGGCCTGGGCCTGGGCGAGGGTCCACCCCACTGCCAGCTGCAAAGACATTTACCAGAGTCTGGGATGGTGGGCATCTCTCCCCACCACTAACACCTCAGATGTTTGGGCAGGGATGGGGGTGTCATATGCCTAGGTCTCTTTGAGGGCCAGAAGCAAGGTCCCAGAGGTCTGGGGTCCCCCAGGGGGTAGGGGCCAAAGGTCCAGATCCCCCAAGTCCAGGGAGGGCGGTAGGGATTGGGTTGGGGGAAGATAACAGGGGGAAGGCCAGGGCCCCTAAGCTGCAGAACCAGGTCATGTGGGGAGGGGATCAGATTCTGGGAAGGGTGGGGTGGGCAGGGAAGGGAAACGCAGATTTCTTTGGGGGTCCAAGACCTCATGCCAGCCATTGTAGGAGCTCCATAGAGCTCTGGGCACCTCTTTGCAAAGCCATGTTTGCACGGTGGGGGTAAGGGTGGGGGGGAGGGTGTGGAAACAGGGATTCTGTGTCTTTGTGTCATAACTTTGATGGAGGAGGTGAGGGAGACAGCCCCAGCCCTTTTCTCCAATCCCCCTTCCCCAGGTTCCAACTTCCCTCTACCTTCTCCCCCCACATCTGTCCTATCTATATTTGTCTCTCTGTCCACCCACTCCTGGGGGGGGCCTTCCCCAGCTCTCCTCCAGGCCCCTCCCCCCCTCCAGGGACGGGGAAAGGAGTTTAGGGAGGGTGTTGGTCTCTATGGTTTTATATATAATATATTAAAAAAATAAAAAATCTGTATGAAAATATCAGATTATGCCCTCCTCCCCCATTCCTGGCTTTTGCCCCCTTTTTCTTGTTAAAAACAAAAACAAAAAACACCACAACACAACATTTTGTACGGGGCAGGGAGGGGAATGGGAAGGGGGTGTGGCAGTCCCACTAACCACCATTAAACTGAGGAGAGAACACGTTTGTGGTAGTTGTGTGTCTGTCCTTCTGCCCGAAGCTGCACCCTGTTGGGAGGGGGGAGGGAGAGGAGCCGCTGGTGAACCATACAGGCCAAAAGGAGGTCTCACCAATGGCACCTTGACCCTCCTGGAGGGGGAAACTCGGTTTTTCCTAGACAGTCATTTAGCCAAATAGTCAGTCTTACCTCCTCGGTAATTACTGAGCTACCCTATCCCCACCCCGTGACCTGGACCCTTCCTGTGGCTCAGCCCCACCCCAGACATCAGTCTCCAGGGCAGCTTTCAGTTGGTCACGTCTCACCCTGATCCCGCCTTTCTCAAAACCTAACCCTGTCTCCCTATCGCCTGTAGAGCGAGTCAAAGCTCCTTACCCTGGTATTCCAGGCCCTTCATTCTCTACAATTTAAATGAGTGATTCTAATTTTAGATTAATAAGTATATTGACCTCTTACTTTGTGTGCCAGGTGCTGCTCAAAGGTCTAGTGGCAAACATTTGGTGTTCTAGACAGCATAACACAAATCTGAAACATAAGGCCCCAAAAGTGGAAAAGGTGGCTCCGTGTTTTACCTTCATGAAGCTTTCACAAGGAAAAAAGAACTTAATTTCAGGTTGCCATTAAGATAAAATGCAGAGGAAGGGGATGTGGAGTACTATTTTATTTTAACTTATTATGGAAAACTTCAAACACAAATAGAACAGGACAATGCAGTCCATGCATCCTTCACCCCAGCTTCAAAAGCCATCAGTTCACAGCCAATCCTGCTTTATCCACAACCCCACTCACTTCTCTAGAGCAAATCTGGAGGTGCTACTTTAGAAAAAAACAGAACAGGGAACGCCTCTCAGGTTGACATCTGTGCCAAGATATGAATGGTTAACACCAGCAGCCATTTGAAGATCAGAGGGAAAGCATTTTTAGGCAAAGGGAACAACAAGGGCAAGGACCTGAGATGACAAAGACTGAGGTGTTTGATGGGAACTGGAGTTAGTCAGGATAAAGAGAGAGATAAGTGAGGTCAGAGGTAAACAGGACCAGGCCATGGTAAAGTTTGGATTTTTTCTAAGCACAATGGGATCCCATTGGAGCATTTTAAGCTGGAATTTGAGTCACTTCCAGGAAGCCTGGACTCCTACAATATCTTCAGCATAAAGTCTGAACTCAGCATCACCTATAGGAGCCTTTCCCCTCTCTGATTCTGGGTTCCAGGCATACTATCTGCTTTCACTTCCTCAGTCAAATCATGTATTGCTTTTTTTTTTTTCTTCCTCTAGGCCAGTGGTTCTCAACCTTCTGGCCCTTTAAATACAGTTCCTCATGTTGTGACCCAACCATAAAATTATTTTCGTTGCTACTTCATAACTGTAATGTTGCTACTGTTATGAATTGTAATGTAAGTATCTGATATGCAGGATGGTCTTAGGCGACCCCTGTGAAAGGGTCGTTCGACCGCCAAAGGGGTCGCGACCCACAGGTTGAGAACCGTTGCTTTAGGCCTTTACCGTAAACTCTTCCCTCTGCCAGCACGACTCCCATTCCAGTTGGCTTCTATTAATCCTTGGCTTAAAAATCATCACCTTCTGGAATCCTTTTCAGGCTGGGGCAGGCACCTCCTCTAGCCCCCACACCTCCCTATGCTCCATTCATTCCAAGTCTGACCACTCCAGAGTGTGGTTCTGATTATGTGTGGATTTCCTTCCTTTGATTGGGGCATCGGGACGATAGGGGCCGGGTAATGTCTTGTTCACTGCGGAAACCATAGTGCCTGCTAGCACAGGGCCTGACACATAAAAGAGCAGTAATTATTTGTCCAGGTTGGAGCTGGAGGATTGTGAGGGTCGGTAAGGATCCTGACCCTTGAGCCGCCTCTCCGGATGCAAACTGATTCCTACTAAACCAAGGCTACCAGCTGCACGCTAGTCCGCAGACCCTCTGCGCATGCGCCTTGCTCAGGCGCGCCCCCCGCCCCACATATGCTAATCACTGCGCTCCGGAGTACAGCTTTTCCGGGGAATATGCAAATCACCCCATTTGGTGCTTGAGGCCTCCATTGTCCCGCGCTAAGATTATGCAAATGAACAGGCCTCAGGTCCCGAATCCCGGCAGAGCTGGCGTCCCCCTACCCCCGGCTCATCCCATCTACAAAGCGCGTTCCTGCCCCGCACACGCACGCGCGAGCCCTGCAATTTCTCCATGTGGCCGGTTGCGGACTGTACCAAGTAAACCCGGCCAGCGAGGGGCAAAGCCCGCAACCCCCTGCGCTGGCCTCACGGTGGCCCGACTCGGATAGCCCCTCTTCACACTGTGCGCCAGGAATGGTCCATCTCGGCGCGCAAGCGCCCTAGGCTCTTCACGCCCCTCGCGCTCCTTCCCATCCTACTCGCGGCGCAGGCGCCGAGCCCAGGCGTGCAGCCGCCACCGCCGCCGCCGCCGAGCCCGAGCGGGGGCCGCCCTAGCCGGTGAGTGTCCGGGATCGAGGTGCGCGGGGCATGCTGGGAAGCGGGCGCTGCGGCACTGCTGCATGATGGGAGTGACGGCTTCAGTCACGGAGGAGCCGGCAGCGGTCTTGGGCGGTGATGGCCTGAGGACAAGACCTGAGCGGCTCCATGCCGCCCTGGCGCAACGTGAAAAAAAGGGACGCCCTGCCCTAAACGTGTGGGAGTCGGCCCGCTAGTCCTTATAGGCCTGGTGCATTCTGGGAAGAATTACCCTAGTTCTTGCGGGGGACCGGTCCCCTTTGTTACACACACGCCCCCCATGAGCATCTTGGAAACGAGGAGTAAGTGCTTCGACGCTCCTTGCAAGGTGGTCACTGCAGGCCTGAGGCATCCTGGGGGGGAGTTGCAGCGGGGCATTATGGGGACTGGTCCTTATTGTGCCGTAAAACGTAAAACGTTTTGCTCTGGCTCCTTCCCCCAGCCTGGTGGGCAGGGGTGCCTATTATGTTCACGCAGGGAATCTTGGGAGTTGATTGCTCTTCTAGACTCAGGACATTGTATGCGGTAGCCTCCTCATTCATGCCCCTCTAAAGTCATGGGGGCCAGTCCAGCCGTCACAGCCATTGAGGAATGGGGCTTGTTCACAGCCATTGAGGAATGGGGCTTGTGCACCACGGAATGCCTCCACCGTCCTCTGAGTGCCCGGGAGGGGGCTTTGTGTGGTGTGGAGGGTAGGTTAGACCGGGGAGCAGTGTCCCCTGGTAACCTCATAGGAAGTTCTGAGTGTTCCTGGGGTAGGACTGCCAGTTGAAATACTTGATTTCAGATAAACAAATGTACGTCCCAAATATTACATGGCCCCTCCTATGTATATTAAGTAATTAGTTGTTTATCTGAAATTCAAATTCATTGAGTGTCGTCTGGTTTTTTATGGTTTGTTAATCCTCAGCGAGGATATTCCATTGATTTTTAGAGAGGGTGGTCGGGATTGGGGGAGGGAAGATAGATAAAAATCCACGTGAGAGAGACACAGTGATTGGTTGTTTCCCGCAGGCGCCCCGACTAGGACTGGGGATCAAATCTCTGCACGGGCGGACCCTAACCACTGAGCACCGGCCAGGGTTCATCTGTTTTTAGTGACTAAGTCTGGTAACCTCCTGACATAAAGTAGAATTCCCAAATTAAATGAAGCCGTACAGGCAATAGGGTATTATGAGAACTGTTCTCTGCGATTGTGAATCTTCTCTGTCCTTAAAGCCCATATCTAGGTGTCTTTAGAAAGCTCTCCTGCCCCAGACTCCTTTAGACTAATTCTAATCCTTTTCTCTTTAGTCCCCAGCATTAAACTTGGCTTCCAGGCTCCATTGTATCCCTACTGCCCAGCACAGGCCTTGGCATATAAGAAGTGCAGCTGATGTTGCCAGCACCTTCACTAACTTGCTCTCCCTGTTAGGAAGTGCAGTGGGAGAGACAAAGAAGTGGTGTTGGGGGGGATTGGTGAAGAGGAAGAGAAAGCACAAGAGTTCAGAGAAGTCTTCTTGGTAGAGGCAGAAGTAGAATTTGAGCTGGGAAGAAGTACAGAGGTTCTGTGTTGGAGGTGAGCGTTGGAGGGTGAGTAGGAGTTCTCCAGGTTGACAAGGCCAAAGGAGGACATTTTAGACAAGAACAGCAGGATTTACTACGACCCACAGATGTGAGAAGTCCTGGCATTCACAAGGGAGAGGGAGAAGTCTGGAATGGCTGAGGTTTATAGAGTTGGGAGTGGGAGGAGTAACAGCTACTGTTAATGAGTACTTGACACCTACGAGCAATTTATATGAATGAACCCACTGAATCTTCGAAAAATATTTTCAGCCGAAGGATCATTTTACGAGAGGTAGGATGAGATGGCTTCAAATCCTAGTTCATGTACCTGCCAGTTGGTGTGACCTTGGACTACTTGTTAGTCCTCTCCCAGCCTTCATCTATACAGAGGAGATAATCTGTTTCAACATGGTTGAGAGGAGTACATGAGTTAAGTTCTGGAAGCCCGCCCGCCACCCCCCCCCCCCCCCGTTTTTTTTTTTAATTCATCACTTGAAGATACTTTTCCATTGACTTTTTAGAGTGGAAGGGAGAGACGGGAGAAACATCAATGTGAGAGAGACACCTCGATTGGTTGCCTCCCACATGTGCCCTGACCAGGGCCAGGGATTGAGCCTGTAACTAAGGTATATGCCCTTGATCGGAATCAAACCCAGGACCCTCCAGTCCGCAGGCCAACGCTCTGTCTACTGAGCCAAACCACCTAGGGCTGGAAGCCCTTTTTGTATCCAGAAGGAAACAAGCTAGAGAAGGTAAGGTCTTTGCTTGAAGCTACAGTTAAAATATGGCAGATTTAGGATTCAAACCTAGATACTATCTTGCCGAGGTGTAAATTGATATAGAACTAGGGCTGATATTCACAGACTAGCACAGACATACCAGTTGTTTAAATATTTAAATACTTCTAGACTGGTTGGTATATCACCACTGCACCAGTAATCCATACCCCTACCACCATATTGAATCCTCCCCCAACCCCAGACTTTCCCACAATCCAGCAACTAACTGATTAATGTCTAGCATAGGACCATGTTCCAATCTCAGTTCTGAATCATGCCCGAGCTAGTATCCACTTTTAAATATTTGGAATGTTATCTTTCCCCACCCCATTGAATAAGAACCACAGACATCTTGGTTGCCCACATGGGGGAATTAAAGTCTCCACAGGCCCAGGGCCTGCAGCCAAGGCCCAGTAGGCAGTCGGGGACAGAGCCGGGGCCATCTCTGCCTTACCCCCATCACTGAGCACACAGCTACGCCCGGGGAGGCAGATGCAGGCCCAGTAGGCAGTCGGGGACAGAGCCGGGGCCATCTCTGCCTTACCCCCATCACTGAGCACACAGCTACGCCCGGGGAGGCAGATGCTATGTAAAAATTTATTGAGTTACCACAGGCCTTTCCTTTCCCCCTCCAGCATCCCTCTACCGGCTGACATCCTGCATTAGAGAACTTGTGGCCAAGGTGTAGCTGTGGAGAGCTGGCCGGGGAGAGACGCTGCCTAGCTTCTGCTCTGCTCCTGTCTCCTCCTCTGGCCATGACAGAGACTCGTGAGCCAGCTGAAACTGGAGGCTATGCCAGCTTGGAAGAAGACGATGAGGACCTCTCTCCAGGTGAGGTGGCTTCAAAGTGGGTGTTGGCTTGAGTATCATCCTGGTTTGGGATTGAGGCTCTGCTGCGAAATCTTGACGGGGAATGGCTCCTTGTCACGCCAGGTGTTCTCTTCTTACTTGGACTTCGTACCCTGCTAGGGGATCCCTTCCAGCTGGGACTTCTGGGGGCTCTGGACCGGTTGTGATTGCTCTCCTTGCTGAGGGTTCTAGACCGGCTGTGCTCTCTCTTGCTGGAGGTTCCAGCTCTGTGACCACTCTCCTTCCTGGGGGTTCTAGATCGACTGCGGCCCCTCTCCTTTCTGGGGGTTTTAGATTGGGTGTGATGTCTCTCTTTTCTAGGGGTTCTAATTTGGCTGTGATCTCTTTCTTTGCTGGAACTTCTAGGTCGTCTGTGACCTCTTCCCTTGCTGGAGCTTCTAGATCTGCTATGATCTCTTTCTTTGCTGGAGTCTCTAGATCGGCTGTGATGTCTCCCTTTTCTGGGGGCTCTAGTTCGGCTGTGACCTCTTTCCTTGCTGGAGCTTCTAGGTCGTCTGTGGCCTCTTTCCTTGCTGGAGTTTCTAGATCTGCTGTGATCTCTTTCTTTGCTGGAGCTTCTAGATCGGCTGTGACGTCTCTCTTTTCTGGGGGCTCTAGTTCGGCTGTGATCTCTTTCCTTGCTGGAGCTTCTAGGTCGTCTGTGACCTCTTTCCTTGCTGGAGTTTCTAGATCTGCTGTGATCTCTTTCCTTACTGGAGCTTCTAGATCGTCTGTGACCTCTGTCCTTGCTGAGGCTTCTAGATCTTCTGCGACCTTTCTCCTTGCTGGAGCTTCTGGATCTTCTGTTCTCTCTCTCCTTGCTGGGGCTTCTAGACTGGCTGTGACTTCTTTCCCTTCCGAGGGTCCTGAATTGGTATTGACTTTTTCCCTTGCTGGGGCTTCTAGACTGGCTGTGACTTCTTTCCCTTCTAAGGGTTCTAAATTGGTATTGACTTTTTCCCTTGCTGGGGCTTCTAGACTGGCTGTGACTTCTTTCCCTTCCGAGGGTCCTAAATTGGTATTGACTTTTTCCCTTGCTGTGGGTTCTAGACTGGCTGTGTCTTCTTGTCTGGCTGGGAGTTTCCTTCCTGTTACGACTTCTTGCCCTACTATGATTTCTCTGCCAGCTCTGACTTCTCACCCTGCTGTGGGTCCTCTTCCGACTGCGACTTCTTGCCCGTCTGGGTGTTCTAGACCGGCTATGATTTCGGCTCCTGCTAGAGGTGCTAGACTGGCTGCGACTTCGGGTCCTACTGGATACACTATCCTGGTTGTAACTCTTGACCATGCTGAACATTTCATTTGGGTTGTAACTCCGTTCCCTGCTCGGGGTGAACATCTGACTATAACTCTTCACCCTCCTGAATGATGATGGAGACGGGCTGTAACCTATCTCCGCGAAGAGAGTTCTGGTGGGGCTGTAACTCTTTGCCCTACTGGGGGTTACAGCCAGCCTAGAACTCTTCCCCATGTCCGAGGTCGCTGGTGGGCTATAGCTCTTCTTTTTGCTCCTATTTCTAGGCCGGCTATAACTCTTCCCACTCTGTTTTTGCTGGGAAGTGGTTCTTACCTTGCTGGGCGTGCCTTGTTTGGCACCCTGAGTTCTCATCCTGCTGGGAGAGCTGGCCCTGCTGGGTGACCTCCCGGAGTTGTGTCTTCCCCTTCTGCCAGGAGTTCTGCCCCGGCTGTGTGTGCCCTTCCGGTGGTGTCGTCTGACTCTGCCAGCCTTGTTGGTTTTGCTGGCCTTGGTGTCAGTACTGGCCTTGCTGGATGTTCTCACCCTGCTGCGAACTCTGGACCTGCTGCTGGGCTGGGTAGAAGGGGCTGTCTTTGTTGTACTTTCCCATTTGGTGGACTTGGAACTGCTGGGGCTCGTGACTGAGTTGGGGGCTGTTGATGTCTTGGTGGGCATTGCTGATGTAGTGGTCTTCAAGGAGGGAGGAGACTTGGGAGATGCTGTGGGCATCGAGGTACCAGTGGATGCCATAGACATGCTAGGCTTTGAGGATCTCGGAGGTGGAGAAGGCATGGTGGGCGCAAAAGGGCTTGTGGTCCTGGAAGTCATAGAGGACATGAAAGCCCTGGACAACCACCTGGTTTTCTTTCACAGAAAGCAACTTCACAACCGCATGAAGTCATAATGGGCATTGAAGATCTTGGAGGGTAGGTGGTGTGAAGTCAGAGGTGGGAGGATAAAGAGGGGTGGGGCCCTATTCCAAGACATTCAGCAAATGTCTCCTAAGGCTGACCGAGGCTCAGAATGTCCTGCCTTCCAGGAGTCTCCAGTCTCCAGATCCAGATAGTTACGTTTAGGTGGTCAGATGGTGTTAGAGGGGTTCAGAGCTCGACACCGACGGCCTGGGGAGTCAGGGAGGACCTCACAGAGGATGTGACATGTGAGCTGGAACCTTACAGAGGAGCAGGAGTTTGCTGCTAGAAATGGAAAAGGTGGCCCCAGTTGGGAGAACAGAGGCAAAGGCCTGGAGGGGGGAGGGAGATCAGGGCCATGGGGCCACCCAAGCAATGAACCAGACAAAGGCTCCGTCTTTGGGGGACAAGCAATAAACACACAACCAGATGCTGTATGAAATGAGTTGAGAAGAATAAAGCAGGGGCATAGGGAGTGCTGGGAGGGATTGCTGGTTAGACAGAATGGTCAGGGTGTCACTGAGAAGGTGACGCTGGAGCAGAAATGTGGCTGAAGGGCAGCAGCAAGCCTGAGTCCATCTCCAGAAAGGCTGGCCAGGCCCTGGGGCCCGTGCATGCCTGGGGTGTGGCTGCTCAGTTGTAATAGGATCCCTCTGGGCTGCCAGCGAAAACTGAGGAGGGGGCCAGCATGAACCTGCGCAGGGCAAGGCTGTTGCAGTCCTAGGAGATGCTTTGTGCAGGTCCTGCCACGGCACCTACAGAAGCCAGTATTGTCCACACTGCCACCAAAGAGGGGACTCCTCCCTCCTGGACCACGGCTTGTGTGTGTACCCCTCACAACAACTGCTTGTGTCACCCTTTCCTGTGCATGGACTTTACATTTTTTTCCTTTTTTTTTTTTTTAACCTAAACTTGTTCTAGGCATGTCCTTCATATGCATGAAATCACAGTAATATAGTTATGTGCCATGTAATGACATTCTGGCCAACTGAATACATATACCATGGTGGTTGCATAGATTTTAATGGAGCTGAAAATTTCCTATTGTCTAATGAAATCATAGCCATCTTAATGGTATAGCGCAACACGTTACCCGAATACACCTTTGTTCCAGTTGCCTACAGTATTCAGTACAGTAACATGCTATATATGTGTGTAGCCCAGGAACTATAGGGGAACATAATTTGTCACCCCCAGATACAGTTAACCCTTAAACAACACAGGTTTGAGCTTCTTAGGCTCATTCCTAAAGAGGATTGTTCAGTTGACCCCCTTAGCCCAAACCCTGGGCATTCAAGGGTCAACTGTAGGTCTATTTAGCATAAGGATTATTTTCAACTCTGAGGCTCCCCCCCCCCCCCCCCCCCCCCAAACAGCAGCATGGGAGAAGCTCTGAAAACCAAGTAGAAGTTACCCTTCATAAAAGGTATTTACATTTGTAAGGGTGTCTCCTTCAAGTACCTGGAAGGGGGATGGCCTTATCTCTAGAAACTTGCATCCTTATGGGAAGACTAGGACTTAAATCTGCATAACAACCTTACCCTTGTTTACCACTATTTCTGGTAATCTGCCATAGCTGACTCCTCCCACCCCAACATCTTGTCTTCAACTGAGGAAGGTATTTAAGGTGGTGGCTTTAACCATTTTGGTGAGTTACTCAGTTTTCCTGAGTCTTCCATGTATACAGGGGGTTTACGGGTTACTAGACTTTTTTTCTCCTGTGAGTCTGTCTTTTTTACAGGGATGTCTCAGCCAACAGCCCAGAAGGGCAGAGGGAAATTATTTTTCCTCCCCACAGAGCAATACCCTAGGTGTGTAGTAGGCTAGACGGTCTAGATTTGAGTAAGTGCACTCGGTAATGTTCACACAACAACAAAATTGTCAAATGATGCATCTCTTAGAACATAGCTTTTTCATGAAGCAGCACATGACTATATGTAAAACCACATATATCAAAGTACATATATATTGTCTATTTTAATTTGCTTAAATATCTGTTCAAATGTTTGTCTCCCTAAAATGATCCAGCATAGGCAGTCACCCATATTTAGCTTTCCCTGTTAGAACTGTATGACTAGAGGCCTAACTGCTCTGTTCCTCAGTTTCCCCATTTGTCACTTAGGAATAATAATAGTGCCTCCCTCACAGGGTTGCTGTAAGGATTAGGTGAGTTACTGCATGAGGCTAGGGCTCTTCCAAAAGCGATGGACACTGCTGCCGCTGCTATTATTCCTACTTTTACTCCTATTTTGTCCCTATTAACCCCTAAGATACAATTCTTCTTTTTTTAATATATTTTATTGATTTTTTACAGAGAGGAAGGGAGAGGGATAGAGAGTTAGAAACATCCATCAGCTGCCTCCTGCACACCCCCTACTGGGGATGTGCCCGAAACCAAAGTACATGCCCTTGACCGGAATCGAACCTGGGACCCTTCAGTCCGCAGGCCGACGCTCTAGCCACTGAGCCAAACTGGTCAGGGCTAAGATGCAATTCTTATAAGACAGTGATTTGATGGACACACAGTCACTGAGCACCTACTGTGTGCCAGGCCCTGTTCTTTGCAATGGGCAGCCATCTGTGGGGAAGGGCAGGATTGTGCCCCGGCCACTCTTTCCATCTGTTGTCGAGCCTAACTAAATGGGGCTCAGGGAGGGGACAGCCACGCAGGCACAGCCCTCTTTCCTCTGATGCCACTGTCTTTCCCCACCCGTCCCCCATCAGGTCCTGAGCATTCCTCTAACTCCGAATACACACACTCAGAGCCGGACTCCGAAGAGGAAGAAGATGAGGAGGAGGAGGAAGAGGAGACCACTGACGACCCTGAATATGACCCTGGCTACAAAGTGAAGCAGCGCCTGGGTGGGGGCCGGGGTGGCCCATCCCGCCGGGCTCCCCGTACAGCCCAGCCCCCGGACCCCCCAGCCCAGCCCTGCCAGCTCTGTGGCCGCTCATCCCTCGGGGAGGCCCCACCGGGCACTCCACCTTGCCGGCTCTGCTGTCCCGCTGCAGCCCCCCAGGAAGCACCAGCTCCCGAAGGCAGGGTGCGTGGCGAGGGAGAGGGAGAGCCACCTCGGGCTGGGGAGGGCCAGGGCCAGCCCGCTGGGCGGGAGGAGGAGCAGGACGAGGACGAGGAGGGCACCTACCACTGCACCGAGTGCGAGGATTCCTTCGACAGCCTTGGGGAGCTGCATGGGCACTTCATGCTGCATGCCCGGGGTGAGGTGTAGGCCGAGCCCCTACCCAGAAGCTTGGCAGGAAGGGTCAGGTGGGAGGAGGGGGGCTAAAGAGATTGGGTGGGTGAAATGATCCTGGGGGATGGAGTACTGCCTATCTGTGTCGTCTTAGCTGTATGTGTGAGGCCAGAATAAAAGCCAAATTCTGTGTGTCGGTCCAGCGTGTGTTTGGTGTTTGTGTGTGTATGTGTGTGTGCGTGTGTGTGTGTTTTTACACTCCAGCATATGAGGCATACGCCTGGGCATCTGTCTGCCCCTCATTCCCCGGGCTCCTTGTTGAGGGAACTTCAGGTTTGTTGTTGCCTAGATTAACATTTACTAAACACTATGTGTTCAGTGTGGTTTCCATGTATTTACTCATAGAACCCATGATATACAGGCTCAGACACAACAGAATTTTGTTTCTTGTTCACATAATAGCCCAGGGTGGGTATTTCAGGTTGGCAAGCATCCATTTTCATCTAGTAATTTGGGGACCCAGACTATCTCCTTTTATTTTATTTTTATTTTTTAAAATATATTTTTATTACCTTTCAGAAAGGAAGGGAGAGAAAGAGAGAGAAACATCAATGATGAGAGAGACCATTGATTGGCTGCCTCCTGCATGCCCTACTGGGGATCAAGCCTGCAAGATGGGCATGTGCCCTTGACCGGAATCGAACCCGGGACCCTTCAGTCTGCAGACTGACGCTCTATCCACTGAGCCAAACCAGCCACAGCCAGACCATCTCTTAAAGACTGTTGTCATCCATTTGGTCATGCTTGGGAGCTTGGAAAGGTACATGTTCTTTTACAAGCCCTAGCCGAGCCCAGAAGTGGCCTGTACTGCTTGCATTTACGCCACATGGCCACAGCTCACTGCAAGGGAGTCCGGGAAGGCGGCCTAGCCAAGTGCCCAGAAAGCAGAAAACGGTTTGTGGAAGACAGCTCATGTTCTCTGTCACGTCACCTAACAACCTATACAAAGAGGACTTTCATTATAATCATAGTTTCCTGGGTGCCACGTGCTAGCCCAAGAGCTTTATATATGCTGTGTATCTAGGAACTTACAAAAATAGAAACTTAATTATAATCAATTGCCATTTTCCCAGCACTTACAGACATGAGATCATCAGGTCCTTAGAATAACTCCAAGGTAGGGACTGTGATTCATTAATTCATTTCACAAACATCATTTGAGGACCTGTGTGTTAAGCATTGGGAATAAGCAAATGAAATCCTTGTCCTCATGGCTTCTATGGGGGCAGAAAGGGGCCAATGGTGGGGACAGACAGTGAACAAGATGTAGCAGATGGTGGCTGCTGTGGAGAAAAGGCAGAGAAGGGAGTTCTGGGAGGGGGTTGCAGTTTTTTAAAATATGTTTTTACTAGAGGCCCAGTGCACAATGTTCATGTGGGTAAGGTCCCTAGGCCTGGCCAGTGATCAGGGCCGATCTGTGGGGCAACCAGCGGGGTGGTTGGGGGGGTCCCCGCTGGCACCCGCCTTGGCAGCCCTGGCGCCGCCCGCTCACCAGCCCCCCCCCCCCCCACTGCTGCTGGTTGCCTTCCTCTGCGGGGCGATTGGGGGGGCCCTGTTGGCACCCACCTTAGCTTGCCTGGGGCTTGCGGGCTGGGGG
Source organism: Myotis yumanensis (assembly GCF_028538775.1). NCBI lineage: Eukaryota > Metazoa > Chordata > Mammalia > Chiroptera > Vespertilionidae > Myotis > Myotis yumanensis. The sequence goes on from NW_027223774.1 coordinate 14,269,691, forward strand.
TAGCTCTTGCATTGAGCATCTGCCCCCTGGTGGTCAGTGTGTGCCATAGTGACCGGTCATTCCACCGTTCGGTTGATTTGCATATTAGGCTTTTATTATATAGGATTAATTTCAGAGAGGAAGGGAGAGAGAGAAACATCAATGATGAAAGAATCATCCATTGACTGCCTCCTGTACTCCCCCTACTGAGCATTGAGCCTGCAACCCAGGTGCCCTGACCAGGAATTAAACTGTGACCTGATTCATAAGTAGACACTCAACCACTGAGCCACAGTGGGGGTTGCAATTTTATTTTATTTTTTTAAATATATTTTATTGATTTTTTACAGAGAGGAGGGGAGAGGGATAGAGAGTTAGAAACATTGATGAGAGAGAAACATCGATCAGCTGCCTCTTGCACGCCTCCTACTGGGGATGCCCGCAACCAAGGTACATGCCCTTGACGGGAATCGAACCTGAGACCCTTGAGTCCGCAGGCCGATGCTCTATCCGCTGAGCCAAACTGGTTAGGGTGAGGGTTGCAATTTTAAATAGTGTAATCTTCCCTGAGGAGGTGACAGACCTGAAGGAGGGAGGGAGAGGAGGAGCCATGCACATTGGTAGGAAGATCATTCCAGGTAGAAAGAGGCAAGAGTCTGCCAGAATCAGGAAGACCAGAGGCGCTAGAGGAGAAGGAAGGAGGGCAGAGCTGGAGGGGAGCAGGGGGCCAACTCCTTACAACTTTGTCCAAACTTTGGCTTTTGCTCTGAGATGGGAAGTACTAATTCACAGAAGCTTGGCACCAAAGCCGCTTTGAAAATAGAAGCCTAATTATAATGATAGGTACGATTTACTGAGCATTTATTGTGTGCCAATCCTGTTCTAAGGCGCTTTACTTGTGTTAACTCAGAAGCTTGGCAACTAAGAATCTTCAAGAATAGAACCTGAATTTCCACAATGACCATCATTAAGTCATCGCTCACACTGGACCAGGCGGCCCTGGGCTAAGCACGAAGGTAGGGACTGTTATTTATTTATTTATTTATTATATGTTTTTATTGATTTCAGAGAGGGAGAGAGAGAAACATCAATGATGAGAGATAATCATTGATCAGCTGCCTCCTTCATGCCCTCCCACTGGGGATCGAGCCTGCAACCGGGGCATGTGCCCTTGACCGGAATCGAACCTGGGACCCTTCAGTCCACAGACCGGCGCTCTATCCACTGAGCTAAACCGGCCAGGGTGGGACTGTTATTTACTTATTCATTCAACAATGACTTATTGAGCACCTATGAGATGCAGGCACTATTTTGGGAGCTGGGAATAGAATGCTGAACTTGATGAACAAAAAGCATTGCATTTGTGGAAGTTATACTGGGAAAGACAGACAGACACTTTAGATATTTAAGCAAAATATAAAATACACTAGAGGCCCAGTGCACGAAAACTTGTGCACTGGGGGGGAGGAGGTCCCTCAGCCTGGCCTGATCCCCAGGGGATCAGACCTAAGCTGGCAGTCAGACATCCGTTTGACAGCCTGGGAGCCCCTGGGGGATGTCCGACTGACAGCTTAGGCCCACTCCCTGCGGGGAGTGGGCAGGCCTAAGCCGCAATCGGACATCCTTAGTGCTGCTGCTGTCAGCCTGGCTTGTGGTTGAGCGGAGCTCCCCCTATGGGAGTGCACTGACCATCAGAGGGCAGCTCCTGTGCTGAGCTGTCTGCTCCCTGGTGGTCAGTGTGCATCATAGCAACCGGTTGTTCCCCGGTTGTTGCACCGTTAGGGTCAATTTGCATATTTCCCTTTTATTATATAGGATGTACTGTTAGAAAGTGCTGTGGAGGGAAAGGGGATACGAGGGTTGTGTGTGTGAAGCAGTTCCAAGTGGGGTGGTCCAGGAAGGCTTCATGGAGAAGGTGACAGAGCAGAGACCTAGAGGAGGGGAAGGAGTGAGTTTGTGGCTCTCTGCAGGAACAGCAGGTGCAAAGGCCCTGAGGTGAGAGCCTGCTTAGGATGTTTGTGGTAGAGCGCACAGGACCAAGAGGCTGTTAGTGAGGAAGGCAGACCACTATACTGACTTTGGCTTTCTCTCTGAGTCTGAGTCATCATCATAATCTTTAGAAGCACAGGGTCTGCTATCATGATCATTTTACAGCTGCTACACCTGGGGCACAGAGACATTGAGTTATCCACCAGTAACTAGCAGATCCCAGGCTTGATTCCAGACAACTGGATGCAGGGCACATATTCTTAGCCATGAAGCCACCAGAATGGAAGTCTGGCTCTCCCCAGCCACCTTCTGATTTGCAGGAGTGTGTTTAGCCTCCACAAAATTATTGAGGTTTTTCAAGCACGTTGGTTACCAACATTTAAAAATGGGCAGCCCGGCTCGTGTGGCTCATTGGACCCATGATCCAGGAGGTGACTGTTGGATTTGCCAGGATTGCAGGCTTAATCCCCAGTAGGGGGCATGCAGGAGGCAGCTGATCAGTGACTCTCTTATTATTGATGTTTCTGTCTCTCTCCCTCTCTCTTCCTCTCTGAAATCAATAAAAAAAAAATTTTTTTTAATGTCTGATTTGCTCTGGCCACTGTGGCTCAGTTGGTAGGAGTGTCGTCCTGCCAAGGTCGAGGATTTGATTCCCGGTCAGGGCGCATGTGGGAGGCAACCAATCAATGTTTCTCTCCCTCTCTCTAAAAATCAAAATAAAATGTCCTCCAGGCAGATTTCATATAGAAATGGAGGTTTCTGGCTTCTCTTGAAAAACTGTGAGATCTAGATTGCTGAACCCACAATCCCATGGGGCAGTAATCTGATGGAGCTGAGTAAGGTCACCTCCACGTGTTAATATGGGCATTCCCTGCCTTGTGCCCAGTGCCCATCACCTGATATCTAGACCCCTCATACATGCTTGCTTCATTGATTTATGTTACCTGCTTGGCCCCAAAGAACATCTGCATTTGATGCCTGTTACAGGATGTTAGACCAAAGCATCTTTCACCTTTTTTTTTAAGTTTAGTTTTTAGAGGAGGGGAGGGAGAGACAGAGACATCAATGTGAGAAACATTGGTTGGTTACCTCTCCCACGTGCCCCAACTGGGGATCTAACCTGTAACCTGGGTATGTGCCCTGCCCGAATCAAACCTGCTACCTTTGGTGTACAGAACAATGCTCCAACCGACTGAACCACTGGCCAGGGCGACCAAAACATCTTTCAAAACTCATACTTTTCATACTACAAGCTCCAAATCTCAGAACCTGACATTTATCCACTGAAACTTTCGTATCTACTATAGCTTAACATTATGGAATCTCAGAATCATCAAAGCTGAAATGCACAGCTCATTAAAACAACATGGATGGATTTTTATTTCCTGGGACAGCCATGTGTAAGCCCTCCTCTGCCCTAAGACAGGGCTTGCTTTCTGAGCATAGATGTAGAGAATTACCCATTTGTCAGCAAAAATTCCTAAGAATCAGGAGAGCCTGGTAATCAAGAGACCCAGTCTGCTGCCAGTGGGCTCATTCTGTTCCTAGGGGCCCAGCCAGAGTGTGAAACCAAGCTAGGAATTCCAAAGAGGATTTAATACAGGGAATTGGTCACACAGGTGTTACAAGGCTGGAAGTGAAAACATGGAAAAGTGAGATAACCCAGAAATGTGTTTGCAAGAAGCTCCCACCTCTGGGACTGGGATACAGAAAGAGAAGTGAGATGACCAGAACCCAATAGGTGCTTGAAGGGCAGGCTACGTGCGGCTGGTGCAGGGACCACTGACAGGTGCCATGTGCTGGTGCTTAAATCTCAAGAGGGGCACAGTGCCTTGTGCGAGTATAGACAGGTACTGGAGCCTGAGCTGCTGCTGGAGGGGTTCCAGCAAAAGTCCAAAGCAAGTCCTTTCCCCTTCCTCCTACCTTCCTTCTGCCCATATCTCTCATGGCAGAACTTAAGGAAGCCAGCTCTCTAAGGCAGGCTGCAGGCCAAGAGACACTAGGCAAACACATTGTCAAGTATTTTTTAATTCTCTTTGGTAAGCACTGTCCTAAGTGTAGAGATGAAGCAGTTGCCCTCAGGAGCTTGGATTCCAATACAAGGACACAGATAATGAAATAAACAAGTGTGATAATTTCAGGTGTTGAAAAGCGGTGGGAAGAAATTAAATCAAGGTAAGGGTTGGAAGTGCTACTTTAGCCAGTCAGGTCAAGGAAGCCCTCTCTGAGGAGGTGGCACATGTTGAAACCAGAATAACGAGGAGGTAGCTTTGCAAAGTTCTGGGTAAGAGCACTTCAGGCAGAGGGAACAGCAAGTGCAAAGGCCCTGAGGCAGAAGCCAAGCTGGCTTGTGTAGCTGGAGAGAGGTGAAGCGGACAGAGTGATGGAGCTGAGATTGCTTAGTGGGCTGGGACTCAGTTATTGTTGGGTTCTGTGGGCCTGGGGAAAGTATTTGGAAGTCATTTATGGGATGCCTTTGGAGGGTTTTAAATGAGAAGTGGCATAAGCTGATTAACATGCACAGGAGTGGTCTGTAATAGAGACTGGAAGGGGGGAGTCATAGCAAGGGGATCCGTTAGGAGAGTAGGGCTGGGGGAAAGTAATCAGATTCTTCAGGAATTTAGAAGTAGAGTGGAGGGTTTACTAATACAATGGCAGTTATGGTGGAGGTAGGGGACTGCAGGGGACCCACTTTAAGTTTGCAACTCCCATTTGTCGTCCAGGTGGCTGTATCTCATGGAGAGAAGTCTGGGGTTTGGGCTGAAGATAGATTTGGGAGTCACCAGTGACACTATAGAAAGTCTTAGGAACCTATGACATCTGGAGAGTATAGAGAGAACAGAAGCCAAGGGTATACTTGGGCAGGCAGCTGTCTCAGGAGAGCATGTGGGATTAAATCCTTAGGTTTGTCAGGGGGGTGTGTAGGGCTGCTGGAGAGGGGTGGGGGGTATGAAACACCTGGGTCAGAAACTTCTGGGCTCTTACCATATGCCAGAGGAAATGTTTGGCCTTGTTAAAGTTGGTATCTTAGAAAACATTGATGGCCAAATGACTACAAACCAGTTTCTCCATAAGTCACTCCAAAAAAGAGATACAGGTTAGCTAGCCCTGCCCCAAATCCTACACACACAAACATCCCTGTTACAGGTAGTATTTCCCAGGGCGGAAACCCTGCATCCAGCCACAGAGTAGGTTGTATGTCTATTAGAGAAGGGGTTGGTAGACTTTTACTGTAATGGACTGTATGGTAACTATTTTAGGCTTTATAATCTCTGTTGCAGCTCCTCGAATCTGCTGTCCTATGTGAAAACAACCATACACAATAGGTAAATGAACAAGCATGACTGTGTTCCAATAAAACTTTATTTGCAAAATCAGGAGGTAAGCTGGATTTGGCCATAGTTTACAGACACCTGCCTTAGGCTATACATTTTGCTGCATGTGACAAGAGACCCAAGCTAACGGCAGCTTAAACAAGATAGAGGCTTATTTCTCTCTTATATAACAGTAGGGAAGTGGGTGTTCTCGGGCTGATACGATGGCACTGCTGCATGAAGTTGCTCTACCATCCCACCTGTTGCTCTCATGGTCCAAAATGACTGGATACTATGTCCACATTTCAGGCAGAAGGTGGAAGAAAGGCATGTCCCTTTCTGAAGCTTGAGGACTCTACCCAGGAATTTAGCCAGAACTTAGTCACAGGGCCACAGCTAGCTGCAAGAGAACCTGGGAAATGTGGTCTTTGTAGCCATCATGTGCCTAGCTAAAAATTGGGAGACAGCTATCAGTCACTACCACATCCATCCCACCTGTGGGCTTTAAAAACATCCCTCAATTTAAATGAGTCTATGATTATTGTATACAGGGCATCAACCATTGTGTCTAGGGGCAGGGCAGGTAATGCAAGGAGTTAAATTGGCCACTCAGCTGAGGATGGGCTTTTCAAGAGCTGAAAATAGGATCTTAATGGGAAATCTCCCAATGTTGGCCAAATACAACAGGAAACAGAAGGTATCTCTGTTTGATTCCAAACCAGTTTCCTCATAGGGCTACGGCCTGAGATCCCCCTCCTCATGCCCTTCTTATGTACTCTGGGGATTTCTGCTGAAAAACCAGAGTTCCTTGTTTAGCTATTTTAATGTAGAGCTTTTCTGTTTTTAGATACTGTTAGTTTATTTGTGTCATTTCACCTACACATATACAAAATATCCCATGACCAGAATGGTGCATAAAATTATTTAAATTATCTGGGGTGGGAGGACAAAGCCACCCAATGCCATGGCCCCTCGAGTGGGAAAGGCTGGGAGAGGGTGGGGAGAAGACAGATTTGAACTGCACCCCCACATTACTCCGTACAGCTCCTAACTTCGCTGCCCATCCCCAAAGACTGGAGCTGCTCCATGTCTGGGGCCCATCTGGTGGCTTCACAGGCCAGCAACACTCACCTTCCCGGCCCCCAGTCAGGCACAAAGCCAGGGCAATTTGCTCCTACAGCCCATGGCATCCATCTGGGAAGAATTAAAGGTGATTACACAATCCACAGCTGCTTATGATTTCAAACTACTTAAGTGGGAATGAGGGAGATAAAAATAATTTTCCCTCTTACATATATTTTTTAACAAAAGATCTCACAATTGTCTGATTTCACCTAAGGCCTTTCTGTCCTCCAAGAGCATATTCTGGGTTCTATTTATCAGGAGCCCTTTGCCTTTCCAGCAAACTCCTCCAAGGGCCCATCCTATTATTAAAGGTAGGTCCCACCAGCCACAGAGCCCCCTTTGCCCTGGGGAGGGCTGAAGCTGCACCCAAGGGTCCCCACGGGCACACCGGATGTAGTGTTGATGCAGCCCAGCTTCCTGGGCAAAGTCCTGCCCACATTCAGTGCAGGCAAAGGGGCCAGGAGGGAAGCGAGCTTCATGCACCTGGCGGTGCCACCTCAGAGAAGCGGCCTGCCGAAAGGTCTTGCCACAATCAGGGCAGGGGAAGGTGGTCTGGGCAATGGTGGGTGCAACCGTCAGGGAAAGCCTGGTAGCAGGACTGTGGCTGCGCTGGTGGGCGATCAGGGCCGTGGAGGAGAGGAAGGAGCGGGCGCAGGTGAAGCAGACGAAGAGCGCCCCCTGCAGCTTCTGGGCCACGAAGTCGGCTGGGTGCTCCCGCTTCATGTGGCACTGCTGGAACTTGGAATTGGCGAAGGTGATGAGGCAGCGAGTGCACGGCAGGGCCCCCAGATGGCCTGAGGGACGTGGGGAGAGGGCGGGGGAGGCCAGCAAGAGTCTCCAGGACTTCTCCCACGCCCAGCATCATGCCAACAATGAACATTCAGTGCTTACTATGTACCAGGCTGTGTGCCAGGGCTGGACAGCAGTCCAGGCAAATTATTATTGGACCTGTTTTATGGATAAGCAGACTGACGCTCAGAAAAGTTAGGGAACTTGCCCACAGTCATGAGGTTAGGAAATGAAATGGAGTTAGGACTGGAACCCAGGGAGTCTGTCCTTCCAATACAGCTGTGTGATCAGAGCACAGCCTCTGGAGACGGGCTGGTTCTACCATTTCCCAGGCAGATACAATAGTTTCCTCATCTGGAAAATGGGGTCATACCCCCATCAGTATTTACCTGATAGGTAAGCAGTACATGAATGAATTTACACAAAGTGCTTAGAACTCTCTACACAGTGGTTTGTAATTATTACTGTTAGGAGAAAAGCAGCCCCACAGCCAGGACCTGGCCTGGCACTATGATAGGCTTTGGCATTGTCCTGTTGAACATAAACTATTTTACAGAAAATCATCAGACAAGGCCACACTGACTGAATCAAGCCAACAATGGGAGGGCGGCCACAGAGTCTGCGAAGCTGCCCCAGGAACCGGAGCTGTCATATCCCCTCCTTTTCCACTTCCCGTTGCAACCAGTAAAGGCATTTGTCCCGTTTTAGGTGGGGGAAAAAGACAAGATGATGCCATAATTGCATCTGAACACAGACAAAACATTAATATTGTCCAAGCCACAAAAATGACCAAATACCTCGTCCTGGGTAATATGAGTGGTGACTGCTGGTTTACCAGTCACAGCTTGTGCCCTGCTTGTTCCTCTGCCTTCTAGGTAAGATTTCTTAAGATAGCCAACCAGAGTTGCCCTGATTCCTGGCACCATCCAATCCAGAGCAAAACCCTCCCCAAAATCACCCACCACAGACTCCAATCCTATAAGCAGTTGGTGCCCCCGCAGTGTGTGTGCTTCCTCAGCGCAGTGAGCAATAAACCAACTTGTGGACTACAGGTGTGTTCCTGCGGGTCTTTGGCTGGAGGGCATTGACTCTGGCTGTCACCGTTACAAATACTTAACCTCTCTTTGCCTCAGTTCCCTCAACTGAAAGTGATAATAATGAATTTCATAGGCTCTGTGAGGACTGGATAGGATAACAGGTGCTAATGGCCTAACACAGTGGTAGGCAAACTGCGGCTCTTTGATCCCTTGAGTGTGGCTCTTTCACAAAATACCACGTGCGGGCGCGCACGTACAGTGCGACTGAAACTTCGTGGCCCATGCACAGAAGTCGGTTTTCGGCCTGGGCGAGTCTGTTTTGAAGAAGTGGTGTTGCCGAAACCGGTTTGGCTCGGTGGATAGAGCGTCGGCCTGCGGACTGAAGGGTCCCAGGTTCGATTCCGGTCAAGGGCATGTACCTGGGTTGCGGGCACATCCCCAGTGGGAGATGTGCAGGAGGCAGCTGGTCGATGTTTCTCTCTCATCGATGTTTCTAACTCTCTATCTCTCTCTCCCTTCCTCTCTGTAAAAAATCAATAAAATATAAAAAAAAAAAAAAAGTGGTGTTGATATTTGGCTCTGTTGACTAATGAGTTTGCCGACCACTGGCCTAACACATAGTAGGCATTCAGCGGGAGCGTTGCTATTATGTCAAACTGGCTACTTTCATTACCCTCAAGTTTTCATCTTTTCTGCCGCTAACCTACATAACAGCCCTTTGTGGTGAGCAGAGGTGAATAATGGCAGACCTTTTTCACAGATGGGGAGGCCACGTCCCAAGTGGCACTGCAAGTCTGCCCAGAGTTGGAACTGGAGCCTGGGGTTCCTCTCCGTCTCCGTTGTATCCCAGCCACATCTCCCATCCCAAGCCTCTCTGGATGCCACTGTGTCCCTCTGAACTGCATCCCATTCATACTTGTGTGGACAGAGCAGGGTGGGTACATCTGAGCGTAATAAGGGCAAGGCTGGGGAGTGGCAGTTCCTGGTCGGGCTAGCTCCCCAACAGGCAAGTCCCTACAGCGCCTTGGCCATTGAAATGCAATAGAAATCCTTTTAGCATCAGTTCCTGCGCCCCACCCTCTGGCCAGCTGTACTCACGGATGTCAGCCTCCTGCACTGCGGGGACTCCTCTCTTTTGCCGAATCCAGCTGCTCCATGGTCTCTTCGGGAAGCGGGTCCTCCATGGTGACTAGGACCCCTCTGGTCAAGAGAGGAGCACGCATGACAACAGGAAATCAAAAGACGCAGCTCATCTGTCACCAGCCCGAGAGCCCACTAATCTTATGACCTTGCCAGCCTTTGACCCCGTGAGATACCATCTCCTTGAACTCTAACCTGATGGAGCTCTCACTAGAGAAACGTCAATCCCCCCCGCCCCAAAGATTCGACTCCTGGGTTTGTGGCTCCCCTTAGAGCCATCCCACCTGTGTGAGACCCAAGACCGACAGCAACTAGCTCCCTAAACTCAGGGCGCGGAACCCTTGATCTGACACCATCCTTGTCCCCGTCTCTCCCACATTCCTGAGGCAGGTGGTGGTACCCACGCTCTAGCCCGCCTCTTCCCTGTAGACAGCCTTCTCCAACATCCTTACACTCTTGTTCCACCCCGAGGCCCCGCCTCCGCGCGCTTTCAGCTGGGGGTCCCGCAGCCTCGAGCACCGCCCTCGGCGCTCCCCTCCCCACGTGGGCAGCCCCCGCCTCTGCTTTGCTCCAAGCAGCAGAAAGGCTGCCTTTCGTTGCGCCTGTCAGTGGCTCGTCACAGCTCCGCCCCCGGCAGGGAAGCCGGGTGGGGCCCGCCGAGTCTCTGGGTACCCGTGGTTTCCACGTTCTTTCGCCTGATGAGCCTGTCGAGGCCGAGATCCTGGATTGCCATCCGGCAGTGATGCAGTCGTGCCACTCGGTCCTGAAAATAGCAGGAAGGGTCCTTCCCTGCACCGGGGTGCGGCCTGATGACGCTGCGAGCCACCCGAGCCGCACAGACCTGAGCCACTGCACACGTGTGGCCGGCGCTCCTGGCGCGCAGGCGCCCTGGCTCCTCATTGTTCCAGGTTCTGCGGCCGCGCGGGGGTGGGGGGAGGGAGGGGAGGAGCAAGCTCCCGGGGCCATTCTGCGCAGGCGCCGCGGAGGGCTGTGTCCCTGAGATCTCACTTCCATGGCACCGCCTCCTACAAGGAGTGACGTCAGGTCAGAGCTTCCCGAACACGTCTGGAGGTCCCCAAACCCCGGCGCTCCAGCCGCTTCAGTCCCGGGCCGTCCGACTTCTCAGCGGCGGACCGGCCACCGGCGACAGCGCGACCATACCCTCCGGCTGTTTGCTCGGTTGGTGATTGGGAAGGGAGGGGTGAGGGATTAACAATAAACGTGTCCCTGCGGGAGGAGGAGGGCTAGAGGCCGGATTTCTGAGTTTTTGAAATAGAAAGGGAAACGCATCCATCAAGAGGACTGGAGAGGACTCCGGGTCCCTGGGGAGTAGGGTCTCGGCGCTGGATTTCTCGGTCCCTGGGCGTGATCCCCGAGAATGGAAGAAGGGGACAGGGTGGAGGACTGAAGTCTAGGGCCAGAGTGGGATTACAGCCAAGAACACGGCCGGGTGCCCCCTGACTCCGGGCTTCCCCGTCGCTTGCTTTCCAGCTATGCCTCTACCTCGGGGTGACGTCACCGCCCTGTTCCTGGGGCCCCCGGGTGCGGGGAAGTCGGCGCTGGTTGCCGCGCTGTGCAACAAGGACGTGGAGGTGGTGGAGATCCCCGATGGGCGGCCAGACCCCGCACTCCCCAGCCTGCGAGCTGCGGGCCCAGGCCTCTTCCTGGGTGAGCTGAGTTGCCCACCCGCTGCGCCCGGGCCCTGGGCAGCGGAGGCGAACGTGTTGGTCTTGGTGCTGCCCAGCCCGGAGGGGAACGACGAGCCCTTGGCCCCAGCGCTGGGGGAGGCAGCGCGGGCCGCACTGGCCCGAGGAACCCCGCTGCTGGCTGTGCGGAACCTCCGACCCGGGGATCCACAGAATGAAGCCCAGGCCCGCGATCAGACAGCGGCCCTCCTGGACAGCGCTGGGTTGGGAGCTGTGCCTGTCTATGTGCTGCAGGCGGACTGCGACGGCTGCGAGGAGCTGGAGCGCCTGCGGGCGGCGCTGCGGAGCCAGGCGGAGGCACTGCAGAGGTGAGCCCGGCGTTTCGGGGTGGGTTGGGGAGGCCTGGTCTTTTAATGCAGACTTCACCCCAGAGGTGCTCTTTAAGTCTTCCAGACCCCGCCCTCAGCGAGTTTGCAGCAAGCCTTAATGAAAACTGCTCCCAAATCCAAGAATCCAGGCCCCGTCCCTCAGCGGTGCTCCAATCCAGCAAGCGGCCCTGCTTGATCCTCTTTTGTTAGATAGGCCCCGCCCTAGCCGGGGGCCAGCAAGAGCTCAGGACCTGTCATCCAGGTCCCGCCTCCTGAGTGCTCTGAGGTCACAAGCCCCTCTCCCTAATAGGAATTCTAGAAGAGGCCGGGACCTATCCCCCAAATACTGCCCCCATGCAAAAGTGTGAAGAAGGGCTCACTCTTCCACACAAGCTAGTGATCCTCACAAAGATTTTACCTGAAGGCTTGCAGTCTCAAATCTTCCTCATCCTCCCCATCTGCATGGTTCTCAAGTGACCCCAGTTGCCCTAAAGCCACACCCTCAGGGAGCTTCATTATTTCTGGGTACCCTCCCCCATTGCCATTCTTTAATCTCCTCTCATTTTTGTGCCCACTTGCTGGCTGCCCTCCTGAATTTTCTCCGCCAGCTGCCTCTGGCTTAGGGAGGGGCAGCCTCTCCTCCAGTCCCACTGCTCCTCTATTTTCCTTAGCCACGTCCCACTGGTAAGAACTAGTAGGTGAGATTTCTCCCTGGTCTTTCCTCCTGTCCTTACACCCAGTGTCAGAAAAGAGCCCCCTTGGTGACCTTGCCCATTTCGAATAGTGAATAGAGCTACACTTTCATTTAGTCCACAATACAGTGCTGATTCTGTCTTTGCTCCAAGCCCTGCCTGCCCAGTGTTTTGCCCCACCCAGCACAGCCTTTTCTTACCCTTGCTAGTCCCTAGGAAAAGCCTCACCCCAAAGACTCTATGCTGGGGAAGACTTAGCTGGGTCTGGTTTTCAGCCCTGTCGGAAACCTAAGCTCATTCAAGCCACCCCATCCCTGCTTTAAATCTCTCCCTTTTCATCTTAGCCCTGGTTTCTATTTGCTGGGACATCAACTGGCCCCCTCCCTCGCCTGCTCCTTCGTCACTCAAGGTTATTCAGAAAGTTCCACATTTGTCATCATAGCCCAGTCCTGTCCCCTAGCCCAGCTCTCTGCCCCTCTTCTGCCTTTGATCCTATCCCTTCCTGTCCCCACAGGCTCCTGCCACCGGCTCAGGATGGCTTCGAGGTGCTGGGAGCAGCTGAGCTAGAGGCTGTACGAGAGGCCTTCGAAAAGGGTGGCCTGGAGGCCGCGCTCTCCTGGGTTCGTGCTGGCCTAGAGCGACTGGGTAGCGCCCGCCTGGACCTGGCCATAGCCGGCACTGCTGACACGGGCTTTGTGCTGGACATGCTGCTTGGGCTGGACACCGGGGACCCAGGTGCTGTGCCTGCTTCGCCACCCACTGGGCCCACACCCTACCCGGCCCCGGAGCGCCCCAATGTGGTGCTCTGGACCATCCCTCTGGGCTCTGCGACTACTGCTGCCGCCCCCCACCCAACCCACTACGACGCCCTCATCCTGGTCACCCCTGGAGCCCCCACTGAGGAGGACTGGGCCCAGGTCCGGCCCTTGGTGCTACCGGATGCCCCGTTGGTCTGTGTGCGAATAGACGGTGAGGGCGAGGATCCGGAGCCTCTGGAAGAAGAGGAAAAGGCAGAGAAGCCCAGCAGGGAGAGCGTAGAGAACGCAGGTGGAGGGGGGTGGGAGGAGGCACGCAGCGAGTCGCAGAAAGCAGGCAGTGAGAGTTCGCAGCAGGCTGGCGGCAACGCGAAGCAATCGGGCAGTGGGGACTCTGAGCGCGCGGCTGCCTGGAGCCCTGAGGACGAGACGTGGGAGGTGCTGGAGGAGGCGCTGCCACCGGTGTTCCCCTTGCGGAGGGGCGGACTCCCCGGGCTCTGCGAGTGGCTGCAGCGCGCGCTTCCCCCAGCCCAGGCGGGCGCGCTGCTGCTGGCGCTGCCACCCACGTCCCCGCGTGCAGCCCGAACCAAGGCTGCGGCGCTGCGGGCTGGGGCGTGGCGGCCGGCTCTGTTGGCTAGCCTGGCGGCAGCTGCAGCACCGGTACCCGGGCTCGGCTGGGCCTGTGACGTGGCCCTTCTGCGCGGTCAGCTGGCAGAGTGGCGGCGGGCGCTGGGGCTCGAACCCACAGCGCTGGCTCGGCGCGAGCGCACGCTGGGTTTGGCTCCCGGGGAGCTGGCCAAGCGGACGCACTTCCCCGGCCCAGTCACTCGCGCCGAAGTGGAGGCGAGGCTGGGGGCATGGGCCGGCGAGGGCACTGCAGGGGGAGCCGCGCTGGGGGCGCTCTCCTTCCTGTGGCCCGCAGGCGGCGCGGCGGCCACCGGTGGCCTGGGCTACCGCGCGGCCCACGGCGTCCTGCTGCAGGCGCTGGACGAGATGCTGGCTGATGCGGAGGCAGTGCTGGCACCCCATGCGCCTGCTCAGTGAGAGGTGGGATGAAGGCCAGGGCCACCCGGGTGCTCCGCCAGGGGCTGAGGACTCCCAAGTCCGGTTTAGAGGGAGGGGTTTAGGGGTCCGGACTCTGGCCTGGGGTGTCTGGGCCTCAGATAACAGAGCAAGTGTGTCGCCAATCCGAATCCTGGATGCTTGAGGGGATTGAGCCTGGCTATTGGTTGGGATATGTGACTTCTAGTCACCCGGATTCCTAGGTCTTGGAGGGGAATCGAATCTGGGAGTCAGGACTCCTGATTTCTCTGGGGATCATGGGGCAGGACCCCTAGCCGTGTGTCCTGAAGGGAGTTGAGCAGTTGGACTCTAGAAGGGAGTAGAAAGTGGATGTCTTGGACATCTAGTCCTCCAGGGGTAGGTGGTGTGGAAGCCCTGATTCCTGGTGAGGGACTTGTCTGTGGTAATGGGGGTTCCAGAATGGAGGAAGGGATCCGGGTACTCCAGGGAGCTGGAACTCTTGGACTTCTAAGGCACAAAGGGATATGGGGTGTCGGCTTTCTAGGGGGAAAGATGCAGTGGGCTGTGAACCTTCATGGGGGGAAGGGCAGGCGGGGGGCTCAGACTCCTGGCTCCCAGGAGGGCTGTGGAACATGGTTCCTAATTCCTGGGTGCTGGGAGGTCTGCATCTGAGGAGGGAACAGGGCTGTGTGACAGAACTAGAAACCCTCCGGTCTCTCTTAGGGAGGAGAGAGATGTTCAGTATTTGCTCCTGGAGGAGGGGGACCCCAGCATTTGCGGGGAGGATGGCCACACAAAAGTGAGGGGAGGAGGTAAGGGGCCTGGCGGGCTCTGGGGGGTGGCCAGGCACCAGGAATGAGGCTTTCTGGCAATGGAAGGGCAGGAACCCCTACCTCAGAGGTATCTCCTGCAAATCCCTGATGGGCTTGGGTCCTGGAAACCGCCCCTGTGTGACTTTGGGAAGGGGTAAGACCGCCCCCGTTTCATAGGTGCTGGGTGAGTGGGGAGCTCTCTGGGCAGTCTGTTCCTCTGTCTGTTCCTCTCCTTTAGTGGCTTCTAGTTTTGGACTTGATTTCTGCTGTCATTAAACCTGAGCCCTTCCTGGCCTTGGTACTTTTGTACATCTGCCTTTGTGGAGAAGCAGCTGTACTGCTGCACTAATCCAGGCCTTCCTGTGTTGGCACCCTGGGTGTACACAGAGAGTGCCGCAGTGAGCAAGGGACCCAAAGGACAGCTGGGCAGGTGTTCCAGCCTGTGGGGATGGGCCACAGTGAGGCAAAGGCAGAGCCGTATGCCTGGGATGTTTTAGGCTGCACCTGCATGCAGAGGAGCAGCCACAGGGCACAGAATTCTTCAGTGTCAAAAACAGCAAGTGTGTGTGTGTGTGGGGGGGGGGGAGACCAGCAAGGGGGACCCGAGAGGCCATCCCGTAGAACCACTTCTGTGATAGTCGGGGAGAGCAAAGCTCAGAGAGGGCAGATTCTAGGCCCCACAGCACACAGAGAGGCTGTGTGGCCTGGCCCCCGCCTTTTCTCATTGCCTCACCCCATCCCCCAACCAGCTTGCTAGATCTTCCTTCCGATGCTTGAGTGGGCCCTCTGGGGCCCTGCCTCAGGACCTGGGAACTTGTTCATTCTGCCTAAAATTTCCACGAGTGGCTCCTTCTGTCAATCAGGTCTCAGCTCAGATGTCCCCTCAGAGACCTTCCCTGATCACTCTAACTGAAGTAGCTCACCCCCCCCCCCCCCACTCAAATACTCATCTCAGCTGGTCAATTTTCCTTGTAGCAATTATTACTGTAGAAAATTATTTATTTATTTACCCATTATTAGCTATTATCCCCTTGTCTGTCTTGTTCTATGCTGTACCCACAGCACCCAGAAGAGTGCTTGACACACAGTAGGTGCTTAGTAAATATTTATTACTTTAATTTATTAGTCAGTGGCAGAACTAGGACTGGAAATGTAGATTGTCAGTCTCTTGCCACAAGACAGGGAAAAGGATTGAGATGAGGAGAGAAAGTGCCTGTCTGAGGTCAGGGGACCTGGGAAGCCAGCACAGCTTTGCCACCGTCACCCTGGGTGACTTGGACCAGTGCCTTATTCTCTCATCTGTGAAATGAAAGTGCTGGATGACAACCATAACTTCTGAGGTCCCATTTCCTGTGACAGCTGAAGACAAGGCTAACTGATCTGAGGGCCAGAGGCTTGAGGGCTGGCTCCACCCGCCCCCCCTCTCCAGCTTGAACTCCCACCACTGGCACAATTTGTCCCTTTCAAGTGGAGATGGTGGAGATGGGTAAAAGCATTTGGCTCTGTACAGAATGGCTCCAGGCATTGTCAAAGCTCTCAGTCTGGGGGGAATACAATTCTACTAGTATAGCTCTAGGATCAGACAGTCCTGCTGACTTTGGGGGTGACCTGGGGCAAGTCACTCAGCAAATGGTGTCTACCTTGCAGGGTTATTGTGAGAATTCAGTGTATATGTAGGTACATGCATTCTCTCTCACATGTCAACATACTGCACCCCCTCCCCCCGCCCCCCGAGAAGCCTGGCACACTGGGAGCTCAAGAGGTAGTCTGGTTGCCCTTGCCCACACACCCTCAGCCCCGGGCAACATCAAGATGACTCTATTCTGGTTGCTTTTGCTCACAGAGTGCCCTCTTTTTCTGTCATTTTGACGCCATCTCTGATTTGGTCCTGTCTGACATCTCTGCTCTCTGCTCCAGATTCCCTTTGCCCGTATGCCAATGGGGATCATGCCAGAGATCATATCTGAGAAAGCAAGACCCAGTTTTGTTTGCGTGTGTCTCTGGTGTTGGTGAGTGCTGGTTGTGTTACTGTATATAATTGTATATTGGCACTCTCGAGTGTCACAACTACCTTTTGGAGTGGTTGCCTTTTAAATCGTGACTTTTGATGGCATTTGACTTTTAGACTTCGTGGAGGCATAACGTTGCTAGTTGACACAGAAAAGACTGTGTCTCCCTGTGGACAGATCACTGGCTGCCATGGGGGTGTGTCTACGTGGCACCTTCAGCCTGGAAGACCCTCAAAGGCAAGAATTCAAGGAAATGTATGATGAATCTCCGTGTTGCCATCTGCCAAAAACAGAATGGGCACAAAGAACTCGAGCATCGATCCCATCTCAGCACCTTAGCTGAGTTCCCTACATTTCTGGATAATGATGGAAGGACTTGTCCATTGGGGTGGAGAACCATGAAAGGGTGAATCGAGTGTGTGGCTGGCCTGTGGTGCTTTTTGGAGGAGTGAATAAAGATGAGTAGAAATGCCATTCTGTGTCTGTTCTTTTGGGATTTTAACTGGAGCTGGAAGCCTGGACTTGTGGGTCTAAGGGAGGAGGGAGCCAAGGCTGGGGACACCTGGGTCCTGGAAGGGGAAGGACAGTGGGGTTTCTGTACAGGAAAGCTTCCCTTGGGCTGGAATAAAGAGACTATCTGGCCCGGCCAGCATGGCTCAGTGGTTGACCATCGACCTATGAACCAGGAGGTCACAGTTCCATTCCCAGTCAGGTTAGGGCACATGCCTGGATTGTGGGCTCGATCCCCAGTGTGGAACCTGCAGGAGGCAGCAATCAATGATTCTCTCTTATCATTGATGTTTCTATCTCTCTCACCTTTTTACATCCTCTTTGAAATCAATAATATATATATATATATTTTAAAGAGAGGGACTATCTGTATCTGAGTTTTGCCTCCCTGGGGTTGGGGTGGACAAGTGACTGTTTTGACCTTTGTTGGGGCTTGTGATGGTAAAGTATCTTAAATCGAACCTGCTTGGTCCATTAATGCCTCCAATTTGTTCAGCCTCTCTGTAGCCATGCCCTTGGATAGTCCCTTCTCATTCTGACTCCAAACCTGGCCACGTGACAATAGGAAACATGATTCGAGCAGAGGCTTGGGAAGTGCAACAGGAAACCTTGGATAATCTGCTGGGTCATAAGAGATGTGGCCCAGCCCTAGCCGGTTTGGTCAGTGGATAGAGCGTCAGCCTGTGGACTGAAGGGTCCCAGGTTTGATTCCGGTCAAGGGCACGTGCCTGGGTTGCGGGCTCAATCCCCAGTAGGGGGCATGCAGAAGGCAGCCTGTCAGTGATTCTCATCATTGATGTTTCCATCTCTCCCTCTCCCTTCCTCTCTGAAATCAAAAATACATTAAAAAAAAAAAGAGAGATGTGGCCCAGTCAGCCTTGACAGCCCAATCCACAGCCTGACAACCCTCCAAAACAGAGCTGCCTAGCTGGCAGGCAAATGAACCCAGCAGGGACCAGCTGAAGAACCACCCAACTGATCCCAGACCAAATTGCTGACCCATAAAACCATGAGCAAAATTAAAGGTGATTGTTCTAAGCCACTGAATTTTAGATGGGTTTATTACACAGTAAACGATAGCTAATACAGGCTTGTTCCTTCTCTCTGTGACGTGGTCTCTTTCCCCCCCTCAACATGACCAATTAAATAAAATCTTAAGCTCTGCCACTTTTTACCTGTGTGAACGCCAATGTAACATCCCTCTGAGCCTCAAATTCTTTTCCTGAAAACAGGAATGAGAATAATAGTGCCTCTCACATGAAGTTGTGAAGATGAGAAAGTGCCCCTAAGAGCCCAGAGTGGCCACTGATGCTGTCTCTTATGAAACGTGTCCATGTCACAGGATAGGGTTGCACTCCTGGTCCCTATGGGGTTTGGTGGGGCCATGTGACCAGCTCCATCTGAAGAGCTGTGTCAAGTCATTTCTGAGTCACGGCATTTAACCACCCATGTGACTTTCCTGTGCCCAGAGATGGGCAGTGTTCAAGTTGGTGGCTGCCTTAGGATGATAAGCAGAACACCTGTGGGTGGTGCCAAACACAACACGTAGGTGAAGGAAGAATCAAACTCTTGTGAGTGGGTGCTTGTTCAACACATACCATTCCTCTCCCTCCCACTGGAGGGGAGGATACATCCCTGCTCCCTGAAGGTCGGCTTTGACCGTTTGATCTACTTTACTCGGTGAAATGTTAGCAGACCTGACCTCGGCAGGCGCTTTCAGTGCACTTGGCTTTTGTGCTCCTGTGACCTGCCAGGGAACCACTAATCCCAGAGGTTTGTGGAACCCCAAAGAGGAGAACTTGAATCCTCCCGAAACTAGAGCCAAATCAGCCAAAGCGTGACCAGGAGCAGAGCCACCTCAGCCTCCCACAAATCCTTCGGAAAGAAGAATGCTTATTGTTATGTCTGGTTTGAGATGCTTTGTTACACAGCATGCCTGCACGTGAGTTGACTAATACCACTTTGTTGTTTTAAACCAATAAGATTAGGGGCTTCTTTGTTACTGTAGCATAATCTAGCCTGTCCTGATCAAGGACAAACGTTTAGCACCTGCAGACTAATGGCCATTCAGTAAGTGGCAGCCATTATGATGATTGCTACTTACTCAGGCATATTATCTCTAGAAGCAACACTGCCTGAAAGGTGCTGGGCATTGCACTAAGTATTCTTTTTAGTTATTATTATTATTATTATTATTTTATGTCACTCTTACAACTCTATGAGGTTATAACTATTAATATCCACATTTTGCTGACATGAAAGGCAAAAAGAGGGCAAGCTTACTCAGAAGTGATCATGACTCTGATCCTCCCTAGGGGTTGACCCAAGGCAAATGACACCCTAATCTGTGCCTCAGTTTGTTTATCTGTAAAATGGGGATAATAATATCAATGGTAGAGTTGCTGTGATTATGAAATGAAGTACAGCATGGAAAACATTTAGCACAGGGACTCAGCATGGAGTAACCCCTTAATGAAAGTAGGGTCCCCCCCCGCCCCCCCGCCACTCTCTCTACAACACACCTCCCTGCGATGCATCATGTTACAAAGACTCAGGCTTGCTCAGTTAATCTGTTTAATTGTAGGCACACAGGGAGCTGCAGGCTGAGGACAGATGGGGACCTCAAGCCACCCCTTCCTCAGTTCTTCACTCGCCCCTGCCAGAGATCTGGGGGGCTGGAAGGCAGTCTGCTCGGCGGAGGAAGTAGAGATAGGAGGCTGAGGGCACCTCAGCGCCAGGCTTGGTATTGCAGGCACTCTCTGTGGCACAGCCTCGAGTGGCAAACCTGGTGTTGATGATACCTGGGAGGGGGGTTTCAGAATGGAGTCAGGGCCCCCAACTGCTCCTTTCTCACAACCTAGAAATCTTGGTCCTGCCACCTCCTCACCCAGTTCTCTGGGGCCACCATCTCCCCTAAAACCTGGAAGCATTGGCTTCCTCCAGTTCTGGGGCCCCTGTGCCCTCCTTCCGAGAACCAGCTGCCCCTCACCAGCCTGCACTTTGCCAGCGAAGTAGATGCAATGGGTTTCCTGGCCAACACAGCGGGCTGCCTGGGTCCCCGGGCACGTCTCCTGGAAGGGTACGATGCAGGCGGGACACTGGAGGCCATTCTCAGTACGGTTGTTCTGGGGAGCTGGGAGGAGGGTGGAGTACAAGGTACAGAGAGATGTTTCCGAAGCCCTCCCCCGCAATCTCACAATAACCCCGAGGAACAGCGGTTATGGACCCTGCATTTACAGGAGCAGAAACGGGCTCGAGCAAGGTGCTTGCCCATTGTTACAGCGCACAGATGAGCGGTGGGCGAGGGCACATACACTGGCTGGAGAGACTCATGAGGCCGGGGTGAGCTGGCACTTACGGGGCACCGAGCCCTGATTGCAGCCGTCACTCTGGCAGCAGTGCGTGTTGGACACCATGTAGTCCTTGGGGCCCATGGTGGTGGACACGAAACCCGAGTAGCAGTCGCTGAACTTCATGCACGCCTTGTAGCTGTTCACTGAGTGGTGGCCCTCTGAGGGATGGGGACAGGAGGGGAGGGCTTGGGTAGTGTTGACCCTGCCTGGGGCCTCTCCCCACCCCACTGCTTCCCCACCCCATGACTGTCTAGGATGGTCTTTCCCAGCCCCTCCCCCCCTACAGCCATACCCCTTATCTACCTGGGTGCAGTGTGGAGTGGTTTATTAGGTAGCTCTCCCCACCCCCACCTCGTTACCGTAGCCCCTAGCCAGCCTTTGGCGGTCACTTGCTGTTCCCCATTGCCAAGCCCAGGCCTGCCTAACGAGGAGGTCCTTCCCAGCCCCCTCCCCACCATGGCCACCCCCTAAAGGCCCTGTGGATATCTATAGCTACACTATGCCCGCATGAGATGCTCTCTTCAGGCCTTCACAGGCTTGGGAGCCACTTTCAACAAATGGTGGGATGCCTGCCCCCACACCACCGCCCTGAAACGTCCACATCCCTCTCTAAGCGTCTCCTCCAGGTTTCCTCATGGTCACTCCCTAGACCTCCAACTGAGGGCCTCCTGCCACCCGCTTTGGCTACCCCCAGATCGTGCCTTAAGTGGTCTCCTCCAGTCTCCACCGCCTTCCTCTGCCCCACAGGTGGTCTCTTCCAGCCCAATCCCAAGGTGTCCCCCTCTTCACTTCACCAAAGTGTGGCTTTCCCCCCTCAGCTTCCTCTCCCCACACCTCCACCCCCAGGGTCTGTAGCTCCCTCCTATATGGGGTGGTAGGTGTCTCTCCAACCCTTTCAGGTCCTTCCCCCACCTGCCAACGCGGACTAGGTCAGGAGGGCAGCCTGCCATCGCCTACCCCCCTTCCTTACACACCCCTCCTGCTGGGATGGTTCCTTTCTACACTCAAGGCTGCCCTTCACCTGCTGTCACAGCCTTCACTCCTACACCATGCCCCCCCCCCCATCCCCCAAACCCTCCACAGTCTCTTCCATTGCTCCCCACCTCCCCCATCCTTTCTCAGGTCTGGGCTGGCCCCTTCCATTTAAGTCACCCCCTCCCCTCCCCTTCTACTCCGTAGCCTCCCTGCCCCTTCCCTACAGCTCCATGCTTTGGGGTCATGTCCCTCTCCCCTCTGCCTGCTGTGGTTCCTTTTGTTTCTCTCCTCCTACTCCAATAGCATCCCTCCTCCTCCTGTCAGGGATGGTCTCTTCCAGCGCGCACGACCTCCACGATCGCTGGGGTAGCCTGTTCCTCCCTCCCAGACCACCCCAGCCTCTTCCTTCGGATGCGCCCCCGCCTCTGGCCTATTAGATTCTTCCCCTCCACCGAACTCACTTCCCTCCCTCCACCTCGGAACCGCCTTTCCCTCGCCCCTGCCCGCCCACCGCCGAGCCGGTCCCTCCGCTCGCCACCGCCTCCCCGGGTCTGACGCCCGGGCTCCTACTGGTGCTCGACTCCCCCACGATGGCCACGCAGGCGTCCTTGCCGGCCTCGCAAGTCTTCATCTTCCCGCTGCACGTGGGCCCGGAGCCCCTGCACACCTCGCAGCTCAGCGGGCACCCTGCGGGGCAGAGGGCCAGGCTGTGGTCGGGCGGGTGGGGTCGAGGCACGAGGGGGCTGCGCGCGGGGGAGGGGGCGGACTGTGGGTCCGAGGGCGGGAGGACCGGCGGCTGCCTGCCCCTGGGTGGGGCGCTGACCGCTGTCCGGGGAACTGTCCAGCACCCGCCAGGGACGCGCCGGTGATGCCAGCAAAGCGGCTTCCTGAGGCGGGAAGCGACTCCACCACGGAGCCTGTTTCCCTAATTACAAGGCTGTGGACTTGGGATGACAGGGAGGGGGTCCGGGAGGGACAGGGAGGGGGTCCGGGAGGGACAGGGAGGGGGTCCGGGAGGGGACAGGGAGGGGGTCCAGAGGGGACACGGAGGGGGTCCGGGAGGGGACAGGGAGGGGGTCTGGAGGGGACAGGGAGGGGGACAGGGAGGGGGTCCGGGAGGGGACAGGGAGGGGGTCCGGAGGGGACAGGGAGGGGGTCCGGGAGGGGACAGGGAGGGGGGTCCGGGAGGGGACACGGAGGGGGTCCGGGGGGGGGGGACAGGGAGGGGGTCCGGGAGGGGACAGGGAGGGGGTCCGGAGGGGACAGGGAGGGGGTCCGTGGGGGGGACAGGGAGGGGGTCCGGGAGGGGACAGGGAGGGGGGTCCAGGAGGGGACACGGGGGGGGTCTGGGAGGGGACAGGGAGGGGGTCCGAGGGGACAGGGAGAGGGGGTCCTCCAGAAAGCTCAGGGACAGGGAGGGGACAGGGAGGGGGTCCGGGAGGTGGTTTCCAGGGGTTTTTGTGAAGCTGCAGGCCCAGCTGGTTCTTGGATGTGGGACCCTCCTTCTCTGGGAACCACGTGTAGGTCTTGTGGAAGGGGAACCTGAATCTGAGGTCTGCATCCCAGGTCAAGGAGGGTGAGTGAGGACCAGGAGGGCTGAGGGCATGGACTCCGTGACCTGAGAGAGGAGGCAGCTTGGGGCCCAGACCCCTGGGACCCGGGGAAGGTGGGGCTTGCCTGAGCTCTGCCTCTGAGGGAGGAGAGGCTGGGGGCTTGATCTCCCTAGAGTCCAGGAAAAAAGGTAATCTCTCCCTCTCCCCCCAGTTTTTTAAAACTTCCCTTCTTGCCCAGGCGGTTTGGCTCAGCCGATAGAGCATTGGCCTTCGGACTGGAGGGTCCCGGGTTCGATTCCGGCCAAGAGCACATGCCCGGGTTGCAGGCTCCATCCCCAGTGCGGGGTGTGCAGGAGGCAGCTGGTCAATGATTCTCTCTCTTCATTGATGTTTCTATCTCTCTCTCCCTCTCCCTTCCTCTCTGAAATAAAATTATATATATATATATTTTAAAAATTATAAAAAAAATTTTCCCTTCTTAATCATGCACTCCTCTGATTTTCTAGAGTTTAAATGTCTTATTTGGAGACCCCCTCCTGGGGGACGGAGGACCCAGAGCCACCACGCCCCCTCCTCTCTCAGAGATCCAATCCAAGAGCCTTTGAGCTTTTCCTCTCTCGGGCCCCAGTCTTTCTCTTCCCTTAGCTTCTGCCTTCAACATGAACCTGAATTCCCAGGACACCTGCTCTTTCCCTCGGAGAGACCTTGCTGGCTGCTCTCTCCTGGTCCTCCCTTTCCCGAGGAGGTTGCCAGGAGGCCAAGCCTCTGGCCACTTACCGAGACCCAGCAGGGTGCCCAGCAGGGTGAAGGCCAGCAGGAAGGCGCTCGGTGTCACGGATGGCCTCATGGTGTGTGACCCAGCAGCCCCAGGTTCCCAGTACTTATAGGAAGCCGAGGAGGGGCGGGTCCGGACCCACCTTCACCCCGGGGAGAGAAGGAGCTGAGGTAAGATCGCAGGGCAGGTCTCTGCGGCTCTGGGTTGGGGAGGTGCCACCAGAATCCAAAAGGAACATGGGCGTCTCGTGCCAGCCCCCTCCTCCACAGGGACCCCAGGAGTCTGGGCTTCCAGCCCCTTCTATCAGGACGCAGAGGGGCACTTTCCTGTTTTCTCACACACCACCCGCCCCCCCTTCTTTTTCTGGCCTGAAGCCCAAGGTCAAAATCCATGTCACTTGATTCCCTGTAGGTGTAGGGCAGCTACAAGGTCTGAGAACCCCTCTCTCTTCTCTCTCATCTCAAGGAGGCACCCTGCGTGGGTGGGGCCCGACCTGGGAGCGCCCAGCCTGTCCGGGCTCGTTCTGCGGGGGCCCAGGAGCCTTGTCTCCTTCCCTTCTGCATGGGCTTGGCTCATACTCCCTGTCCTTTGTTTGGGCTGTCTCCAGCTCCTACCCGCCTGGGGCTGTCTCCCTGGGTCTGGCGAGGACCCGAACAGAAGGGGTGCCTGTCAACCGGCAGGGATGGACGGGCGGGGCAGGAGACAGATGCCCACAGGTCACATTGGGAAACTGAGGCCTGGGTGGAAGCACTCTAGGCTGGGTGTGTGTGTCTGGTTTGTGTTTTATTTAGGTTCTTGACGCACTCTCTCCTGGCCTCAGGCATAACTCTGAGAGCTGAGATTTTTTTTTTTCCTGTGTGTGTGGTGGGAAGCTAGCGGGGGAAGAGTGCAGCTGCAGGACCGGTGGAGGATCCTGTTGCAGTACGCTCCAGTGATGGCGAACCTTTTCAGCTCGGCGTGTCAGCATTTTGAAAAACCCTAACTTAACTCTGGTGCCATGTCACATGTAGAAATTTTTTGATATTTGCGACCATAGTAAAACAAAGATTTATATTTTTGATATTTATTTTATATATTTAAATGCCATTTAACAAAGAAAAATCAACCAAAAAGATGAGTTCTCGTGTCACCTCTGACACGCGTGTCATAGGTTCGCCATCACTGCTCCAGGCTCTCTGCAAAAACGCGCTCAGCTTTGCGGTCCTCTAGCTTTCTAGGCTTCAGTTTGGGCGGTGACTACGTTGTCCAATGAGAATGGGGAATTTCTTCCAGGGACCAATCCCGGAGGCCGCTCCTGTTGCTAGGCGCCCGGAAAAAAACGGGATGTGACCATCACCGGGAGGAGGGGCTAAAGAGTGATAGGGCCAGGGGGAGGCGGGGCTAGAGGAGAAGCTCGTTGCTAGGGAACTCAGAGCCACTCTCCCGAGAGGCGGGACTGCTCTGGCGCCGGGTCGACGCGTGCGCCGGCGCGCCGCG
This sequence comes from Myotis yumanensis, assembly GCF_028538775.1. NCBI lineage: Eukaryota > Metazoa > Chordata > Mammalia > Chiroptera > Vespertilionidae > Myotis > Myotis yumanensis. The sequence continues at coordinate 14,295,011 of NW_027223774.1, forward strand.
GTTTGAAAGGCCCGAGCCTCGTGCGCGTGCGCACTTCAGCGCGCGCAGGGCGCACCCCCTCCTCGCCCCCCGAAACTCGGACCCTCCTGCGTCCTTCAGGTCCCGGGAAGCGCACGACGCTGACATGCCGGAGATCCGCCTCCGCCATGTGGTGTCCTGCAGTAGCCAGGACTCGGTGAGGAACTAGGGTGGGAGACGTGAAGGAATTCTGAGGGCGCTGGCTCCGTGAGAACGTCTGGAGTGTAGAAGGGACCTTCAGGGGAGTCTGAGGAGGGTCGGGGGGCATTTCCAGGAGGTTGGTTATCAGGGGGTTCTGAGAGGGATTTGGACTGGGGAAGCTTCCGGGCGTCCGTGGAAGTTCCGGAAGGAAGGAGGACTAGGAGAGCTCATGGGTGAACTTCCCGGGTGAAGTGTTGTAGGGGGCTCAAGGCCGAGCGCGGGGGGAATTAACGGGGACACTTAAACCTGGGGGATCGCAGAGGGCTTGGGAGGGCTCGGAGGAGTAGTCTGGAAGTGGGGGACCCAGCTTTCATCTCGGTGCCCTCACATCCCCTCTCCCATTCTTATGTCCATGCCCAGACCCACTGTGCAGACAACCTCCTCAAGGCGGACACCTACCGGAAGTGGCGCGCAGCCAAGGCGGGCGAGAAGACCATCTCGGTGGTGCTCCAGGTGACCCTGCCCCCACCCCATCCCCTAGTGCAGTGGTTCTCAACCTTCTGGCCCTGTACATACAGTTCCTCATGTTGTGAGCCAACCATAAAATTATTTTCGTTGCTACTTCATCACTGTAATGTTGCTACTGTTATGAATCGTCGTGTAAATATCTGATATGCAGGATGGTCTCAGGCGATCCCTGTGAAAGGGTCGTTCGACCGCCTAAGAGGTCGGGACCCACAAGTTGAGAACTGCTGTGGGACCTAAAGGGAGCCTGGACCTGGGTCCAGACCCTGCTCCCCAAGTCCGCTGGCAGCAGGTTGAGGGTTTCCCCTGGGCCTCAGCCTCCTTTCCTGGACAGTGGCAGCATGTCTCTCGCACACTGATCTATCTCTCTCTCTCTCTCTCTCTGTCTCTCCCCCTCTCTCCTTCCCTCTTTCTCCCTCCCTTCCACTCTCTAAAAATCAATGGCAAACATATCCCATGGTGAAGATTAACAACAGCATTGCAGAAATGGTAGTTCGGACTGGCCGCTTCATGTCTCCCCTCCCTGTGCTTCAGTTTCTCTGCACTTGTTTTCTCATCTGTCTTTTGGGAATGATGAGATTCAGGCCCAGGGTTGTTGTGATAATTTGGTGACGTAACGTCTGCAGAGGTGCCCTGTCAACAGGTAGGTGTTTGTGTAAAGGGAGGGATTCCTGTTTTTATAACTGAGTGATGATTCTGCTGGGCTCTCTCATGATCCCAGGGAAATTTCCTGTGACCCCAGGAGAGTCACCCCAATCTGTACCTCAGTTGCAGTGGGAGCAGAGAGACTGAAAGCAGAGGAGACAGGACATGGGGGTGAGGGAGTCCCAGGGGCTGGAGCGAGGCACAGGGTTCTTTGACCCGGGAGACTGAGGGAGACAGTGCTGCTGTCACTGAAATGGGAAACCAGAGAGAGGCAGCCTGAGAAGGTGATGTGTCCATGTAGCATGTCCAGGTTTGATACGACTTTGGGATTTCTGAGGGGCGTCATCCAGCTGGCAGATCGGACCTGGAGCTGAGACAGGTGTGGAAGTTGTCAGTACAGGGACAGGACCTATAGATTCAAGAATGGGTGGATTCAGTTGTTCATTCATTCATTGAATAATCTATATATATGTAAAAGCCTAAGCAACCAAACGACCGGTCGACCAGTTGCTATGGCACGCACTGACCACCAGGGGCAGGCGCTCAATGCAGGATCTGCCCCCTGGTGGTCAGTGTGTTCCCACAGCCAACCTCCAGCGGTCCCTCCCCCCGGCTGACGGGCCCAAATTGGCCCCGATTGCCCGCCAGGCCAAGGGACCCCATCTGTGCACGAATTTGTGCACTGGGCCTCTAGTTAATTATAAAGCACCTTCTATAGCCAAACTGTTTTAGATATTGGGGCCATATAGCAGTGGACAGCATCAGACATAGATATGTCAGTCCTGTGAAGCTTTCATGTTTGTGGGGAAAGTCAAAAGTAAAACATAAGTCAGCTGACGAGTGCTGTGGAAGAAAAACAAACAGTTAAGAGGAATGGGGAATGCCTCAGCTGGGGTAGGAGGCAGTGGCAAGAGGTATTTATTTGTTAAAAATATTTACATTTATATTTATATTGATTTCAGAGGGGAAGGGAGAAGGAGAGAGAGAGAGAAACATCAATGATGAGAGAGAATCATTGATTGGCTGCCTCCTGCACACCCACTGGGGATCGAGTCCGTGACCTGGGCATTTGCCCTGACTGGGAATCGAACCATGACCTCCTGGTTCATAGGTCAATGCTCAATCACTGAAACACACCAGTCGGGCTTAAATGTATTTTTATTAAGTTCAGAGAGAGGAAGGGAGAGGGAGAGATAAAAACATAAATGATGAAAGAGAATCATTGATAGGCTGCCTCCTGCACGCCCCCCACTGGGGATGGAGCCTGCAACCAGCAACCTGGGCATGTGCCCTGACCGGTAATCGAACCGTGACACCCAATGTATGGGTCAACACTCTACCACTGAGCAACACCGGCCAGACAAGAGGATTTTAAATAGGGAGTTAGGCAAGGCCTCCCTGAGGTGACATTTAAGCAGAGTGAGCTATGTTGTGAGCTATGCAGATTCTGGGCTCCTAGGTGGGCTGATGCTGGCCTGAGAGGAACAGCTGGGAGGCCTACGGGGGTGGAGTAGAGTTAGCCAGGGGGAGAGAAGTTGGAGATGAGCTAAGAGGGTTGGTGGGGAGGGCCCCATGACACTCAAGGCCTGAAAACCATTGTAAGGACTTAAGCTTTTACTCTGGTTGAGAGGGGAGCCACTGAAAGGCTCTGAGCAGAGAAGAAATAGAATCTGACTTGGGTTCTCACAGAATCCTGATTTCTGTGTTGAGAATGAACTGCAGGGGGCAGGTCTCTGAGCAAGCGGAATTGCAGTGGTTAACTTAGCTCATGTCAGAGATCCTTTGGAAACTCTGATTGCTTTTGGCAGCTGCCAGTATGCAGGGTGACTCCATATTCAGTGAATGCTAATTTTGGTTCTTTTCAAGCAAGTGATGAGGGTAAAACTTCTGGACATCAGGACACATAGGCTAATCTGTGTTTTTTTCCTTCCCAACAATATTATGCTACACCTGGATATTAGCACATAGGGTTTAGCCCTGTGCTTTTGATAGCCCACGTACCTTTTTTGTTTGCCATGGCCATAGAATCTCTGTGGACAAGCCACTGCTTGCTCTCAGGAGGGGAGTTTCCATCTGTTTGCTACTTCTCCTGGCCAGAGGGGATGGCTGGCACACAGCCCAGGTGTAGCTCCAGTGCCCCCCTGGAGGTGGGTTGCTTAGGAGAAATGTTCAACAGCAAGGTGGCATACGTTTCTTTTTTGTTTTTCAGTGGTTTTCTTTCTTTTTATTCTTTAATCCTCACCCAAGGACATTTTTAGAGAGAGAGGAAGCGTGGGAGAGAGAAACATTGATCAATTGCCTCCTAGATGCACTCTGATTGGCGATTGATCCTGCAACCTGGGTATGTTCCCTTACCAGGAATCGAACCCACAACCTTTTGGTGTACTGGATGACACTCCAGCCAACTGAACCACACTGGCCAGGGCTCAGTGGTTACGAATCGCTTGGTTTTAAATTGGTTTTCACCTTCTTTTGATGTGTAACATGTGTACAGCAAAGCACACGGTTCTGTGAATCCTCACAGACCGTAACTGTCATCTGCTCCACAGTCAGATCAAGTAACAGGACATGCCGCCCCCCAGACCTTCTTGTGTTCCTTCTTGTCACTGCCCCTCCCCCCCAAGGGTAACCATAATCTTGATTTTTAACAGCATCGATTTGTTTTGCCTGGTTTTGAATTTTATGTAAATAGAATCAGACAGTATATACTTTTGGGTCTGGCTGCTCTCCATAGTATGCTTTGTTTTTTAAATATGTTTTTATTGATTTTTTTCTTTGTTTTAGAGACAGAGAGGTTGAGAGAGAGAGAGAGAGCCCCGCCGGTGTGGCTCAGTGGTGGAGTGTGAACCAGGAGGTCATGGTTGGATTCCCCGTCAGGCACATGCCCAGGTTGGGGACTCAATCTCCAGCGAGGGGCGTGCAGTAGGCAGCTGATCAATGACTCTCTCTCATTGATGTTTCCCTCCCTCTCCCTTCCTCTCTCTCTAAAATCAATAAAAACATATTAAAACATTAAAATTACATAGTATTTTTTCAAATAATTATATCTTGGAGATTCATGCCATTGATTTCTACCTTTTAAATTTCTACCTTTTAAAGTTTATTCTTTTAAATTATACATACCATTGCCTTTCATGGGTGTGGAACAGTTTTTACAAGATGTCTCTTGGGAACTTTGCAAATCTCCATGTGCCATTTGTTTCACTGTCATGAATTATGACTTCCTGCGAAAGGTGCCCACAAACCTGGCCGCAGATGACAGTCATCTTGTGCTTAAGCCCTTCTGCTAACAGCTGACACTTACTGAACATTCTTTTTCTGAGATAAAACTCGCATGACATAAAATTCACCATTGTAACCATTTAAAGTCTACAGTTCAGAGGTTTTTAGTATATTGACAGTGTTCTGCAGTCACCACCACTCATTGGGGATGTTTTCATCACCCCCAGAAAGAAACCCTATAACCATTAAGCAGTCACTCCCTGTTCTCCTTTCCCCAGGTTGCCCCTGACAACCACTGATCTACTTTTTGTCTATGGATTTACCTATTCTGGACATTTCATATAAATAGGCTCACACAATGTGTGGCCTTTTGTGTCTGGTGTCTCTTACTTAGCGTATTGTTTTCGAGGTTCCTCCATGTTGTAGCATGTGTCAGTGCTTCATTCCTTTTTAGAGCTGAGTAATAATCCATCGTTTGGAGAGACCAGTGGTCGGCAAACCGCGGCTCGCGAGCCACATGCGGCTCTTTGGCCCCTTGAGAGTGGCTCTTCCACAAAATACCACGTGCGGGCGCGCACATACAGTGCGATTGAAACTTCGTGGCCCAAGAAGAAAAGAGCCAGGACTCAGGCTCCATGTTCCTGTTGCTGAGGTGGATGTGCCGGTGGGCGGCCGTCCCCTTGGGAGGAAGGGCGTGTGTCTGTGGAGAACACGGCTCTTCACGGGCAGGGAACCTTCTCTTGTTTTCTAATTGCGCTATCCTCGTTCTGGCTTCAGTCTGGAGATAAATGTGAGACCTCCGTGGGGTCATGATCCACAGACTAGCAGCCTCGCCTCATCTATGGGGCGATGGAAGAAATGTGACCACCGACCCACGTCCACAGTCCATTCCTCTAGGTTTGTTCTTTCCACACATTGTGTTCACTCCAGCCCTTTTATGTTTTATTTACAAAGTACTGTACTTGGCTGTTTGCAGTGTTTTCAAAACAAAATGTTTCTTTTCTTTGTGTTTTTAATCTTCAATACTTGGTGCAATAGAAGCTGCAAAGATGTGCCACTTTATCTATGAAAGATTTATTGTATACCAATAAATTCTAGTTTAAAGACAAAAAAAAAAAAAAAAAAAAAAGAAACTTCGTGGCCCATGCGAAGAAGTCGGTTTTCAGAAAGGAGATAGACGAAACAAGTATAAAGACAAGTGTGGATGGGAGAGTTGGAAGGGGTCGACCTCAGCGAACGTACCTCAATCAGATTGAGGACGTTTTTAGCAAAGGCCAGCTTAGGAGTACCCTAATTAAGTTAATAACAATGTACCTACCTATATAGTTTTAAGTTTAAAAACTTTGGCTCTCAAAAGAAATTTCAATCGTTGTACTGTTGATATTTGGCTCTGTTGACTAATGAGTTTGCCGACCACCGGGATAGACCATACAATGTGTATCCATTCATAAGTCTGTGGACATTTGATTTGGGTTCTTTCCATGTCTACACATGGAAATTTTTATGAAAAATTTTTTATTTATGAAAAAGAAGAAAGAACAGAGGAGGAAGTCAGAGAAACACACTCTGGCTGACTGGAAGAAGTAGCGAGCATCCATGTTCTGAGCGGCCTGTGGGGGCCATGTGGCAAGGAATGCGAGGGGCCTCTGGCAACTGAGAGTTGTGTCCTGACTGTCAGCTAGGAAGGGGGACCTCAGTCCTTCAACCACAAGGAAATGAATTCTGCCAATAGCCAGTCCTCTTAAAAGAGGACCCTGAGCCCCAGATGAGAACCACAGACCTAACCAGCACTAGATTTCAGCCCCGTAAAACCCTGAGCTGAGAATCCGGTCATCCTGTGTTGAATTTCTGATCTACAGAAACTGAGATAATAAATGTATGTTGTTTTAAGCGAAGTATGTGGTAATAAAAAGAAGGAAAGGAAAAAAAGAAAATATAAGGGAATCTATGTGTGTGCAAAGTAGAAGTAGCTAAAAGGCTCATTCATTTAAAATACAAAATATATCCATCCTACTAAATGTGGGCATGGTGCTTTATGTTGTGGGAGAGGTAAAGATATTGCATTTTTACCTGAAGGGGAGTTGAGAAGGAGTGTTAGTTTATAGTCAGAAAGCTGGGCCCACATTTCTTTGCCAGTCATAGTTCTGTGACATGTGAGCTGTTTATTTAAACCGAGCCTCAGTTTCCCCATCTGAAGAACTGGGATAGTAACAGACCCATGTGAGGATTCAGTGATGCCTGGCCCAGGAAGAGCTTCGTCAACTGTGATAGGCAGAATAATGGCCCCTGAAAAGATGCCCCATCCTAACCCCCAGAACCTGTGAATATGTCAGTTTACATGGCAAAAGGGACCTGGCAGATAAGATGAAGTTAAGGATCTTGAGATGGTGCGATTAACCTGGATTATTGGGGGACACAGGAGGGAATGAGTCATATTGCCCCTGTCCTCATGGAGCTTAAAAGACAGATGTTAGACAAATACAAATAAAAAATGTAACTATATAATATCAAATGGTGATAATGAAGAAAAATAAAGCTGGGACAGGGGATAGAGAAGCACCTGGTAGGAGGTGGGGAGGCTACTTTGGTTGGGCTGAAGCAACATCTGAGCAGACCTGAAGGATGGAAGGCGCCAGCCACAGGAAGGTTTGGGGAGGAGTAGACTAGGCAGGGGATGACAGGTGGAAAGGAGCCAGCCTGTTCTCAGGACAGAAGGAGGCAGCATGGCTGGAGGAGAGCCACCACGTGTGGCAGGAGGCCAAGAAGTCAGGCTGGGACTTGTGTGCCTGGGCAGCACCACACCCGCACAGGGCTCTGAGCTGAGGGCAGCAGTGGAGGCGGGCGGAGTCATCAGGAGGCCAGCATGGCTCAACCTTGGGAAGGCCTCTCTCTCATCACTTCCTCTCTCTTCAGCATGCTCACCTGGTGGGGAAGGAGCCCTAACCAGCTCTAGCGAGCCTGCACGGTCTCTGGTCCCAGCTCTGCCGCTCACCAGCTGTGTGACCTTAGGGAGTTACATAACCACTTCCTTCCTCCATTTGCTCATGTATAAAATGAAGATAATTATAGCCCTGCCTTGCAAAGCCGTTGTGAGGAGAGAAGATGCGTGCATTATGTGCCTGGCACATCGTGGGCCCTTAGATGTTCACAGCAGCTGTTGTTATGGTTGTTAGTATCTGTGTCATCCAGCTCGCTTCAGAAGGAGGGTTATTATAATAACAATGAGGACCCTCCCTTTAACATGTGAGTTCGCTGCCTCTCAGAGAGGTTGTATGTCACCCAGGGTTGCACTCTTAGAAATGACAGGGCTGGATTTGAACCCAGGCTTGACTCATCCCAAGTCCAGGCTCCTTCCTTCCATGTCGGATGCTCCTGTGTGTAGCCCTGTGCAGGTGATGTCTGTGTGAACTCCTGACTGGGAGGTGACAGGGAAGATTGGAGCATCAGATAATCTGAGCAGTGGGGGTAGATGATCTGAGTGGTGGTGGACTAGGTACCTTTGAAGGTTGGAATAACTTGTCATTCTATATGTGTGGTTTTAAAAAATTATTATTGAGTTCAGAACGAGGAAGGGAGAGGAAGAGAGGGATAGAAAAATCAATGATGAGAGAGAACCATTGATCGGCTGCCTCTTGCACACCCCCCCCCCCCCCCCCCACTAGGGATCGAGCCTGCAATCCGGGCCCTGACTGGGAATTGAACCGGTTCATGGGTCAGTACTCAACCACTGAGCCACACCAGGGGGCTAACTTGTCATTCTAGGACCCAAATACAGGAGTCTTAAACTAGAAAGCAGGAGACTTGCCTCAGCTGTTTCCAACTGCCTTCCACCCCCACCTGGCTTCCTGCATCCTTAAATGTCAGAAGGGGATGGCAGGTCCTACAGGTAGCTCTTTCCTTCTTTTGACAGATAATTATTGAACATCCTCTATAATAAAAGGCTAATAGGCAAATTGACCCAATGGCGGAACGACCGGTCACTGTGACATACACTGACCACCAGGGGGCAGACGCTCAAAGCAGGAGCTGCCGGCTGGTGGTCACTGTGCTCCCATAGGGGGAGCGTCCCTCAGCCAGAAGCTGGGCTCATGGCCGGCTCCACAGCAGCGCTCAGGATGTCTGACGGACAGCTTAGGCTCGCTCCCCACAGGCCTAAGCTGTCCGTCAGACATCCCCCAAGGGCTCCTGGACTGCGAGAGGGCTCAGGCTGGGCTGAAGACCCCCCCCACCAGTTGACTAATAATGCCTCTAGTTGACTAATAATGCCTCCTGACTGACAGTGGTAGAGTGCCTATTACATACGGGCCCTGTGGCCATAGTATTTACGTGCATAGATATGGTTATCATCCCCATTTTACAGATGAGGAAACTGAGGCTCCACGAGGTTAGAGGCCATATAGCTAGTGTTTGGCAGAGCTGGGTTTTGAACCCAGGAAGCAGTGGTGAGAAAACCAGAACAGGGCCCTATCCTCAGGGAACTTCCCCAGAAGCCTTTGTGATTGGGGGTGGAAACTCTGGCAAGTGCTGCCAAGGAGAGCAGATTATAAGCTGGTCTGGCAGAGTCTGGAGAGTTTGGAGGAGCTGGGGAAGAGGGTGTGGGGGTTTATGCATTTAGTGAATTTATTTTTTTTAAGACAATTCTTTTTGTATTTTTACTTTTTTTAAAAAAATATATTTTATTGATTTTTACAGAGAGGAAGGGAGAGGGATAGAGAGTTAGAAACATCCATGAGAGACATTGATCAGCTGCCTCCTGCACACCCTCTACTGGGGATGTGCCCACAACCAAGGTACATGCCCTTGACTGGAATCAAACTTGGGTCCCTAGGGTCCGCAGGCTGACGCTCTATCCACTGAGTCAAACCGGTTAGGGCCAGTGAATATTTTTTGAGCTCTGAATGCCACATGCTGGGCACAAGGTGGCACCACTCAATATTGGCCACCTACGTGTCCCAGAGTTGACATTGCAAGGAGATATGGTGGCTCATATGAAGGTCATCCCACTCCCAAGGTCCTACAGTGAGCCCTGGGCCAGAGCAGGCACTAACAGTGGGCTTTCCCTCTCTTGCAGTTAGAGAAGGAGGAGCAGATACATAGTGTGGACATCGGGAACGATGGCTCGGCCTTTGTGGAGGTGCTGGTGGGCAGCTCGGCTGGAGGGGCCGGGGAGCAAGACTATGAGGTAAGCAGGGACTTGCGATGGGCCCCAAGCTGATCCCTGCCCCAGATACCCCATCATGGTTTCCCGTGGGTGCCAGACTAGAGTGGACATGAGTCACCCTGACCACTGCCCTCTGGAGGAGCCCGGTGTACAGAGGAGACAGGTGATAAACAGTGCAGAGCAGGGAAGAGACCCAGTTGCTTTCTGGTGGCATAAACAACCAGAGGCACGTGTTTGTTCTGAGATTCCGTCACTGCTGGAGAGCAAAACTGCTTTACCCAGCCCCAGGGGCTCTCACAGATGTCCCTGCCAATTGAGATTTCGAATTGTGTGGGTTGCCTCTGTTAGTCACTTGATTTGTAACAGATGTTTCCAAGAAGGAATGCCTTTTGCTCTATTACGAATATTTTTAAAAGTTGGCACAATCCTTTTATTTTTCTGGTTGAATTAATTAGAGCTGGATTGATGAGATCATAGTTAGCCAGCTAATCAACAAAATGTTTTTGGGTAAAAATAGACCTGCCGTGACAAAGAGAGATTATAATTTTAAGTGAACAAACCAGTTTTCTACAAGATGTGTTTTTTTTCTTGCAGTGAGAAATTTTTTGTTTTTGTTTTTAAAGAATGGTTTATTAATTTTTAGAGAGAGAAAGGAAGGGAGAGGGAGGGAGAGGAAAAGAGAAACATCTATTTGAGAGTGCAACATGGAGCAGCATCAATAGGCTGCCTCATTCAGGCCCCCTACCAGGGATGGAGCCAAAACCCGGGCATGTGCCCTGACTGGAAATGGAACTGGCAGCTTCCTTTTGCACAGGATGCCCAACCAACTGAGCCACACTGGCCAGGGCAGAAATTGTTTTTAATTGTGGTCTATTTTGCATACCATAAAATACACAGATCTTACTGTAGAGGTCAAGAGGTCAATGAGTCTTTGACAAATGTATGCACCTGTGCAACTATCTCCCAAATCAAGACACAGAGCACTGCCAGCGTCACTGAAAGTTCCCTGTGTCCCTTTAATAGTCATTCCTCCCTCCCCACCATGCCCTTCCTCCCCCCACCCCCCAGCGCAGGCAACCTCTGACTTCCTTTCTGTCAGTATAGATTAGTTTTGCCTGTCCTAGAATTTCATATAAATGGAATCTCACAGTGTGTACTTCTTTTGTGGGTGGCTCTTTCACTCACCGTATGGTTTTTGGAGATTTTCCCATATTGTGACTATGTCAATGGTCTGTTCCACTTTATTGCTGAGTCGTATTCCACTGTAAGCATAGACCACGATTGTTTTCCATCCTCTTGTTGGTATCTCCGGCCACTTTTTGACTATTGTGCATAACGCTGCTGGATCATTTTTGTACAAGCCTCTTTTGGAGATTTGTTTTGGTTAAATACCTAGGAGTGGCATTGCAGGGTCTTAGGATAAATATAAGTTTTAACCTTATTAGAAATTGAGTTTCGCACAGTGGTTGTATCATTTTATATTCCTTTCAGCAGTATATGAGAATTCTAGTTGCTTCACACCCTTACCCATTCTTGATACTGCCAGTCTTTTTAATTTTCCAAATTTCAGCCATTCAGATAGCATGTAGTGGTATTTTATTGTGGCTTTCATGTGCATTTTCCCAACCATTTATGACATGTAAGTACCTTTCATGTGCTTATTAGTCATTCATTTATCTTATTTTTTTTATTAGGTTGTTTGTCTTTTTGTCATGGGCATTAACTTTGTATTTTTTTCAGTCTCCTTTTTCAGATATATGTGTTGCAGATTTTCCCCCAAGTCTGTGACTTGCCTTTTCATTACAGTGCCTCTGATGAAGTCCAATCTATCCAGGGTTTTTTTGTTGTGTTGTTTGTTTATTTTTAATACTTAGTACCTTTTGTGTCCTATAAGAGATATTTTCCTGTCACAAAGTAATGACGATGGTGCCTGTATTAGTTTCCTATTGCTGCTGTAACAAACTGTCACAAACTCAGTGGTTTAAAACAACACACATTTATGATCATACAATTATGGGTGTAGTTGTCTAATATCCAAGGACATGGCAGGGCTGCATTCTTTCTGGAGGCTCCAGGGGAGAATCCATTTTCCTTCCTGTCTCAGCTTCTAGAGGCTGCCTGCATTTCTTGGCTTGTGGCTCCTTCCACCAGCTTCTAAGCCAACAGTCGCCAACCTTTTGGACCTCATGGACCACGGTTGGCGACCACTGTAAGCCAGCAATCACGTCACTCTAACATCTTCTCCATCTCTTCTCTGACTGATTCTCTTGCCTCCATCTTTCTTATAAAGACACTGGACCCACCTGGACAACGCAGGTAATCTCCCTATTTCAAGATTCTTAATTGCATCTACAAAGTCTATTTTGCCATATTTACAGGGACCAGGGATTAGACTGTGGGAACTTTTGCAGGGGAGGGAGGAGGGAGGGGGGAGGGATGGGGCGGGGAGGAGATGGATATTATTCTGCTTTCCACCATCTCCTGCGTTTTCTTCTAGAGGCTTTGTATTTTTAGGTTTTACACTTAGATTTCTGATCCATTGCAGATGAATTTTTGTATATTGTGTGAAGTAGGGGATGACGTGCATTTTTCATGTTTGTTGAAAATTATTTATTTACTTACTTACTTTTAAATCCTTTTTTTAAAAGAGACTTTCCACCTGGCTGGCATGGCTCAGTGGTTGAGCATTGACCTTTGAACCAAGAGGTCATGGTTTGATTCCTGGTCAGGGCACATGTCCGGGTTGCAGGCTTAATCCCCAGTGGGGGGCATGTAGGAGGCAGCTAATCAATGATTCTGTCTCATCATTAATGTTTCTATTTCTCTCTCCCTCTCTTCTTCTCTGAAATCAATAAAAATATATTTCTTAAAAAAGAGAGGGACTTCCCTTTTCCCATGGAATTGTTTTGGCTCTTTTAAAAAAATACATATATATATTTCTTTATTGATTTCAGAGAGGAAGGGAGAGGGAGAGATAGAAACATCAATGATGAGAGAGAATCATTGATCGGCTGCTCCTGCACACCCCCTACTGGGGATCGAGCCCACAACCTGGCCATGTGCCCTTGGCCGGAATTGAACCTGGGACCCTTCAGTCTGCAGGCCGACGCTCTATCCACTGAGCCAAACCAGCTAGGGTTGTTTTGGCTCTTTTGTTGACAATTAACTGACCATATATGTAGAGATTTTTTTTCTGTGTTCTCTGTTCCATTGATATTTATGTTTATTTTGTTGTTGTTAATTCTCACACAAGGATATTTTTCCATTGATTTTTAGAGAGAGAGTCGGGGGAGGGGGGAGGGAGGGAGGGAGAGAGAGAAAGAGAGAGACATCATTGTGAGAGAGACATAGTGATTGGTTGCCTCCTGCACACGCCCTGATCAGGCTGGAGATCGAAACAAAGTACGAGCCCTTGACTGGAATCAAACCCAAGACCCTTCAGTCTGTGGGCTGATGTTCTATCCACTGAGCAAAATCGGCTAGGGCTATTTTTATTTTTAATCTCCGCCTGAGTATATTTTTTCCTTTGATTTTTTTTAGAGAGAGTGGAAGGGAGGGAAGGAGGGAAGGAGGGAGAGAGAGAGAGAGAGAGAGAGAGATTGGAGAGATTGGTTGCCTTCCGCATGCTCCCTGACCTGGCTGGGGATCAAATCTGCAACATAGGTTCATGCCCTTGACCGGAAATTGAACCCGAGACACTGGTGAGCAGGCTGATGCTCTAACCACTGAGACACTGGCCAGGGCTGTATGTTTATCTTTATGCCAGTACCACATTGTCTTAATAGAAAATATTGAAAACAGATTGTGTTGGACTTCCAACTTTAGTCTTGATTGTTTTGGCTATTCTAGATCTTTTTCATTTATTTCTATATAAATTAGCCCTAACCGGTTTGGCTCAGTGGACAGAGCATCAGCCTTCGGACTCGAGAGAGAAACATCTATCAGCTGCGTCTTGCACACCCCCTACTGGGGATGTGCCCGCAACCAAGGTACATGCCCTTGACTGGAATCAAACCTGGGACCCTTGAGTCCGATCTCTCATCGATGTTGCTAACTGTCTATCCCTCTCCCTTCCTCTCTGTAAAAAATCAATAAAATATATTTTTAAAAAAATTATAAAACCAGCTTCTCAGTAGCTTTCAGACCTACAGAAAAGTTGCAAAAGTAGTGCAAAAGACTCCCATATTCCCATTACTCAGATTCCCCAAGTGTTAACACATATGTATAGTAGTCACCTCTTATCTTCATAAGTTTTAAATTGTGTGCTGTCTGCGTAGCTTCATGAAATCTCGAACTGTCCTGTCGGGCATGAGGCATCCCTTTGTCCAGCGTCTCCATGGTGAATATGCTATCTGCCCGTTAGTCACTTAGTAGCCCTCTAGGTTATCAGATCAGCGGTCAACGTATTCTGTACTGTTTGCAAGTAACCTTTATTTTACCTAATAATGGGTCTAAAGCCATTCACATAACTTTTGCTGTGTTAAGTATATTACTATAGTTAGTATACAGGATGGAGCAAAAGTAGGTTTATAATTGTTTATTTGGAAAATAATACAATAGTAAATAATAATAAACTCTATTTTGTGTACTCACAACTGTAAACATACTTTTCCCCACCCTTTATTGTTATAATTGTTCTATTTTATTAGTAGTTATTGTTATTCTCTTATTGTGCCTAATTTACAAATTAAACTTTATTATAGCTTTGTATGCATAGAAATAATTTCATATATAGCGTTTGTGCTATCCAAGGTTTCAGGCATCCACTAGTGGCTTGGAATGTTTTCCCCATGCATAAGAGGCACTACTGTACATATTTATTTTATACATATTTTTTACTTAACTGAAAGTAAGTTGCATACATGATGTTCCTTTATCCTTTATCCCACTCCAGTGGCTATTTCCTAAAAACAAAGACATTTTCTAACTTAATGTCAGTACAGTTATGAAGATTAGGAAATTATCATTGATATTGTATTCTGTCATCTGATCTCAGACATTATTCAGATTTCCTTCATTGTCCCAATAGTGATCTTTATAGCAAAAGCAAATTCAAAGTATAGTATAGGAAACATAGTTAATGATATTCTAATAACTGCACATGGTGCCAGGTGGATACTAGAAATATCAGGGGAACACTTTGTAAAGTACATAATTGTCTAACCCCTATGCTGTACTCCTGAAACTAATATAAAATAAATTGAATGTAAACTGTAAGTGAAATAGTTAAAATATAATAATAAAATTACAAAAAGAAAATTCAGAATCATGCATTGCATGGACTTTCACATCTCCTTTGTTTCCTTTCATTGGGAACAGTTCCTGCAACTGTCTTTGTATTTCATGCCATTGACATTTTTTTAAACTACATTTTTATTGATTTCAGAGAGGAAGGGAGAGGGAGAGAGAGAGATAGAAACATCAATGATGAGAGAGAATCATTGATTGGCTGCCTCCTGCACGCCCCCACTGGAGATTGAGCCCAGGAATTGACCCTGACATCCTGGTTCATAGGTCGACTCTCAACCACTGAGCCGTGCCAGCCAGGTGCCATTGACATTTTTGAGGAATGGCGGTCAGGGGATTTTGTAAAACACCACTCATTGTACAAAAGGTCTGATGTTCCCTCGTGATTAAATTAGGTTATACACTTTGGGTCAGAATACCACAAAAATGATGTATTCTTCCCAGTGCATCAGATTGTGAGGTACATGCTACTTGCTTCATTACTGATGATGTTAACTGATCATTTGGTTAAGGTTGTATCATGTGAAGAAATACTTTGAGACTATATAAATATCTTGTTACTCCTCAGATTGTACTTACTAGTTTTAACATCTATTATTGGTTCTTGCCTAAATTATTGATGCTGTTTTAATGATATTTTTAAAAGTTTCCATTTGTTGATAGCGTAATAAAAATGCAATTGATTTTGTATACTGACCTTGTATCTTGTGCCTTTGATAAATTCACTGTTAATTCTTACAGGAGAATCCCTTGGGATTTGTGTAGATCCCTTAGAGTTTTCTACATAGTCATATTGTCTGTGAATAAAAAGTTTTCCTCCTTTCCATTCTTCATGCTTTTCTTTTTCCCTTTTTCTCATTTTATCACACTGACTAGTATCTCTAATATAGTGTTGAATAGAAGTGCTGAGAGTGGGCATCCTGGTCTTGATCCTGATCTTAGGGGGAAAGTGTTGAGTTTTTGACCATTAAATGTGATGTCAGCTGTAGATTTGTTTCTAAATGTCCTTTGTTAGGTTGAGGACATTCGTTTCTAAACCTACTTTGTTTAGAGGTATTTTTTATGAATGTGTGTTGAATTTTATCAAGTGCCTTTTCTATCCTATAAGGTAGATTTTAATAAATCATATTTTTCTTTAACAAACATTCTCAAGATTATATAAGATGTAAAAAGGTAAACTGAGGCACATTACATTTTGAAGAGTTTATTTGAGCTAATGATTTTAATTCGGCAGCCAAAACTGAAAATGACTAGAGGTGCTCTATGGGCTAGGGTAGAGAAACACAGAAGCAAAGAAATTATTTAATGGCTGTAGCTTAAACAGTTGTCTTATTTAGGAAAATCTAGTTATTTTGGCTGTATGGTAGTTGTTCTTGAGTTTAATTTTCTTAGATTAAAAAAATTTCAATTGGCTGTCTTTATTAGTTCTTGCATTTCGTTTTCTGAGATTTGAGTGCATTGACCCTGGCTTAGAATTTTAGGTTGTTTACATAAGCTCCCTAAAGCACTGGAGTCACCTAGTCTAGTGGTTTCTTTAACTATTTTAACAAAGTTAACAGTCCGTGGGACTATTAAAAAAAAAAAGTTCTGCCTGGCCGGTGTGGCTCAGTGGTTGAGTGTCGACCTATGAACCAGGAGACCATAGTTCTATTCCCAGTCAGGGCACATGCCCAGGTTTTGGGCTCAATCTCCAGTGGGGGGCGTGCAGGAGAAAGTCGATTGATGTCTCTCATCATTGATGTTTCTGATGATTCTCAACATTTATGTTTCTATCTCTTCCTCTTCCTTCCTCTCTGAAACCAATAAAAATACATTTTTTAAAAAGTTCTTTGTTCTTTTTGGCAAACAGATTTAGATCAGAATTCTACTTTATAATGATGAAAACAGAATAAGTGTATTTTTAGCTAAAAGTTTTCATATCTGTTAGCTGAATGTTTATTATTCACCTTCTTATCTGTCTAGCAAGATGGAATAGCTGGCTCAGGGCTTTTTAAAAAAATTGATTTTAGAGAGAAACATCACCATTCGACTGTCTCCTGCACGCCCCCTACTGGGGATCAATGCCCTGACCAGGAATCGATTGGATGACCTCCTGGTGCATAGGACCATGCTCAACCACTGAGGCACACCAGCCAGGCACTCAAAGTTTTATCTTTTAACGAATATACTTTGCCAAGACTGGGGCTAATAATGTTGGCTTCTACCAAGAGACTAGATAGGGCTGGAAAAGCCAAGAAAGTAAAGGAAAAAGGGCAGAGCAGGGCTAGTCAACGTTGATGTCACCTAAGTAAATCCTCACTTAACCTGGTCAGTAGATTCTGTGACTATAAGTGAAAGGAAATGACATTGTAACAAAACCAATTTTACCACAGGCTAGTTGATATCCAAGAGAGTTTTCTGAGATTTGAGTGCATTGGCCCTGGCAACTCATCAACATGCTAATGAAACAATGTTATTCGAGGACCTGCTGTACAAGGCAAGTGTAAGGCACACGTTGTAATAGGTAATACCATTTTCTACAAGATCAACATATTCTTTTATTTTGTAATCCTCACCGAAGAATATTTTTTCCGTTGATTTTCAGAGTGGAAGGGAGGGAGAGAGACAGAGAGAGAAACATCTGTTGGTTGCCTCCCACTTGCGCCCGTGGATGGAGCCTGCAACGAGGTACGTGCCGTGCGCTTAAACGGAATTGAACCTGGGACCCTTCAGTCCGTGGGCGACGCGCTCCCCACCGAGCCAAACCAGCCAGGACAACATATTCTTTTTTTCCCCCTTCAAATTCTACAAAGGCTTACACATCTCCAAAAGATGTGTAAGCATTTGAGACTAACACATCCAGAGAGTAAAGGCTTAAACCTGGGACCTTAAAGATAGGGTTGGGTAATAAAGCAGCCAGATAACTAGAGTAGTTTTCTCTTTACAAGGAATGAAAGGAGAGTATATTCATAGGAAATCTACCTCGTGGTATGGGGAGCAGCCACCAACCACAGTTTGAGTTGCCCCTTAATTTTAGTCACTAGATGATAAATTCAGCTCCTCTATCAGCTCAAAATCAGGCCTTTTTAAACAATTATAGTCAAGGCTTCTGTAGAATTTTCTTTGTCTTTGTCGTTCCCTTTTCATAATCAGAGTTGAGCACAAAAAGACATCTAGTCGTAGCCTATGTTTTTCTTAGCAAAAGGCTTTTGTTTTCTAATTTCACAGCTTGTCAGTTAGAAAGAGACTAAGTAACAGAATAGACCACCCTAAAATTAGCTCACTGCATGAGACTCTACTGTTTCCTCAGGAGGGAAGGCTAGCGTTAGGCTGACCCAGAGTTGATCTGGCAGCTTAACAGAGTCAGAGTGAGAGTGCTAGGTTGGCACTTCTTGGTTCTTTTGGACTTGCCCTCGCGATTGCGATATGATTGCTGCTGCTCCATCCATCACCTCGTAGCATCCAAAGCAGGAATTGGAGAAAGTGGGATGGCAGACGTTCTGTGGCTCTCTTCCATCCTCTGTTTCTCTCTCATGAGGAAGGAAAAAGCTTTCTCAGAAGCCCCCACACGACCTCCCTCTTAATATCACGTTGGCCAGAAGTGGGTCATGTGTACATCCTTGGACCAGCCATCGGCAGAGGGAATTTGATTGCTTTGACCAATCACGGCTCATCCCTTAGTGTTGGGTGTGAACGCTCTGATTCTTTTTCAAAATTGCCTGGTCAGTTTTTTAAAAAATATATTTTTATTGATTTCAGAGAGGAAGGGAGAGGGAGAGATAGAAACATCAATGATGAGAGAGAATCATTGATTGGCTGTCTCCTGCACACCCCCCACTGGGGATCAAGCCTGCAACCCAGGCATGTGCCCTTGACCGGAATCAAACCTGCGACCCTTCCGTCTGCAGGCCAATGCTCCATCCACTGAGCCAAGCTGGCTAGGGCTGCCTGGCCAGTTTTGATTATTATTTGTTCCTTCATCATTCTGTCTATTTATTTCTTTAAACTATTAAAAATGCTTTTATATTGTCTGTTTGATATTTTCAGTATATGCAGCCTTTGTGGGTCTGTTCTGCACCTTGTGGTTCCTGCTGATCCTAAGTCATGGCAGCTTGTTTCCTCGTGCGTGTGTGTGTGTGTGTGTGTGTGTGTGCGTGCGTGCGCGCGCGCTGTTCTTTGGGAATGTAGCTATGGGAGATCTTGGAGGACTGGGTTTGAAGTACGTTCCTCCAGAGTATTTGCCCTGGTGTCAGGTGACCCTGTGTACCCGGGACCACTTAAAATGTTCGGCTTGTGTTTTTCCATGCAGATGGCTAGTGTGAGTTTTTGCTCCAAATCCTTGAGAGTACAAGCTCATGGTTAGGAGTTGTCCAGAGATAAATTTTCATCTTTTCTCTGCTGTCCTCCAGAGCGAAGGCTCCCTCTCTCTCCATAGGCACATTTCCCCTGACCTACTCGTGGAGGAGGAGCCCAGCTCTATGTGGTTTGGTGGTGGTCTCTGAGATACTGTTTTTCCTTGCTTGGAGTGCAGGCTTAGTCTTCTATTCCCTGCTGCCACCCCCCCCCCCCCCCCCCCAGGGCCCTTTAAAATCAAGCTCTGTGTGCCACCCAGGGTCAGCACTAGGACAAAAACCACATCAGTGCCACCCACTGATCAGGCAGGGTCCTACCAGGAGACTGAAACCACACCAGTTATTTTAACAGAGGGAATTAGTAACTGATGAGGCAAGAAGACTAAGGAATGATGAAGAAGCAAGTGCAGGGAGCTGCTGCTGCCTTTTGCTCCCCCTAGGGTTGGGGAACAAAAGGAAGAGCTGGAATGATTGAAACATAGATGTTGGAGGTTGGGTTCCATAGAGCCGAAACTCAGACCCTGGGAGGGGCTGGATGAGGCGGGCTCTGCTGCCCTGGGAAGGAGCACTTGCAGAAGCAGAGGTGTGTGTAGGGGGGGAGGGGGGGGCCGGATGCTCACAGGATCTTCAAGGAGCAGATCCTCCTCCCTCCTCCAGTCTTGCAGCCTGTCTCTAGCTCCCCCTGCTGGCACAGCTCTCTCATTTCTGGCCTCTGATAACTCTGCTCGCCTTTCCACTGACCCAGCCTTGCATTTTCAAAAGGTGCTTGAATACTGTGCCAGTCATCGTGAATCTTCTCTGCTGGGAGGGTTTGTTCCTTAGGTCGCGTGGCCCCACCATATGGCCAGATATGGAAGGCTCTGTGCAAGAATTTAAGAGGGATCATTCAGATCTGTACACAGAAGGCTTCCTCTGGGACCTGTGTCAGGGAAGGACTGACCGGAGGCCCAGAAACAAGAGAAGAGTCTAGAGACCTTGAGGCAGGTCAGGGCGTGAGCTGGATCTGGCGACTCCCTAGCTTTTTCTCAGGCCCCCTGCCCTCTTCCCAGCCTCTAGGATGCATCATTTAAAGGAGCCAGCCTCATTTATTGTGCCCTCTCCCAGGTCCTTCTGGTCACCTCGTCTTTCATGTCCCCTTCTGAGAGCCGAAGTGGCTCCAACCCCAACCGTGTTCGCCTTTTTGGGCCTGAGAAGTTGGTCCGGGGAGCAGCTGAGAAGCGCTGGGACCGAGTCAAAATTGTTTGCAGCCAGCCCTATAGCAAGGTACCTAGGGTGGGAGCGGGGAGTGCAGGGTCCTTGGTCGTGGGTGAGGAGAGAGCGGAGGGGCCAGTATAGAGTCACAGTGGGCTGGGAGGACTGGACAGCTGGTATCCCCATGGGACCATGAGGAGGCCTTCCCTGAAAAGGGTTTGAGTTCCCCCTCATATGAGGCTTTGTTTCCTGGACGATGTCTTGGACAGTGAACTGTAGGACCTCAGAGGGGAACTGGGGGAGGGGACAGCTGACTTGTTGGAGAGGTGGTCTAGGAGAGTGGGCCTAGGAGTTAACATCAAGAGAGTGAAGTCAGACACCGGGTTTAAGGTTGGCTACACCACTTCTCACTGTGTGACTCTGGGCAAGCGACTTAATCTTTCTGGTCTCAGCTTCCTGATCCTTATGGGTTGCTGTGAGTTAGGATGCTAAGCTGTGATTACAAGATCCACGTGGTAATGACACCACACAGTAGAGGTATCCTTACCCAGGGAACTGTCCTGGGGGGTGTTTGACTGGTCATCCAGGGACCCAGGTTCCTCCCATCTATGGCTCTGCATCCAGCTGGCAGAGGGGGAAAGAGCCTGGAGCACTTCTATTCCCGAAGTGGCACGCAGCACTCCCTCCATTCCACTTGCCCATTGCTTATGCAGCTAACGGGACTAATGCATGTAAAAGGGCTCAGAGCTGTGCTGACCCAGAGTTAGGGCTCCGTAACAGCTGGATGTTATTATTGTCCACAGTATCATACAGACATCTCCCTAGACGAGGCAAGAGCCAGAGAGAGGGTTCCCTAAGTTAAAGGGGCTTGGGGCCAGGCTTCAGTCCTTGGCCAGATTCCCTGACTCCAATCCCTTCTTTCCCAGGACTCCCCCTATGGCCTGAGTTTTGTACGGTTTCACAGCCCTCCAGACAAAGATGAGGTAGAGGCTTCACCCCAGGTAAGCTTTACCCACCACCCCCAGAGCCTTCTCCCTCTCTCTTCTCCCCCACCTGCCAACAGTCCACACCCACTGCACTGACCTTCTGGGACCTTAGAAGGTGACCAAGCTTGGCCAATTCCGTGTAAAGGAGGAGGATGAGGGTGCCAGCTCCCTGAGGCCAGGGGCCCTCTTCTTCAGCCGGATCAATAAGACATCCACTGGTGAGTGTGGAAAATCTGAAGCCTGAGTGAATTCAGGGTTGGGACCTAGACTCCTGGGTCTGAGGAGGCCGGGGACCTGGCCTCCTGGGTCCAAGGGGGAGGGGGCCTGGGGGCCTGGCCTCCTGGGTCCGAGGGGGAGGGGGCCTGGGGGCCTGGCCTCCTGGGTCCGAGGGGGAGGGGGCCTGGGGGCCTGGCCTCCTGGGTCCAAGGGGGAGGGGGCCTGGGGGCCTGGCCTCCTGGGTCCAAGGGGGAGGGGGCCTGGGGGCCTGGCCTCCTGGGTCCAAGGGGGAGGGGGCCTGGGGGCCTGGCCTCCTGGGTCCGAGGGGGAGGGGACTGGGGGCCTGGCCTCCTGGGTCTCTGCTGGGAACACCCCTCTGTCGCATGGATAGGAACTGAAAGGGCCCAAGGGCCCAGGCTTATCCTGGTTCCACTCTCTCCCTCTGTAGCCACAACCAGTGACCCAGCGGGACCCAGCTATGCAGCTGCCACACTGCAGGCCTCAAGTGCCACCTCCTCAACCTCTCCAGCCTCCAGGGCAGTAGGCAGCACCTCCAAGGTGAGATCATCAGACCCTGACGGGTGGAGGAGGAGGAGAGAAGCTAGAGGCCTCATTTCATCTCACCCCGCTTAGCCTCAGGAGTCCCCCAAAGGGAAGAGGAAGTTGGATTTGAATCAAGAAGAAAGGAAGACCCCCAGCAAACCGTCAGCCCAGCCCTCACCACCTGCCCGCAAGAGACCCAAATGTGAGCAAACTGGATTCCTTGTTCCCACAGGGGCCTGGGTTCCTGTGTCGTAGGGGTGAGCGGACTGGGGCTGGGACTCGGGAGCTGAGGGAGGAAGGGCGAGGGGTTTAGTCCCGGCAGTGCTAACTGAACCTGCTCTTTGGCTTCCACAGTGTCCGCACCTATCTCTACCCCTGCCACTGCCTCAGTCCCTGCCCCAGCACGGGGGGCAGTGCCAGGGAAGCCCCGAGGAGAAGGCACGGAGCACAGGGCACCCCGAGCTGGCCCGCAGGAGATGGGGAAGATCCTTAAGGGCGTGGTGGTGGTGCTGAGTGGCTTCCAGAACCCCTTCCGCTCGGAGCTCCGGGACAAGGCCCTAGAGCTCGGGGCCAAGTATCGGCCAGACTGGACCCCAGACAGCACCCACCTCATGTAGGCCTGTGACCTCCTCCTTCCCACCTTCCTGCTACCTCTCCTCCGCCTCTGTCTCCATCCTGCTTTCTCTCTCTCTCTCTGCCTGTGTGTGTCTTTGTCCTGTCTCTTCAGTTCTCTGTATGGATCCTCTGCCTCCTTTTCTCTGATTTGTACATCTTTCCTTCCGTCTCCCTGTTTCTCCCATATCTGTTTCTTTTTCTCTCTTACTCGTCTCTTCTCCCTCTCTCTGTCCTCCTTGTCTCCCTCCTCTCTTTTATCCCTCAGATCACACCTGACTGACACCCTCCATTCTGCTCCCCACAGCTGTGCCTTTGCCAACACCCCTAAGTACAGCCAGGTCCTAGGCCTCGGAGGTCGCATTGTGCGTAAAGAGTGGGTGCTGGACTGTCACCGCATGCGGCAGCGGCTGCCCTCCCGGAGGTGAGGCCTCCCTGCACACCTGTGTATACGCCTGTATATACACATACACATGCCTACCCTGCTCCTCATCCCTGGGCTGGGCAATGCTAGGGATCTGGAGAGAAATCAGACTGGAGCCTGCTAGTGGAGAACACCCGTGGGCCCGGACCAGAGTGAGCTGACTTCTGAGAGAAGGAGGCATGGGCTAGGAGTCGTGGAGAGGGAGAGAGGACTTGCCTGGGGGGCTCACGCGGGCTCTGTGAAGTCTGCTTAGCGGAGAAGGAAAGAACATTGCAGGTTAGAGAAACAGTGTGTGCCAAGACTTAGGGGTGGAGAACAGTGTTGGGGCTTGTTTAGATTAATTTATTTTATATTTATTTAATTTTTAAATTTATTTATCTTTATTGTTGAGGGTAGATTCATTTAAAGCAAGACCCTGAAGCCCCTGCTTGGTGCCAGGCTGGCCCATGCGATGCTGGGCACCCAACCATCAGGTCTTGCCTTTGACAAGGCCTCTCACTTTGATGAGGGGTCAGACTTATTACAAAACAGTATGGGTCCTGGCTGGTTTGGCTCAGTAGCTAGAGTGTTGGCTTGTGGAATGAAAGGTTGCAGGTTCGATTCCAGTCAAAGGCACGTACCTTCGTTGCAGGCTTGGTCCCGGAACTGGTCGGGATGCTTGTGGGAGGCAACCAATCGATGTGTCTCACATCAGTGTTTCTCTCTCTGTCTCTCCCCCTCCCTTAAAAAAAAATCAATGGAAAAAATATCCTCAGGTGAGGATTAACAAAAAACAAACAAATAAAAAACAGTATGGATGCCTGGTGGTGTGGCTCCGTGGTTGAGCGTTGACCTATGAACCAGACAGCGGTCGCCAACTGGGTGGTCCGTGAGGTCCGAAAGCTTGCTGACCGCTGAACCAGAAGATCTCGGTTGAGTTCCTGGCCAGGGCCCATGCCTGAGTTGCAGTCTCCATCCCCAGTAAGGGGTGTGCAGGAGACAGCCCATCGATGATGCTCTTTCATCATTGATGTTTCTCTCTCCCTTCCTCTCTGGAAACCTTCCTCTCTGAAATTAATAAAATATATTTTTAAAAATAAGATTTTAAAAAACGTATGGAGGAAGGCCCAAGGAGAAAGCGCAGCGTGTAGGGGTCTTCAAGGGTGAGAAGAGGTTTACCAGGCTGAACAGAGAGCCTGCTGGGTGGAGGAGCCCAAGTTGGGGTCAGCCTGGTGCCTGCCCCGAGGAGGTGCAGGTGGGCTCCGCTTGCTGTGGGAGGCAGGAAGTGGCAGGAAAATGAGGCTGGGGCAGCAGGAGCCATGGAAGGCTTTGGAGCTGGGGAAGGACAGGGTCAGATCTGAGGCCCATGGATCGGAAGGGAGACTTGTGTTAAACTCCATGGGAGAGAAGACCTGAGTGTGTTCAGAATTGGGACTGTGCCTGCTGTATTTGAGCGACTCTTATTCGGGGGGTGGGGAGGGTGGGGGGGCGGGCCTGGAGGTGGAGGTGGAGGTGGAGGCTGGGAAGTGGTGGGATCAGCTCAGAAAGGACTGCTAGTGCCTGGCCAGGGCAGGGCTCTGTCCAGCTCCACAGACCCCACATCTATAGCTCCGGAATCCAGACACCTCCGGAAGCCAAAAGTGTTTTTCTGGATTTAGCACAAACACACTGGCTGCATGATCATCCTGAGCTGATACGAGGCTATGTGTGACCTTTATTCCATTAAGTACGTCATCATATTGTTTACAGAAATATTCATGGGTTTGATTTACAGGGCACTTCCTCCTTCCCCACAGGGGGGTGGTATGTAACAATCTATATATCTCTAAAATCTGAAAATTTCAAAATTCTGAAACCCACCTGGCTCCAAGGGTCTCTCTGTGAGCAGCAGGGAGCCATGGAAGGTTTGGGAGGGAGAGGGGCAGGCTCTGTTGTGGGGCTGAAGTGTCTAGGCCAGGCTGTAGGTGGGGACCCGGAGGAGGCTGGGGCCTCCGGGATAGAAATGAGATGGGATGGGGTCTATTTACGGGCAGAGGAGCTGGATTTGGATCATTGTCTGCCCAAGAAAAGGCAATAAACAGTGCTAGGTTTGCAACTGGGGGTTTTCTTGGTGGCTGTTGTTTGTTTTTTATATATTTTTATTGCTTTCAGAGAGGAAGGGAGAGGGAGAGAAAGATAGAAACATCAATGATGAGAATCATTGATCGGCTGCCTCCTGCACGCCCTCTACTGGCATGTGCCCTGACCAGGAATCGAACTATGATGTCCTGGTTCATAAGTCGATGCTCAAACACTGAGCCTACACCGGCTGGGCTGCAAATGGGATTTTTTATTTTTTTATTTTTGCAACTGGGTTTTGACAAAAAAAATTAAATTCGGAAAGCACTTTATATTTTTAAAAGTTGATGATGGAAGATTCCCGGGTGATGGCTCTCCCCACAATAATCACAAATTGAGTTTTAAAAATCTTAGTGCTTTAAAGAAAAGGCTTATAAACCTACCATTGATTCTTTAATCAACTATGACACTTTAAATTCTCTGAATTTCCCACGAGCCAGTACTGTCCAGTGAGTGTGACTTACCTGAACAGGGTTTCACCAGCTTTGGAAAAATCAAATTATGTGCAGATGGTCTTCATGTGCGTACCATGAAAGTAAAGCCAACACATTCAATTGCTTCTGCCACGTAATTTGCCCTGGAGTTGAGGCAAAGTAGTTAATCTCTTTGTTAGTTTCCTCATCTGTAA
Organism: Myotis yumanensis; assembly: GCF_028538775.1. NCBI lineage: Eukaryota > Metazoa > Chordata > Mammalia > Chiroptera > Vespertilionidae > Myotis > Myotis yumanensis. Next base: position 14,320,998 of record NW_027223774.1, read on the forward strand.
AATGGGGCTAAGATACCACCTACCTCAGGATTCCGTGACTCCACATTTCTCAAGTGTTTAGAATAGTGCCTGGCACATAGGAAATCCCCTGTAAGTGTTAGCTGTTGTTATTATGAGAACCAGGAGAATTCTTTTCCTGGAGTGTCAGCAGCTTAAGGACCATGAATATAGTGCCAAGGTCTTTAAAACTGTATTTGCTGCCCTCACCGGTTTGGCTCAGTGGATAGAGTGTCAGCCTGTGGACTCAAGGGTCCCAGGTTCGATTCTGGTCAAGGGCATGTACCTTGGTTGCGGGCACATCCCCAGTAGGGAGTGTGCAGGAGGCAGCTGATCGATGTTTCTCTCTCATCGATGTTTCTAACTCTCTATCCCTCTCCCTTCCTCTATGTAAAAAATAAATAAAATATATATATTTTTAAAACTGTATTCGCTGTTGGGAATTTTCCCTTAATTTGTAGGCATTCTCCCAAAGAGAAACTGACTTTGATTCTCAAAGAGGAACATTATTTCTGATTTTTTTTTTCTTTCTGAAATGGGGCATTTCTTCCGCAAGAGGAGGGAGGGCAGCCAAGGGGAGCTCTGGTCTCTCTCCTGTGTATGTGGCTGGGGTGACGGGGTCAGCGGGGCCTTCCAGAGCAGGGAAGAGAGGCAGCTGGGAGAGTGGCCATGGGGTGACCCTGAGAACCCTCCCTACAGGCCCCAGGGGACAGGACCTCCTGTTTGTCTGAGGCCTGATTCCTTCCCCAGGTACCTCATGGCAGGGCCAGACTCCAGCAGCGAGGACGAGGGCGGCCCTCACGGCGGCAGCAGCGGGGATGAAGCCCCACAGCTTCCCCAAAAGGTCCGCTGTCCCCTGACCAGCAGTGGGAGGGTGTACTGGGAGGAGGATATGGGTCTGTTGTAGCCCCCAAAGTCTACTGCCTCCTGTGGCTCAACTCCCCACATCCTCCCACCCACCCTGCCCCTTGGGTGCTCACTCCCCCACTTCCCCTCCTCAGACCAAAACCAAGGCCCCTCAGGCAGCGGGATCCAGCTCACCCCAGACAGCCTTCACTCGAGAAGAGACCAAACCAGCCTCACCCGGGTCCCAGGAAGATACCCACACTGAGGGGGAGTGGTCAGGTCAGCCTTAGGGAGGAGGGGACTGGGGGCCTAGAATTCTGAGGGAGGAGGGTTCTGGGGGCCTGGACTCCTGGGTCTGAGGGAGGAGGAGGAGGAGGCTGAGGGCCCCCCGATAACTGGATCTGGAGGGCTATTGAGGTTGGGGGTTAGGATGCCTGTGTGAGACTCTGCAGAGGGTTACCGGTCTTCCCAGAACACAGGGGGTCATCTTGCACTGACTAAGCTTATGCTCGCTTAGCAGAAGGACAGGACAATGGAGCGGAAGATTCTGAGGACACTGAGGATGAGCTGAGAAGGTAGCATCGGGGCCGGGGGGTCAGGGTGGGCCGGGCCTTGGGTAGAGGGGATTGGTCTGCATACTCTTCCCCACCCCTCTTGGCTCCCCCAGGGTGGCTGAGCAGAAGGAACGGAGGCAGCCTCCTGGCCAGGGGGAGAATGGCGAGGACCCATATGCGGGATCCACAGATGAGAACACCGACAATGAGAGTCCCCCAGAGTCTCCTGACCTGCCAATTCCTGAACTCCCAGGTAGGAAATCCCTCTCCCTTCTGAAGTGGGATCTGTCCCTCTCAGTTCTCATCTGTGACTTGCTCCAGCTAGCCTAGGATTGCTGCTACCCACCCTGGGACTTGTCTCCTGGTCTCCTCCCGCCACTGCCTGCCTTTGCCACCTCTTCGTTCCCTTAGGCCTGTTCCCTTCCCTCCCCTTCCCTTTCTGTCCCCATCACAGCCCAGCACCAGGCAGGTGTGACCACCCCCTTTGGCTCCACTCGAGGTGTGAACAGCCCCTCTCTCACATCAGAGCTTAACGCCCCCTAGGCTTCAGGATTACCTGGAAGTCTTTTAAAATTTGCAGATGCCCAGCCTGCCACCCCCACCCCTCAGTTTAGTTTTTGTGTGGGTGGGGCACTCGAAAAGGAATGAGACCAACCAGATGAAAAAGTGGCTGGTTCGTTAGTGTCTGACCCGGCCACACTTATTAAGTGGCAACAGCCCATTTGTGACTTGGGAGAATGAGGGGCTCTCTATGAGGCTCTGGTGGGGAAGGAACTGTTTGTCCCTTCTCCCTGGCCCCTCAGCCCTTTGATGGCGATGGCAGGTGCCAAGGAATTGGGAATCATGTAAGAAGCACATTACCATCATTGGAATCGTGTCTTTTACCATTAAAGAAAACAAGGAAAAACCAGGCTCTGCTGGGCTGGCTGAACCGCTTGTCCTCATTGCCCCGTCCGTTCCCTGCTCTCCTGTTTGGCCTCTTGTGGCCCCTGGCTGGTGCCTTGGCACTTGAGGGCCTCACCTTGGCTCTTCTACCATCGCCCCAGACTTCTTCCAGGGCAAACACTTCTTCCTGTACGGGGAGTTCCCTGGGGACGAGCGGAGGAAGCTCAGCCGCTATGTCACAGCCTTCAATGGGTCAGTCGCTGGGGGTGGGACTGGGGTGAGGCGGGTGCTGAGATTTGAGGAGGGGTGTGGTAGGTTGTGGGAAGGAGGGCAATTGGGAGGTGGGGAAGGGGCGAACCCTGCAGGATGGGCACAGGCCACAGAGTTCAGTGGCAGCCCTGCTGCGTAGCTCCCCCCAGGCTTCCTTCTCTAAAGGGAGGCGCCCGGCCACCCTCCTGAAAGGATTAGTGACAGTGGGAGCTGTCAGTATGGTGGCTGTGGTGAGACTGGCACGTGGGACAATGGAGGATCCACAAGCAGCCTCTAGGGGACACAGGTGGGGATAGGAGAGAATGGCTGGGGAGTGGGGTGTCGGCAGAGGGGGCACCGATTCTCAGCCTCCTTTCTTCTCCCGCTAGGGAGCTCGAGGACTATATGAGCGACCGGGTCCAGTTTGTGATCACGGCACAGGAGTGGGACCCCAGCTTTGAGGAGGTGAGTTCAGAGGGGCAGGGAAAGGGAGACCCAAACTGCCCTTGAATCTCCTCTATCCCCTCCTCTCTCACATGTGTCCCCTGCCCTCCTGCAGGCCCTGATGGACAATCCCTCCCTGGTGTTCGTTCGCCCGAGATGGATCTACAGTTGTAATGAGAAGCAGAAGTTACTTCCTCACCAGCTTTATGGGGTGGTGCCCCAGGCCTGAAGTATGTGCGTGTGTACACACATGCGTGCACACACACACACACACACACACACACACACACACAAGTTTAATAAAGCTGACTTGGTTTGGAGCCACTGCCTCTCTCACTCAGGAGTTTCCCAGAAATTCTAAGAGGCTCCCAGCTGTGTCTTCTGTTTGGTTGTTGCTTCCCCTGGAGAGAATGAGGGCTCTCTGTGAGGGCTCTGGTAGGGAAGGAGCTGTTTGTCACTTCTTGCTGGCCCCTCAGCCCTGTGGTATTGGGAATGACACTTAGCGGATTCTGACTCTCTGGGCCTGTGCCTGGGTCTTGGTTGTCCCTCTGTGGTCCTGGGCTGGAGGTCTGGATGCTCATGAGTTGTGCCTCTCTTGAAGTCTCAGCTCCCCTGCCAGGGATATCCCTTTCTCTAGGGCTTTCAGGAGTAGCTCTGTAACTGTCACACGTGGTTTCACATCACCTCATTTGGGAGGTAGAATGGAGGGAAGGGCATTTTACTCAATCCACCCAAATCCTGAATCCCCTTCAAGGCTCCACTACACTTAAAGTCGGAGCTGAGCTGGGTGTTTAGAGAATCGGGACAGAAGATGGGGTGTCGTTCTAGGCAGGGGCCATGGCATGGACAAAGGCCCGAAAGTGGGAGCTGCTAGCCTGGTGTCTGGGTAGAGTTGAAAGAGCATTGCCACCCTTGGTAAAGAGGCTGTAGGGGCAGATCTGGCTAGAAAGGTGGGTGCAGTCCTTGAAGCTGCAGTGTCCAGTGTGGTAGCTGATGGACACAGGTGGCTATTTAAATTACAATGAAATGAGCCCAGGCCTGTTTCCTCAGTGGTTAGGGCATCGACCCTTGGACAGAAGTGTCTCAGGTTCAATTCCCAGTCAAGGGCATGTACCTCGATTGCAGATTCATCCCTGCCCCAGTCCAGGCGCGAGAAGGAGGCAGCCGATCGATGTGTCTCTCACATTGATATTTCTGTCTCCCCTTCCTACTCTCTCTAAAAGTCAATGGAAAAAAATATCCTTGGATGAGGATTAAAAAAAAAATTACAGTGAAATGAAAGGGAAAATTCACTTCCTCCTCACACTGGCCCCATTTCGGTGCTCTGGCCACGGCACTGACAGCACAGACATTTCCATCCCCGTGGGAAGCACAAGCACGCTGACAGCACCAGGCAGAGAGTCTTGGACTTTTCCTGGGGGAATGGGGTCGGGAAAGGGTTTGAGCAGCACAAAGGGCTGGGTCATCTGGGTTTGAGATCTGCCCTTTTGGGTAAACTTTCCTTGGACATTCCAAGCCCATTCCCAGCTTTGGCCCCATCAACTAACCAGGGGCCACCAATCTTAATCCTTTCTCTTTGTTGACCTTTGCTTTTTCATCTCTGAGGTGAAGGTGGTATTAGATTCTGCATCCACTCGTTCACTTTTCATTCATTCATACATGTACTGACCACTCACAATGTTACTTCCTATTGTTACCGTAACAAATTACTACAAAGTTAGTGTCTTAAGACAACAAAAATTTCTATTCTTCTAGGTCTGAAGTCTGAAATGGGTCTCACTGGGCTAAGAAGTCATGGTGTAGGCTGGCCCGCATTCCTTCTGAGGTTCCAGGGGAGACTGCTTTCTGGGCTCTTCCAGCTTGGAGCAGCTGCTCACATTCCATTCCCCTTCCACAGGCAAAGGCAGCAGAGGCCAGGCAGTCTTTCTCATGCACATCGTCTCTGACACCAGATCTTTTGTCTTATTCTCCCACGTTTAGACTCCGATGACTATGTGGAGCCCACATAGATAATCTGGGATAATCTCCTTTTTAAGGTCAGCCAGTTGGCAACCGGAATTCCTTCTGCTGCCTTCAGTCTCCTTTGCCACATTCCATATCCATAGGTTCCAGGGAAGAGGATGTGGACATCTTTGGGAGGCCCTTGTTCTGCCTACCGTACCCACTGTGAGGGAGACACGGGCTGCAGTGTGAAAAGACAGACACAAGTCCTCACTCCCGGGCTGACATTCTGCTGGGGGAGACAGTGAGTGTGTGTTGCAGTGTTGGGCAGGGGTAAATGCTGTGAGAGCAGAGAGAGCAGGGCAGTGCTGCACACTGAGAGTGACACGGCGGAGGTATTTAGATAGAGTCATAGGAGAAGGCATCTCACGGGACGTCCCCTTCTGCAGGGACTTGGGAAAAGGGTCCTGGGGAAACTGGTCCAGGCAGAGGAAAAGCAAGTGCAGAGACCCTCCGGCAGGACATGTGCAAGGAGCAGCAAGGCATCAGGGTGTCAGGAGACCTGGGATCCACTCTGAATCAGCACTGCCCCCCGCCCTATTGTTTGGTTGCAGACCAGTCATCCTGTAAGATTGGACCAGACTAAATGAGTTTGTGCCCTTGAACCTTTGAGGTGGTGTGGTTACTACAGAGGAACTCTTCCCGGACAGCTCTCTATGTATACATGGATACAAGTCATGCTGTCAAGTTTGGAGGAGGGACTGGAATCCTTACCTATGCCCAGCCCTACCCCCCCCCACCGCCCCCCTCCAGATCTTGCTGAGTAGTCTACAGCTCATTTCCATTTACCTGCTTGATTCTACCCCTTATGCTGGAGACTCCACAAACCATCTCTCAGGCCATCCTTCACACCTTTCAGGTCTCAACTCAAAACATCTGCTCAAGAAAGCCTTTCCTGCCCTAGCTGGTTTGGCTGAGTGGATGGAGCGTTGGCTTGGAGACTGAAGGGTCCTGGGTTTGATTCCAGTCAAGGGCATGTGCCCGGGTTGCAGGCTCGATCCCCAGTAGGGGGCGTGCAGGAGGCAGCCGATCAATGATTTGCTCTCATCATTGGTGTTTTTATCTCTCCCTCTCCCTTCCTCTCTAAAATAAATAAAAACATATTTTTTTTTTAAAAAAAGAAGGCCTTTCCTAACCTCTAGAATAGTATATGTTAGGTATACACTCTTATCATGCTGCATCATATTTCTAACTTGATTTGTTTATGGTCAAACGTACCAGTCTCTTCCTCTATAATTTGCTCTTTTTGTGTCTTAAAAATACTTTCTCTACTTCTGAGGTTACTAAGATATTCTCCTATATTTCCATTTAAATTAGTGTTCTGCTTCAAATTTAGATCTTTACTCCCTAGAAACTAGCTTTTGTGTATGGTGTGAGGTAGGGATCTGTATTAGTTTTCTATTGTTGCTGCAACAAATTACCACAAGCTTAATGACTTTAAACAATACACATTTATTTTCTTACAGTTCTAGAGGTCAGTAGTCCAAACTCAGTCTCTGGGCCAAAATCATGGTGGCAGCAGGCCTGGGTTCCTTCTAGAGGCTCTAAGGGAGAATAATTTTCTTGACTTTTCTAGCCTCTAGAAGCTGCCAAGTTCCTTGACTTGTGGCCCTGCATCACTCAATCTCTGCTTCCACTGTTGCATCTGCTCTGACTTCTATTTCCCTCTTCCCCATATAAGGACCCTTGTGACTACATTGGGCTCACAAATAATCAGGATATTCCCATCTCAAAATCCTTAATCACCTCTGCAAAGTCCATTCTGCCATGTGTAAGCTAACATATGGGTGCTAGGGGTTAGGATGGGGACAACTTTGGGGGACCATTATTCTACCCATCACAGGGTCCCTCCTATTTCATTTTTCCCACCTCAGCTAACTCACAGATTAGCCCGTCCTTCCCCTACTCATCTACATAAGGGGTCGGCAAATTGCCGTCCAAAATCCAGCCCACTTGCTGTTTTTGAAATAAAGTTTTATTGGAACCCAGCCACAAATTCATTAGTGTCATGAGTGTGGCTGCTTTTACAACAGCAGAGTTGAGTAGTCATGGCAGATGCCGTATGGCCTGCAAAACCTAAAAATATATACCATCTGGCCCTTTACAGGAAGTTTGCCAACCCCTGATCTCCAGGTGGGGGTTGTCACATCACAACCAAGGCTCCCCTACTTGTTCTTCAAAATGGACTTAAGCTTACTTTTTTTTTGTGCCACTACTTGACTAGTGACCCCTCTCCTCACTAAACCAGGTCTGTCTTATTTACTGCTGTATTCCTAATACCCTATTCAGGTCCTAGCACACAGTAGGTGCTTAATGTGTAGGATGAAGAGCAGTCCAATGTTAGCTCACTCATCTGATTTTATAGTGAGAGAAACTGGCTCTAAGAAGGGAACTGACTTGCCCAAGATGATGATGCTTGCACCCTTACAAGGGCCTTATAACACTCCCATTTTATAGATAAGGTATCTGAGTCCAGAGAAGTGCCAAAGGTTGTCCAAGGCCCCTCGGCTCATACGCAGTGGGTCAGGGCTGGCTCCAAAGCTAGGACTTTACCTACTATCAGCAGTATGCCCCTTGTTCTGGCTTTTATCATTTATATCTTGGGAATCTTTCCACATCAGTACACAATGAGCTGATTTCTCCCCTCTACAGCTACATCTTCCATTCTATGGCTGTATTGTAATTAATTAGCTGGTCTCGATTGATGAACACTTGGGCTGTTTTCCATCTTTGGGCACAACCATAATGCTGCAGCGAACATCCTTGTCCTTATGCCTTGTTCACATGCTGGGGTTTATAGGTTACATTCTTAGAAGTGGAATAGCTGACACGAGCAGGTGTGCATTTAAGTATTTCATAGGCACAGCCAAATGGCCAAAATGGAAGCACCAATGTAACTTACAACAACAGGAGAGAGCCTGTTTTCCCACACTCCCCACCACCCCACAATGCTAGCAGACTTTGTACTTTTGCCAAGTGAATAGTTAGGAAAAACCAGAGCTAGTTCTTTCCCACCACAACTCCAGGTCCACGGTTTGGGGCCGGTTAACTCTCTGTGGTTGATACATTCCCTCCCCTTCCCCAAAGTGGGTGAGCAAAGAGTTCCTCCACCTTTTAAGTTACAGCCCAGTAAGGAGGAACCAACCTCCCTGCCAGCTACAAGAGGCAAGCCTGGTTTAGAAATGCCACCTCTGTGTTTACTGGAGCTGGCGGCAGAGGGGGCCGGTGAGCCAAGGGGAGGGCTCACTCCCGCTCCCCCTGACTCTCAGCCTGGTGGTGGCTGCGTTGGTGAAGGAGCAGGAGGCGTCTCTGGCCAAAGGCCTGGCCGCAGCTGGAGCAGCGATGTCGTCGGGCGGTGGCCTGGCTGCTCGGCGCGGTGGGGGGTTCATGACATAGGCGATGGGCAGCCAGTTTGGAGGGGAATGAAAAAGCCTTGGGGCAGTGCGGACAAGGATAGGGGCGGGCATCCGTGGCATGGTGCGTGTGTCGGTGGGCAGCCAGTTTGGAGGGGTAGCAGAAGGACTTGGAGCAGTCAGGGCACGGGTAGGGGCGGGCGGGCGCGTGGGTCCAGAGGTGGGCTGCCAGCTTGGAGCGGTGGCCAAAGGCCTTTGGGCAGTGCGGGCACGAGTGCGGGCGGGCGCCGCTGTGCGTGAGGCGGTGGGCTGCCAACTTGGAAGGGTAGGAGAAGGCCTTGGGGCAGTCGGGGCACGGGTGGGGGCGAGCGCCACCGTGTGCCAACCGGTGCGTGGCCAGCTTGGACGGGTACGAGAAGGCCTTGTCACAGTCGGGGCATCGGTGCGGGCGTTGGGGCGGGGGTCGTCGGCGGGGTCGAGATGGCGTCTCTGTGGAGGCAGCAGGCCCTGGAGCCGACTGGTGGGGCTTCTTGGACGAACCCTGGTGGGGAGCTAGGGTACAGGCGGGCTGGTGGGCTCCTGGCTGCAGCCAACTCCCTAAATCTAGTCCAGGCTCCCCGACCCCACCCCACTTTGATATCTGAATGTATCTGGGCACCTCCAGCCGCTGCCATCCATCGTCCTAAACGGCTCCAAAGCATCACCTACCTGCCTCCCCAAAGCGAAGGCTTTCCCAAAACCGCTTCTAGGATTTTCCCAGGTGATCACCCTGAATTTTTGCATGTCACCCTCCCTGCCCCTCCTGTAATTTCCTGAGTCCTAGAAATGATCACGAAGGGTCCCGCAAAGCCAACCCAGGATTCCCCAGAACATCACATTTTAGGGGATCCCAAACTGTCATCACCCTGGGCTCTCAAACTTTCACCCACCCACAGGGCCGCTCTCACCTCCGCCTGTGGTCACTGCTTCCTTGCCTGCAGGCCTAGGATCTGTGGCCTCAGCCGCCGGCTCTGCATCTCGCTCCAGCATCTTGCTGGCCCAGAAACCTAGAGGAGGGCGTAGGGAGGTGGAGTGGCGTCGCTGGTGGTTATTAGGCTAATGGAGATAGGGCTGGAGGTTCCTAAAATCAGGGGTCAGTCTGTTCAAGGATCCTGGTCTCATTTAAATCTGGGATCCTAAGCAAGGATGGGAGATGCTGGAAGGCGGAGCCTAAAAGCACGAGGGGCGGGGCTATGCAAATCTGACGCAGAGGCATGCCCTTTGGCACCAGCGGTTCTCAACCTGTGGGTCGCAACCCCTTTGGGGGTCGAAAGACCCTTTCACAGGGGTCACCTAAGACCATCGGAAAACACATATATAATTACATATTGTTTTTGTGATGAATCACTATGCTTTAATTATGTTCAATTTGTAACAATGAAATTGGGGGTCACCACAACATGAGGAACTGTATTAAAGGGTCGCGGCATTAGGAAGGTTGAGAACCACTGCTAGACCCACGGTTGGAGCCTTCCAGTGGAGTAGCTGGGCCTCTGAACAACTCGAACTCAGCGTTCCTGGTGCAGGGCGGGCGGAGCCTCTGTCCAAAATGGGCGGGGCTATACAAATGGCACCCCAAGTCCGCTGCTCTGCAGCTCAGACCCAGGGGAGACGCCTAAGAATTCAGTGGGCGGGTCTTTCGCAACTTTCCCAGGAGAGGGGCCTAAGAGCTCCGGCGGAATTTCACGTCCAAGAGGTATCTTTACCTTTTGGCTTAGTCTCAGTCCATTGACGCCACGAGGGCCGCTAAATTTCTTCCTCGTTGCTAAATTTCATCCCCGGTGTGGAGTTGAAGCCGTAGAGGGCAGAGAGGAGACCTGGAGGGAGACAGAGAAAGAATGTGGCGTGTGTCGGGGGTCTCAAGCGTCCGGGCCTCGGGATCGTGGCATTCGGACACCAGTGCACCCTCCCAAAGCTCAGGCTCCGATGCAGCCCCACCGGAACCTATGCATCAGCATCCCAAACGATCCCACCCGGGAGATTCTAGCGCCCCGCCCCTAACCCATTTCCCCAAGACCCAAGCGTCCGGGCCCGGGCCCCAGCACTCTCACCTGCGGACTGCACCTCCCCGGGGGCGGGGCTGCGGGCCCCTCCCGCGGAGGCCGAGGTCGCAGCCCCGCTGCCCTCGGATGGGAAGGAGTTGCACCGCACGCCGTGCACCCAGCGACCGTAGGGCAGGGCAGGGTGCGCTCGAAAGCGGCAGGGTCCAGCCTCATTTCCATCCCCTCCTCCCATGCGGTGCCGGTGGGGGCGTCAGTACGCAAGCGCAGTCACGGCTGGCGGAGGCTGCGGCGTGGGAGACAGAATCGAAGGAGGGGTGGGTGCGCGAGGCAGCCTCGTTGGTGAGCAAGCGCAGAGCTTCGGGCCGAAGGACAGTGGGAAAGGGTACAGAGGTTTGCTGGGCCTACGGTGGCTGATTGGAGTCAAGAACGTGCTAACGGGGAGACGCTGCGTTTAGACCTCCCTGAGACAGCGCCCAGCACAGGCACCTGCGCTTTTCTGCTTCTTTCGGAGCATTTAGGAGCCCGCGTTCCGTCTCCGGGTGCAGTTTCTACAGCTGCCCATGCCGTCGCTCAAGGCTTTTGCAAAAAGTCTGGCTAATTCCGGGACAGAGGGCGGGGCGGAGCTAACGCCCAATAAAAGGCACTTTAATTTGCATAGCGCCCAGGCACCCTTCGCCATTGGGTGATTCAAGATTCTCCGCCCCTCCCACTCCAATGGCAGGACCCAGGGGAGTGAGTGACCGAGGGCCCCGGTCGCGAGGTGCCCAGGCCGGTGTTTCCAGAGGGGTTGGAGCTCCTGCTTTGCATCCTTCCGCGAGCAGTGACGGGCCCCTTCCCGCCCCGCACGGGAGTGCCCGTGAAGTGCCCGTAGGAATCTCCTGCATGGGTGGTTCTTCAGCCACAAGGGCTGGCGAGCCCTGGGAGCTATGGGAGTTACCCTGAGGGGTTATTTGGGCTCTGGAGCCAGATTGCCTGGAATCTTGGCTCTGCCACTTTCTAGCTGTGTGACCTTGGGCCTCAGTTTCCTCATCTATACAATCCAGGTTGTTAGGATTAAATTCAGTAATCAGTGGAAAGTGTTTAGAACAGTGTCCACGTTACCCAATAAATTAGTCAATTCTATCTCAGGGCCTTTGCACTAGCTGTGCTTCTGTCTCCAAGGCCCTTCGTCCATCAGTTTGTTTGCTGATTCCCCCTTCAGGTCTCAGTTCAAATATTACCACTGCAGAAGGCCTCCCCTGCCCACCCTATCTCATAGGGCCCCCTTCCCTCTATTATTCTGTTGACTTGTCCCCTTGTATGCACTTAACATTGCATACCTGTCTTCTAGAATGTATGCTCTGTTAAGATGGACAACTTGTCCATCTTGTTAATTTCTCTGTCCCCAGCATCCAGAACAGCGCTTAGCACATATTAGGTGTTCAATAAATTTGTGTCAAATGAATGTTTGAAAGAATGAACAGCCAAAAGCCCTCTGTAATAAGGGAGAATGATGGAGAAAATTAAGAACTTGAGGTCAAAGAGTTGGCTAGAGGTCTAAGCTGAATGGGAAACCAAGGGAGGATTTTAAACACAGAAAGTGACATGAGCTGGTTTAGGTTTTCATATACTTTTTTCTTTAACCATATTTTTAGGTTATGGAAAATTTCAAACATACACAAAAAGAGAGGGAGTAGAAGAGTAATTAACCCCAAATACCCATCACCTAGGTTCAGCATGGCCAAATTTGCTTCATCATCCTCTCAACACCCCTCCTTGAGCCTACTAAAATATTTTGAAGCAAATTCCAGATAGTTCACCCAGAACACTTCAGTCTGTGTCTCTAAAAATATAAGAACTCTCTCTTTTAAACATAACCACAATATTGTTATCACACCCTTCAAATTTTAGAGTTGTTTCTATGTTATCACATAGCCCACAGTGTTCAAATTCCCCCAATGGCCCCATGTGAGTTTGAACTAAATGGGTCAATTGAAAAAAATTTCACGTAGCCCCAGCCAGCGTGGCTCAGTGGTTGAGCGTCGACCTATGAACCAGGAGGTCATGGTTCTATTCCCGATCAGGGCACATGCTTAGGTTGGGGGCTCGATCCCCAGTGTGGGGTGTGCAGGAGGCAGCTGATCAATGATTCTCTCTCATCATTGATATTTTCATCTCTCTTTCCCTCACCCGTCCTCTAAGTCAATTTTTAAAAAATCAATAAAAAATATATATTTTAAAATCCGCCTATAAGTGGGGCCCGCAATTCAAATCCTCATTGTTCAAGAGTCAACTGAGTATCTTTTTTTTTCTTTTCCAAGCACACTGTTATACTTTATTTCAAACATTCTGAGTTCAAGAGAAGAATAGAACTGTTCTCTGCATTAATAACAGAATTGGCCAGCATCAACAATTATCCAGTCATGGCCACTGCTGTGTTATTTCCCCCACCCACTCCTCCCAGATGATTTTGAAGCTATAATGCCAGGCATCATAACCTATAAATATCTTTTTATTACACTTGCTTTGTTTGAATCAGGATCTAAACAAGATCCACACGTTGCATTTGTGTGATGTGACTCCAGTTTCTTTTTCATTGCCGTTTTAAAAGGCGCACTCTGGTTGCTGCATGGAAAATAGATTGTAGGGAGGCGGAGTGGGAGCCAGAATCCAGTGAAGAGGCTGTGAGATATCAGTTACAATGTAAATTACCAGCATTTAGTTAGCACTTTTTATATACCAGAAACTGTTCCCAGTGATTTATATGCGTTCATTCATTTTTTATTTATTTTATTTAAAAAAAATATATTTTATTGGTTTTCTACAGAGAGGAAGGGAGAAGGTTAGAGAGCCAGAAACATTGATGAGAGAAACATTGATCAGCTGCCTGCTGCACACTCCCCACTGGGGATGTGCCCACAACCAAGGTACATGCCCTCGACCGGAATTGAACCTGGGACCTTTGAGTCTGCAGGCTGACGCTCTATTCACTGAGCCAAACCGGTTAGGGCATACATTCATTCATTTAATCCAGGGGTGGGGAGCCCTTTTTTTCTGCCAAGGGCCATTTGGATATTTCTAACATCATTCTCGGGCCATACAAAATCATCAACTTAAAACTTAGCCTGCTATATTTGGTCAAATATTTAGTTAATGCACCCTTAATGCCTTGGCAGGGCCAGACCAAATGATTTCACGGCCTTGTTTGGCCTGAGGGCCGGATGTTCCCCACCCCTGAAACCCACAGCAACTTTTTAAAAGGAGGCGCTACTATTACTCTCATTATACAGAAGAGGGAAATGAGGCAGAGGGGAGAGGACACTTATCCAAGGTCACACAATTTGATCCCCTGCAGCCTGGCCCGGGAATCCAGGTAATTTGCACTTATGCTGCCTTTTGACTGGGGCAGAGGGGGTGATGCTGGAAAAATGGCCTGAGTGGGGAGGTTAACGCTACAGGGCTTAGTGATGAATTGGGAGGAGGTGGCAAGACAAGGAAGGAGTGCAGGATCTTTGGACTGGGCGTAGGACAACACTGTGTCTCCAAAAACTGTTCGCAAACATAACAAGGAAGCAGTTATTATGATGACTGGCCTGAAACTTAAAAACATTGTATAGAATTAACATCACTATGTTATCGGCACCAGGAGAAATGCCTTCCTTCTATTGATGAAATTGTTCCCCTTCCCTTTCTCATAAATACTCATTGCCTTTGTCTCTTCATCTGAACATTATTTGGCCTTCTGCCTGAATTAATAATTCTTGAATAGCTCTTATTGATAAACACTTGTTTGCCTCTTAAAAAGAAAGAACAACTCACAGAGCTGACCCTAGGTAAATGCCAAAGGGTGTGCACGCCTTCAAGGAACAGGTTACTGGTCTAGCAATTCTGCAAAAACATCAGGAATGGGTGCCCCAGGGGAGAAGAGGTCTTATGTGGGGACCCCTCACAATAAAGATTGCCTGAGGGTCCCCATTTTCCTGGTCCTTCCCTCCCCTGAGCTCCTGGAAGTCCCTGGGCCTCGCCTTGTTTTAGCCCTGATGTCTGTATCTCTCTCCCCAACCAGACTAAGGACTCACCTCTAAGCCCCTAGCTTCACCCAGCCTGAGTCAGGCATGCAGAAGCCCTCAATGTGAAGAATAAATGAGCAGCCTTAACCGGTTTGGCTCAGTGGATAGAGCAACAGACCGCAGACTAAAGGGTCACAAGTTCAATTCCGGTCAAGGGCATGTACCTTGGTTGCAGGCACATCCCCAGTAGGGGGTGGGCAAGGAGGCAGCTGATCAATGTTTCTTTCTCATGGATGTATCTAACTATCCCTCTCCCTTCCTCTCTGTAAAATAAATAAAATATATTTTTAAAAAATAAAATAAATTGATTAAAAAATATTTTTAAAAAGAATAAATGAGCAAAGTTCTCTCCTGGACTCTGAGCTTTTCTTTCTGCCTGATTCTCTTCTATCTGGGTGTCTCCCAGATCTGAGAGATTCTCTCCCTCTTTCTGAACATTTCTCCCTGCTCTAATGTTCCAATGTCTCTTCCCATCTGTCACTATATTTTAGAAGATTCTGTATCTTTGTGTATCTCTAAGTATATCTTTGTGACGATATTTCTTTGACGGACATCCCATTTCAACTGTATCTCTCCATGCGTCTCTGAAAGTCTCTCCGGGTCTCTCTCTCTCTCTGAGTGTCTCCGAGAGTCTCTCTGAAGCCTCTGAGCACCCCCTTGTCTTTGAGAGTCTCTCTGAGTCTCTCCCCTATAAAGAGGACCAGGAATACACTAGGAGTTAGCAAAGTTTGGTTTGATTGACTTGCTGGAGCTAAGGAGAGAGGCCTGCGGAGTGAGCACTGGCTGTCTCTCCAAACCCAGGGAGAGAGTCATGGGATTTTTTAAAAAGATGGCATTTACACTCAATTAGATTAAATGAAGTTTGCTCTGGTCGGGTAGGTCAGTGGGTAATAGCCTGGTCCTGATACGCCAAGGTTTCAGGTTCGATCCCCAGTCAGGGCACATACGAGAAACAATCAACAGGCCTGGCCAGTTTGGCTCAGTGGATAGAGCATCAGACCGGGGACTGAAGTTTCCCAGGTTCAATTCCCGTCAAGGGCACATGCCTGGGTTGCAGGCTCAATCCCCAGCCTGGTTAGGGTGTGTGCGGGAGACAACCAATTGATGTGTCTCTCTCACATGGATGTTTCTCTCTCTGTCTCCCCTTTCTACTCTCTCAAAAAATCAATGAAAAAATATATCCTCAGGCAAGGATTAACAAAACAAAAAGAATCAATCAATGAATACACACATAAGTGGAACAATGGATTAATGTTTCTCTCTCTCTGTCTCTTTCTCTCTTGCTCCTTCCTCTCTCCCTGAAATCAATCAATAAAAATAAAATGAAACAAAGTTTGATAGGCCTACAGATTTCTTTCTGAGAAGAAAGAAACATTCCTGAAAAAATACGTAGCAATTTTTAAATAAGCGTTAGGCCCTGACTGGGTAGCTCAGTAGCCAAGGGTTGCAGGTTCAATTCCTGTCAGGGCATCAATTCCTTATGGAAAGGAGTGGATGTGGGGCCTAATCTGCGAATCCCATCCACAGCCCGTGCCTTGGAAAATGCAGTTAAAATAAATGTGGGATGTACAATTGATTCTCCAACAACACAGGGGTAGGGGCACTCAACTCCTATGCAGTAAAAAACCCTCGTATAACTTTGACACCCCAAAAACTTAACTGCTATTGGCAGGATGCCTTGCTGATAACATAAACATTCAGTTAAAACATATTTGTATGTTACATATGTTATATGCTGGATTCTTACAATAAAGCAAGTTAGAGAAAATAAAATGTTATTAAGAAAGTCATAAGGAAAATACATACAGAATTTTATGCATTCACGACATCCCTAACTTTTTCTTAATTTTTTTCATATTTCTAGTCTATGCAGTTTGTGAATTTTTAAAAGAATATATTTTATTGATTTTTTTACAGAGAGGAAGGGAGAGGGATAGAGAGCTAGGAACATCCATGAGAGAAACATCGATCAACTGCCTCCTGCACACCCCCTACTGGGGATGTGCCCGCAACCAAGGCACATGCCTCTGACTGGAATCGAACCTGGGACTCTTCAGTCCACAGGCCGACGCTCTAGCCACTGAGCCAAACCGGTCAGGGCCAGTTTGTGAATTTTTAAAAATTATCACAATCTCCAGAAAAATTTCTAATATACTTACTGAGAAAAATTCACGTCTAAGTGGACCCCCGCAATCCAAACCTCTGTTGTTCAAGGCTCAACTGTAGTTGCCAGAAACCCTCCCCCTGGCTGGAAGTCAGGCCGGCTTCTCTGTGCCCAAGCGACAGACCCTCGGGCAAGAGTGGGACGTCCCATTCTCACTGCTGGTGGGATTCCAAAGAGCAATCCTTCTGACCCGGCCGGCTGCACAATACAGCTTCTCACATCCAGGTCCTTGGGGTAAATGAACAAAAGCCCTTTCAGAGGTTCACATCCCAACAAAAGCCAAATGACCCCATTATATCTTGATTTTGCAAGATATGATGCAAAATTATTTTTTATAAATGATTTCTTCCTGGGAAGAAATAAACATTCCTGAAAAAATATTTGGCAATTTCTATTTTATTTTACTTTTGTTAGCAATTTTTAAATAAACTTTAGGCCCTGGCCTGGTAGCTCAGTAGCCAAGGGCAGGTTCAATCCGCGCCCCACCCCCGCCTGCCCCAGGGCACATACAAGGATCAACCAATGAATGCACAAATAAGTCCAACAGTGCCTTAACGAGTTTGGCTCAGTGGGTAGAGCGTCGGCCTGCAGACTGAAAGGCCCCAGGTTCGATTCCGGTCAAGGACCTTAGTTGTGGGCACATCCCCAGTAGGGGGTGTGCAGGAGGCAGCTGATGGATATTTCTCTTGCATCGATGCCTCTAACTCTCTATCCCTCTCCCTTCCTCTGTAAAATATCAATAAAATATATTTAAAAAAATAAGTCCAACAGCAAATCTTTCTCTCTCCCCTCTATCCCTTTCCCTTCCTCTCTCTCTCAAATCAATAATTAAAAACATTAAAAAAACGTTAATGGGATCAAGTGTTCTGGGAGTCACGCACCCACCTCCAGTGACCTGGAACCAGACTTCCCCCTAACAGTGTGCCAGCCTCCTCCTGACCTCTTTCCTGTAAGATGGACGCGGGGCTGCGAGCGCACGGGGCCTCCGGTTGGTTCTACCTCCCCCGTCTGCGCTCATCTCAGCGTCTCTCCCTCGCCCTGGAGTGTCCCCGGTTTCTCCCGTTTTCTCGGTCAGCGGGGTCTCTGAGGTCTCCTCGCCGCCCCAGCCCGACTCCGCGGGGCGCACGAGGTTGCCCCGCCCGCAGCGCCCGGTCCCCCGACTGCCGCCCGGCCCCGCGCCCGCGGCCCCTTTAAGGCGCGCCCCGCCCCGCGCCCGCCCCCCCGCCCGCCGCCCCGTTAAGGCGGGCCCGGCGCTCGCCCGTCCCCGGGGTCGGGAGGTGCACCCGGCTCCAAAGGACGCTCCTGTCCGGGCTCAGTCCCCATCCGGCCGCGCGATGGCGGGCGCCGCGCTGAGGGTCGCGGGGCGGCAGCTGAGCCTGCACCGCGGGGCGGGGGCGCCGGTCCTGCTGCGGCAGGTGAGCGCGGCGGGAGCGGGTCGGGCCTGGGCGGCCGCCGGGGCCGAGGTCCCGGTGCCGTGAGCCGGGAGGGACCTGGGGGCCCCGGGCTCGGGCCGGGTCCCCGTTCTTCACGCAGAGCGCGGGGGACGTCCTGGGAAGCGGGGCCTTGGACCCCCTGCTCTGGGGGCCGGGGCGCTGCCTCTGGATCTTCGGGGGGCGCGCCCCGGCAGGGCTCCCAGGCGCTCGCGAGCGGGAGTCTGATCCGCGCTGTCACCCGCCCCCGCCCCTTCCCAGCTGTTTGAGCCCAAGAGCTGCACCTACACGTACCTGCTGGGGGACCGAGAGGCCCGCGAGGCCGTCCTGATCGACCCGGTTCTGGAGACGGCGCCCCGGGACGCCAAGCTGGTCCAGGAGCTGGGGCTGCGGCTGCTGTACGCCGGTCAGTCTGGCCGGACGCTGCGCCGGGCCGGGGGTGGGGGTGGGGGGTGAAGAGTGGGGAGGGGGTTTGGGGGCGGGGGGTGGAGGGTGGGGAGGGGGGTTGGGGGCGGGGACCCCCTGCCCTGTGCGCTCCTGGACCTGCGCCTCTGCCTCCCTCCAGTGAACACCCACTGCCACGCCGACCACATCACGGGCTCGGGGCTGCTCCGCTCCCTGCTCCCCGGCTGCCAGTCCGTCATCTCCCGCCGCAGCGGGGCCCAGGCGGACCTGCACATAGAGGACGGACAGTCCATCCACTTCGGGCGCTTCGTGAGTTGGAGGCTGGGTCCCCGAGAGGGTGGTGGTCTGGACTCTTTGGGCTGCAGGGGCGCGGGGCCTGGGTTCCTGACCCCCCCCCCCCCCCCCGAGTTTCGCCTCTGGGAGCCGGCGGGCCACTGGCTCTGGGTAGGTGTGTCCTGGCCGAGCCCTTTAAGTCAACAGCACTTGGGGAGTTTCCTGCAGCGTTGGGGCAACTCCTTTGGCCTGGCATCTCCATAAAAGCTGATTGGGGGGCTGGAATGCCAAGACCAGGGCTGAGCGAGAGCCCCAAGCCTGTCTTCTGAGAGCCACTGTTGGAGGAAGTCGCATCCTGTTGCTCAGGACGAGGGTGAGGCCAGCGAGGGCCTAGGGTGCAACGTTTAAGGAGGCCTCACTCTCACGGTCAGCACCTGGGCCCTGGCAGGGTAGCTCAGTGGGTGAGAGCGTCCTCCGTCCCAGGTCAGGGCACATCCAAGAGTCAATCAGTGAATGCATGTATAACTGGATCAACACATCCATTTCTCTCTCTCTCTCTCAAATTAATAATTTTTTTTAAAGAGTCATTGCCTTCTTAAATGTTGTGCCCCAGGCATTGTCTGCTTGGCCCCAGCCCTGCTATTGCTTCACACCAGAATGATCTCTAAAGGCTCCTTCCTGCCCCTCCTTTCTTCACACAGGCACCCTCAGCAGGTTTCTGGCCAGAAGGGTAACCCAGGGTTAACTCGGAGGGTGGGAGGGTGCTGGGGGAGTTGTCCTCAGAGAACTGGCAGGGCTTTTTTTCTGATCAGAAAAGATATAGAGAATTTGGCTGACCCTGGGGACAGAATGTCAGGTGACAGGGTGAGGAATCAGTCCTCAGATTAGAGGATTTTGCTAAATGGAGATAGATTGAGTCAGAGCATTAAGCAGAAATGAGTGAAATCAGAAGAATTAGCTATAATGGTTACAGCCTCTTTATTTCAAGCCTTTTTCCGAAAGCAGGTAAACAAAATGCATTGTACATGTATGTACTCTGTATACAATAGCCAGGTGCTGAAGTGCATTTCTTGGGTTGAGAAGTCTTAGAGGAGTGAGAAATGGTCAGATTTTGTGTCAAGATCAGCCCGTTGTTAAATTAAGTGAATGATGTTTTCAATGAATGAACGTTGAAGGGTTTAGCCAGGTAGATTTAGCTTCAGTGTTTGTTGTTTTAAACAGCTTTACTGACTTAATTCATCAATCATCCGATTCACCCATTAAAAGTGTACAATTCAATGACTTAGTATAATCACAGAGTTGTGCAAACGCCACCACAATTGATTTTTGAATATTTCAACATTCAAAAAAAAAAAAAATCCCATACCTCTTAGCTGTCATCTCAGCCCCGCCCCCTTTCATCCCTACAGCCTTAATTAAGCAACCATGCGTCTACTTTCTGTCTATATATTTGATGATTCTGGACATTTCGTAGAAATGGAATCAGACAATATGTGGCCTTAAGTGACTGCCTTCTGTCCCAGATCATAATGTTTTTCAGGTTCGTCCATGTGGTAGCCTAGCCCTGGCCAGGTGGTTCAGTGGGTTGAGTTCTTCCTGTGCACGGAAATGGTCCAGGTCTGGATTCCTGGTCAGGGCAATGCCCAGGTTTTGAGTTTGACCCCAGATAGGGGCATGTACAGGAGGCAACCGATCGATGTTTCTCACTTTCTCTCCCCTCTCCCTTCCTTTTTCTCTAAAAATCAATAAAAGCATGTCCTCGGATGAGGATTAACGGACAGAAAAAAAACATGTTGTAGCATATATCAGTGTTTCGTTTCTTTTTTTTAAACCCTCACTTGAGGATATGCTTATTGATTTGAGAGAGAGAGAGAGAGAGAGAGAGAGAGAGAAACATTGATGTGAGAGAGAACATCAATTTGTTCCCTTCCATACTTGCCCCGACCCGGGATTGAATCTGCAGCCTTTGGGTGCACAGAGTGACGCTCCAACCAACTCAGTCACACCAGCCAGGGCCCCTTCCTTCCTTCCTTCCTTCCTTCCTTCCTTCCTTCCTTCCTTCCTTCCTTTCTCTCTCTCTCTCTCTCTCTCTCTCTCTCTCTTCACCAAGGATGTTTTCCCATTGATTTTTAGAGAGAGTGGAAGAAGGGGGAGAGACACAGACAGAGAAACATCAATGTGAGAGAGACACATCGATTGGTTGCCTCCTGCACCCACCCTGACCAGGTTGGGCCTGCAACCTGGGTATG
Source organism: Myotis yumanensis (assembly GCF_028538775.1). NCBI lineage: Eukaryota > Metazoa > Chordata > Mammalia > Chiroptera > Vespertilionidae > Myotis > Myotis yumanensis. The sequence continues at coordinate 14,341,939 of NW_027223774.1, forward strand.
TGCCCTTGACCAGAATCAAACCTGGGACCCTTCAGTTCACAGGCCGACGCTCTATCCACTGAGCCAAACCAGCCAGGGCGGCTGCTGCTTCTTCTTCTTCTTCTTCAATATATTTTTATTGATTTCAGAGAGGAAAGGAGAGAGATAGAAACATCAATGACGAGAGAGAATCATTGATCAGTTGCCTCCTGCACACCCCCTATTGGGGATCGAGCCCACATCCTGGGCATGTGCCCTTGATCAGAATTGAACCCGGGACCCTTCAATTCACACGCTGATGCTCTATCCCAGCGGTTCTCAACCTGTGGGTCACGACCCCTTTGGGGGTTGAACGACCCTTTCACAGGGGTCGCCTAAGACCATCGGAAAACACATATTGAATATATAATTACATATTGTTTTTGTGATTAATCACTATGCTTTAATTATGTTCAATTTGTAACAATGAAAATACATCCTGCATATCAGATATTTACATGACGATTCATAACAGTAGCAAAATTACAGTTAGGAAGTAGCAATGAAAATAATTTTATGGTTGGGGGTCACCACAACATGAGGAACTGTATTAAAGGGTCGCAGCATTGGGAAGGTTGAGAACCACTGCTCTATCCTCTTAGCCAAACCAGCTAGGGCAGTGGTCGGCAAACTGCGGCTCGCGAGCCACAGGCAGCTCTTTGGCCCCTTGAGTGTGGCTCTTCCTAAGCCTTAGGAGTACCCTAATTAAGTTAGTAACACTGTACCTACCTATATAGTTTAAGTTTAAAAAATTTGGCTCTCAAAAGAAATTTCAATCGTTGTACTGTTGACATTTGGCTCTGTTGACTAATGAGTTTGCCGACCACTGAGCTAGGGCATACGGCTTCTTTTTATTGTTATCTAACATTCCATTGTTTGGATATACTACATTTTACACATCAGTTTATTAGTTGATAGATATTTGAGTTGTTTCCATTTTTGGGCTATTTTGAATAATGCTGCTATGAATAATCACGTACAAGTTTTTGTGTGGGCAGGTGCTTTCGTTTTCTTTGGGCATATGCGTAGGGTAAAATTGCTGCATCATATGCTAACACTATGTTTAACAGTTTGAGGAAATGCCAGACTGTTATCCAAAATGGCTGCACCATTTTATGTCGCCACCAGCAGCGGATGAGGGTTCCCGCCCTCCATATCCTTGTCAACACCTGTTACTATCTGTCATTATGAATATTGAGCGTTTTGTTTGGTTTTCACCTGAGTTCTTTATCCACCTTTAGAGACGGGCACAACTTTTTTTCTCTCCCTTATTTTTCCTCCCCCCACTTTTGTTGTTGTGGTTGTTAATCCTCACCGGACGATATTTTTTTTCCATTGATTTTTAGACAGAGTGGAAGGGAGGAGAAGAGACACAGAGAGAGAAACATCGATGTGAGAGAGACACATTGATTGGTTTGCCTCTTGCATGCGCCCTGACTGAGGCCAGGATGAGCCTGCAACTGATTTATGTGCCCTTGACTGGAATAGGAACTGAGACCCTTCAGTCCGAGGGCCGCTGCTCCTCCCACTGAGCCAACAAGCTGGCTAGGGCTAGCCAATCCTCCCCACTATTTGTTTGTTTGTTTGTTTATTTATTTATTTTCTCACCCCAGGATATTTTTCCATTGCTTTTTAGAGAGAGTGGAAGAGAGAGGGAAAGATAGAGAGAAACATCGATGTGAGAGAAACACATCGATTGGTTACCTCCTGCCCAAGCCTTCACCAGAACCTGGACTGGGGAGGAGCCTGCAACCAAGGTATGTGCTCTTGACCGGAATCGAACCCGGGACCCTTTGGTCTGCAGGCCGATGCTCTGTCCACTGAGCCAAACCGGCCAGGGCTCCCCCCACTTTTTAGAATTGAGTTGTAGCATACATATAATATAGTACAAAGTGCACATGTGCAGCTTGGTAAATTTTTACATGTTTACACTTGAGTATCTACCACCCAGAGTCAGATATAAAACAGGCCCAACTCACAGACGGCTTCCTTGTTCCTCTTTCTGGCCATGGACACCTCACCACGGGGTCATTCTTCTGTCTTAATCTTAGGTTAGTTCTGCTTATTCTGGACCTTATAGCCAGGAATCACACAGCGTGTACTCTTTTGTGCCTGGCTTTTTTCTTGTTCTTCTTATTTTTTATTTTAATATATTTTTACTGACTTTTAGAGAGAGCTAAGGGAGAGGGTAGAGTGATAGAAACATCTATGAGAGAGAAACACCATCGATCGGCTGCCTCCTGCATGCCCCTTACTGGGGATCAAGCCCGCAACCTGGGCATGTGCCCTGACCAGGAATCGAACCAGCAACTCTTGGTTCCTGGATTGACTCTCAACCACTGACCCACACCAACTGGGCTTCTCTTATTTAAAAAAAAATTTTTTTTAATCCTGAACTGAGGATATTTTCCCCATTGATTTCTAGAAAGAGTGGAAGGGAGCAGGTGCGAGAGAGAGAGAGGTGAGAAAAACACATCAATTGGTTGCCCCTCACACATGCCCCTACTGGGGTTGGGGAACCTGCAACCGAGGTACGTGTTCTTGACTGGGAAACAAACCCAAGACCCTTCTGTCCGCAGGCCAGCGCTCTAACCACTGAGCACCTGGCCAGGGCCGGGCTTATTTCGTTGTACATAATGTTGCATATGGTTGTAATTCTTTCCTTCTGTTGCCATATAGCAGGGGCTGATAAGCTTTTTCTGCAAAGAACCAGATAGTAAATATTTTGGGTTTGTAGGTCATATGGCCTCTGTTGTAACTACTCAATTCTCCTGTTGGCATGAAAGCAGCCATAGACGATGCTTTCTTACCAAGTGAATAAGCATGCTTTTGCTCCAATAAAACTTTATTTATGGCCACTGAAATTTTATTTTCAATAATTTTTTTAAATATTTTTTTTTAATTGATTTCAGAGAGGAAGGGGGAGAGAGGGAGAGAGAGAGTGAAACATCAATGATGAGAGAGAATCATTGATCAGCTGCTTCCTGCACGCCCCCCGCTGGGGACCGAGCCCACAACCCAGGCATGTGCCCTTGACTGGAATCGAACCTGGGACCCTTCAGTCCCCAGTGCAACACTCTACCCACTGAGCCACACCAGCCAGGGCTATTTTCAATAATTTTCATGTGCAATGAAATAATCAGTCTTACTTTTATTTTATTTTTTTCAACCATGAAAAAGTGTAACAACCATTTTTAGCTTTCAGACCTTATGAAAGCAAGTGGCAGGCCCAATGCATCAGCCATAGCTTACCAACCCCAATATAGAATATTTCATTGTGTGAATTTATGATGATACTGTATCCATTCTCCTTTTGATGGCTGATTGCAGTTTTAGGCTATTACGAATAGTGCTGCTTTGAAGATTCTTGTACAAATCTCTTGGTCAATGTTACTCTTGATTCCAAGGAGTTGACTTGCTGGGTCACAGAACTGACACATGTTTAACTTTAGTAGAAACTGCCCAATAGTTAATTTTTAAAATTAATTAATTAATTAGTTAATTAATTAATTTATATTGATTTCAGAGAGGAAGGGAGATAGAAATATCAATGATCAGAGAGAATCATTGATAGGCTGCCTCCTGCAACCCCCCCACCCCCCCAACTGGGGATCGAGCCCACAACCCGGGCATGTGCCTTGACCACGAATTGAACCATGACCTCCTGGTTCATAGGTTGACGCTCAGCCACTGACTGAGCCACAAGGGCCGGGCCCTAGTAGTTTTTTTGATTGGTTGTAGGTTTACACTCATAGTGGGCCAAATTTGGATGATTTCATTGTAAAACGAATTTTCTGTTTTAATAAGCAGTCATTGAGACTTGAACATTTTATCTCTCTCTCACGAGGGGTGGTCGATTCAGAAAGTTACTCTTTTTTGTTAAACTCGTTGATTGAGAGGGGTGCTGCTCAAGACACTGGTTTCCCAGGCCCCCCTTTTGAAATTCTGACTTAATGGTTTGGGGCAGACAGGAAATGGGTGGTCATCTCGTGGCCCACATAGGATTTCTGTGCCTTCTCCTATTTGGAATTAAATATTTGAATTGTGGAACAAGTCTTTTATTCCCCAATATTTTATGAAAAATTTGAAGCACACAGACAAGTTGAAAAAATGTTACAGCTTCCACCTCTATCCATCCATCACTTCATATTATTTTATTTCCACAAAAAAGAAGGTTTAGCCTCGGCTGGTGTGGCTCAGTTGGTTGGAATGTTGTCCTGTGCACTGGAAGGTCTTGGGTTCGATTCCTGGTCAGGACACATACGTAGGTTGTCGGTTTGATCTCTGGTCTGGGTGTGTACAACAGGCAACCAACCGCTGTAACTATCTCACATTGATTCTTTTTTCTCTCTCTCCCCCCTCCTCCCTCTCAAAAAAAAAATCAATTACGAAAGGTTTAGCTGATGGAGGCTCAGAGTATTTAGCCACAATGGGAAATGATATTTTGGGTTTTTGAGTAAAACATGCATAGTTACACCAAGATCAAACACCTGAAAACTGGAGCAGAAGAAGACACTTAGACCGAGGGAAAAGAAGCAGAGAGCTTACTTGCCACCAGGGGGCAGTGTGAGCCAGAGGAACTGCAAGGTGCGTGAGCTGCGGGCTTGCTCTGATCCCTTTTATGAGTGGGATTTAGCTGATGGAAGTAGTTTCAGAAGTTAGATCATTAGGGTCATATTTTTTCCTGACAATTGCTTCCCTGAATTAAGTGTGGGGATTTAAATAACGAGGACTCCCTGGGCCGGCATTTCTGCATCCAGGATTCTTAATGGCAGTATTGAAGTGGCTTTGGTAGATCAGAGAGCGTGCACATTTGAGATGACAGACACTGCTAACTTGTCCTCTAACAGGACTCTATGAATTGTACCCACATCTCAGGAAATGTGAAGGCTTTCCTCAAACACCCTAAGTAACTGACAGTTGCCAGTCTGGTAGGTGAAAAATAAAGATTTTAAAATTTAGCCCTAACCAGTTTGGCTCAGTGGATAGAACATCGGCCTGTGGACTGAAGGGTCCCAGGTTCGATTCCGGTCAAGGGCATGTACCTTGGTTGTGGGCACATCTCCAGTAGGGGGCGTGCAGGAGCAAGCTGATCGATGTTTCTCTCTCATCGATGTTTCTAACTCTCTATCCCTGTCCCTTCCTCTCTGTAAAAAACCAATAAAATATATTAAAAAAAAAAAATTTAACTCTCCCCCTTCCTTTTAAGGGAGAGCAAACATCTTTTCATATGTTTTTTGACTATTTGTTTCCTCTCCCATGAATTCCTGTTTTTCCTTTTGCCCATTTTCTTTTGGGGGTTCTTATTGATGCTTAGGAGCTGTTTATATGTTACTAGAGGCCCGGTGCACAAAAATTTGTGCACTCGGGGGGGAGGGGGGGTCCCTCAGCCCGGCCTATGCCCTCTTGCAGTCTGGGACCCCTCGGAGGATGTCCACCTGCTGGCTTAGGCCCGCTCCCTGGGGGATCGGGCCCAAGCTGGCAGTCAGACATCCCTCTGGCAGCCTGGCAGCCCTCAGAAGATATCCACTTGCCAGCGGGGAGCAGGCCTAAGCTGCAGTCGGACATCCTTAGCGTGCTGAGGAGGCGGGAGAGGCTCCCACCACCACCGCTGTACTGGCAGCCGTCAGCCTGGCTTGTGGCTGAGCAGAGCTCCCCCTGTGGGAGCGCACTGACCACCAGGGGGCAGCTCCTGCATTGAGCGTCTGCCCCCTGGTGGTCAGTGTGTGTCATAGTGACCAGTCATTCCCAGTCGTTCTGCTGTTAGGGTCAGTTTGCATATTACCCTTTTATTATATAGGATAGAGGCCTGGTGCACGGGTGGGGGCCGGCTGGTTTGCCCTGAAGGGTGTCCCGGATCAGGGTCGGGGTCCCGCTGGGGTGCCTGGCCAGCCTGGGTGAGGGGCTGATGGCTGTTTGCAGCTGGTCACACCCCCTTCAGGGTGGGGGTCCCCACTGGGGTGCCTGGCCAGCCTGGGTAAGGGACTGATGGCTGTTTGCAGGCTGGTCACACCCCCTTCAGGTGGGGGTCCCCACTGGGGTGCCTGGCCAGCCTGGGTGAGAGGTTGATGGCTGTTTGCAGGCTGGTCAAGCCCCCCCTCAATGGGGAACCTCACTCCATGGAGGTTTGGCCAGCCTGGGTGAGGGGCTGATGGCTGTTTTCAGGCTTGCCACACCCCCTTTAGGGTGGGGGGTCCCCACTGGGGTGCCTGGGCAGTCTGGGTGAGGGGCTGAGGGCCATTTTCAGGCTGGCCAAGCCCCCTGGCGATGGAAGCTCCCAGCCTCTCCTTTTTTCCTTTTTTTTTCTTTTTATTCTGGGATTTATTTACCTTCTATAATTGAAACTTTGTTGCTTTGAGTGGAGCTCAGAGCCGCCTGTAGCAGGCAGGAGGGAAGCTTCCTGCTCGCTCCAGCTCCGTGTGGCCACGGCCGGCTGAAAGCAGGTATCTGGGGTTTATTTAGCTACTATAATTGAAACTTTGTTGCTTTGAGTGGAGCTGAGAACCAGCCACGGCAGCTGAGAAGCCTGGCTTCCTCCATCATTGGGGCAACCAAGCCTCCTGCTTGCTCCAGCTCTGTGGCTGCCGGCTGCCATCTTGGTTGGGTTAATTTGCATATATTCACTCTGATTGGCTGGTGGGCGCGGCTTAAGGCATAGCGAAGGTATGGTCAATTTGCATGTTTGTCTTTTATTAGTGTAGATGACAATTCACACTTTATAATACTTTCTTATACATGCTGCTACCTGTCTCTGGGGTTCTTTTTAGTCTTTTAACTCTGATTTTGTTCTTTTCTATAGTGAAGTTAAACTATGTGGCCACATCTGTTACTATTTTCTGTCATGCTTAGAAAAACCTTTCCTACCTCAAGATTTTATATACATATTCTCCTATATATATTTCTAGAATTTTAATTTTTTTTATGTTTAGATATTTAGTGTATCCTGAATTTTGTGTTTTACTTTTAATTATGAAGTTGCATCTTCACTATTTTTTTAAAAAAAGGTTGATATAAGCACTGCCTGGGCAAATCAGTTGGTTGGAGTGTTGTCCCTACATGCCAAGGTTGTGGGTTCCATCTCTGGTCAGGGCACATGCCCAGGTTGTGGGCTGGATCCCCAGTAGGGGGCGTGCAGGAGTCAGCTGGTCAAGAATTCTCTCTCATCATTGATGTTTCTGTCTGTCTCTCCCTTGTCTCCCTTTTCCTTCCTCTCTGAAATAAGTAAAAATATATTTAAATAATCAACCAATGAATGCATAAACAAATGGAACAACAAATTGATTTTTGTTGTTGTTTCTTTTTCTCTCTCCCTTCCCCCCACCATCAATAAATAAAAAAAGGATGGTGTAGAAAAAGTCTAAAGAACAAACTATATATTTAGAGTTAATTAATTCTTTAAAAATGACACTGTATAGTGGCTCTGTAACCTGCTTTTTGCACTTACTGGATATTAAACATATTTTTGTGTCGTTAAATATCCTATATAATAAAAGGCTATTATGCAAATCAACTGAATGGTGGAATGACAGTTCGCTATGATGCACACTGACCACCAGGGGGCATATGCTCAATGCAGGGGCTGTCAGTCAGACATCCCCTGAGGCCTCCTGGACTGTGATAGGGTGCAGGCCGGGTTGAGAGACCACCCCCCCCCCCCCCCCAGTGCATGAATTTTGTGCACTGGGCCTCTAGTTTGTGTATGTTATCGTTAAATTTTATTTTAATGACTTGTTAGTAGTCTATATTTATATTAGTATGTTTATCTTTTTCTTATTGATTTGCAAGACCTGTTTGTATATGAAGTATACTGACCATGTGGTATATGTGTTGTAAATATAGTCCCCAGCTTGTTTGTTCCCTTTATATTTTGTTCAGGATGTTTTTGGCATTGCAAAACTTCAACGTGAATTAAGTCAAACCATTGATCTTTTCCATAACGATGTATGACTTTAGGGATCAGATTTGCATGTTCTTCCCTAACCAGAGGTCATATATTCATTTGTACTTTTGTGGCTGTCACAGTTTTATGGTTTATTTTCTTGCCTTTAATTCATTTGGAGTTTATGCTGGTGTAAGGTTTGAGCCTGGAAATCTAACTTAATTTTTTACAAAACAGGTAATCTAGAGGTGACCCTGGGGTGGGTGGGGGCTCCTGGGGTCAGATTCACCACCAGGGCAGTCCATTGGCTTCTTGGTGACTGTCTGTACCTTCCCTCCCTGGCAGGCCTTGGAGATCCGGGCCAGCCCCGGCCACACCCCGGGCTGTGTCACCTTCGTCCTGAACGATCACAGCATGGCCTTCACTGGAGATGCCCTGCTCATCCGAGGGTGTGGGCGGACGGACTTCCAGCAAGGTTCAGGCCCCTTTCCTCAACCTGAGGTCTTAGTATGGCTATGTGTGCACCAGGGTTTTAAGTATCAGAACGAATGAAGGAGTGTTCAACTTTTAGGGAGTCAGGGTTCAACTCAAGGCATTTAGCTGCCGGCGTGGAGAGGGGAGAGTTAGATTCAGGGGTTAGCTGGTGAGAGAACAGTTAGGTTGAGGGGTTTGGCTGTTAGGGGACAGTTAGATTCAAGGGTGTGTTAATTATCTGTTGCTGTGAAAGAAATTACTCCAGAACTGAGTGGCTTAAGACAGTGATTAACACGTATTATCTCACATAGCGTCTGAGAGTGTGGACTCTGGGGCAGCTTAGCTGGGTGGCTTTGGCTCAGGATCTCCCATGAGGTTGCAGTCATGCTATGGGCCTGGGCTTCAGTCCTCTGAAGGCTCGCCTGGGGCCGGAGGATCTGCTTCCCTGAGGCTCACTCAAATGGCTGGCCAGCTGGCCCTGGCTGTGGACAGGCGTCCTCAGTTCCTCCCCGAGTGGACCTGTTTGTGGGGCTAAGTAATGTCATGGCAACATGGCAGCCGGATTCTCTCTAAGGGATGATATGAGAGAGAGAGAGAGAGAGAGAGAGAGAGAGAGAGAGAGAGAGAGAGACCCTAATTTTTTAAAATGACCTAGTCTCCTAAATTAACTCTGTCATTTCTGCAATAACTTATTTATGAGATGCAAGTCCCTTATCCAAACCACTAAATCAAGGTGAAGGGAATTCACGTTATATTTTTTTAGAGTGTCAAAGAGTTTGTGGACGTATTTTAAAACCCCATAAGGGGTTTAGCTGCTGGAGGTGTGGCGGGGGTGGGGGGCATGCAGGGTTTGATTCAGGAGTTTAGCTGCTAGGAAGTGGTTAGTCAGTGCTCTGATTGCTTGGGGGCCATATCACATTCGGGTTTGGTTTCTGGGGGAACTTAGATTCAGAAGTTTCACTGTGGAAAGGGGGTTTCAGAATCTCAGGGTTTGGCTGATCTTTGAGTGTGTGTGTGTGTGTGTGTGTGTGTGAGAGAGAGAGAGAGAGAGAGAGAGAGAGAGAGAGAGAGAGAATGTAGGGTTGACAGTAGATTGGGTGGATTTGGCTGCCTTTTGGGAGGAGGGCGAAACTGGATCAGATGGGAAAGACAGAGCCACCTTGAGCTGGCAGTGGGTAACTTTCTTCCTCTCCTTTTCCCTCCATCTCCGTCTCTGTCTTTTTCTCTCCGAGGCTCCTATTCTCTTTATCCACTCCCAAAGCAGTCATGAAATGGGAGGATTTAGGCTGAGATGAAAGGTGGAAGAACATTCCAGAGAGGTTTTCCCCTGCCCCAGCTGGGGACGCAGGGCTCCTTGTTGGAACCATGGCGCCATTCTCCTCCATGGCCTCATGCCTTCAGTGTCTGCCATCTTCCCCGCCCGGACCCTTTCTTGTCATCCCCGAGCGAGGCCCAGTCCCTTGGTGCCTCAGGGTCTCCTCCCAGCCTTGTCTACAGCCATGCTGATTTTTCTCCATTCCCCAGTTACTTGTCCATGCTGTTCCACCTGTCTAGAATACCCTTCCCTCTCCTTCTCTAGCTAGATAAAGGGGTACCGGCAGGAAATGAGGGAGAGGTTTTAGCTACCTCCCACCCTTTTCTTTTTTTAAAATATATTTTTATTGATTTCAGAGAGGAAGGGAGAGGGGAGAGGGATAGAAACATCAATGATGAGAGAGAATCATTGATTGGCTGCCTCCTGCACGTCCCCAACTGGGGATCAAGCCCGCAACCCCAGGCATGTGCCCTTCACCGGAATCGAACCCGGGACCCTTTAGTCTGCAGGCTGATGCTCTATCTGCTGAGCCAAACCAGCCAGGACCCACCCTTTTCTTAAGGGAAGGGGTTAAGGGGCCTCTCTTTCTTGTCCTCTTGACCCACTGATCTCTGAGCTTTCCCTCCCCAGGCTGTGCCAAGACCTTGTACCGCTCAGTCCACGAAAAGATCTTCACGCTTCCAGGAGACTGTCTGGTCTACCCGGCCCATGATTACCATGGTGAGGGCTTCCTGGAGGCGGTGTGGGACCTACATCATTTACTACTATTTGACAGGGAGCACTAATCCTCTGGGGCATGGGACTGCCGTTCCCCGAGATTCCTCTGGCCAAAGCACGGTCATGTGCTTATGTGTACTGAGTGTGGATGTAGAAACCACAACTCCTAGAATTCCGGGGTGCGTGGGTTTTCCTGGGACCTCTTTCCAGTGGTTCTCAACCTTCCTAATGCCGCGACCCTTTAATACAGTTCCTCATGTTGTGGTGACCCCCAACCATAAAATTATTTTCGTTGCTACTTTATAACTGTAATTTTGCTACTGTTATGAATTGTAATGTAAATATCTGACATGCTATATGTGTTTTCCGATGGTCTCGACCCACAGGTTGAGAACCGCTGTTAGGGAACTGTGAGAAACTACATTTCCCATATTGCCTGTTGAGGAGGGATAGCATTTTCAGGAACATTCCAGGCCAGAGAGGCACCCCAAAGACTCCTGGGAAATGTAGTCCTGAGAGGCCTCAGGCACCAAAGGATGGACATTCCTCCCCCTCTCTTGGCCACTAGGACTCACGGTGTCCACTGTGGAGGAGGAGCGGACTTTGAACCCTCGGCTCACCCTCAGCTGTGAGGAGTTTGTCAAGGTCATGGACAACCTGAACTTGCCCAAGCCTCAGCAGATAGGTGAGCACTTGGGAACCTGGACTCCTGGGTCTGAGGGAGGAGGAGGCTCAGGGCTACAACTCCAGTTTTCCAAAGAAGAGGGCCCTTAGGATTTCTGGGTCCCATTGAAGCTTGAGGGGAGGGCACCTCCTGGGGCCCCTTGGTTTCACCCTTGGTTTCTTCCTTTCAGACGTTGCTGTTCCAGCTAACATGCGCTGTGGGGTCCAGACCCCCCCTTCCTGACGTTATCTCTGTCAGGTGCTCATAGCCATTAAAAATGCACTAGATGCGGGGGAAGGGAGAGGTGCCAGCACTGGAGCTTCTCTCCTCTTCCCCTCCCTCACCTGCCCTCAAACTTCTTAAATAAAAAAAAATAAAAAAATATATATTTTTGCTGTGAATCTGACTTCTGTCTGTTTTCTGGGGGAACCATTTGGGCTTCTGGGTGGAGGTGCTTGGAGGGGGGTTAGTTCTGGTCCCTGGAGAGGCCAGAGAGTAGGGCAGGGTGAAGGTCCAGAGAGCCCAGAGGAAGAGATGTTCTAACTCACAAGGGCAGAAGCAAACAGATCTCTGGGCAGGGCTTCCCGCTCCTTGGATGAGAACACCGTGCTGCGTTTGAGCCATTTCCCTCTGTGAGACCCAGGATAAGGTAATTCTCTTCTCCAGGCCTCAACTTTCTCATCTGTACAATGGGTCCATATGTGTGAGGTACGTGGCACAGTGTTAACCATTTTTTTTTTTTAAGGAAGATTAAGATTTTTTTTTTTTTAGTGAAAATGTTAGCATTGTAAGATATGGGATACAGGAGAAACAGTTGATATTAGACTTAAAAATAAGCTTGAGAAGAGGAGCCACAGTGAGAAGTTGACATTTGCAATTTAAGTGCTCAGTTATTTAAGATGCCCAGGAAATCTAATCTGTGTGATGGACACAGGCTGACTCCTGTGTTCTAGTGACAAGCAGTGGGTGCTCATCTGTTGTAAACTATAGGTGGAAAGAAGTGGATTTCTTAATCTTTTGAAATTGAGCTGATGAGTCTCTGGGAAATTGTTTTAAGGTCAAGGTTTTCTCCCTCCCCCCCGCTTTTTTACGTGTTACAATAAAGCTTTGTTTACAGTCCTCAGCATTAGAATTTTATGTGATTTTAACAAAACATTATTCTTCTGTTGAACTTTTTTCAGTTATTTCAACCATTTTTGGCTCAGGCCTTAGTTTACCAACTCCGGTGGTAAGTGCTGTAGCCGGACAGGATGGGAGTCTGAAGACCCTCGCTCTCCAAAAAGTTAAACTCATGTGACTCGGCCATTCCGTTCTCCTAGTTTTATAAAGAAACAGCCATCCTTATTGTTTTGGCATAAAGACCAGGCTCAGCGTGCTTTCTTCTTTACTTCTCTGGTTTTAGGACTTCCACTCAGCCAGCTTTCTGGTGGTTCTGGATGATAGTTGCTCTGTATTTTAGTTGTAATTTTGGTGTGGTTGTTGGAGCAGCAAGCACAGGCGTTTACCAATGCCGCCATCTTGGTTCTCTCCCTTAAGGTCAAGGTTTTCCATAGAAGCCGTAGAACTTTTGTCAGCACCATGGATGTCAGCAGCTGCCGGAAGCCGGTCCATCCTTGCTGCTTGACACAGTCGCTGCAGGAAAGAAACATCTGCACAGCATATGTTTCAAGGGACCTGGCATATATAGCATATTATTCTTAATATATTTGCTCTCCTTAGCGCCATGTGTTTTAACCAAGGTCACCTGTCCGAGAAAGGTTGTTTCCCCAGGTGAGGATTTTTCCCTGAGGTTAGGGAGGGGATACAACCCCTTAATTAAGTGCCAGGCGGGTAGTTAAGCTACATAATCTTTACTCCCTGGAATGGAGATAAGAAACGCCCTAACCTTTGTAATAGAAATTGACAGGATTAAAATCGGCTGGTATAAATACGGATGTAACAAGACAATAAACATCAGATCCTCATCAGATCCTCATCAGATCCTAACCAGATCCTAACCAGAGCTTGGCTGGAGTTCCTAACCAGAACTCCGACCAGAACTTTGGCTGGAGATCCTGGCTATCCGTCCTGACTAGGCTGCTGATCAACTGAAGGCTGTCTTCATGTCATTCCTTCTTCGCCAACTCCGTCCACACCTTTGGGGACCCCTGGACCCGCTGGGGTTGAACTCCAGCAAGCAGCCATAGAATGCCCACCCTAACCATGCCCATTGATTTGTCCTCGGCCCCCAGAGTACCAGGATTGCCACACCCTGCACCCCCGTAGCTGCGACATCCACCACCACTGGTACATTGTAAATCAGAAGACGCCTTAATCAATAAGCCAAATTAATTTGGAGTCCTGTTCATTTTCGCTAGCACTAGCGGGTCCAGAGGGTCTCTTGCTTCTCAAATTCTGGGGCCTGATATGGTGGAAATCTTTTCAATTTACATGTTTTTCAGCTCGTTGTCTTCCAAATTTGGAATGAGACTTCCGGACCTTCTGAGAAAAGGTCCTGTGTGCTGGGACAGGGCTGTGAGCCCATCTCTCAAGGCCTGGCCTGGCGCCAGCACTGACAGCTCTGTCTGGGGCATATTTTATGGCCTCTCTGGAATGGGGAGTAGGCTTATTTTCCCTATTAAAGCAAGCAAATGTTTATGAAGCCAGAATAGCAGGGTTAAAATTGTAAACAGCAGTTTTTACCCAAGATGGAGGTTACTATACTTCACCACGACCTCCAAAGCAGTTTCCATCCTAGATGCCGCATAGAATCTTGGGCGATGAGGATGAGTGTTAACTATTATTGTCACTATCAGGTGGAATGACCTTCCAGGCACTTCCTGGCTGGGAGTGACAATATGCCTAATGGTTGAGACCTCAGACCTGCCAGAGAACCTATCTGGCGCTGCCATTAACAAGGTGTATAGCCTTTGGGTCCACTTCTCCCTCTCAGCCTCAGTTTCCCCAACTATAAAGTGGAGATAGACTTCGCTTCCTCACTAGGTTGCTGTGAGGGTGACATTACATTAACGTAACGTGTGTATAAAGTTTTAGCATAGCTCCTGTGGACGAAAGGGGCCACATGCTGACCTGACAAGCTCAGGAGAGGCCTGCATGGCAGTCTTGCAAACTCGGAGACCTAAAGTAACCACAAAGGATGGTCTGAAATTAAGCTTTAACTAAAAGCAGTTATGGTGGGCAGTTACGTCCTGGGCCAGTATCTTCACTGACAAGGTCAACCTTTACCTTAACTGAGCCTATCTGTCTTTTTGCATCTATGATAACACACCCTTGAAATGTCTGGGTAACTTGTGACTTCCCTTTTTCTGGAGCCCCTGGGGCACAACCAGGTGTGCTGGGTCCCAGGACAATTACTTCAAATTCCTTCATCATCATGTTAATTGTTCCTGCACCCACCTAAGTATGTGTCCATCATTTTACTTTTTATCCAATCCCAGGGGTTTCCCTGCTTTGCTTATCCCTCCTCCTTAATCTATCACCAATGAATTTCACGTAACCCACCTATGTCCCTCCTTTGATTGAAATGTATAAATACAAATGTAACCCCGCCATTCTCCGGAGCACTATATCAATTCGTTGAGGTTCTGCTTCCCGGCATATGTCAACAGTTTGGCTCAAATAAACTCACAAAAATTCTTTACAGGTTTCAATGGTTTTTTTTTTTACGTTAACACTCCTGACATCCAATCATACTTTCTCACACACCAGTTATTTTCCTGTTTTTGCCCAGAGAGGAAAGGGTCTGGCCCATGCACCTTTAACCTCTCTCTTCCACCCCATAGCAAAGTTGCGGGGGGAGGGGGCACACTTCCCCCTGTTTCTGGGCGGGTCTCTGACTCAGCTCAGGGCACCCCCTACCCTTGCCCAGCTCCCCAAACCGGTCAGGGCCCTTCTAAAGGGCTCATTAGAGGGGAGAGGCCCCGATCTGCATTCCCTTCTTCCTTTCAGGATTCCCAGGGTCTGGGCATTAGGGAGGCATTTATTCAAATGTGACCAAGACACCTGGCCCTCCCAGGGCAGGAATGGGGGCGCTGGAGGCAGGTTGTGGGAGGGTCACAAAGCTGGGTTTTCCAAGGGCGGAGCCGGGATGCCCCGTGCTGTGGCTGCGGGCGGGGCAAGCTGGTCGCTCCCTCCTCCCTCAGGAGCTGTTGGACCTGTTGTGCCCCCCCCCCCCCAACTTCCGGGGAGGGAGACGGCAGCCTCTCTCCTCCCTCTGCCCAGCCACCTGTTTCGCAGGCAGTAACAACAGCGCCCAGAGTGCAGAGGGGAGCGCGCCGAATCCTGAGCGGGTGAGGGGGTCGGGGTGCCGGGCAGCAGGGTGCTGGAGGCTGGGCTTCCTGGGTCTGCGGGGGCGGAGGAGGCTGGAGTTCGGGAATCTAGCTCCCAGGAGGAGCTGAGGGCTGAGACTCCTTGTTTGGAGACGGAGACGAGGAGCCCTGACTCCTGGGTCCCTGGATGAGATGGCATGGGCGCCGCTCTCTCATTGGGGTCAGAGCCAAGTCTACGAGGCTCCGGAGAGCAGGGGACGGGCGCCCGGACTCCTGAGTCCCCGAAGGAGAAGGAGATGGGGTCGCTGTGAGGTTGTCCAGGGCTGGGGTGCTGGAAGGCTGCTGGGAGGGTACAAGGCGCCACACCTGATCGAAGGGAGAAACCCATAGGGGGCGAGCTAGGACCCGGACTCAGATTTCGGTCTCGCCTCCGGGGGCGTGGCGCCCTAGGAGCCAGCGAATCCCTCCTATTAAAACGCCAAGCCACGCTCGGGAATGCTCAGTCGCATGCTTTGAACTCTTAGGTCTCGCCTGCTTGGAGCTCCTGGGCCCCGCCCCCTAACGTCGGGCCCCGCCCCCGGCATCAGGCCCCGCCCCCGAACGCCGGGCCCCGCCCCCGAACGCCGGGCCCCGCCCACCTGCCGCAGCGCTACGGCCATGGGGACGCCGAGCGGCCCCAAGGAAGGGTCTCCGCCGCCGCCGGTCCCAGAACACGATGTGAAGATTCAACCGCAGGGCGCACCCCAGGCCCGGGAGCACCCCAAGGGCCCCCGCCAGCTGGAGGCCCCCGAGGTCCCGGAGGAGCTTCCGAGCGGCCGAGGAGCTGAGCAGCAGGCGGAAGAAGAGGAAGAAGTGGGAGAAGGCAGCAGCACCGAGAGCAGCCGGGACGCGGTGAGGGGCCGGGAGGGCGGGACCTGGGGGACCCGGGCAGGTGACAGTGGCAGCGAGAGACAGGTATGGAGAGACAGACAGACAGAGGTCGGAGACGGTGAGAGCCCCAGAGCTCTGAAACTCCTGAGACTCAGACCGAGGGGGAGACAGGCACCTGGAGACCTGTGTGCAGAGACCAGATGGACAGAGACCCAGGGGCGGGGAGACTGGGAGACAGAGACCCCAAAGAGTCAGGGACACGGGCAGGCCAGAGGGAGAGTGACCCAGAGACAGAGACCCAGAGAGATGGGTCTAGAGACAGAAACCCAGAAACAGGGCAGAGATGCTCAGAGAAACAGAAATAGAGACAGAAGCCTTGAGAGGGAGATACTCCGAGGAAGAGAAGTAGCAATTCAGAGACAGAGGATGGATACTGAGCGGGAGAGAGGAAGACCAGAGAAATGGGGGTGGGGTGGGGGTGGGGTTAGGGTGTGACTCAGAGAGACGTGGGGGGAGAGAGAGATATCCAGGGCCTAGGAGGGCTTGACATCCAGAGAATAGGACCTGGTTAGAGAAAAATAGACATCTTCCTTGGCTTGGCTCAGTACCCCCTTCTGGGACTGTGGGGGCCCCTGGGGCCTCCTCCTGGGGCCGGGTGGTCACCGGACCTGCACCCTCCCTTGAATAAAAGTGTGGTGGCTGAATTAGGCCATGAAGACCCCCCAAGGGGTATGAGGTGGGGGACACACCTGTTTAATGACCGCTGGGGTCCGGGGCTCTCCACCTGACCGCACACACCCTCTCCTATCAGGGGGAGGCCCCACCTCCTGAACAGATCCCAGCCATGGCCCCCACACCCACCCTGTCTAAGGAAGGGGTGCGAGGGGTGGCGCAGCGGCTTCGAGGGCAGCAGCTGGAGGCCCTGACTCGAGTGGCCCTGATGGAGCAGCGAGTGAAGGAGCTACAGCGCCAGAAGAAGGAGCTGAGGATCGAGGTGAGGCTGCAGACTCCCGGGAAGCCTCCCAGTCCTTTCCTCCCAGGGGATCCAACTCCAGGCCTCCAGCACCTCCCGCCCCAGACCTCGGCCCCAGCCCTTGCCTTCTCTTCGCAGATGGAGGTGGAGGTGGCCCTGCTGCGGGGTGAGCTGGCTGGGGAGCGCGTGGCCGCCAGGCGGGAGGAGGAGCAGCTCCGGGCGCTGCTGGAGCAGCAGGTGGACACGGAGCAGGGCAGCCGGGAGCAGCGGGAACAGGTCTGTTTGTCCTGCTGGGTCTTTGTCATCCGTTTCCCTCCTTGTCAGAAGAATATTCCTGGTGGGGTCCTGGGATCAGGGGCTCCTAGGACCAGGGTTACCCCTATTCCCCAAATGGTGATACTTGGGCTGGGATGGAGGCTGTGGTGGAACAGAAGCCGCTCCTTACTTCCTCCTGCCTCCCTGACCGTGATGTTGGGGCCTCTTCCTTTGCTCTGCTCTCTTTGGTCTCTTAATGCCACATTGTGAAAAACATTAAACCAGCAAAAAAAGAAGAGTCAGATGGCCGCCATATTAGGGCATTGCTAGCTTCAGCGGTGATTAACTCCCATTCCTATTTCATATCCCTCAATTTGCTTCCCCATCCCTAGTTTTGAAAGCCCATCCCAGGCATCATATTATTATTATTATTATTATTATTATTTTGTTAATCCTCACCTGAGGATATTTTTTTCATTGATTTTTAGGGAGAGTGGAAAAGAGAGGGAAAGACAGAGAGAAACGTCGATGTGAAAGAAACACATCGGTTGGTTGCCTCCTGCAGGAGCCCGGACCAGGGCCTGGGCCGGGAGGAGCCTGCAACCAACGTACATGCCCTTGACCAGAATTGAACCCGCGACCCTTTGGTCCGTAGGCCGATGCTCAATCCACTTAGCCAAACCGCTAGGGCTATTTATTTCTTTTTAAAAAATTTATCTTTATGTTGAAAGTATTACAGATGTCCCCCCACCTTTATTTTCCCATTGACCCCCTCTATCCTGCACCCACTCCTCCCAGGCCTTCACCACACTATTGTCTGTGCCCACAGGCTATGCATATATGCATATAAGTTTCCCAGTTAATCTCTCCCCACTCCCCCAGCCCTCCACCCCACCTTCCCTCTGAGATTCAACAGTCTGTTCCATGCTTCTATGTCTCTGGATATTTTTTGTCATCAGTCTGTTTTGTTCATTAGATTCCACATATGAGTGAGATCATGTGATACTTGTCTTTCTCTGACTGGCTTATTTCACTTAGCATAATACTCTCCAGGTCCTTCCATGCTGTCTCAAAGGGTAAGAGATCCTTCTTTTTTACTGCTGCATAGTATTCCATGGTGTAGATGTACCACAGCTTTTTTATCCACTCATCTACTGATGGGCACTTGGGCTGTGTCCAGATCTTAGCTATTATAAATTGTGCTGCTATGAACATAGGGTTGCATCTATTCTTTCTGATTGGTATTTTGGGTTTCTTAGGATATATTCCTAGAAGTGGGGTCACTGGGTCAGATGGCAGTTCCATATTTAATATTGTTTTATTTCCAGTTTTCATGTTTCCAGATTGCCTCAAAAATGCCACGTGGCTGTTTGAATCAGGTCCCCAAAAGGGTTGTTTCACTTCGAATAGTCTCCACTTACTGCTGTTTTCCATATTATTTGGAGAAACCAGGTCTCTGTCCCATGGTCAGGATGTGGCCGTGTCCTTTGCCGTGTTCCTCTTCCCGCAGCAGGTGGTGGGTTAGAGGATCAGGCTGGATCAGATTCCCGTGTGTGTGCTCAGTGCTTCCCGTGTGCCGGGTCAGGGGGGGGGTCACCTCTGGTTGTCCAGACCTCAGTGAGGCCACTCTGATCTCGTCCTAAAAATCGTTTACCTAAAGGCTTTAACATCCATGCATTGGTGATCATTGCTTGGACTGGTTAACATTATAGCTTAGAAAATGGTAACTTTGTAATTCTATCACTTTTTCTCTTTGCCCTTATCTTGTATGTTGTAATTTCTTTGAGCTGGGTCCAGGCTCCTCATTCACCCTCAAAAAGCCTATATTTCTCCCAGCCCTGACTTCCCTCCTGTAATCTAGACCCATGTCCTGCTTCTTAAGATACTGGTTCCTGGATGCACCTTCCTCCCTCAGGAGTCCAAGCCCCCAGTCCCTCCT
Source organism: Myotis yumanensis (assembly GCF_028538775.1). NCBI lineage: Eukaryota > Metazoa > Chordata > Mammalia > Chiroptera > Vespertilionidae > Myotis > Myotis yumanensis. Next base: position 14,361,311 of record NW_027223774.1, read on the forward strand.
CCTTCAGACCCAGGAGTCCAAGCCCCCAGCCCCTCCTCCCTCAGACCCAGGAGTCCAGGCCCCCAGCCCCTCCTCCCTCAGACCCAGGAGTCCAAGCCCCCAGCCCCTCCTCCCTCAGACCCAGGCCCCCAGCCCCTCCTCCCTCAGACCCAGGAGTCCAAGCCCCCAGCCCCTCCTCCCTCAGACCCAGGCCCCCAGCCCCTCCTCCCTCAGACCCAGGAGCCCAGCCCCCAGCCCCTCCTCCCTCAGACTCAGGAGTCCAGCCCCCAGCCCCCAGCCCCTCCTCCCTCAGACCCAGGAGTCCAGGCCCCCAGCCCCTCCTCCCTCAGACCCAGGAGTCCAGGCCCCCAGCCCCTCCTCCCTCAGACCCAGGAGTGCAGGCCCCCAGCCCCTCCTCCCTCAGACCCAGGAGTCTTGGCCCTTCTCAGTCACCATAACCAAAGCTGACCTCAGCGACGCCCTTTTCTACATTGTCCCTATCTCACCCTCCCTTCAGTCAGTCACCAGGTCAGAGTCCTGGACCTTGCTCTGCACACCTCTTCATCGTTCACACCCAAGCCTGTCAGTCACCATGTCCGGTCCTTACTGTTCCCTGATCCTCTCTCTCTAGTCTGTCTCCTTTGCAACCCTACTGCCCAGGCCCCGTGTAGGTCTCCTCTTCATTCTTGGGGGACTCATGAAGGAGCTGGTGCCAACCCCTTGAATCCATCTCCCAGAGATCCTTTCAATCCTTCCACGGCTCCCCATTGCCCCAAGATAAAGGCTCCTTAGCCTGGTTGGTCAAACTGGACATGAGCTGTGCCCGCCTTTCCACTGTGGTCTCCCACCGTGCTCACTGTCTCTCCTCCACCACATCTTCTGCCTCCCCGACCAGAGTTTGCCCCTAAACTTCCCATACTTTTCAACTTCATGGTGCATTTGCAACATGCTGTTCCCTCTGCCCCAAATGCCCTTCCAGCTCCCTCTAGCTCCCCAGGTCTTAAATGCTCTCTGATTTTTTTGAGGCTCGCCTTAAAGTCCTTACATCCAGGAAACCTTGGGTTACCCCAATAAAATTGCCCCGCCCCCTGGGTTCCCACAGTCTCTGCATTTCATGGCCCTCATTGCCTCGGGCGGTAACTGGTTGTGTCCCCACCTGGAGCCCAGGGACCAGGACTCATCCCCCCTCTGGGTCCCAGGATCACTCACCCGGCATGGATATGTTTTGCATTCATTCATTTCTTGAATAGCTGTTTGTATGATGCCACCTACTCTGGGTAGGCCAGTACAAGAGTGAACCAGACACACGGGGTCCTGCCCTCATGGAGCCGTCCCCGGGCAGGGAGGGGTCTGAGGTCCAGCCAGCCTGGCCCTTGCTGGCCTCCGTGTCTGTCCCTTGTGCTCAGGGGAAGACTCCAAGCCTGGCTTTTCTTTCAGGAGCAGAGGCGGCTGAGCCAGGAGAGGGAGCGCGTGGAGGGTCTTCGCCAGAGACTTCGGGAAGCCCAGGGGCGGCTGGACTCACAGCCAGAGGACCAGCGTGAGCGGCTTCTGCAGAGCGTGCAGGAGGTGAGGGCCCCGTGGAAGTACAGGCCTTCAGTACCCTCCTCCCCCGAGCCCCCCAACCCCCAGGACTCAAGTCTGGGTGCTCCTTGACCAGGAGTCTGGCCCAGCCCCTTCCTCTCCTGAGCCCTGGGGGTCCAGCCCTTTTGCGTTTCTGCCCACAGATCAGGGAACAGCTGGACGTGGCCCAGCGTGCCTACGAGGACCTGGAGTTCCAGCAACTGGAGCGGGAGAGCCGGCGGGAGGAGGAGGATCATCGGGACAGCCCTGGCGTTTGGGCGCTGGACCCCAAGGTCCAGGAGCTTCAGGCCAGCGTGGCACAGCACAGGGTGAGCTGGGCTGCACTAGCCTGCCTCCCTCACGTCACCCGCTGGCTTTTCCACTCGTTTCTGGCACTTTCTCTGTTTCCTACCTGTGTCACTTCGCAGTAGTAACAACAAACAACAATAGCTGATGTTGACTGAGCATTTACTGTGCGCCGGGCACACAGTGACATTTCATGGGCATTTAGTCATCGAATCCTTACAGCCATCCTAGGCGGCACAGCTTATTCCCCCCATCTTATAAATGAAGAAACTGAGGCTCAGGGTATTCATGTAATCTTTTCCAAGGTCACTCCATCTGTCAAGGACAGAGCTGGGATTTGAACCTACTCGGTCTTCACCACTACACTCCATGCCTGTCAAACCCGAGTCCAAAAGGACCTCCCGCCAGTCCTTTCTGGGCGCCTCACGTCCTAGGGGCCGACTCAGGCCGCTGGGAAAAGCCACGTGTCTGGTTCTGCTGAACACAAAGCTTCCTGCAGTTTTGGATGGCAGAGTTCTTCACCCCTGTGTCTGGGTGCTTTCCCGTCTCCCTCTTCCTTTCCTCTGTCTCACACAGCTCTGTCCGCCTCGGTGCTGTTTCTGCCTTGTTTTCTTTCTCTGCATCTCTGTCTCTTGGGATCTGTCTGGGTCCTTCTTCCTGTCTCTCTTCCGGTTTGTTTTCTGTTTGTCCCTTTCTCTCTCTGGATCTCAGTGTCCCTTGGTCTCTCTGTATATCAAATCCTCCATCCCCTCTCTGGACGCCCCCAAGGGAAGAAGGCGCCAGGGAGTTTAACTCTGAGTCCCTCCAGCCCCTCCCAGGTCCCAGGGTCTCTGTTATGGGGTGGTTCTGTGGGAGCCACTGGGGACGCTGGGGACGCTGGGGACGCTGGGGCAGCTGAGTAACGAGGGCCCTGGGGTCCTGCAGCGCCGGATTCAGGTGTTGGAGGAGCAGCTGAAGTCGCTGGGAGAACAGATGGCAGCTGAGAGCCGGGGGCTGAGCCAGAAGAAGGAGGAGGCCCTTCAGGCCCTGACACAAGTAGGTGGCCCCCAGTCCACTTGCCCCCCTCCCTGGGGCATCCGTCGCCTCCCTGAGGCTGGGATGGCCCATTCTGCCTCGGAGGTGTGGCGGCCTGTGATGTGTTGCCTTCCCCTAGGAACGGAGCCGACTGCTTGAGCTGAATTGCTTTCAGGGAAGCCCCGGCGGAGACTTCTCTGAGCCCAGCCAGGCCCTCACTAAGGTATGGGGATGTCATGCACCTGTCAGCCCCTCCTCCCGTGGGAGCCAGGATTCTGGGCCTCTAATCCCTTTTGCCCGTGGGCCTCAGGAATTTGGGTCCCCAGCTCCTCCTCCTCAGGGAACAGGCAGTCTGCCCACAGTCCTCACTCATGCTGGGAGACTGGACAGCAAGCCCCCATTCCAGCCCTCTTGTGACTTTGGGCCTTTGTTTTTTTCCACTGAGAAATGGGCTGGCGCTGGAGACCTTGGCCAGAGTATCCTGGAACTGTGGGTCCTCTGGGGTCCCTCCAGCTCCTGCTCATCGTCACCCTCCCCCACAGCTCCTGTTCACGCAGAAGACAGACCGCCAGCTGCTGGTGCTCCAGGACCCTGCTGCGCACACGGCGGCCTCCGCCTCTTCCTGCCTCTTCTCCGTTCACAGCTCCTTGCAGGTACCTGCCCCCCCCCCCCCCCCCCCCCCCCCCCGACACACACCCCTGAATCCCACTGGACACTGTGTCTTTAGAACTCCCACTGTGGTGTTTTCTGCCACGGGGGCCAGAAAAGGTTGATCAAGGGGAGTTTCTAGTTTTAGTTTGATCAGACTCCAGCTTTATTTATTTATTTTTTCCTTCTGCCTAACCCCCATCTCTCCCCTGGAGAAATGGGAACATGTATGTGCACCCAGGAGTAAATTTTATTTTATTTTCTGTTATTTTTAAAAATGTTTTTCATTGATTTTTTTAGAGAGAAAGGAAGGGAGAGGGAGAGAGAGAGAAACATCGATTGGCTGCCTCTCACGCACCCTGCCACCAGGGATTGAGCCTGAAACCCAGGCATGTGCCTGGCGGGAATCGAACCAGTGACACTTAAGTGCTTAGGATGATGCTCAACCAAATGAGCCACACCGTTCAGGGCTGGAATAAAGTTTAAAAGCATCAGAACAGGGCATATTGATAAGAAGGCCTCCTCTCCCCAACCCACTGGCCCACAGCCCCTTCCTCAGAAGCAGCACAACTTCTTGTTTCTTGAGTATCCTTCCTTCCAGATCTTCTTCTTTTAAAAAATATATTGTTATTGATTTCAGAGAGGAAGGGAGAGGGAGAGAGAGATGGAAACATCAATGATGAGAGAGAATCGTTGATTGGCTGCCTCCTGCACGACCCCTACAGGGGATCAAGCCCACACCCGGGCATATGCCCTTGACCGGAATCGAACCCGGGACCCTTCAGTCCGGAGGCCGATACTCTATCCACTGAGCAACACCAGCTAGGGCTTTTCAGATCTTCTTAAACGTGGGAGTCCCACCTTATTAATGGGACAAAGATTTTTGAATGGGTCGCTACTGATTTTTTTAATGAAATAGAGTAGACAGTGGCAGAGTGTGGTGCCTGAGGTGGAGTGGAAGTTAGTGACAATAGTTTTGTTTCTGTTGTGTGGACATGGAGTTGGTAAGCACTTAGAAATTGGTAGCTCTTGTTATATCATGTGAACCTGTTTTTGCAGGAATGTGTGGATTAGTGACGGAGTTGGCTTTTATTGTATAACTTAATACTCTATCATGGAGATGGTTTTCCGTTGACGTATTTAGAGCTGACTCACCATTGTTAATGACTAATAATAGCAATATGAACAGTAACAGCAATACTGATGACAGCTGATACTGACTGAGTCTTTAGCGTGTGCCAGACACTGTTTTAAATGCTTCACATGATTCACTCATTTGGTCTTGCAAAAACTCTACGAACGCCCTAACCGGTTTGGCTCAGTGGATAGAGCTTCGGCCTCTGGACTGAAGGGTCCCAGGTTCGATTCTGGTCAAGGGCATGTACCTTGGTTGCGGGCACATTTCCAGTAGGGGGTGTGCAGGAGGCAGCTGATCAATGTTTCTCTCTGGTAGATGTTTCTAACTCTCTATCCCTGTCCCTTCCTCTCTGTAAAAAAATCAATAAAATATATATTTTTAAAAAACTCTACAAACTAGGTTCTTAGATCCATTTTAGAGGTGAAGAAACTGAGGCAGAGAGGTGAAGTTACTTGGCTAGCTGGCATGTGACAGGGCTGGGATTCGAACAGGGCACTCTGTTCTCAGAGCCTGCGCGCTCACCCACCCTGGGCTTCCATGCGGAAACAACTCTATTATGTCTCTCTTTTTTAATCCCCACCCCAGGATATGTTTTTATTTATTTTAGAGAGAGAGAAAGAGAGATAGAAACATCAATATGAGAAACACTGATCAGCTGCATGTCCTCTCCCCGAAACCCCTCCTGATGCCCTGACCGGGGATAGAACTCACAACCCTTTGGTAAGGAGATATGTTCCAACCAGCTCCAACCAACTGAGCCACAGGGCCAGGGCTGTCTTTTCTTTTCTTTTCTTTTCTTTTTTTTTTTTTTTTGAGTTTAGAGAGAGAGGAAGGGAGAGAGAGAAACATCGGTATGAGAGAGCCACATCGACTGGTTGTCTTCCGCATGTGCCCTGGACAGGGCTGGGGATCACAGACCAATGCTCTAACCACTGAGCAAAACCGGTCAGGGCAAGGCAGTGTTTATTAACATACATTTCATTTTCAAAATTGAGCTTATCAGCTGTTCAAGTGTGTATACATTTTTGGGGGCCACCCTGTATGTAATAAAAATATACTATTTCATCATGTGCTCAGAAGCACCCCCAAAAGTAGGTCCTATTAACTGGGTCAAGGGTGAGCAGATAATGTCTGGGAAATGAACTTTCCAGATAGTTTCCGTGGAAGCCTGATAAAGGTGGAGTATCAGCTGGGTTGCCAGGCAACCGACTCAGAGTCAATAGAGCCCTTCTGAGTAAATTGCTTACCTATAAACACTTCCTGGGAAGCTGTGTCCATTCCTATGGAGTAATTTCCTGAGTTATGGGCCCCTGTGGACAAGAAGCTTCTCAGGCCAGGTGGGCCCTGTACCTGCTGATAGGATCTCATACCCACCTTGCCCCTGGGTGTCATGGTGGGGGAGGGGGGAGGGAAGCGGGGGGAGGGAGGGCAGGCACTCTTCTGTGTGCTTTGCACGAGGTCACTCGTTTGACCCTTGCATCAGCCACAGCGGGCAGTGGGTGGTCGCCCACTTTGTGGAAGGGAAGGCTAGCCTGAGAAGGGAGGTGGCCTGCCAGAGTCACACACCCAGTGAGTGGCAGAGCCGGGTTTGAGCCGCGTCTGTCTGTGTCCATGGCCTGTGCCTTTTGGATGACGAGTGCTTCTAGGAATCCTTCGGGATCCAGTGGGCACCGTGGTCAGCACTGGTTCAGAGGGAGCAACGGGGGCGGCAGGGCACAGCAGAGTCCAGGGAGTATTTCTTCCCTCAGCAGGTAAACATACACAAGTAGATAAATGAATGTGTGATTCAGCAGGGCCCTCCTCCTTGCCCCTTCTTCTCTCTCACTCCGAGTGCTATTAGATCCTCAAATTCCACCCGGTCTTCCAGGATCATGTGATGTCTAAGATCATGTGACTGCCTCTGCTTGGGTTCAGATACCTGTCCTGCCACTTCCCAGCTGGCTGGACTTAGACCCGTCTCTGTGCCTCAGTTTACTTCACTGCAAAATGGGAGTAATAACAGCACCCACTGGTTAATGGTTAAGGCTTAGCGTGGTGCCTGGCACAAAGTGGGTGCTCAGTGAATGTGGGCTGCGGGTACCCTGATTCCAATTACAGTGATTAGTTGTGTTACAATTATGAGCATCCTTCTTCTATCCACATCCACCCTCATCTCTGGTTTTGTGACCCTGTATTGGCTTCCTGCTTCCTCACTGATGTCTTCATCTTACGTTTTGTCTCCCAATAATCTATCCCGCACACAGCAGGCTTCTGACTTCAAGCCTCCCCATCAAATGCCCCCAGTTGCCCCCGGGGCCTCCTCACCTTGGTCTGCCAGCCCCTGCCCACCTCTCCCCACCCGCCCCAGTGCTCGGCTCAGCTGCAGGAGCACTGACCGGCCAATACCTGTTCCTGTCCCAGCACCTTTGCACTTGGCTGATTCTCCCCTGGCCAGCCCGTGTCCTTGGACCGTGGGTCAATGTCCAGAGGTTGGAAGGTGACCCTCTTTTAACCCTAACGGGAAGGTATGCTTGTTGATTTTAGAGAGAGGAAGAGAGGAGAGAAACATCAATGTGAGAGAAATAACGATGTGGGAGAGCAACGTCGATCACTTGCCTTCCATACACACCCCTACGGAGGGTCGAACCCACAACCTTTTTTGGTGTACTGGGGCGACACTCTAACCTCCTGAGCCACACCGCAGAGCCAGGTTGCATTTAATTGTCATATTTATCTAAATATGTTTTTATTTTTATTATTTTATTTTTTTGTTAATCCTCACCTGAGGTTATATAGTTTTCCATTGATTTTAATTTATTTTTATTTAAAAAATATTTTTATTGATTTCAGAGAGGAAGGTAGAGGGAGAGAGAGATAGAAACATCAGTGATAAGAGAGCATCATTGATTGGCTGCCTCCTGCATGCCCCCTGCTGGGGATTGAGACCACAACCTGGGCATGTGCCCTGACTGGGAATTGAACCCTGACCTTCTGGTTCACAGGTTGACACTCAACCACTGAGCTAGGCTGGCCGGGCTCCATTGGTGTTTAGACATAGTGGAATGGAAGGGGAGAGACAGAGCGAGAGAAACATTGATGTGAGAGAGACGCATTGATTGGTTGCTTCCTGCAGCACCCCAACCAGGGCCAGAGACTGAGCCTGCAACCAAAGTATGTGCCCTTGACCGGAATCAAACCTGGGACCCTTCAGTTCGAGGGTCGACTCTCCAATCACTGAGCTAAACCTGCTAGGGCTTTATTGATTTTAGACAGAGAGGAAAGAAGAGGGAGAGATAGAAATATTGATGAGAGAGAAATATCAACTGCCTCCTGCATGCCTCCCTATTTCCCTCCCCCACTCACCTCCCCCCCCACCCCACCCTCTACTCCCCGGCTGGGGATTGAGCCTGCAGTCCGGGCATATGCCCTGGCTTACTTATTTTTTTAAAGCAAACATTCCCCTCATTCAGAGTTCAAAGGGCATGGGAGGTTATGCAGAGAAAAGGCTCTTCCACTATTATTTCTGTCCATTCAGGTCATATGGTGGGGGCAGCTGGGTGACCAATTTCTCTGTCTTCTTGGAGATGTTTGTGTTTACACATTCTGTCATGTATATATTCTCCCCCTCGTTGTGCGTAGATATGTCATCTTCACCCTGCTCTGTGCTTTCTTTTTTTTGTTAATCCTCACCCGAGGATATTTTCCCATTGATTTTTGGGGAGAGTGGAAGAGAGAGGGAAAGACAGAGAGAAACATCTATGTGAGAGAGACACATTGATTGGTTGCCTCCTGCACGTGCCCCGACCAGGGCCCCGGCCAGGGAGGAGCCTGCAACCTAGGTACATGCCCTTGACTGGAATCGAACCCGTGACCCTTCGGTTCTCAGTCCAACACCTTATCTACCGAGCCAAACCAGCTAGGGCCTGCTCTATGCTTTTACCTTGGAGGTTATTTTCTCTCTGGATATAAAAAGCATCCCCCCCTTTACTATATGGACTGCAGACTTTTCCGTGGTGCGGAAGATCCCTGGTTTATTTTCCCTGCCCCCTTCTGTGGCACTGTGGTGGCCTCCAGGCTTCTGAGGGGAAAAACCTTGAATTCAAGTCATTTTGCACATGTATGAGTATGTCCATATGATATAATCCTACAAGTGGAACTGGAGCTCAAAGATTTATGCATTTGTCATTTAAAAAAAAAAAAGAGCCAAATTGGCCTCCATAAAGGTTGTTCCAATAGAACCCTCTGCCCTCTCCCCCCACCACCCCCCCCAATTTGTGGGAGAGTGTATGGGTTTCCCACGTGCCCACACACAGTGGGTTTTTTCTTTATAGTTTTATCAGGATATAATTCACACACCATACAATTCACCCAGTTAAAAAGTATAATTCAGTGGCTTTTAGTATATTCAGAGTTGTGCAACCATCGCCACAACTTTGGGGCATGTCCATTACCCCCCAAAAGAAACCCAGACCCCTTATCCATCACCCCTCAGTTCCCTCTCTTCCCCAGGCCCCTGGCAACCACTAACCTACTTCCTGTCTCTATGGATTTGCCCTTTCTGGGCATTCCGCCGTGGGGTCCTCTGTGACGGGTCGCTCACTCGGCATCATGTGCAGGGTAGCTTTTTGATCTGTGCCTGATAGATGGTGGTTTTACACGTCAGTCAGTCCTCTGACTTCTGGTTGAGATTGAGCATCTTGTGTGTTTTCAGGGCTCCATCGGCCTCCAAAGGAATGGAAGCCTGTCCCGGAAGAGGGGAGAGAGATTGAGCCAGAGGGGATCGCCCCGACCTCTGTCCCTCCATTGTCCTGGTGAGGACCCCTATCCCGGCATACCCTCCCCCCCTTCCTGCAGCACAGGCTGGAGGAACTTGGCTTGGATGCCCGTTGGGGCGGAAGTGGAGGGAGTGGACAAGGGAGAATCCCAGCCTCCTAGCCCCACCTCTCCTCCCCCAGGACCCCTGGAGGCCTCAGCCCTCCCACCAGCAGCAGGAGACTCTGGGAGACACCCACTCTATCAGCTGCTGAACTGTGGCTCTGGGAATAGGTGAGCCATCCCGGAGAAGGTGGGAAGATGGGGGGAAGAGGCAGGGCCACTGTAACCTGCCCTGGCCTCTGTCCCCTCCTCCTAGCTGTGGGGCGCTCTACCCAGACATCGCCCGCATGGAGCGGCTCCTGCAGCAGGCCGTGGCGGAGCGGGAGCGGCTGCTCAAGGCCAGGGTGAGACCCCAGACCCTCCTGCTTAGGGTCAGGAGATTCAGCCACACCTCTTCCCTCTGACCCAGGAGTCCAAGCCCCAGCCCCTCCTCCCTCTGACCCAAGAGTCCAGGCCCCAACCCCCTCCTCCCTCAGACCCAGGAGTCCAGGCCCCCAGCCCCTCCTCCCTCACACCCAGGAGTCCAGGCCCCCAGCCCCTCCTCCCTCAGACCCAGGAGTCCAGGCCCCCAGCCCCTCCTCCTTCAGACCCAGGGGTCCAGGTCCCCAGCCCTCCTCCCTCAGACCCAGGGGTCCAGGCCCCCAGTCCCTCCCTCAGACCAGGAGTCGAAGCCCCCACCCCCCTCCTCCCTCAGACCCAGGGGTCCAGTACGTTTCCCCCCCCCAGATCTTATTGGTTAGTATCATCATTGACTCCTTCCTGAACCCACAGGAAGGAACAAGAAGGACCACAGAAGGTTCCTCAGGTCCCGCTGTTCCTGCCATCATGGTCAGTCTCCTACCCTCGCCCCACCTGTCCCCCGCTCCTTTTCGCCCCCTGGCTTCTGCCCTTTCTTACCTCACCCTTTCCTCTCCAGGGGGCACAGAAACGTGTCCTGGGCTTGGCAAGGGAAGGGGAACTAAAAAGACGTAGCTTCCGTTCCCACTGTGATTGTCTGTACCCACAGCACCGTTGTCCCTGGGCACCGTGCTCCACTGCCCCGCACCTCAGTGTCCTCTCCTGTGAGTGGGTGACAGTGTCAGCAGTGACTGCAAAACGGGGGCAGCTACATCCTGGGGCGCTTAAAAGTCATTTAAAGTTTTGTTTGTTTGTTTATTTTTGGTTCTTTTAAAGTACTGTTCATTATAGAACTATTCAGGCATATGCAGAAGTAGAGAGAATATACCCCGAGATGCCCACCACACAGCTTCAGTGAGGAGCCGTGTTGAGTCTTGTGTTGGTTGCCAGCTTTGTTTACTGACCCACACTGACTTCCCACTCTGCAGTGGAATATTTTACATCAAATTGCAGATATCCTATCATTTCACCCATTCCTCACTGTGTATCTCCAATATATGAGTATTGTTTAACATAAAAATCCCAGTCATAACTTATCAAGACTATTAATTCTGTGACATCCTAATACCTGGTCCATATTCACATTCCCCTAATTGTCTCCCAAGTATCACAGGGACTGTGGTTATTTCCATCTAGATCCAAACAAAGCCCTCACAATACATTTTTTAAATGTCTCAGATCGCTGAGATTAAAAGTCCTCTCTTTCCACTTTTTTTAAAAAAAATCCTCACTTGAGGATATGTTCCTTTACTAATTTTAGAGAAAGAGGAAGGTGGGGGGGGGGGGGGGGAGAGAGAAACATCAGTGTGAGAGGAACCTTGATCAGTTTCCTCCTGCACACGCCCTGACTGGAATCGAACCTGAAACCTAGGCATATGCTCTGACCGGGAATCAAACCCATAACCTTTTGGTGTATGGATGACACTCTAACCCACTGAGCCACCCAGCCAGGGCCCCACTTTAAAAAAAAAGTATATATAATATATACTTTTATATGCATTATATATACTTTTTTTTATTGACTGCAGAGAGGAAGGGAGAGAGAGAGAAACATCAATGATGAGAGAGAATCATTGATCGGCTGCCTCCTGCATGCTCCCTACTGGGGATCGAGCCCACAACCAGGGCACGTGCCCTGACTGGGAATCAAACCCTGACCTCCTGGTTCATAGGTCAGTGCTCAACCACTGAGCCACCTCAGCTGTGCCCCAGTTTTGTTGTTGTTGTTAATCCTCACCTAAAGATATTTTTCCATTGATTTTTAGAGAGAGTGGAAGGGAGGGAGAGAGACAGAGAGAGAGAAACCTTGATGTGAGAGACACATCGATTGGTTGCCTCCCACAAGGGCCCCCACCTGGGCCGGGATGGGGCCTGCAGCTGAGGTATATGCCCCTGACCGGAAACGAACCCAGGACACTTCAGTCCGTGGACCGACACTCTATCCACTGAGACAAACTGGCTAGGGTCCCACTTTTTTTTTTTTTTTTTAAATGCCATCTTTTAATGGGAAAAATCGAGTCTTTTATCTTGTAGGGTTTCTCACACTCTGGATTTAGCTGCAAGGCTACATATTAAAATGATATGTTGACCTCTGCGTTAATACATTTCTGTTGTAAAGAAGGGGACAAGGGACATCTCTAGAGCCCGCCTCCCGTCGCGGCTGCAGAGGCGCAGGCGTTTTCTGCGGTTAAAGAGCCTTGGAATTTTCTCACACTTTCCCACGCACCCTGGGGAAGCCATGTTTTGTGAATTTATTTTTCTTGGAAGTGAGCACATTGTTCCCAGCCTGCTTTCTGTTTTCCCAACCATGGATGCTTTCCTTCCTCATTTCTCCTCAGTTGATGGGTGGCAGCAGTGACCAAAGTGACAACCCCTGCCATGGGGGAAGCTGGCGTTTCTTGGGAGGGAGACAGACAGGAAGCTGCATCTGGCAGTAAAATAAGGAGCCTGTCGGCTGATAAGAGCCAGGGAGTAGATAGCGCCCGAGGGGTGGCAGAGCCACAAGCTCCAGCTCATTAAAAATGAAGCGCCCTGCTTCGTGGCAGCATCACTTATTAACTAGAGTGTCCCTGGGTTCGCACTAAAAGGAGAACCACCCGGTGGGAGAGCCTGACAGAAGCAGCCCCAGGAGGAGGGTGTGGTGACCTCGAGTTCAGTTCAGGGAAACAGGCTCTGAGAGGGGGAGGGGTTCTGGGGGGCTGACACAGGTGGGCAGGGGGGAGTCGGGAGTCCCGAGCCAGCCCATCCGGCTCTCCTGGATCAGGGCCGACTCCACCACGTCCTACCTGGGTGGGTCACCTCCTTTCTAAAGCCTCAGTTTTCTCATCTGTCAAACGGGAACAATAATGGGTGGTTTGGGAGAGGAACCGAGGTGACGGCTGAGATCACTCGGTACAGTGCTGGACGCACCGGGGGCCTTCCGTACACATTGGTGATCTGTAGTATGACTGTGTGGATTGGGCGACATGACCCTCATGCTTCCAAGCCCCAGCGGGTGTCCTTTTAACTGTCCCTGCACCTCCTGTGCATTCTGCCTGCTTCTCTTCATTTCCCCGCTCTTCTCCTGCTCGCTTTCCCTGTCTCCATCCTAGGGGGTCTCATCTGTTTCTCACCACTTCTTGCTCGGGCCTCGCTTTAGTGTTCTCAGCCCTCAATACTCAAAGTGTGGTCTGTGGACCAACAGCATTAGCGTTCCTGGGGCTTGTAAGACGTGCAGAACCTCACCCCACCCCAGACCCCACCTGGGATGACTGAGTCTGAGCTTGCCTGTTAACAAACGCCCCCGTGGCTCTGCTTACACGCTGGGCTTAGCCATGCCCAGAGCCTCATGACTACAGGGTCATTTCAGTCTTTGCAGGGATCATTCGGGAAGAGGAGGTCTGATGGGCTGGGCCTGGGAACAGTAGAAACTTTCGTGGCCTTAATTTAATTCTTCTCCCCTTCCTGGCCACCGGAGACGACCACTGCCTGGGAGTCCCGTCTTGGTCAGCTCTGGCTTTGTGACGTGGGCTTAGTGACAACCTCTCTGAGCCTTGGTTTCCATTTCTTTAAAATGGGGATAAAGCCCTGGACAAGTAGTTCAGTGAGTTAGAGCATCATCCCAATACACCAAGGTGATGGTTTGATCCCCAGGCAGGGCGCATACAAGAATCACTGATGAATGCATAAGTAAAGGGAACAACAAATCTATGTTTCTCTTCCTCTCTATTGAAAAAAACAAAACAAAACAAAAGAAAAATGGGGGTGATAATGTGCTTACCCCCAGAGGGTTTGAGTGGGCAGAGGAGTTACCCCTATAAAGTGCTCAGCATAGGGAATAGTCACTAATTTAATCACAACAACAACAGTAATGGAACCCGTGCTCTTGTGTATTGATCACTTGCTGTTTGGTCCCTGGTTTGCAGGGGCGGAATATGGGGGTCCCACTGTGGAGACCCTCACCGAGGGGTCCCTCACTCTCTGATTTGCCTTTGGTGTCAGGGTGAGCTGTTAGGTCTTGAAACCCTGGGTTCCGGTCCCAGCTCTGCCCCCTGAGCTCTGGGTGACTTCAGGTAGATTACTTCATCGCTGTACCCCAGTTTGCTCCTCTGTAATATGGGACTCAGAGTAGCCCTGTCCCAGGGGCGGCAGTGGGGAGTCAAGGAGTTGATGCTGGTACATCTCTGGCAGTTTCATAGTCAGTAAATGTAGCTGTCAGGTTCATCATTATGATTGTCATTTAAAAAATATATTTTTATTGATTGATTTTAGAGAGAGGAAGGGAGAAAGAGAAACATCGATTTGTTGTCCCACTTATTTTTAAAAAATATATTTTTATTGATTTCAGAGAGGAAGGGAGAGAGAGATAGAAACATCAATGATGAGAGAGAATCATCAACAGGTGCCTCCTAACCGCCCCCTACTGGGGATCGAGCCGGAAACCCGGGCATGTGCCTTGACCGGGAATTTGAGCTGTGACCTCCTGGTTCATAGGTCAACGCTCAACCACTGAGCCATACTGGCTGGGCTTATTGATTGATTCTTGTATGTGCTCTGACCCGGGATCAAAGCCACGACCATGGCATATAGGGACCACATTCTAACCAACTGGTCGTTGTTAATAATACTGTTTAAAGGCTGTAACAGGCCTTGCATGTGTGCAGCTGTGACCAGCTTCCCTGTGGGCTCCAGGCTTCAGGACCCGCTCCTGACCCCATGCTGCCCCCTTCGCTTCTTTCCCAGGCCCCGCCCACGCTCCCACCCCGCCCTCCTGGCCCACGGGTCTTGGATCTCCGGCAGCACCTGGAACGCTGGGGCCACAACCCGGAAAACTGCCCACATGTCCAGGTGTCTGGGGGCTGCTGCCGCGGGGCCCTGGTGAAGATGGGTGGCCGCATCAAGACCTGGAGGAAGCGGTGGTTCTGCTTTGACCGCCAGGCCCGCCGTCTGGCCTACTACTCCGGTAAACACAGCCTGGCGCTGTGGGGCCCGGGGCCCAGGGCCAGCACACTCAGGGGCCTTCCCCCCAGACACCTAGGGGTCCCAGCCCACATCCCCTTTCTCTCTTAGGCCCATGGGTCTGGATCCCCAGGACCCAGGAGTCTAGACCCCCCACTCCCCACTCCCCCCAGGGCCCAGGAATTTGGTCCCTACTCCTTCCTAACCCACCACAACTCAGGAGTCTGGGCTCCCACCTTCCCTTTCCCCC
This sequence comes from Myotis yumanensis, assembly GCF_028538775.1. NCBI lineage: Eukaryota > Metazoa > Chordata > Mammalia > Chiroptera > Vespertilionidae > Myotis > Myotis yumanensis. The sequence continues at coordinate 14,376,394 of NW_027223774.1, forward strand.
AGGACCCAGGAGTCCAGATCTCCACCCTCTTCTTCCTCCTATAGAAAGCCTACCTCAGTCACATGGATAAAGTTTTGTACAGTTCTGGGTCCCAGACCCCATTTTCCTAAGATACCCAGGAGGAGTCAGACCCACATTTTCAGTGCCCCCTCCCCCCCACTCCATCACCAGGAGTCTAGGCCCCTCTCGCTTTTCCTGTAGGGGAACCAATGAAGCAGACCTCTCCGTGAGTGTCAGGGACCAAGGCATTGAGGGAGCTGGGATTCCAACCCCATTCGCTAGCCTTGTCCAGCCTCCCCACCAGTTTCCCATTTAGCATCAACATTCATTCACCCTCCAACTCTAGACTTGGGCCCAGTGACCCCCACCCTGCCCAGCACACACACGTGCGCATTCACACACACACACACACACACACACACACACACACACCTCACTAGCTCTGTTTCTTTCCCTACATCCTTCTGTCAGATAAAGAAGAGTCCAAGCTCAAAGGCGTCATCTACTTCCAGGCCATCGAGGAAGTCTATTATGACCACCTACGCTGTGCTTTCAAGGTGAAGTCCCCGCTTGCCCCTACCCTGTCCTGGTCTGAGCCCCTGCAGTCAGGCCTTAGCTAGTCCCCGGGAAAGGCCCTCCACAGCCCCCACTGTCGGGGTACTCCGTCCAGAACAGGGGATCAAACAGGTCATTTCACTGCAGGGGTCAAACATTAAGAGTGCACTCTCTGGCTCTCAGCCACTGTTACTTTTCTTGGAGCAAAAGATTTAGATCAGCGGTTCTCAACCTGTGGGTCGAGACCCCTTTGTGGGTTGAACGACCCTTTCACAGGGGTCGCCTAAGACCATTGGAAAACATATATAACTACATTACGATTCATAACAGTAGCAAAATTACAGTTATGAAATAACAACAAAAATAATTTTATGGTTGGGGGTCACCACAACATGAGGAACTGTTCTAAAGGGTCGAGGCATTAGGAAGGTTGAGAACAACTGATTTAGAGCAAAAATTTGGCAAACTGATGCGAAGCTGGAGATACATTACTGAAGACGGCAGGGTGAGGGCTGGGGCAGCCTGGGAGCATCTAGGAGACAATGGCTTCAGCTTCGGTCCAAAGTTGCCAAATGGGAATGGGCCCCATGTCACATCATTTCTTTTTTCCCCTAGAGGACTCAGGAAGTCAAACGTTTATGACAGTGCAGAGCCACCGATTTAAATGTTGGGACCTGGTACAGGGTGTGGAAATAGGTGGGGAAAGCAACCAGTTGGGACATCAAGGAAGTGACTAACTTCCTTTTGCCAGCCTTAGTTTTCTCACCTGAAAGATGAGCACACTTGAGCCCATTTCCTCAGAGGTCAGAAGGCTAAAGTCAGGTGGTGGATGTAAGGGATTTACTGAATTCGGGTTTGGCACGTAAGAACTCAGTGAATGGGTTGTAGAACACGCCAGCTTTCCCCAGTTACAAACCAGGGAGACCTACATTTTGGAGAGGGGAAATCTGAATGCTTAGATTTCTAATATAGGAAAAGTTAGGCTGGGGGGTGGTGGTGGGGAAACATGGGATTCCTCCTTTTAAATTCCTCTCTCCCCAGATTCTAAGCCCCTTAGATGTGTTAATTCATCTAATCCTCATAACCCAATGAGGTAGGCAGCATTATTTAGGAAGGCGGATGGGGAAACAGATTCTAAATAACTTGTCCGATGCCACACAGCCTTGTATAAGTCCCAGGGCTGGGGTTCCAGCACGCATGCTCCCTTAACCACCTCCACTCCACCACTTCTCCCAGAGCCCCAGCCCGCGCCTGACTTTCTGCGTCAAAACCTATGAGCGCCTTTTCTACATGGTGGCACCCAGCCCCGAAGCCATGCGTATTTGGATGGACGTCATCGTGACCGCGGCCGATGAGAACCACGTCCCCTGAGCGGCACCACCCTCTTGGGGGACGACCAGCGAGGCCCCGCCCACTCCGGGAGCCTGGCCCTGCCCCTTTGGAACTCCGCTGGGAATTCTGCAGGCGCCGCGCTCTGCTGGCCTGAGCCGCGCTGTTCTTTCTGGGCTGCAGGTGCCTTCCCCGGGCGGACAGACGGACGGACGCCGGGAAGCCGGCCCTGGGGCCCTGGGGCCCTGGGGCCCTGTCGCTGGCAGGAGGAAGATTGCGGGGGCGGGAAGGAACTATTTATTGGTGCTCCTGTATATCGAATTAAACATGGAGGAAAAATTGGTGGTTGTTTGTTCCAACCCAGGCCTTTGTGCCCCTCGGCCCCTTAGGTCATCCGAGTTATAGGTCCCTCTGAGAGCCAAGTATCCCGCAGCCGTTCTCTCTTTAAAAATGGAGGCTGTCAACTAAGGCCAGGCTGGAAGAGGGGCGTGGAGAAGCATGGGTTCTTAACCTCTGGGATTTTTAAATTATTTTTATTTTTTAGTTGAAGGCCTACCTGCTTCCACCCTTTTTGATTTGACTGGGCTCTTGGCAATTACTAGGAGCTCCTAGGCTCCTGCCCCTCAGGCCTTGGCACATGTTGTTCCCTCTGCCCTGCCCTAACCAGCTAGCTCCTCTTTCTTCAGGGCTTAGTTGGGAAGCTGGTCCTGACTGCCAGGCTGGGTCGGGCACCCCTTGGAGCTCCCCTGTCCCGTCCCTGCACACCTAGGTTATCACAGGTGATGGATTTATGTCCTTACAGACTGGGAGCTCCATGAGGGCAGAGCCAGGGCTGTCCTGGTCCCTGCAGTGTCCCCAGCAACGTGGGGCACATTTCATTCCGTGAAAGTGAAACAAAACAAAACCAAAACCCCAACTTCCCTTTCACCTCTTGGTCGTTGTATATACTGTTGCTTTTGCTTTGACAGCTTTCCCCACTCCACCCAATTTCTACTCATCATTTCAGTTTTAGCTCAGATGTTTCCTTCTCCAGGGAGCCCTCCCTGATTCTCGTGGCTGAGTCAGATGCTTCCTCTGGGCTTCCCATCCCAGCTCTGATCACTCATCACAGCCTGACTGCTCCGGGTCATCACTGCCGAGGAGTGTCTCCGAGCTGGTTGGGAGCCCCGGAAGGCGAGGATGGGGCTGTCTCGGTCACTGCTGAGTCTCGGATGCACAGCAAAGGGCCTAGCGCAAACTAGCTGTTGAGGGAATGTCTAATGGCTGAATAAATTGATGGGAAAGAGATGCCGAGACTGGGGACAACGGTGAACAAGGCAGACATAGAACTCGATGCTTTAGGTCTGACCCTAGGTGTCTCCTCCTCCAAGAAGCTCTCCCTGCTCCCTGGGCTGTGTCAAGGGTCTATTCTGGGCTCCCACAGTCCCCCAGGCTCCCCCACAGTGACCACTCTAGGCTGTCACTGTGTGGAGACAGTCTCCTCCCCCCCCCCCCCCCCCAACTCTGGCATTCTGTCCTTCTGGGACCTAGGTGTCCTGTCTGTCCTGTCCCAGGATTCCTTGGGGATTCAGAATTGGTACTTCTGAGTTCCAGGAATGCTGGCGCCCTAGTCCCCAGGCCTTCAGTGACCCCAGGTGGCCCTCCAGGTGGGAGATGTCTGCGTTCTTGGGTCAGTTCATCCCCCAGCCCCTCTGCATATGGCACGTACTGGGCCAGCTTGGTGGCCTGTGACCAGTGTGGTTGACAGGTCCCAGTCAGAAGAGCCCTCTAGGATGAATGCTCTGTGGTTGCTGCTTGGAAAGTCTTAATTTTGTATTTGAATTTGTGTTTTGTAAGTGAAGTCTGGAGCGATATGAAGCCTGAGTTGGGGGGATTGGAGCCTTGGCTCCATCTCCCACTTCCCCTGAACGGGTTCAGTCTGCCTTCCTTTCCCTGCCCCTTCCTGTGACCACTGCCACCTTCCAGCTCCAGCAGGGCCTGGGTGTACATGGAAAGCTCAGGGTCAGGCATCTCAGGGTGGGACGTGGCAATGGGCAGCTGGTGGAAGGAGGACCCACAGCCAAGGTTGCTCTAGTTGTGGGGCAGGGTCTCTAGACATCTGTGAGGGGCTGTGCTCACCCCACAAGTATCCCTGTGCCCAAGGGAACATGACATTGAACACCACGAGGGGCCCAGAGAGGTGGTGGAAGAAAGCATTTCTATGTCTAGTACTTTAAAAAAAATATATATATATTTTATTGATTTTTCACAGAGAGAAGAGGAGAGGGATAGAGAGTTAGAAACATTGATGAGAGAGAAACATCAATCAGCTGCCTCCTGCACACCCCCTCCTGGGGATGTGCCTGCAACCAAGGTACATGCCCTTGACGGGAGCCCTTCAGTCCACAGGCCGACACTCTATCCACTGAGCCAAACCGGTTAGGGCTATTTTTAGTACTTTTAAGGGCACTCTTTTCTGCCTTTTGAACTGGGTCCCCAAAGTTTCATTTTGCACTGAGCCCTGACCCTACCCTTTCTCTAACATACCCCAGACAGTACATCCCAGAGGGATTGGGTCTGAGACAGGCCGAGAACGTCACTGGGCTGAGCCTGCCCTGTCCCAGGGGACAGGAAACCCGTAGTGGATATGGCCCCAGGCTTGTCTGAGGCCCCGGCGTGAACTCCGGTGCTGCGGCCTGCCTCCACCCTGACCCCTCTGTGCATCCATCCGGGGACCAGATTCTAAATCTTTTTCCAGTGGCCTCCGAGGAGAAGAGCCGGGAAGAGTCACTGAGCAGGTTCAACAGAGGCCCCACGTTCAAACCTCCCTCTGCTCTCTGGTCTGGGGCCAGGTGGGGGTCAGCGCCCAGAATCTGGGCAGGCCTGAGCAGGAGGAGGCTCCCCACCCTGGGTCCCATTCCCTCCCAAGACGCTAGTTCTTCTGGTCCAGCCAGTTAGGGTTCCTCCCTGAAACTCTCCCACGCGGCTGGGGCCTGCAGGGCCTCCTGCGTCTGAGCACACGATAATAATAGCATTACCAGCCAGCCTCCCTCCGCCCCTCCAGAGAGGGGTTTTCAGACCCATTTGGCAAAGGAGGCAGCCCAAGTTCAGAGAAGGAGACACGGCTGGTTGAGGTCACACGGCAGGGAGATGGCAGAGGCAGGATTAGGATCCCAGACTTGATACTTTGCCCACTGCCTCACTCCGCCATGGACACACTCCTCCCTTTATTATAGAACAGACACCTCAGCGGCTAAGAGAGGTGAAGACACTTAGCACGGGGTCACACAGCAAAAGTGGGGCTGGGATTCCAGGCTGGGAGGCAGGGAGGCGGGGGCAATGCTGAATGACCTCACCAGCAGTCATTCACTTTCTCCCTCATCATGATGCCAAGTGACCCCACCCCTGTGACTGAGGTGCTAGTCATTGTTGGGAATTGGGGGTGGGGGGTGGGTGGCCAACGGGGTCTGGGGGACAAATAATATCTTAACCAACACAGCTGCTATTTTTACTGCCATCAATAAATCTTATCTATGAACCAAGAGAAACAAGAGTAAAGCTGTAACTTTATAGTATAGTACAATAAATATAATATAATTTATAATATAATATAATATAATATAATATAATATGATATATAAGCAGTCACATATATTAACCAGGATATGGGAATGCTTAGTCATTTTGTGGTTTGCACAGTGTTCTTGTTCGTTTCTGTGTTCAGACATGGTGACGGATGCAGTGGTTCTGATTGTGTCTCGCTCCATTCTGGTCAGTGTGGCCCTGTCTGATGGTAGTGGTGTGTTGGTGTGTCGCACAACACCATGACAGCACTGTGAGTGCCAGGCCAAGTCCTGGCCAGCCGTCGGGGACTGCCTTTCTCTCTCTTACCTGGAAAACTGCCCAGGTCCCCCACCGGACTCCTGGTCTTTCTGTCTCCCCTTCTAGAGTCTTTTCCTTTTTCACACAGAGGCCACAGAGGCATTTTTCCTTTCTTTCTTTAATAATGAGGTACATTCAGTGGCGTGTGTAAATATATAACTCAGTGATCCTTTACATATTTGTACACACGTGTAACTACCTCCCAGAGGAAGAGTGTGGGGCTTCTCACCACGGCTTCTGTGGGACAATGCCTAGCCCATGGTCGCCCCTGCTGAGACTTCTCTCACTACTGATTAGTTTTGTCTGTTCTAGGACTTCATCTACGTGGAGTTACAATGTATGTTTTATTTGTTTAAGGCTTCTCGAGTTCAACATCGAGTTTTTGAGATTCGTCCGTGTCACTGAGGCCATTGGTGGGCTTTTGCACTGCTGTGCAATATTGCACAGGATTAGTGAACGACTCTTGCTTTTCCCCTTCACTTTCTCATGGATATTTGCATTATTTTCCAGATTGATCATATTAGAAAGTAAATCTGATTGTGTCCCTAGCTGATTGAGACCCTCTCAAAGGTTCTCCACTTTTCTCAGATTTAATTCAAATCCCTTCTCAGGGCCTGTAACGCCCTAAGTGGTCTGGCCCCTGTCTGATGCTTCTGTCTCACTTTCCACCCTTCTCCCTCGCCCTCTGAGCTCCTGGTGCACTGCTCTCCACTGAGTTTGACTGGGTCTTGCTACTTCCCACCTCTAGGTCGTTGCACCTGCTGCGCCCTCTGTTTTGTAATGCTCCCTGCCCCCACCCCGACCTCCTTTATGGGCCAAATCCTCCATGTCCTTGAGACCACACAACTCTTACGTCTTCAGGGAAGCTTCACTGACTGGCCCCCTTCTAGGGCCCACACCTCCTTGCAGCTCCCTTCCACTTCCTCCTTCAATGTCCTTCAGTGAATAACAATTTGTATGATTATTTGGTGAATATCTGTCTCCCTCATCAGACGGTGAGCTCTGTGAGGACAGGCACTGGTTCTGTCTTAATCTCCAGACCACAGCTGGCACACCGTAGGTACTCATTAAATATGTAGTGAGTGCCAAGCGTCGAGTAGACCCCTCTGTGAACCTCAGCACTCTCCCCTCTTCCCCCGAAACACACAGACTTTCTTTTGGGAATCGTCAGGGAACCTGGACTCCCGCCATTTCCCTCCTTGGCAGCTGTGGGTGGCGCACCCAGGGGCGGGTCTCCCGCCCCACAGCGGACGCTGATTTGGCCTGGTTGGGCAAGGCCAAGGTTGCCTGGGGGGAAGTTACTCATCCTGAGCTCGGGTAAGAGGACCCGGGCTGTGAGGCGGCACACGGAGGGGGAACTCTGAGGGAGCAGGATCGCATCATGGACCCCGCCAGGAAAGCAGGTGCCCAGGCAGTGATCTGGACTACAGGTTGGCTGCTGCTGCTGCTGCCCATGCTGCTCCAAGGTAGGTCTGGGTAGCTAAGTTGGTTAGAGCGTTGTCCCCATAGCTAAGGTTGTGGGTTCCATCCCTGGCCAGGGTACATGTAAGGATCAACCAATGAATGCACAAATAAGTGGAGCAACAAATCGATGTTTCTCTCTCTCCCCCACCCCTAAAAAAAGATAAATAAGTAAAAAGAAGGTGGGTCTTCTGGGGAGAGGAGTGGAGGGGGCAGCGTGGGGCCCCAGGGAAGAGGGTCCCCTCACTCCCTACAGAGGGGCCTGTGGGAAGGATCTGCATCCTGAGGAGAAGGGCTATGGGAATGATCATCTGCCCTGGTCAGAAGGGGCTGTGGGAAGTGTCCCCCATCCTGGGCAGAGGGGACTGTGGGAACGATTCCTGCCCTGGGGGAGGGGCCTGTGGGAAAAACTCTTCCAACCTGAGCAGAGGGGGCTTGTGGGAAGGGATCCCTCACTGAGCTACTCATCTGTGGGAAAAATCCTCCCGTCCTGAGCGCAGAGGTGTGGGAAGGTGCTCCCCATTCATGGCAGAGTTCTCTCGGGGCTTCCGGTTCTCCCAGGGATGGGGCTCCTTGGGCCTAGGGCTCCCACTGTGGGCCTAGGGGGCTTGAAGGAAAGGGACACTGTCTCCCATGACCCCATATTGGTGGGAAGCTTTTCCTTACTCCTGCCCTGGAAAAGGATGTGCAAGAGGATTGTCTCGTCCTGGGGAGCGAGGGCGTGGGAAGGGGCGCCCTCCGTTGGGGGGAGGGGGGCGGGAGGCGGCTTACGCAGCGGTCCACTCCGCCCTCGCCCCCAGGAGCTCAGGCCCTGGAGTGCTACAGCTGCGTGCAGAAAGCCGATGACGGGTGCTCTCCGCAGAAGACCAAGATCGTGAAGTGCGCGCCGGGCGTGGAAGTCTGCACGGAGGCGGTGGGCGCGGTGGAGACCAGTGAGTAGGGCCCCGTGGCCCACGAACCTCCTCCTCCGAGCGCCTCCAGTCAGGCCCCGCCCCCTTATAGTCCAGCCACTCCCCCTGAATTTGGCCACACACCCCCAGCAGCCCAGTCCCTCCCTTTCTGCCTGGCCCGGGCCCTGCCACACCATCGCGCCATTAGGGCTTAGAGGGCGGCGGGCTGAGAGTTGAGAAGTGGGTGGGTGAACTAGCAAGAACCAGGATCTGGGACCCCATCCCCTCCTGGAGCACACCCTGTCCATATCTGCGCCACCACGATCTCCCTACCTTCTGCTGTCCCTGCCAGAACGTTCTTCTCCCCAACCCAGCCTCCCCTATCCAATGGGGCCCTGGCGATGGAGATTCTGTAGACTCTACAGTGTAGAGTCTTCTAGGTTCCCCAGGCGGAGGCCTGGACGCTCAGACCCACATCCCACCCCTGTCCGAGGCCGCAGCTCCCAGGAGGCCCCGCCCCTCTCTGATCCTGTGCCTTCTTGTCAGCCTCCCAGTTCCTTTGCCTTCTTATAGCTACCACCCCTGCCCCCCATTCTGTTCAATCTGTCGGCCTGGCAGCCCCTCGGGTTCAGCTTTTTGAAGTTCCGCCCCTCCGTTTGTCATTCTCTCCTCGGATCGGCTCTTCCTGAGGGCCTCGCCTCCTCTGATCCCCCCCTTCCCTTCCGTAGTCCACGGGCAATTCTCGGTGGCAGTGCGCGGCTGCGGGTCCGGACTCCCGGGCAAGAATGACCGCGGACTGGACCTTTTCGGGCTTCTGGCCTTCATCCAGCTGCAGCAGTGCGCCCAGGACCGCTGCAACGCCAAGCTCAACCTCTCCACGCGAGCGCTCACCCCCGCAGGTCGGTGGGAGCGGGGGCCCCAGGCCCAGGGGCGGAGCGTGTGGGGCCGGATCCGCTAGGGGTGCTCGCCAGCCCGGCACCCGAGAGCGCAGAGGGGTCTGGGGCGGGGCCACGGGGCAACCGGCGGGCCTCACCGCTGCAGGCACCTGTGGGGTTGCACGTCAGGGGCGGGTTCACGGGGTGGGGCGGAGCTAGAGGCTGAACTAGATCGGACAAGATGGGGAGTCGTGGGCTGGAGCCACCCCAGGCCGAAGTGTGCTTTCCGAACCACTTTTTTTTTTAAATTAAAAAAATATTTTTATTGATTTCAGAGAGGAAGGAAAGAAAGGGAGAGAGAGATAGACGTATCAATGCTGAGAATCATTGATTGGCTGCCTCCTGCACGCCTGGGGATCGAGCCTGACACCTGGGCATGAGCCCTTGACTGGAATCGAACCGTCCGCAGGCCAATGCTCTATCCACTGAGCAACCCGGCCAGGGCCCGGACCTTCTTGACCCCGTCCTCACACCCCGCTCCCTCTCCCTCGTAGGCAATGAGAGTGCGTACGAGCCCAACGGCGCCGAGTGCTACAGCTGCGTGGGGCTGAGCCGCGAGGCCTGCCAGGGCACCGCGCCGCCCGTCGTGAGATGCTACAACGCCAGCGACCGCGTCTACCAGGGCTGTTTCGACGGCAACGTCACCCTGACGGCAGGTGAGCGAGCCGCGGAGCAGGGGCGGCGGCCCTGGCAGCCTTTCCGAGGCCTCCTGGGCGACGGCAGCGCTTTACGCAAAGGGTCCCCCTACCTGCGACGCACTCTGGGCGCTGTCGGCCTAAGTTCTCGTCTTGTGTTCAGAGCTTCTTGAGAAACGCAGTCCTAGGGCATGGGGACAGGATGCTTTCTGTCCTAGTTTTTTCGGGAGATGCATTTCCATAGAGGCCTGCTGAGTGCAGAATGCAGGGACCTGCCGTGGGAAATATATTTAAACCTTTAAGCTTCTACCCGGGCATTGCGGGGGGAATCTGGTTCTGACTCCGTACAACTCAAGGGGTTAGGGTGCCCCCCTAAACCACATAGGAGAGGTGTGGGGCAGCCTCTTGGCCTCTGCTTCAGGGAATCATGGGAGATGAAGTTCTTCAATCCCTCCCACCGCCCACCCCTCTGCCAGGTGTATGATGAGAGAGTAGTTCTAACTCTAGGACTAAATATTGGCGGTGTTGTGTGTGTGTGTGTGTGTGGGGGGGGCGGGGGGTGGGGCAGGAGGGAGGTGGGGGACTTTTGCTCTTCTCTTTGTAGTTCAGCCTCTCAAACTACTACAGGAAATGTGACCCATCCTATGCCAAGGACTGGGACAGTGTTTCTCCAAGTGGGGCCTGAGTTGAGACTTTTGGATCAATGGAACCAGAGCCCCTCTGTCCCTGTTTTGGAGGGTTTTTTAAAAATATATATTTTGGTTGACTTCAGAAAGGAAGGGAGAGGGAGAGAGAAATAGAAACATCAAGAATCATTGATCGGCTGCCTCCTGCACGCCCCCTACTGGAGATCGAGCCGGCAACCCCAGCATGTGCCCTTGACCGGAATCAAACCTGGGACCCTTTTGTCCCCGGGGCCGACGCTCTATCCACTGAGCCATACCAGCGAGGGCTGCTTTGGAGGTTTTTGCCTCTAAGTTTTACTCTGGCGGGGCCTACCCGGCCCTGTCTTCAACGCCCGGCCTGTGTGTGTCTCCCTCCTCAGCCAACGTGACGGTGTCCTTGCCTGTCCGGGGCTGCGTCCAGGACGAGTTCTGCACCCGGGACGCGGTGACAGGCCCCGGCTTCACGCTCAGCGGCTCCTGCTGCAAGGGGTCCCGCTGCAACGCAGACCTCCGCAACAAGACCTTCTTCTCCCCGCGAATCCCGCCCCTGGTCCTGCTGCCCGTCCCTCGGTCCACCACTCCGGCCACCACCACCCCGGTGGTCACTACCTCCGCCCGAGCACCGACCAAGCCCGTCTCCACCACCAAATCCAGCCCCGCCCCCGCCAGCCAGACCCCTCCGAAGGCGGTAGAACCCAAGACGGCGCACAAAGAGGAGTCCAGCGTGGCCGGAGGCGCCTCGGGCCACCAGGACCGCAGTAATAAGGAGCAATACCCCACGAAAACGTGGGCCCATAACCAAGGCTCGGCAGCGCCCGCGGCCGGGCTGGCGGCTCTTCTGCTGGCGGTGGCTGCTGGCGTCCTACTATGAGCTCCTCCTCCGCCTGGGAGCCTCCTCTCTGCGCTCCTGCCCTAGCCCTGGGTCCCCTCCCCTCCCTCCCCCGCCACTGGACTGGGCTGGCCCAGCCCCTGTTCTTCCATTTACCTCACTCAGTACCCAGCTTCCGCTGCGCTGGCTTGCGGCTCCGGGAAATAAAGGGACCTTTGTACATATCCTTCTGGGTGTTGTAGCTTTTTGAGGCAGCAAATGTATCCCCCGAATCCTAGTCTCTCCCCGTCCTCATGGTGACGAGAGTAGTTGGAATGGTCCCCGGGACCGCGGGAGAGACCATGATGAGCTTTCCCATAGCCAACCTGGAAGGTGGGGGGCCGTGGGGGACCGAGCGGGGCAGCGGGTCCCTCCTCCGCGGGCGGCGGGCCCTGCCCGGCATCTCCGTGGGAACTGTCTCAGCGGCTGTCTTCCCTACTAGACTGTGAGCTCCTCAAGGGCAGGGACCGAGCCTTAAGCCTCTGTGTGGTCAGTTTCTGGAACGTAAAGGCCTCAATAAAAGTTGGATTACTTTGTACAGTGTTTCGAAGGAGTCATTTCTACCTCATTTCTTACAGTAACCTCTGGAAGCTGAGCTAGGGAAGAAATGCCAAGACCTTTAACAGAGGAGCTGAGAGAGCCCAGGGGGGAGTCTGGGTTTGAACAACTTTCTTTTTCATTATTTTTTAAAATATATCTTTTATTTGGCTTCAGAGAGGAAGGGAGACGGAGGGAGGGAGAGAAACATCAATGATGAGAGAGAATCATTGATCAGCTGCCTCCCACATGCCCCTTTCTGGGGTCAGGCCTGAAATCTGGGCCTCTGCCCTGACCGGGAATCAAACCGTGACCTCCTAGTTCATAGATTGAGGCTCAGCCACGGAGCCACACTGGCCGGGCTGTTATTTCTTTTATCTTTTTGTCTCTGACACCTTTCAGAGAATAGATGTTTGCCAAGTATTTTATTTATTATTGTTTTTAAAGTTTTTATTTGTTGATTTTAGAAAGAGAGAAAGGGGGACACTGAAAGAGATTTGTTGTTCCATTTATTTATGCATTCATTGGTTGATTCTTGTCTGTGCTCTGAATGGGAATTGAACCCGCAACCTTGGTGCATTGGGACAGGGCTTTAAGAGCTACCCTGCCAGGTGCCAGATAATTGATTAATTAATTGATTGATTATTGTGGACATTATTACAGATGTCCCCCACTCCCCTTCCTCCCCCTTTGCTCCCTCCACCCAGACCGCCCTCCCCTCCCTCTGGCCCTAGCCCCATTGCCGTCTGTGTCCATGGGCTATGCATATATGTTCTTGCCAGGCATTTTAAAAAGCACCCATTGCTTGCTGGTGCCAGGCACTGTGGCAAGCACTTTCCAGGCACCACGGACTATTCAGAGGCTTCCTGTAATATAGTATTAGCATTTTGTTTTCCAACTTTGATTATAAAAAATTTCACACCAACAGACCAGTTGGAAAGATCATGCAATGCACCTCCCTTTGCCCTCTGTTGAGGTCCCCAAACTTTTAACGTTTTGTGAGGTCCACTTATGCTCCATTTTACAGATGCAAACACTGAGGCACAAACAAGATTAAGTCACTTTCTCAAGCTTTCCCAGAGCTGGGTTGGGACCCAGGGAGTCACCCTAGAGCAGCGATTCTCAACCTGTGGGTCGCGACCCCTTTGGAGGTCGAATGACCCTTTCACAGGGGTCACCTAAGACCGTTGGAAAACACATATATAATTACATATTGTTTTTGTGATTAATCACTATGCTTTAATTATGTTCAAGTTGTAACAATGAAATTGGGGGTCACCACAACATGAGGAACTGTATTAAAGGGTCGCGGCATTAGGAAGGTTGAGAACCACTGCCCTAGAGGGTGCCCCCAAAACATCTAGTTTGCATGTGAGGTGTTGTGGGACACAGACGGGAAGGCCCTGCCCTGATCTACAGCTCACCAGTTAGTGCTGCACTGTCCAATATGGTAGCCACCAGCTACATGTTGCTGTACACATGTAAGTTTAAATTCATTAAAATTAAAATTAAATAAAATTTAAAATTCAGTTCCTCAGTCACATTTCAAGTGCTCAAGTAGCCACATGTGGCTACTGTATGGACAGTACAGATACGGAAATTTCCATTATTTCAGCTCTGGACTCTAGGGTGTAACAGAGAAAAGACCCATGATTTTATCTTTTTATTTATTTATCTCCCCACCTCCTCCCCCTCCCCCCCCCCCCACTGATTTTTAAAGAGAGTGGAAAGGAGGGGGAGAGACACAGAGAGAAAAACATCAATGTGAGAGAGACACATTAATTGGTTGCCTCCTGCACGTGCCTGGACCAGGGCCAGGGATTGATCACAGGATCCAAAGTATGTGCCCTTGACTGGAATTGAACCCGAGACCCTTCAGTCCAAGGGCCAGCACTCTAACCACTGGGCAACCCGGCTAGGGCAAGACCTGTGATTTTAATCCGCCGGTTGGTGGTGAGCCGAGGCCTGGTCAGAGAGTGTGTCAGCAACAGACTGGGGAAAAATTTAGCCAGCTGGCATTTCCTCCCCTCACTCTTATCTTTAATCTTTTTAAAAAAAACACCCTTTCATCTTTCTGTTATTCTTTCCTAGTCTCCACCCTGCCTCTGACCTGTCTATCAGGAGCATAAATTCAGTTGTTAGTGTACTGTAATCCTAATTGCTTCGATGAATGTCATAACAAACTTTCCAATGGGCTGAGTCAGAATTGTGCCGGAATCAGCGTCTCTCCTTGGCTGGCTTCGACCAGGTAAATCCATTCAGGGGAAGAAATCTACCAGGCGAGAGTTTATAGGTACCATCAGGAGTCACGACCATGGATTAAAACCCAAGCTGGGGATTATGGGCTAATTAATGGGCTTTTCTTTCCTGAATTAATTTACACGAAAATATGACAGTGCCACTTCAAGTAAAAGCACAGTTACGTGTGGTTGTTGACAGGATATCTGACGGAATGTGCTCCTGCGTTTGGCGTGTAACGAAAGGGTATACGGAAGAGCCCAGACCCCCCTTTAGAAGGAGCTATTGTTCGGCCCTGGCCAACAATCTCCAGGCTCCTCCCTGCCCAGCAGAGCTTCCAGTCTGTGCTGTGCATTGTGGGAGCCGTGAGCACTGAGCACAAGTGAGGGGTGTGCGACTGCAGTGTTTTAATCTTATTTGAATTAGCTTACATTTAAATGAGCTTGTGGCTGCCATGTTGGACAGGGAAGCGTTAGATGGACCGCTGGCGTGTTGGCCAAACTGGAGTGCTGTCTTCTCATAATTGGGTTCAATGAACAAATAGAGGTTCCTGATTTGGGGTCTAAGCATGACAACATGTCTCCCTGACTGTGCAGGACTGTTCTCGGGGACTAGTCTCTGCTTTTCAATATCAGCATGACCCTGGGCTGGCCATTTCCCTTCTCTGGGCCTGCGTTTCCCAATCAGCCAAGAGAGGGATAATAATATCCCTTTTGCAGGGTGTTGTGAAGTCGGGCTAAATTTCCTAGCCAGCCCCACCTTTTCCTAGCTGTGTGGCCTTGGATGAGTTACTTAATCTTTCGTGGCCTCAGTTTCTGCAACTTTAAGATGGACATTAACATTACCTTCCGTCTAAAGTAGTTGTGAGGATTAAGCAATATCTGCACGGTACTTAGGACAGAGCCCGGGTGTGATTCAACCGATACAGTATGTGTTTACTCTTGTTATTCTTTTTTTTAATTAAATATATTTTATTGATTTTTTACAGAGAAGAAGGGAGAGGGATAGAGAGTTAGAAACATCGATGAGAGAGATCGATCAGCTGCCTCCTGCACGCCCCCCACTGGGGATGTGCCCGCAACCAGGGTACATGCCCTTGACCGGAATCGAACCCGGGACCCTTGAGTCCGCAGGCCGACGCTCTATCCACTGAGCTAAACCGGTTCGGCGCTCTTGTTATTCTTGCAAGAAGACTGGGCAGAGAGGGTAGGTCATGACATCAATTCACCGAGTCTCTACCAGTGGTGTTGGGGCTTATCTAGTTACCGTTTCTCTTGGGATTTATTTTTCTGTGTTATATTCCAGTTCTTAAAAACCATATTTGATATCATCTTTTTAAGCAAGGAATGTTGTTTTGTGCTGCATTTGTTTCAGGTTCACAAACATGTTTTGTACTGGTCTTGATATAAAAAAAATTTCTTGCCCGGCCAGTGTTGCTCAGTGGTTGAGCGTCGACCCAGGAACCAAGATGTCACTGGTTGATTCTGATCAGGGCACATGCCTGGGTTTCCGGCTCGATCCCCCATAGGGGGTGTGCAAGAGGCAGCTAGTTGATGACGTTTCTCTCTCATCGATGTCTCTAATTCTTTATCCCTCTCCCTTCTTCTCTCTCTAAAAATGAATAAAAACATTTTTAAAAAAGTAAAAAAAAAAAGCTTCTTACTTCCTATGTGCTCAAACAAGTTTTTAAAGCACTGCTTTAGCCCTGGCCGGTGAGTTCAGTGGTTAGAGCATCGGTCCTCACACAGAGGGGTCTTGGGTTCGATTCTTGGTCAAGGGCACATACCTGGGTTGCAGGTTGGATCCCCAACCCAGTTGGGCCCAATCGATGTGCCTCTCACATCGATCTTTCTCTCTCTCTCTCTCTCTCTCTCTTTCCCCCCTCCCTCCCTTCCACTCTCTCTAAAAATCAATGGAAAAAATATCTTCAGGTGAGGATTAACAAAAACACAAAAAGCACTGCTTTAATCTTTAATTGGAAATATCTCAAAATTACAGAAAAGTTGTGCGTACAGTACCAAGAAATTAATTTTCCTAAATCATATGAGAGTAAGTGGCCAATATTATGTCCCACAATGTTTAGTGTGTGTTTCCTACAAACAAGGACCTTCACGGAACCAAAGGATAACTTCAAACATAAAAAAGATTAGCATTGATAAGTTTCTACTATCTAATCCTCATACTCCATTCAAGTGTCAACAGTTGTCCCAATAAATGGCCTTCACAGTATTAACACAAATTCAGCCGAGTACATTTACCTGTTAGAATGATGTCATGCAGGTCTTTTGTTTTAGTTTTCAGTCATGCAGTACGTGTTTTTTAATTTTTGTTTTTACTTTTAAATTAAATTTTACTTTTCTCCCCATCACCATTTATCCCTCCATACCCTCTTCCTCCTCCAGCCCCCAACTCCCCACTATCACCGCACTGTTGTCCATGCGCATGAGTTCTTTCTTTTTTGCTCAATCCCCACCCCTCCCCCACACTGCAACACCCCACCCCCAACGAGAGCTGCCTGCGTGCTCTGTATTTATGAGTGTCTCTATTTTGCTTGTTAGCTCATTTCCACATGTGAGTGAAATCATTTGGTACTTGCTGTTCTTTGGCTTATTTCACATAATGTTCTCCAGGTCCATCCATGCTGTTGCAAAGGGTAAGAATTCCTTTTTTTTGTTTTTTAATATATTTTATTGATTTTCTACAGAGAGGAAGGGAGAGAGACAGAGAGTCAGAAACATCGATCAGCTGCCTCCTGCACATCTCCCACTGGGGATGTGCCCGCAACCCAAGCACATGCCCTTGACCGGAATCGAACCTGGGACCCCCCAGTCCACAGGCTGACGCTCTATCCACCGAGCCAAACCGGTTTCGGCTTTTTTTTGTTTTTTTTTTGTTTTTTACAGCTGTGTAGTATTCCATTGTGTAGCTGTTTTCTCAACTCATCTACTGATGGGCACTTGGGCTGCTTCCAAATCTTGGCTATTGTAAATAACGCTGCCATGAACAGAGGGGTGCATGTCCTCTTTCGAGTTAGTGTTCCAGGTTTCTTTGGATAAATTCCCAGAAATGGCACTGCTGGGCCATAAGGCAGTTCCATTTTTAGTTTTTTGAGGTAACTCCATGCTGACAGCAGCCCCACTTGGGTAACTCGGCTTTCCAAGGCGACAGCCGAATAAATTTAAATACTAATCGACTTTATTGAATGATTCACCAATCGGGCAGCGTCCCACTTAGCAAACAGAAGGCAGCTCCCAGGAGCTGTACAAAATGGAAGGTTTTATGGGCAGATTACCTCACTCGTGCGGATCAGGAAATTCCAGATGGGTTGGTTTAAAATTCTCTTCCTGGGAGAGACTAACCTGCACTTTGGGCCTGTTTCTTTTCAACAACAGTAAAGGGTTCAAGCTGGACTCTGTTGTTGCACTGAGCTGTCCTGTCTCTTTAGCTTCCTTTGGTCTGGAAGAATTCTCCCCTCTTCCCTTGGCCGTCATGACTCTCGTGAACATCACAGGCCAGTTTTGGGGTGGGATGTCCATCGTTTGCCTTGGTCTGCATCCTCTCCCGATCAGATTCGGGTTATGCATCTCTGGCGGGAGTGTCCCAGGAGATGTTAGGCTCTCTGACACCCCCTCAGGAGGGTCGCTTTCAGGACAAGTCGATTTGATCGCTTGGGAGAGGCGGTTCTTCCAGGCTTCTCCCCTGGAAGTCACCCTTTCCCGCTCTGTAATGAAGGTGTTTTCTGGGGAGACATTCAGGGGCTGTGTGAATGTCCCGTTCCTCACCACATTTTCTCTTTTATTTTGAGAGTATGTTTATTAAAGCTGGGGGCAGTGAGACAAGGAAGGGTTTAGGGTGGAAGAACAAGGGAGCCTGGAAACAGGACAGGAAAGTGAGCCACGTGGGGCTGTGTGGGCCCAGAGGGAAGTACGTCCCAGGCCTTGGAGATAGGCTCAGGAGGTAAACCTGGGACGAGCTGCTGCCATCCGTTGCTCCCCTTGTTGCAAATCTTGTGGGGACCCTTAGAGTTTAGGAGATGCATGCCTGAGAGGGAAGAAAGATGTGAGAGTGCTCCTCATCACACTTTTGATTTATTAATTTATAGACTCATAGCATCGGTGGATTATAATCTCTTATAGTCATGGTTTGTTCTCATGTTCCAATTGTCCCCAGTTTGACCTGTGGGAGCTCCTGTGAGCTGGTCGCTGAGTCCTTTCAACCTGTCCCCATCATTCTTCGAGCATTTTTTTGTTTGTTTTGCTTCCTGGCACAACAAGCCTGCCAGGCTTACCTTGTCCTTTCACGGTGCCCGTCCTAGAATTAGCCTTTACTCCAGGAACATTTCACTGGAAGATGACATTTACTTACTTATTTTTGTTAATCCTCACCCGAGGATATTTTCCCCCCCATTGAATTTTGAGAGTGGAAGGGACGGGGAGAGACACACCGAGAGAAACATCGATATGAGAGAAACATAGATTTGCTGCCTCCTGCACCCTCCCCGACCTGGGCTGGGAGGCAACCGAGGTACGTGCCCTTGACTGGAACAGAACCCAAGACCCTCAGTCAGAGGGCTGATGCTCAAGCCGGCTCTGGCTGGAGGGTGACATGTAGAAACCACGATTTGGGACCAATAGCTGTGGTTGTTGCTATTGGGTTCTTGCTGCACCCAGGCTTTCTCAGTGGACAGAAGTGGGAAATATGGATATATTTACACACACACACACGTACATCTATATTTATTCTACATCTAACTCTATATCTTGAAAATCAGGAGGTTACTCTATCTCCAATTCCAACCCCTCATATAGGGTTCATTTTACTAGTCGTTTTCTCCCTTTGCATAATTGTAGTTCATTTCTTTATGAGTGAGAACTTTGGCTCTCAATGTCCTTGATATACTTACTTCTGTGCTCAATTCCCCTGAAAGTAGCCAGTCTTTTACAGCTGCCACTGCCCACACCCCACAGCCCCTGGGGTGGACACCTGCTTATCCCACCCTATTCTGAGCCCTGCATCCCCCTCTCCAACTTGCTTCTGTTCAAGAAGGAAAGGACAACAAAGGAAGAGCTTAACGTGTTTAAAGTAGATCTTTGTTTTGCTCTTCCAATGGCTACTCCTAGCTGCGCTTTCCTTTCCTTTTCTCTTTCTTGTTAAAAAATGCAAGATTCTGCATAACTTAAGTGTTCTTTTGTTGAACTGGACAGAGCTTTAAAACGTTTCAGCCCTAGATGGTTCGGCTCAGTGGACAGAGTGTTGGCCTGTGGACTGAAGGGTCCTGGGTTCGACTCTGGTCAAGGGCATGGGCCCGGTGTGCAGGCTCGATCCCCAGTGTGAGGCGTGCAGGAGGCAGCCCATCAATGATTCTCTCTAATCATTGATGTTTCTATCTCTCTCTCCCTCTCCCTTCCTCTCTGAAATCAATAAAAATATATTTATAAATAAATAAGTAAATAAATAAATAAGTAAATAAACAAAATGTTTTCAGCACAGCACTCACTAAATCAGGAGTCAGAGGAAGAGAAGAGGAAGGAGGAGACGGAGGAAGGACACAAGGGGCAGGGGAATCTAGGCAGATGAAAAGCAACAGAGGGAGAAAAATGACCTCATCTGCTGCCCATGTTTTTCCCAAAGTTTGATCGTTGAGGTCCATGTTTACGCTTGAGAAACAGATTTCAACATCAGGCAGGGCTGGCTGGGGACAAGGCAGCAGGCAGGAGACAGGCGGAGCGTCTGCTGGGACTGGCCTTGCTGGTTTCTCTTCTTCCGGGCTTGTGTTTTTAAGGAAGGGCTCATTTCATTTTAATTGCATAAGAAACACATGGAGACCTTCTTGCTGTGAGACAAACATTCAAGCCGTTCAGAGAGAGCAGAAAGCCCCTTTGAGAAATGGGCGGTCAGCCAGCGGCAGAGGGGGAATTTGAGTGCAATTTGGAAATGCTTTTCACAGTGACAAACGTGCATAATGTTTGACTTGGCAGTTTTCCTCCGAGGAATTCATCGTGGAGAGATGGGTTCATATGGCTGACACAAGGTCTGCTCAAAGGCTCTGAATTCCAGTAGTATTGGTAATGGCAAGAAACTAGGAATATCCTAGAAGTTTATTAAGAGGGGACTGGTTAAGTTAATTGTAGTACATTTAGACAGATTGGTGCTTTATGGACACTGAACAAAACAAGACAAGGGTATTATGCTAAGTGAAATAAGTCAGAGAAAGACAAATACCGTATGATTTTACTTATATGTGGGATCTAAAGAACCAACGAAGACAAACAAACAAAACAGGAACAGGCTCATAAATACTGAGAACAGTCTGATGGTTGCCAAGGGGGAGAGGGTTTTGGGGGGCTAAGTGAAAAAAGCGAAGGCATTAAGAAGTACAAGCCGGCAGTTATGAAATGGTCACAGGGATGTAAAGTAGAGCATCGGGAATATATAGTCAATAATATCATAATAACTATGTATGGTGTCAGATGGGTACTAGACTTACCAGGATCACTTATATCTGAAATGAATATAATATTGAATGCCTACTATAATTGAAAAATTAAAAAAATGCAACATATGAAAAAAAACAACCCACAAGGCACATCTATATATAATCATCTGGAGAGAATTTGATCTTGTTCATGAAAAAAAAAAAAAAAAAGCGCAAGATGCAGAACAGTGTGCCACCATTGTGTTAAAAAATGATCTCTGTGTGAATGTTTATAGATACAGTGGGGCCTTGACTTACGAGTGTCCGAACTAAGAACTAACGAGTTTTTTGAGATACCAGCTGTCTCTCGGCTGATTTTTTGCACTGAGTTGATAGAGTAAGTTGAGTTAACGAGCTCCTTAACGAGCTTGATCTCTAAGTCAAGGCCCCACTGTATTTCAGAAAATACCCACAAGGCAATAAATGCTCTTGCCTCTGGAAAGGGATGGGGGTGGGAGGGGACTTTTCCATCCTTCCTGTGTGATCTTGGACAAGCCTGTGCCTTCTTGAGCCTCAGTTTCCCCATTTGCAAAGGGAGGGTGATTCGAGGAGAGACTAGAATTTTATTCCAGGGCAGGCACACCACACAGGCATTGAAGAGAGGCCCACTCCTGTGACTTCACAAGGAGCCCACTCCCGGGTCCTGCTTCACCTGTTACCGGAAAAAGAGCGTGGCTCTTGGCGGGTCTGCCCGGGGCCAGCGGTAGTGTGTGGGTTTTTGACTTCACGCAGGAAACATTTCAAAACGTGAGTCCAGGTGACTGTGAGGGAACCGTAAAACAGGAAAAGGCTTAGCAATGAAGAAGCAACAGGATCGCCTAGGCTGGCTGCCCTCGCTCTCTGGGAAGTCAGAGAAAAGGGGCCTTGGGAACAGGTTCGGGGGTTGGCCTGGGATGAGCTGCCGTTGCCCATTGCTCCCCTGGTTACAAGCCTCATGGGGTCCTTGAGAGTTTAGGAGATGCCTGTGGGGGAAGGAGTGGGGGGAGAGGGAAAAGGAATGGCAGGGACTGCTCTCCAGAAGGAGAGTGTGTCCTGGATCCTTTGTCTTTATTTTTTTTAATTTCAATATATTCTATTGATTTTTACAGAGAGGAAGGGAGAGGGATAGAGAGTTAGAAACATCGGTGAGAGAGAAACATTGATCAGCTGCCTCCTGCACACCCCCTACTGGGGATTGATCCTGCAACCAAGGTACATGCCTTTGACCAGAATCGAACCCAGGACCCTTTAGTCCACAGGCCAAGGCTCTATCCACTGAGCCAAACCGGTTAGGGCAGCGGTTCTCAACCTGTGGATCGCGACCTCTTTGGCGGTCGAACGACCCTTTCACAGGGGTCGCCTAAGACCATCCTGCATATCAGATATTTACATGACGATTCATAACAGTAGCAACATTACAGTGATGAAGTAGCAACGAAAATAATTTTATGGTTGGGTCACAACATGAGGAGCTGTATTTAAAGGGCCAGAAGGTTGAGAACCACTGGGTTAGGACATGGGTCCTTTGTCTTGAGGCTTTTATTTCTCTCTGGCAGCAGGAATTTCAGGGGAGTCTCGGGGAGGGTTTCAGCAGAATATTCATCACTTTTCCAGGTGTGCTCCTCCAGGGTCCTGGTCTCCACGGACTGGTCAGTGCCAGGGCGGGGCGGTCAGTTATGGCAGCTGGTCCTGGCGTGGCCCACCTGGTTTCTCTGCTTTTCTGGGTCTGGAGCTGAAATACAACTGAGGCCTAGATGTTATCTGTCGGGAGGTGACCTTCTGTAGCTGCTGTAAATTGCTCTGGGTTTGTTCGGCATCTGTCTCAGTTTCCCTGTCCCACTTGTCCTGGCTTCCTGGCCTGTCTCACATCCAACATAAAGAATCGGCATTTGTGCATTTGCAGCCACCAGTCTGCAGCCAGATTCCCAAGGGGATTTTTCTAACTCCTTGGCAAGTAAGGGGAAGGTAATTCAATCCTCTCCCCTATCCCTTCATCCCACCACGCCCTCTTGCTTGGGTCCAACAGTGGGTTCCCCTGCAGGGTCCTCAAAATCACCATCAATCTCGCCCACCTGGTGTGGCTCAGCTGGTTGTGCGTCATCCTGTGCACCAAAAGGTCACCGGTTTGATTCCTGGTGTGCAGGCTCCCATCGATGTCTCTCTCTCTCTCTCTCTCTCTCTCTCTCTCTCAAATTAATAAAAACATATTTAAAAAATAATAATCATTCTGTCTATGCTTAGCCATCCCCTGAGGGTGGAGTGGCCCCGTGGGTGCTCGCTCACCCACCTTATATGTGACCTGTGTAGCCGCCCATCTCAGTCGGTACCCAAGGAGCTCCGCTGTCTGGGTCCAAAACTCTGCTCCTCTGCCACTTTGTGAGTTGGGGCAAGTCTCTCATCTTCCTGTGCCTCAGTTTCCTCTTCTCTAAAGGAGAAGCAATACTAGTGCCTAGTTTACAGGGTTGTTGTGAGGATACCAGCTAGCCACTATGTCTGTGTCTGCCCTGTGCAGTATGGCGGCCCTGCCTTTCCGCGGGCCCCATCTTTCTCCGGCCTCTCTGACTTGGCTGTGGAGGTCTTTCCATGGTGACAAAACACGAATAGTATTCAGTATATACATTTTGTAAATAAAATGTATTGTAGTTTTTTAAAAAAAGAAAGAGAGACATGTGGCTGGTCTGAATAGAGACATGTTGCGAAGGTAAAATACAGCATTTTGAGGACTAAGTAGGAAAAATAAAAGAACGTAAAATACTTCACTGATCATTTTTGTATAGATCACATTCTGAAAGGCTAATATTTTGGATATGTTGGGTTAAAATATGATAACCTCACCTGTTTCATTGTGCTTTTCCTAATGTGGCTCCTAAAAAGTTAAAAACAACATATGTGGCTCACATCATGTCTCTATTGGACGGCACTGGTTTAGAAACGCTCTGGGCATGTAGATGTTACCCTGTATTTTTTTATTTTGATTTTTTTCCTTTTCCTTATTTTCCTTTTTATTTTTCGGAATAAGGAATTCGGACAGACCACCGGCAGATACAGAACTCTGTGTGGTTCCCAAATGTTTCTCAAATCGATCCATTTTCTTCTATGTCCCCTCTCTGAGTCCAGGCTCCCTCGCGTCTTGCCTACGTCCTGTTCTCGCTGCGTTGGCGCTCACATCTCATGGTGGCATTGCCCCTGGTCACCGATAGCCAGGCCCCCTCTATCCTGGGCACCGGGGAGGCTCGCCTTTCCCGCACCTGCAAGACGTGCGGCCACAGAAATAAGAGCAGGAGCGACAAGGGTGCTTCCAAGTGGAAGCATTTGAGCGGATGTTCTCTGCTCTGTGAACAGCACCACCCACCTTCCCGACGGGCAGGGCCAGGGTGGGGGAGTGAGGACGATGGGGAAGAGGGCCCTGGGAGCCCGAGACAAATGTCAGCGCGTGAGGAATACACCTTGTTTGTTTTGAGCCCCTGCGTTCTGCAGTTGTTTGTCAGGGCGGCGTAACTGGGGCCTCCCCCACCCCCTCCACTTGCTCTGCAGTTGGCCTGTGTGCGGATCTGGCCAAGGCCTCCCACCAGCTGCAACCCTTCCCGCTTCCCAGCGCTGTCAGGACAAGGCCCAGAAGCTCCCTCGGCTTCTGAGGCCAGACCTGCCCTTCAGCACCGTGCACACTGCTCCCGGCTGATCTTCAGCCTCTCCCCACCCTGACTGACATATCTGTGAGCACCACACTCTGCTGCTCACCGCCCAGCCTTCCTGTTCCTCCGTCCTGCCCTCTCTCTGCCTGGCTGACACCTGCTCCTTCAAGACTCAGCCCAGGAAGCCCTCTCCAGTCGGGATCAGGTGCCTCCTCTGGGGCCCCCACCGCCCCAGGGCTCCCCCCAGAATTGTCCTGATCCCTTTACATCATCTGCATCTGAGGAACAAGTCTCTCTCTGCCCCTGGATTTCAGTCCCCTGAGGGCAATGCCAGGGCTGTTTTTAGCGCCGCTGGCTGCTCACGTCAGGGCCAGACACGAGGAGGGTTTCAATAAATGTCTGTTGACTGAATAATAAATGAGCTCAGATGCGAAGCAGATGTCTCCCCCGCAGGGTTTTCCACCAGAGGCCGCGGTCTCTGCCTCCTCTTCCCTGCGTTTTCTACTGAAAGGCTGACTTCCGCAGCAGCGGGGCCTGGGCCGCTGGCAGCATTCCTCCTCGAGCGCAGCAGGGAAGTGGCTGTGGTTTCTGTGGAAAGTCCCAGAGAAATTCTGTTTTCTCGGCCCCGATAACCAAGAAAACCCAAACATCTGTGCTGACTCAACACCCTCGCCAATGTTTTATATTTTCCCAAACATGTTTCATGAAACACTGCAAACATGCAGGGAAGTTGAAATAATTTTACAGTGAACACAGGTGTACCCATCCCCTGGATTCCACAATTACCAGCTGACTCTAATTGCTTCATCACATACTCACCCACCTTTCTCTCCCTGGGTCTGCCCGTCATTTCAAAGTGAGTTGCCGTCACCGGTACGTTTCCCTCTCCACACGATCCCATGTGTGACATTAACAAGAGTTCGGCCCTGGCAGGGTGGCTCGCTTGGAGCATCATCCCATGCACCAAAAGGCTGTGGGTTTGATTTCCGGTTGGGGCATGTCCTGGAGGCAACTGATTGATGTCTCTCTCTCCCTCTCTCTCCCTCTTTCTGTCTCTGTCTCTCTCTCTCCCTTCCTCTGGCTCTAAAATCAATAAACATATCCTAGGGTGAGAATTAAAAAAAACCCACACCCCACAAACAAACAAAAAACTGAAGTTCAATATTACTTGCAGCTCATTCTCATTTGTTTAGTTTTCAGGTAAAGTTTACATACACTGAGACGCACAAAGGCTAAGTGCACTGTTAAAGGAGTTATGACAGACGTGTAGACCTGAAGGTTCTCTCCCACCCCCTCTCGGGCAACCTCTGCGTTTCAGAGAGCAACAGGGGAGGTAGGAGTAACAGGTTAGGAAGAGGGGGACCAGACCTTCAAGGACCTCTTACACCATGATGAGGAATTAAAAAAACAAT
The DNA here is from genome assembly GCF_028538775.1 of Myotis yumanensis. Lineage (NCBI taxonomy): Eukaryota > Metazoa > Chordata > Mammalia > Chiroptera > Vespertilionidae > Myotis > Myotis yumanensis. The sequence goes on from NW_027223774.1 coordinate 14,401,866, forward strand.
CAATACTTTTATTAGTATTCTTCTTACCTTCTTAATAATAAGATCAGTAATAGTAAGAGTATGCTGCATCTTTTTTGTTTGCTTTTTCAGACCCACTCTCTGCCTTTCCCTGTCATACTCTTGGGAATGTGCTCAGACCTTGGGCCGTTCTGTATGGATGACACTGGCCGTTCTTGGCCTCTAGCTTCCTGTTTGGTTTGGTCAATGGGGACACTGGTGAGAGATTGGAGGGAGGGGTCTTTAAATTATTTTATTTTATTTTATTGATTTTTTACAGAGAGGAAGGGTCAGGGATAAAGAATTAGAAACATCGATGAGAGAGAGAGCCATCGATCAGCTGCCTCCTGCACACCCCTGACTGGGGATGTGCCTGCAACCAAGGTACATGCCCTTGACCAGATTGAACCTGGGACCCTTCAGTCCGCAGGCCGACGCTCTCTACACTGAGCCAAACCGGTTAGGGTGAGGGAGGGGTCTTTATTCCCTAGCTCCCTCCCTGATGTGGGGTTGTCCTTCTACCCAAGACCACACTTCCAATCAGGAGGTCCTCTCCGCACACCTGGGTAACAGCTGCCATGCAGGCCTGGGGATAACAGAAGCTCCCATCTTTCCAGCCCTGGGGGCTGCACCACCCTGTCAAGAGTCTCTATTAAACTCGCCCCTGTCACTCAGCTTGAATTTTCTGTCTGCTTCCTGCTGAGGCCCTGCATACTGCTGCCCCTAATATAATCTGAGAACGTCCTAAACGCGACACTGTTCCAAGCACTTTATAGGACACAGTCCACCTGATCCACCTGAAGACCATATCTGTAGAAATAGAGGTTTGGAGAGGTGCTGTCACTAGCTCCGAGTTCAGAATGGAGGACCCAGGATTTGAACCCAAAAGGCATCTTAACTGTTAATCCTAAGAGCAACTGGCAGCCAGTGTCAGGGTTTTAAGCCACCAGGTCTGGCGGTGTTTTGAAAGCGCCCCCTGGTGGCCTGGAGGAGCATTGCCAGCTGAGTTACCATGGGCCCTGCAGAGTGCAATACTTCTTGGCTTTGCGGGTGCAATATTCAACTGAATCCCGCAGCGCAGACACTGACAAAGGGACTCTGTCTGGATTCCAGGGTGCCTTCTTGGAGGAGGTGACCTTGGAGCAGAGCCTTAAAGGACAAGTGGCAAAGGCCTGAGAGAACCGGCCTTGTTCAGGGAAGCAGCGTAGCTTTGGGTGGGAGGGAGTAGGGAGATGGGGCTGGGGAAGTAGTCGGGGTTCATCTGGGAAAGAACCTTGGCCTTGGCATGTTGCCCTGTCACTCAGTTTGGAGCTTGTCAACCAGAAAATTTCAAAGATTAACTGGAAGGGTCAACTGTTTATCCTGCCAGTGTGGACTTAAGCCCATTTTCACTCATTCTAAAAGCTTTTCTTGAGAACCTATTGTGTATTAGGGAGTGTTCTGGGGCTGGATCTGAGTCTGTTCTGTCCAACATTGTACTCTGAGAGCCCAGAGTCCTGGGAAGCCTAGGAGAAGGAATGAATGAAATGAAAGGTGATTGCTAGGGCAAGGTTGGCGCAGGAATGAGCCCTGGGGTTGAGGAATAGATGAGCTTGGAGATAGAAGGGGGAATGAAGTTGGAAGTCTTTACTGTATATTATTACTAGGGGCCCAGTGCACGAATTTGTGCACTTTGAAAGGAACTGTTTCATCAGTTCCTTTGAAAGGCTTCGAGGCTGAGGTGGGCACAGGGGCGGGTCTAGGCCAGTGATGGTGAACCTTTTGAGCTTGGCGTGTCAGCATTTTGAAAAACCCTAACTTAACTCTGGTGCCATGTCACATATAGAAATTTTTTGATATTTGCAACCATAATAAAACAAAGACTAATATTTTTGATATTTATTTTATATATTTAAATGCCATTTAACAAAGAAAAATCAACCAAAAAAATGAGTTCACGGGTCACCTCTGACACGCATCACTGGTCTAGGCCCATCCTCCGTGCCCCAGCCCGACCCCTCCTGCTGTGGCCCCGGGTCCCCTGTTTGCTGGCAGCCCCACTCCCACCACTGCTCCCATGTGCTGACGGCGCTGGCCCGGCTCGCACCCGCTGACGGTGCAGAGTGATTGGGTCTGGTGCCAGCAGTGGGTGCGAGCGGTGGCTGTTGCTGCCCCCAATCACCCCTCAGGAGCAGGGGGAGGTAGAGAAACCCTGAGGGGCGATAGGGGCTGGCAGCTGCTGCTCGCACTCACTGATGGTGCCGAAAGATCAGGGCCAGCACCAGGCACCAGCAGCAAGTAAGAGTGCCAGGTGGGACTGCGGCACCCAGGAGCAAAGAATTTTCAGTAATCACCAGAGGCTTGCCCTGATGACAGCGACCAATGCCCCGCCTTGGTATGGCACCCCTGCTCACCAGCTCCACCATCCCGCCACGGCTGACGCCCACCATGTTCCGTGCTCTGCCGCCTGCTGCCGACACCCGCCATGTTCTGCGAGCGTCCCCTGGTGGTCAGCGCATGCCATAGCAACCGGTTGTTCAGTTTGGTTGTTCCGCCTTTTGGTCTACTAGTATTTGCATATTAGCCTTTTATTATATAGGATTAGTTTTAAAAAGTCATCTTTAAATGAAATCTTGCCATTTGTGACAACATGGGTGGACCTATAAGGTATTATGCTAATTGAAATAAATCAGGCAGAGAAAGACAAATACTATATGATTTCACTTATATGTGGAATCTAAAAAATAAAAACAGCCTGGCTGGTGTGCTCAGCAGTTGAGCATTGACCCAGGAACCAAGAGGTCACAGGTTCAATTCCTGGCTAGGACACATGCCAGGTTGTGGGCTCCATCCCCAGTAGGGGTGCCTGCAGAAGGCAGCTGATCAATGATGTTCCTCTCTCATTGATGTTTCTATTTCTCTATCCCTCTCCCTCTCTCAAAATCAATAAAAACATATTTAAAAAATAAAAACAGCCCTAGCTGGTTTGGCTCAGTGGATAGAGCGTTGTCCTGCGGACTGAAGGGTCCCAGGTTCAATTCTAGTCAAGGGAACATGCCTAAGTTGTGGGCTTGATCCCCAGTGTGGGGTGTGCAGGAGGCAGCTGATCAATGATTCTCTCTCATCACTGATGTTTCTATCTCTCTCTCCCTCTCCCTTCCTCTCGGAAATCAATAAAAATATATTTAAAAAAAATAAAAAATAAAAACAAAAACAGAAACAAACTCATAGATACAGAGAACAGACTGATGGTTGCCAGATGGGAGAGGGATTGGGAGGCTGGGTGGAAAAGGTGAAGGGATTAAGATGTAAACACTGCCAGTTATAAGAACAGTTTCGGTTCTGCAATGGTGACCCTCTCCCAGCCCCTTTGCAGAAATAAACGAAACAAACAAACAAAAAAAACAGTCCTGGGGATGTAACAGGGAATACAACATAGGGGAATCCTATATAATAAAAGGCTAATATGCAAATTGACCAAATGGTGTAATGACTGGTGGAACTACAGGTCGCTATGAAGTGCACTGACCACCAGGGTGCAGATGCTCAATGCAGGAGCTGCCCCCAGCCCTCAGGCCCCAGGCCAGCCAAGGCAGGTGCCAGCTGCCCCCCGCCCCATTACCCCGCCAGTCGCCCCACAGAGAGAGGCAATGACTGGTGGCTACAGTGACAGCAGGAGGAGGGGCTGGCTAGCGGGCAGCCAAGACAGGTGCCAGCAGGGGGCCCCCCGATCGCCCTGCCAGTGGTCCCACAGATCAGCCCTGATCACCGCCCAGGCCTAGGGACCCTACCCAAGCACGAATTTCGTGCATTGGGCCTCTAATATAGTTAATAATATTGTAATAACTATGTATGGTGTCAGATGTGGACTAGACTTGTCAGGGTGATCATCTCTAAGTTATATAAACAAGTTATATAAATGTCTAATCATTATGTTGTACACCTGAAAGTAATATAACATTGTATGTCAACTGTAATTGAAAAATGAATTTAAAAATTATAAGCCATCTTCAAATATTGCTATTTCTTATATTCTACGGATTTGGGGTAGGGAATGTACGACAGAAATACCCAATTGTGGAAAAAACATTATGCAAATGTTTATGCATGTAAACATTTTTATTAGGACAAACATTTTGTGCCTCCTCGGATCTTTTTGGCAAAGCCCTTTCCAATGAGTGAACAAGAGAGAGGAAGTAACTTACCCACCGCCCTTCAGTGCGTGAGCTGTAAGTCAGGATGTGAATCCTGGGCAGACTGGCTCAGGCTCTTCACCATTTTTCTCTAGTGTTTAAATTACCTTTTTCTAGAATTTCATGTTTCTTCTAAACCAAGCATGTCAAACTTGCGACCTGCGGGCCTCATGTGGCCCACAATGAATATTTTCATGGCCCAGCCAATATACGGTATGTAAGGAACATTTTAATAAAGATTTTGTAACTTAATTTTTACAATATCCTGTTATACATAATCCTATATAATAAAAGCCTAATACGCTAAGTGTCTGGTTGTCTGGTCTTCTGTTCAACCAATCAAAGTGTAATATGCAAATGATATGCTAAGGCCGCTCAACTGCTCTCTATGACATGCACTGACCACCAGGGGGTAGGTGTTCCGAATGGTAGGTTAACTTGCTGCTGGGGTCTGGCCTATCAGGACTGAGATGGGCCAGACAGGCCCTGGAGCCCTCCCTCAGTCCCTCCCTGGCTGGCCAAACTCCTGCATCCCTCCCTGGCCCCAATTGTGCATCAGTGGGGTCCCTTGGCCTGGCCTGTGCCCTCTCACAACCCGGGACCCCTCAGGGGATGTCGGACAGCCGGTTTTGGCCCAATCTCACAGGCCAGGCCGAGGGACCCCACAAATTTGTGCACCAGGCCTCTAGTTACTAATAACAAACTATAGCATTTGCTAATGACTGATTACCATAATCGTGTTGCATTCATTTCCCTTATGCGCCTTATGCACCATTTCTCTCCACTAATACTAGTAGCGAATATTTTAGCAGCTGACTGCCACGTCATTAGTCTTGTACTGACTTGTTTGGTGTGCGCAACAGAAAATATTTCGCTTTCGGAGAACAGGAAAAATAGGTTTATTCGCTTATTAACTTGTGCAGTTATTCAGTGCCTGGTAAGTTAATGTTCAAGGAAAAAAATCTTTAATTGTTATTAAAATATTCTATTATTTTATGTTAATGATTACTCAATTATTTCAGTCCTTTGTATTCAGCACGTCTCTATTGAAATAAACCTGCATTTCTGTGCAAATTGAAGCTTTTGTTTTTTTGCAAAACTTAAACCTTGTTTATTTGGCCCTTCTTAGCCTTTGAGTTTGACATGCTTGTGCTAAACCAATGCTTTTTCTTTTCTTTTTTCCCAGTGAGGCTATCATTAACTTTTAAGGAATTCCTTTGCACTGGGAAAACTTGTTTGATCACCTATTTATATCATAGTCTCAAGTTTAAACTAAGTTATCAAAAGGCAGAACAAAGTAAACTTTCAGTCACGCAATTCCCCAGCTCTGAAAACTATCATTTCCTGTAAATGCCACGTGTGTTATATTGAAGTATCTGATCAAATGTTCTTTAAGAAATACCACAAGATGTGGGGGCGGAGGCACATGGGGTGGGGTTGGCGGGGGGGACCCCAAGCAGGACTGCAGCCACGGAAGGAAAGGAGAGAGAGGGCCACATCTTTCCCCAAAGGAGGGACACGAGGCACATGAGGCTGTTACTCATGATGGTGAACCCCGGAAGCACCCTGGTGGCTTCCCTTCTCACTGAGGGGAGGCCCGCACCCTCACGTGACCAAGTCCCTGCGAGTCCAGCCCCGGCTGTCTGTCTGGCCCTCCTCCTGGCACACCGCCCTTTGCCTGTCCACCCCAGCCGTGCTGACCTCCTTTGATCTTAGCAACAAAGGCCAGTTCCGTCCCCAGAGCCTTTTGCCCTGCGGCTCCCTCTGCCTGGAATGCCCGCCCCCCAGGTATCCACAAGGCTGTGGCGACCACTTGTGCAATGCTTACTGTGTGCAAGGACAGTTCTAAGCAATGTATAGGCATCCGCTCCAGTAAGGGCCTCCTCTCGTCCTTCAGCTTATGACTCACGTGATACTTTCTGGTGAGGTCTTCCCGGGCCTCCTGTTTAAACACTCCTCACCCCCTGCATAACATACCCCGTGAACACTTATACTTCCCTCCGTGATTTTTGGTAACACTAACCTATAACTAACCGTTATATAGTTAGCTCTACCTTGTCTTTTATCTGCACTCCCTATCCCGGACTAGGACGTCGGCCCTGGTCGCTGTTGTACCCCCAGTGCCCGTAGCAGGGGCTGGCACACGGCAGGCGCTCTGTGAGTATTTGTGGGACACATTTATGGAGTCCTTCAGTTCTGAGTGCCTTCCGTGAATCATCTCATTCAATCCTCTCATCTGTCCTGTGAAGTGGAGGGTCTTACTATGGGCCCATTCCACAGAAGGAAAACGGAGGCTCCGAGGGTGCAGCCACTCTCCTAAGGATGCACAGCTGGCAGCAGAGCTCCTCTACGTGCCTGGGCCTCCTGGCTCCCACGCCAACCAGCTGGATGCTGCTGCCCTTGTTGAGGAGACAGTGGAGCAGGGAGGGCGGTTCAGCCAAGAAACGGCACCTGCAGACGCTGGGGGTGGGGCAGCCACAGGTGGGTGCCCAGGAGGACCGGCCTCTGGGAGGTGGGTTGAGATCTGCCCGGCTCTTTCTCTGTAAATGGTCTCTGGGAGTTCACTTGCTTCTCAGAGAGTGTTTTAAGGACCAAGTTGGGTTTTATTTTTATTTTTAAAAATATATTTTTATTGATTTCAGAGAGGAAGGGAGAGGGAGAAACATCAATGATGAGAGACTCATTGATTGGCTGCCTCCTGCATGCCCACTACTGGGGACCAAGCCTGCAACCCGGGCATGTACCCTGGACCGGAATCGAACCTGGGACCCTTTAGTCCGCTGAGCCAGACCGGCTAGGGCCCAAGTTAGGTTTTAGATTTATGTTAATTTACAAGGGACAGCAGTGATTTCCCCCAGAAAACTTTATTTACAATTATTTTGTTTTTTAAAAGATTAAAATAAAATTCACATAACATAAAATTAGTCATTTTAAAGTGTACAGTTCAGTAGCATTTAGCGCATTTACCATGTTTTGCTCTATCCTAAATAATAAAAGCGTAATATGCTAAGTGTCTGTTCATTCGACCGTTCATTCCATCAGTTGCTATGATGCACACTGACCGCCAGTGGGCAGAGGCTCCAACCGGTAGGTTAGCTTGCTGCTGGGGGTCTGGCTGATAGAGACTGGGTGAGACAGGCTGGACATGCCCTGGAGCCCTCCCGCTGTCCCTCCCCAGACAGCCAACCTCCCAGTCCCTCCCCGGCTGGCCGGCCCCCATCAGTCCCAATGGGGACTGGGCAAGATGGCCCCAATTAGCCCCGATTGCCGGCTAGGCCGAGGGACCCCACTGGTGCACGAACTCATGCACCGGGCCTCTAGTCTAGTTATAAAACATCATCACTCCAAAAGAGAAGTCCATATTCATTAAGCAGTCACTCCCCATTCCTCCTTCTCCAGCCCCTAGTAATCGCCAATCTGCTTTCTGTCTCTATGGATTTATCTATGCTGGATATTTCATGTAAGTGGAATCATACAATATGTTTGGCTTCTTTCACTCAGCATAATTTCAGGGTTCACCTATGTTGGAGCATGGATCAGAATGGCATTCCTTTTTTTTAAAAAATATATTTTATTGATTTTTTACAGAGAGGAAGGAAGAGAGATAGTCAGAAACATCGATGAGAGAGAAACATCGATTAGCTGCCTCCTGCACATCTCCCACTGGGGATGTGCCCGCAACCCAGGTACATGCCCTTGACCGGAACCCAACCTGGGACCTTTCAGTCCGCAGGCCGACGCTCTATCCACTGAGCCAAACCGGTTTTGGCAATGGCATTCCTTTTTAGGGCTGAGTAATATTTCACTGTATAGATATACCACATTTTTTTAAATCTATGTATCCAGTGGTGGGCACTGGGTTGTTGTTTTGTGTTACTTAATTTTTCATTTAAAAAAATATATTTTTATTGATTTCAGAGAGGAAGGGGAGAGAGAGAGAGGGAGAGAGAGAGAGAGAGAGAGAAACTTCAATGATGAGAGGGAATCATTGATCGGCTGCCTCCTGCATGCCCCATACTGGGGATCAAGCCCACAACCCAGGCATGTGCCCTTGACTGGAATCAAACCTGGGACCCTTCAATCACCAGGCTGATGCTCTATCCACTGAGCCAAACCGGCTACAGCTGTTTTGTGTTATTTTTTAAAAATCACATAAATAATACATGGATTCAATCTTGCTGTAGAAATTCAAACCAAACTGACTCAGGTAGGGTCAGAAGTGGAAGTTTTCCTTGTCAGACTCCCCAGTGAACCTTTTTCTCCTTAGTTCCAGGAAGAGGTAACCATCCTTCTCCACGGGGATTTTCCTCCTAGGACCCTGGAACAGGGAGACACTGGATTTTGTGGGTAAAAATGGCAACAGTAGAGTGAAAGCTGACACTTACAATGAACACTCACCATGAACCAGGCCCTGTCTGGAGCTCTTTCCACACATGATCTCATTTCATTGTCACAACAATAAAATGCAAACTCCTTACTCCTCATGATCCGGCCACTGCCCGCCTCTCAGACATCATCTCCCGTCACTCTCCTCCCTGTCTGCTCCACAGGCCTCCTCTCCATTCCTCACACACAGACCTCATGCCTGCCTCCGGGCCTCTGCACTGGCTGTCCCCTCCCTCGGTGTGGCTTCCTCTACCTCGGCTGGATTGTCACCTCCTCCGAGTGGGTTCCCTGACAACCTTATCAGAAGCAGCAGCACCTCTTCCCCCGCACCCTAGTCCTCCTTTTTTTGTTCTGCTTTATTGCCCTTCCCAGCACTTCCCTCCACTGACATATGTGGCTGATCCATCTGTTTCTTATGCGTCTGCTCCCTGGGACGGCAGCCCCAGGAGGCCAGGAACTTGGTCTCCCTGTTTCCTTCTCACACAGAGCAGTTGGTGCTCCTGTTGGGTTAGAACTGCTCTCATCCCATTTTACAGATGAGGAGTCTAAGGAGTCTAAGGGAGGGGAAGTCACTCCGCTGACGAATAGTGGAGCTGGGACTCCCAGCCACGCAGCCCAACTTAAAGATCTGACCACGGGTCTGCAGATTTCAGAACCATTCAGCTTTTGCTACAATAATTTAGCTTTTGTTACACTCCCCCCCCCCCCCCCCGGCGCCCCCCCCCCCCCCCCCCCCCCCCGCCACAGCATCTACTCAGCTCCAGAGTTTGTGGGTGGGTGAGGCCGGGCTTGACTGGGTGGCTCTCCTGGGCTCAGCTGTGCTTGCTCGGATTCTGGGGTCAGCTGTTAGCTGGTCTAGCTTGGTCGTGGCTGGTACACTTGGTTTGGCTCCAGGTGTCTGTCACCATGTGGGAGGCTAGCCCAGGTTAGTTCTCACTGATGCGGGAAAAGTGGACTGGAACGAGTGTGTTCCCCTGGGCAGGATGGCTCCCCGGGCTCTTTGTCCAGTGGAGTCGAAGAATGAAACCACGGTCGGAAGATGGTATAGCAAAGGTGGCAATTTATTGAGAAGCAAGCACAGACTCCCACGTGGGGAGGGGGAAAGAGTCCCACCAAGTCCCTTTTTGCACAGTTTATAAAGGCTGCGGTTTTTTGTGCCTCGATATCCCCTCTGATTGGCCACTATCCCCCTTTGATTTGGTCACTATAGCAACTCCTGAGCTCAAGCCTCACATGAAATACATGAGGTTCCCTCCTCCTTCTCCCTTATTGTTCTCCTATTCTCTCTGGGCTTTCTTCCTCCCTCTTTGAATGAGGGGCTTTCTTTCCTTCATTCCGTAAATGTGTACCTTTTGCAGCTCCCAGCTCCCTTGTCTTATGGAAATGTAGCCTCTGCCACTCCCTGCTCCCTTATCTTATGGAAATGCACCCCTTGCCGTTCTGTAGACCTGTGCTTTTTCCATGGACCCCTTAGTTCTTAAAATTTCCTAAACCTGCCTATTCCACCCCTAAAAGTTCCTTTCATTATGGAGGTGCAAAGGTGCAGGTGGAAGTGTGCAAGGCGCTCAATGGAGACCGAGGCTTGAAGCCAGCACCTGCCCCTTCCATCTCATTCTGTTGGTGAAAGCAAGTCACACGGCCAAGCCAGCATCGCATAACAAAGTTACATGGAGAAGAGCCTGGCTACAGGGAGGGGTGAAGAATGGTGGCCAACAGTACAGTCTCGCAGAGCTCCCACCAGCTCGCAGTTCCGGGGCTCTGCTCCCCGGCCGGGCCGAGAGGTCAGAGGCCATCTGGGGAGGACCCCAGGGAGCTTGTATGTGGGGCTGCTTAGAAGGAAACTCCCAGGCCTGGGTGGCCTGGGTTTGTGTGTGGGGGGAGGGAACACAGCGGGAGAGGGTGCCGCAGTGAAGAAGCCATGGCGTCGGCATTTCTTGCTTGGGTGTGGCCGTTTGCAGGAAGCAGCAGGAAGCTTCGGCTGCACGCCGCGTACTTGCTGAGTGACCTGTTTTAGGGTTGATTAACTTAGCTCTGCCTCTGCATCTACATATCTATCTATTATACATTGCTTTATGCTTTTCTTAATTTTTACCATCAGCTCAATTAAACATTAGTTCATAAGCAAAAGTGAGGATGAGGGTTTCATGAAGCCCAAGACTTTCTGAGTTCATTTCAAAGCATTTTCTGACAGTTCTTGCATAAGCTTCAGGCCTCGCAAACGCGCCTGGCAGCCTGGTTCCGTTCAGAAGCCACTTCGTTGTCACAACAGCACATGAGGCCGGAGGACGGGAGCCTCCATGTCACTAAGGAAGGGAAGTTCCTAGTTTGCACAAGCCAGTTTCCCAGGACTTTGCTGTTTTGTGAAAAGAACTGGACCCAGATGACTCTAGAACTTCCCTGGTGAAGTGAGGCTGGCCGGCTGTCTCCCGCAGAGCAGAAACAGCTGTCCTGGCGCAGGGCCCGCTGCCGAGGCCAGCACACTCCCCTGTCTCCCCGTCACAGATGGAGGACCAGGCTGTCATTCTTACAGGAACTGTGGGCGTGGGTTTTCCTGGTTCCTGGTCTCCGGGAGCGGCTTCCCGTCCTCAGGGCTCACAGGCTTCGAGAGGCTCACGTCTGTAACAACAGTGATGCTTTCATAGCGAATCTGGGAAAACCAAGCCCAGTCTCCCGCGTTTGGAAGATTTACTGTCCCTCGTGGTGCATTTAGGGGGTTAATTTCTCTGTGTTTTACTGATCAGAACTCAACTTGCCTGGTCCTTGGTCTCCGAGCACCGGGAGACACTAGTATGTCCTCGCCACGCGGAGATACTGTTCTGGCCCAGAGCAAAGAACCCGCGTCAAGTGTTGGGTTTTTACAACATCAGAGTTACTCCTGGCTCCCCCTGCCCATCACTGTGTTCCTAAGGCTTCCTCAGCACTGACTATCAGACCAGAAACAAAGTCCTATGCCCAGCTTGGAGCAGGCAAGGACATGATCAGCCTCACACCCTGGCAGCCTCAGCCTGTGCCCACCCACCTCCTGGGGAGGCTGCCCACGTGTAGGGAGGCCCAAAGATTAGAAAGCTCATCCCGACTGGGCATTGAGGCCTCTGGCCTTGCAGCTGGGTCCTGAGGGTTCCACATTTCCCAGCTGCAAGGGGGGCAAGCTGGCAGCTCCCAGGCTACACCCCAATCCTGGATTTCCATAGTTCCCATGCTCACAGCTGAGTCAAACTGCTGGGCTCAAATCCTTTTTCTGCACTGGTAAGCATGCTTTAGCATCTTATTTAGACTTTCTGTGCCTCAGTTTCCTCATCTGTAAAATGGGATCATAAAAGCACTGATGTTGTTAGGCAGAATAGATAGTTACTAAGGCAGAAAGGAGGGGAAGGGGAAAAGAAGGAGAGTTTATCTTATCCACTGAACAAAGAAGTCAGCCTTTGTAGGACTTGCCAAGCAAGATGACCAGATGTATGTACAAACATTCCCGAGATAAGCCACAACAATGTAGAAGGGGACTTTGAAACCTAGTCTGCTACCCAAGATATCCAGCAGGGGAGCTTTGAAACCTATAGGGGAGAGGGTATAAAACCTTTTGAACTCCCACTGGATAGGGTGCTCAGACTACCCGAGTTGCCCATTTGTGCTCTCTCTCTCTTTAAAAAAAAATTCTTTATTGTTGAAAGTTACATATGTCCCTTCCCCCTCCATTGATCTCCAGCCCACCCCCGACGTGTATTCTTAATAAATTTGCTAGCTTTGCTTCATGCCTCAATGCTGCTTTCTGTCACTCATCTAAATTTCTTCTCATGAGATTGACAAGAGCCAAAGAGGATAGACCCCTCCCCCGCCACACCTCTGACGCAGGGGGCTCTCTGGTAACAGTAGTGTTGTGAGGATGATGTGGCTGTAACCCTGCTGTGCTGTGAGCACCCCCTAAATACTGATGTGGATGAAAAGGGGCCACGTACTAAACCTGACAAGCTCAGCCTTACAAACTCAGAGACCAAAAGTAACCACATAGGATGGTCTGAAATTAAAGCTTTTTAACTAAAAGCAGGTTATGGTGGGCAGTCATGTCCTAGGCTAGAATCTTCCTTGACAGTTCGTCTTTACCTTAATTGAGCCTGTCTATTGTCTTTTAAAAATATATATTTTTATTGATTTCAGAGAGGAAGGGAGAGGGAGAGAGAGATAGAAACGTCAATGATGAGAGAGAATCATTGATTGGCTGCCTCCTGTACTCCCCCTACTGGGGATCAAGCCTGCAACCCAGGCATGTGTTCTGACTGAGAATCGAACCATTACTCCCTGGTTCATAGGTCGATGCTCAACCACTGACTGAGCAGCCAGGCTGTCTATTGTCTTTTTGCATCTATGATAACATACCTGATAACATACGTTTGGAATGTCAAGGCAACTTCCCTTTTTCTGGGACTCCTCAGGGTAGACACCACAAATCCTCTTGTTATTGTTATTATGATCATGTTAATTATTGACTGTTAACTACCCCATACCCACAAATGTAAAATAAGTGTCTATGTGTTTTACTTTTTAACCAATACCAGAGATTTCCCCTGCTCTGCTTTCTCCTGCCTCCCTAACCTATCACCAATGAATTTCATGTAGCGCCCTTACATCTTGCCCTTTGAATCTAATGTATAAAGTAAGTGGTGAAACTGCTATTTTCCAGAGCATTTTCTCAATACCTTGAAGCTTTGCTTACTGGCAATTATTGTCAGGTTGGGTCAAAAAAACTTACAAAAATTCCCTACAGATTTGAATGTTTCTTAGATGGACACTGACTACCGATAGCATAATTATTTACAAGGGGTCATACTCTCCCAGGGATATTGATACTCACTCCTCCGCACTGTGAGTTCTGAGGAGGGGAAGGATTCAGGGCCTGAGGTGCTATGTATGAGATGATGGGTCTATTTATTTAGCCATCCTGACAGGCTAAATGGACTGCTTCCAGTTCTTGGCCATTACAAAGAGTGCTGCTAGGAACATTCTTGTAGGGGCCCTATCTTGGGTGGACATATCTTGCATTTCTGTCTCGCACGTAGGCAGGACCAGACTGCAGGGTCTCAGGGTAGGCATGTGTTCAGCTAAATATTGACCATTTTCCAAAGTGGTTGTATGTACTTACTGAATTCTGAACCATGAGGTGGTATTTGCCTCTTAAAGAAGTAAAACAAATTATGATGTGCAACTACAAACACCACAAAGTTACCCAGACATTGCTTGAAGTTGAGTGTATTAGTTTCCAATTGCCGCTGTAACAAATTACCCCAAACTTAGTGGCTTGAAGCAACACAGTTTTATTATCTTCCAGTTCTGGAGGTCAGAAATCTTAAGTAGGCCTTACAGGGCTAAAGTAAAAGGCTGTGTGCCTTACGGAGGCTCGGGAGAGAAATTGCTCCTTGCCTTTCCCAGTTTCCAGAGGCTGCCTGCATTCCTTGGTTCCTAGCCACATCCCTCTGATCTGCTTCCACTGTCATGGCTCCTTCTCTGACTCTGATTCTCCTGCCTCCCCCTTGTAAGGACCCAGGTGATTACATTAGACCTTTCCTGATAATCCAGGATAATCTCTTCATCTCAATATCCTTAAATTAATCACATCTTTGAGGTCCCTTTTGCCATGTAAGGTAACATAACCACAGGTCCTGGGCTTTAAGATATGGAAATCTTTGGGGGGGGGGGCGCATTATCCTATCTCTCACATTGAGGGGCACAGCTTTGGTACCTACAGAAAACCCATGAAACTCTCGGGGCCACATATCTGGACCAGGACTGGCTCTGGTGGCTGTGAATAGGCCGTGACATCCTAGAAAAGAACACAGAAGCCAGAATGGGTGTGATCTCTCCTTCTTCCTCTCCATCCCCTCCTCCTACTCTCTCCCTCCTCCTCCACCCCCTTCTTCTTTTTCTCCGATTTTGTTGATTTTAGAGAGAGAGATGAAGGGAGAGAGAGAGATAGAAACATCAACAAGAGAAACATCAGCATCTATGGGCTGCTGTTTGCATATCCCCTGCCAGGGATTGAGCCCAAAACCCGGGCATGTGCCCAGATAGGAATCAAACTGGCGACCTCTTGGTGCATGGGTCAAAGTTCAACCGCTGAGCCACACAGGCCAGGCTTGAGCTCTCTTCTGTGCCAGGTGATGTGCTAAGAGCTTCATTCAGAGGCTCGAGTCATTTCTCAGTAACTGCAACAGCACCAGCAGCAGCAACCACACCCTGAGGAATGCACTATTGGTACTTCCACCTTACGAATGAGGATGCCGAGGCACCGAGGAGATAAGGAGCACTCCCAATGTCACTGCTAGGAAATGACGGAGCTCGAACGGGTCACGCTCTTCCGGGGCCGGAGTCATTCACAGCATTCTCACGCTAGGCCCACGCTCCCGGTCCGGTCCTGGAGCACGCAATCCGCCTGCAGTGATATCTCTGAGCCGCAATGTCATCTCCAGCTGGTTTTCCCAGAGGACTCGGTCGGAGCCTTGAGGGAGGGGAGAGAGCCACCTTGTGGCGAGAGAGGGACTCTGAGAACCTGGTGCCGGTTCTCCATGTGTGAGTTCCACCGGCCAGTCTTGCTATTTCGTGTCTTGAAAATACTGACATACTCGTTTATTCTCTTTTATTGAAATTTTTCAAAAGTTTAACTTTAAAAAAAATATATTTTTATTGATTTCAGAGAGAGGACGGGAGAGGGAAAGAGATAGAAATATCAATGATGAGAATCATTGATCGGCTGCTCCTGCAGGCCACCCACCGGGGATCAAGCTTGCAACCCGGGCATGTGACCCGAACTATGACCTTTTGGTTCATAGGTTGATGCTCAACCTCTGAGCCACGCCGGCTGGGCAAAATTTTAACTTTTTGTTGTGGTATAACTTAGAGCACAACACTTATAAGTTAGTGTGCAACTCGATGAATTTATGAATGCAAACGTCCATGAAGCCACTAAGATACAGAGCATTCTAGTCATCTCAGGTTTCCTTGTGCCTCCTTCCAGTCAGTACCACCCAAGGTTAATCTCTTTCTGATTTTTCTCAAGACGAGTTAGGTTAGCCCGTTTCTGATATTTATATAAAAGGAATTGTATTCCTTTGTCTCTGACTTTTTTACTCAACATTATGTCATGAGATTCAACCATGATGTTGCATGTAGCAGTATTGATATTTTTCGAGATTGCCATGAAGCATTTCACTTTATGAATAGCCCACATTTATTTACCCAAGCCTGTTGTTGATGCACATTTGGGCTGGTTCAGTTTTTGGCTACTATAAATAGAGCTGCCATTAGCATTCTTTTACATAAATATAGGCAATTATTTTTCTTGGGTGTACACCCAGATGTGGAATTAATTGCAAGGCCATTTGGCACACGTATGTTTAGTCTTCGTTGGTACTGCCAAACATTTTTTTCAAAGTCATATTGGTATTTTTAATTCTGTGAGATAATTATTTCGATATTTCTAAAAGACTCAGAAATTTGAGTCATTTGTCTTGAGACACACCCAGAAAATAAAACACTGCATTGAAAGTGTGTCTTGAATAAAGTTTGCTAATTTCTGGCTGTTTCTTTTCTCTCTTTGTAAAGCTGCCAAGGTGACTTGTTGTTTTAATTTGCATTTCCTGGGTTCTTAGGGAGGGAAATTGGACATCTTTTTCAATCTCCTGGCACATTAGCTCATTTATGGGAATGCCATTGTCTGAAGGCCTGGGTCCCACTCCAGAGGCACCCCTCGCAAAATTCTGCTTCATGGGCCATCATTTATCTGGACCACTGTAGACTGCTGTGCCAGGGCCCTGCCTCTCTTTTCCCTTAAGATAATAATTAAGAAAAATCAAGGCCTTCTTTCCTAATTATCCTATCTGGATCTAGTAGCTGAATTTGAACCCTGGACAAGTAAATAGTACCAAGGCCGGGGAGGTGGCAAGGAAGACAATGGTGACCAAAGTCATGAATCACTATTTACTGAGTACATGTTCTGTCCCAGGCACTGTTCCAGTCACTGGGGCTACAGCAGGGGACAGAACAGACAGAAATCACTGTTCCGGGAGAACTTGTTTCCTCAGGAGGAAGACAAGAAATACTATAAACAAGTACGACATGTGAGGCGATAGAGACAAAGGAGAGAGAGAAAAAAAAAGGTGGGGCCCAGCAGGTGTGGCTTGGAGGTTGAACATTGACCTATGAGCTAGGAGGTCACAGCTCGATTCCTGGTCAGGGCACATGCCTGGGTTGCTGGCTAGATCCCCGGTGGGGGGTGTGTAGGAGACAACCAATCAATGATATTTCTTTCTCGTTGATGTTTCTATTTCTCTCTCCCTCTCCCTTTCTCTCTGCAATCAATAAAAATATGTATTTTTAAAAAGGTGGGGAAAAGGTGTGCCTGTGTTGGGGAGGATGGCTGTGCTTTTCAGGAGGGTGGTCAGAGAAGGCCTCAGTGAGAAGGGGACATCTGTGTAAAGACCTGAAGGAGGTGCCACCATGGAACAGAGGGACCAGCAGGTGCAAAGGTCCTGAGGTGAGAGCATGCTGGTGGGTTGGAACAGGAAGGAGGCCAGTGTGGCTGGAGTAGAGTGACCCATGGGATGTGTCTGAGAAGAGGAGGTCAGAGAAAGGAAGGGGTGGTACAGAGAGTGTAGGCCCTTGTAGGCCCCTGTAAGAAGTTTGACTCTGAGTGAGGGGAGAGCCATTGCAGGGTTCGGAGAAGAGGGTTAAATTTATTTATTCATTTAAAAATATTTTTATTGATTTCTGAGAGGAAGAGAGAGGGAGAGAGAGATAGAAACACCAATGATGAGAATCACTGATTGGCTGCCTCCTGTACCCCCCAAGCCTGCAACCCAGGCATGTGCCCTGACTGAGAATCATACTGGGATCTCTTGGTTCCTGGGTCGATGTTCAACCACTGAACCACACTGACCGGGTTATTTATTCATTTTAATTGATTTTAGAAAGAGAGAGAAACGTCGACGTGAGAGAAACATCCATCAGTTGCCTTCTGCACAAGCCCTGACCAGGGATTGAAAAAACAACCTGGGTATGCGCCCTGACAGGGAACTGAACCCGCCACCTTTTGGTGGATGGGACGATGCTCCAACCAACTGAGCCACACCAGTCAGGACTGGACTTATTTTTAAAAAGGATTATCCTGGCTGCTGTGTTGAAAACAGAATGGCAAAGGCTGAGGCATAGAGACCATTGGCTTTTTTAGTAATCAAGGAGGGAAATGGTGGAGTTGGGCCAGCTGGGGAAAGGCAGTGGCGGTAATGAGCAATGGTCAGGTTCTGAAGGAAGTTTGAAGGTCGGATATGCTAATGGATTGGATGTAGGGTAGGAGAGGAAGAGAGGAAGCTCAAATATGACTCCAATAATGCCATCTGAGTAGACCACTTAAAAACCCCTTATATTATGTACAATTGCAAAATTACATAAGTAGACTCAAATAGTATAGGAAACTCCAGGGAGCTGCCAAAAAGCTTCAACAATAATCACCTTAAAGTCAATTTTGTTTCTTCTGTGCTCCCATCCATTCTCCATCCCATATTGTGTTGAAGAAAATCTCAGACTTTATTTCATTTAATTTGTATATAGTTTTTCAGCCTGGCCAGGTATGGCTCAGTGGTTGAACATCGACCTATGAACCTGAAGGTCACGGTTTGATTCCCAGTCAGGGCACATGCCCCAGTTGCAATTGCGGCTCATCTCCAGTGGGGGGCGAGCAGGAGGCAGCAGATCAATGATTCTCTCTCATCATTGATGTTTCTATCTCTCTCTCCCTCTCCCTTCCTCTCTGAAATCAATAAAAACATATTTTTAAAAAAGATAAACTACCCCCTTTTAAAAAATATTTTTAAAAATTGATTTTTATAGAGAAAGGAAGGGAGAGGAGAGAGAGAGAGAAAGAAACATTGATGAAAGGGAGAAACACTGATGGGTGACCTCCTGCATGTCCCCTACCAGGGATGAAGCCAGCAACCCAGGCATGTGCCCCGACTGGGAATCGAACCAGTAACCTTTTGATGCCTGGGACAATACTCAACCAACTGAGCCACACCGGCCAGAGCTAAACTCCCCCTTTTTAATAAACACTCCACAAAACTGTTATTATACCTGTTAATGGCTGACTCACAAAGACCACCAGTGTCTCCGCTGGGCCACCACAGGGAAAATTAAATAAGGCAATCTGGGGTGGGTTTTTCAAAGCAAGGAACTCGTCGGGACTGGGTAAGGATTCTGACACAATACTTTAGGATTGGTGAACAAGACAAAATGGGGGTCTTGGAACAAGTCTTGATGTGCAAACTGTTGTCTGATAAGTGAGCTTTCTGCCCAGGTGAGCAATCTGTTATCCTGACAGGAGAGCGGGTTGCCCAGGTAAACAAACTGCCCAGACCAATTGGTTTGCAGGAGTTCCCTGGAGCAAATAATGAGTTCTCTCTCTCTCTCTCTCTCTCTCTCTCTCTCTCTCTTTAAATCCTCACCAGGGTGCTCTCCCTCTCGGGAGCTTTCCCCCTCCCTCTCCCTGCCAAAGGCTCCCTCACTCCAAAGCTCCAAGGGCCCTTCCTTTACTTCTATAACTTGTTCCCTAAGCCCATTTCTTCTAGGAATTACTTCTACCTCTGTGATTTACCAAACAAATGGTTCTCTTACAAAAGAAATCCTCACCTGGGGATATTTTTTCCATTGATTTTCAGAGTGGAAGGGAAGGGGGGAGAGAGAGAGAGAGAGAGAAAGAGACATCAACTTGAGAGAGGCACATTGATAGGGAAGTGCCCTTGACCGGAAATCCAACCCACCATCTTTGGCCCCCCCCCCCCCCCCCGCCCGCCCGCCCTCCCCTCCCCGCTGGTGCTCTAACCAATGAGCCAAACTGGCCAGGGAAATACTGAGTTCTTTATTGTTTTATTGATGTTGCCTTCTAGGCAAGACTTTCTTGGAACAAACCATTAAGTCATGTTGAAATACATGGTCTCAGTTCTTATATCTAATAGAATTTAAAATACCTAATATGGTTAAATAGCCAATCAATGAATGAATTTCCTTACCTGTCTCATACAATTATTTTTCCTGCTTTTTCAAATCATGATCCCATTGAGGTCCACACATTGCCCTTGATTTTGTGTGTTTAAGTCTCTTAAACTATAGCTTTTCTCTCCTTCCCCCAAAATAATTTTGGACAGAGCCACATCTGGATTTTGCTCACTGTATCTCCTTGGTGTCATTTAAAATGACCCTTTACCCCATGAATTCCCTTTAACTGGGTCCTTGGAGCTACTGATCTAAGCTACTCAGCTTAAAAAATATGACAGACAGTGGGGCAGTGGACAATATGGCCATATATGACCAATGGGCAATCTGAAAAGGTAATGATGAAAAACAACCATATTTACCTTAGCATTAAAAAAAAAAATAAAAGAAAGGATGCTTTCCACTGCTAGGAAATGAGATTCCATTATGCAATAACCTTTGATGTTCTTTCATCGGAGAGGAACATGTCTCTTTTCTCTTGCTTCTACCACTCACGCTCTTCCTGTCCTCCAAAGCTTGACAGAGTGTTCACCTCTGACTTTGATAATGGTCCAGCTCACAGAGTTTTATGGGGTTTGTTTCAAGGACGTAGGGCAAGGCCTGTGGAGAAACATTTCTCTGAGGCCTGACTGGTGTTAGACACAAGCGTGGACATTTAGGATTCTGGAGTATACTTGTTAACCTAAAAGTAAAAGGCCGTGGTGAGAGGCAACAAGCGTAAATTTGAGAGCCGAAAGGACAGCTACCTGGGAAACACTAATTCAGGCAGAAACCCAAATAGTGTTCCGAAGGAGACAAAGAAGGCAGCGTTTACAAAGTTTCATGCTCTGCGTGCTGTCCTCAATTCAATCCTCTTTATGTAAATGAAGGATTCTGGCTAAGTTAGTAAGGACTGGCTGAATCCAACAGGCAAACAAAGGATGCTGGTTGGGAAAATGGGTAGGCTTTCAAAGTAAGGAAAGCAGATGGTCTGGTTGCCATGGTGGGGAAGAGAAGTTCAAAGTTAATGGAGAAATGTGCTTAGTGGAACACTTAGTGTGAGACTGTTATATTGTAAATGAGAAGACGCCTTAATTAATAAGCCAAATTAATTTGGAGTCTTTTTATTTCACTAGCGCTAGCGGGCCCAGAGGAAATATTGCTTTTCAAATTCTGAGGCCCCAAATAGAGGAAGTCTTTTTTATTTATATATTTTTTTAGTTTTTTGTCTTCTAAATTTGGAATTGTTACAGAAGAGCAAAGAAATACCAAGCACGCTTCCTAGAGAAAGGGAGGTACCCCTTTTATTAACACTAGTGGACTCTGGGAATAATTTCCAAATCAGTGAAATAATACGCAGAGGGATTCACTTTTTATAACCTTCTGGGGTCTTTGTCTTGCAGATATGGTTCCGCCCCCTTTTGTGGGCTTACAGGAAGGCTTACAGGTGTTGATGATCTGTCCTGGGGCCAGCCATAACAACCTCTTCCCCCCCCCCCCCTCCCCCGTCCCCCCTGCAGAGCAGTTCACAGTTTCTATGGCCTGACATGCCTTGCAAGACCAGTTTCTGGTTAGGAGGCAATGACCTAATTATAGGTCATCAAGAATGCACACTGAGCTGATTGGCATGAATTCCAATTGCAAGCCCCCAAAATATCAGGGTTACATTTGAATTAGCCCTTTTTAGCCTTCTCATCCCCCCCCCCCCCCCCCCCCCCCCGCCCTCTTGTCCCACAAGATTCTTTTAGCCTTGTGGAGCAAGGACCACGGGATGTTATGGTGGACAGGGGTGATGACTGCTCTTAGCTACTTCCGGCTGGAAAAGGGCAATGACAAAGGGGTTAGCAACCCGTTTCTTCCTCTCGGAGGGTTTGTAGGGAGTTCTTCTGGTTTCAGGCAGGCAGAGGTAAGCACTGGTCTCACACGTGTAGAATGTTCCTGCAGGGGGCACCAGAGGTGGGTGGTGTTTTCAGCCTTGGGGTAGAGTTGCATAGTTCATCTGGGAGGTGACCTGTTGGATGTTGGCCCTGGGTACTGCTGAAACAAATAGGAGCAAAATTAGTTAGCTGCACATTGGCCGTGACAGGTCCTATTATTTTTTTTTCCATCCAATACACTCCCTCCCCCCTCCCCTCTACGTGCATTTGGTAGCAGAGTCATAACATGCTGCAGGCTGATAAGTATAGCTAACAAAAATCTGGCTTGATGGGGCTTTTCCATAGACTACCCAGTCTAGCATATTTGGGTAGCGAGTTTCTAAGCAAAGATACATGGCAGTGGCCCCTATGGGAGGCAAGTATGTGCTAGCTAATATTATTAGTGGGAGCATGTTATTCCCTCTATTTCTGTTCACTATTTCTATAACAGTGAACCGCTAGGACAAAGAGTAGTATTATGACAACTCCTGCCAGGCAGATGTAGCCAAGGACGGCATGACAAGGTGTAGTCTAACAATTCATGATGAGGAACAGTAATTTTATGGTGCTTCTGTGTCCTAGCAAGAGCAGACGAGTTCTCCTCCTGGTACTAGCCTCAGGTTCCAGCGGCACTCATAAAAAGACAAAATGAGAATTATTAGAAAGATAAAACCAATGATTATCCAGAATTACCAGAGCATATTGCCTTTAGGAGGAGATAAGAAAGAAAGATTAGTGTTAGGGAGAATTCAGCAGGGTGTTATCTGAATTCTTTGGAGCAGGTTGATTGGCCAGGTCTGCTGTCTTCTTGAGGGTGATCTACAGGGGGTGTTACTGGTCAGAGGTCACCTTCCACTCAGGCTGGGCATCACTCGACTGGTAGGCTGCCTTCACCCGGGAGTGGTGGATCCAGGTGTTCAGTCCTGCAACCTTGAGAGCTGTGGGGGTGGTTAATATGACTGGATAGGGTCCCTTCTAGGTAGGCTTGAGGGGCTCCTTTTTCCAATCCTTTACCCAAACCTGGTCTCCAGGTTTATAAGGATGTACGGCTGTTCCTAGAGAGATGGTTAGTTGGTCAGTAACCCACCTGTGGACCTCAAAGACAGTTTTTCCAAGTCCTTGTAGTTGTTTCTGGATTTCTAAGTTCCCTATTTCCCCCATTCTCCCTTTGGCTGAAATGAGGAAGGGGGTCTACTGTATAAAGCAGCGGTTCTCAACCTGTGGGTCGCGACCCCTTTGGGGGTCGAACGAACCTTTCACAGGGGTTGCCTAAGTCCATCAGAAAATACGTATATAATTACATATTGTTTTTGTGATTAATCACTATGCTTTAATTATGTTCAATTTGTAACAATGAAATTGGGGGTCACCACAACATGAGGAACTGTATTAAAGGGTCACGGCATTAGGAAGGTTGAGAACCACTGGTATAGAATTTCAAAGGGAGAGAAACCTACCCTGGCCCTTGGGGCACAGCATACCTGCAGGAGTACAAGAGGCAAGATATCTATCCAGGGTAAGTTTGTCTCTTGGCATAGCTTAGCCATAGACTGCTCTATGGTTTGATTCATGCGTTTTACTTTCCCTGAATTCTGAGGCCTGTAGGCTGTATGTAGGTTCCATTTAATTCCTAAAGCCTTAGCTACCTGTTGTACTACTTCTGCTATAAAGGCTGGGCCATTATCAGACCCTATGGTCAGAGGCATTCCATGCCTTGGAATTATATCCTTCAGCAATGCCTTAGTGATTTCTCTCGCCTTTTCTATGTAAGTGGAATATGCCTTGACACAGCCTGAAAAGGTGCAAATAAAGACTATCAGGTATTTATTCCCTCTGGTAGGCCCTATTTCTGTAAAATCTACTTCTAAGTCCTCAAAAGGAGCTTGCCCACAGCGCTGAATTCCTATCGGTCCCACAGGACCCTGGTTAGCATTGTTCTGAGCACAGAGAAGGCAACGCTGAGAGGCTGAGGCACACAAGGAGGGAAGACAGGCAATTAGATAGTACCTGCCTAACAAAGCTTCTAGGGCAGTCTTCCCTAAATGCTGCTGAAGGACTACCTTATGGGCTAACTGTTCTGGGACATAGACCCTATGATCTGGGAGTATCCACCAGCCTTCCTTTGTTCTCTTGCCCCCTTCGTGCTGGGCCCATTTCTCTTCCTGAGGAGTGGTATTTTGGTGGTTCGGGGGCCAACATGATCCATGCCGGTGCTGCTTGTCTTTAGCAGCCAGCTTGGCTGCGAGTCAGCATGCTGGTTTCCTTCTGACACTGAGTCATTGGAGTATGAGTCAGCCAGTGCTGCCCCCTGGCTTCCATCAGGGTGACAACAGCATGAGGTACTTTTACATTTAAGTTTTGTCCTAAGGCAAGCTTATCCGCTTCCTTGACTAATAATGCTGTGGCTGAAAGCTCCCTGAGGCACGGGGGCCATCCAGAGGCAACTGGGTCAATCTGTTTGGAAAGATAGGCTACTGATCTTTGCCAGGGTCCAAACTCCTGGGTTAGAACTCCTAGGGCTACCCTGCTGTTCTCGTGAACAAAAAGATTAAAGTCTCATATCACATCTGGTAGCCCTAGTCCGGGCCTCAGTGAGCTTTGCCTCTATGGTGACAAAGGCTTTCTCCTTTTGGGACCCCAGTCGATGGGTGCCTTCTCTTCTCCTCTTAAAGCTTCATAGAGAGACTTGGCCAGGTCTGGAAACCCTGGGATCCAAATTCGACAGAATCCTGCTGCTCCCAGGAATTCCTGAATCTGCTGCCGGATACTAGGGACTGGGATGGCACATACTGCCTGCTTCCTTTCAGTCCCTAGCCTTCATTTCCCTTGAAATTGGATATTGGCAGATTTTAACAGGCTGTGCCCCAGGCTTTAACTCGAGTAGCACCGGGCCGTGGTCCTTAGCCAGGCCTGGAGGATTCCCTTCTGCCCAGACCAGCCAGAATTCCTTCTCTAATTCAGGTTCTAATGGTGAGGCCTTTACTCTGGGGGGTATAAAGTCTCCATTCTTCCTCCCTCGGCACTGCTAAGGACAGGATAACTGGGGAGGTCTCTTCACCTAGGCAAAGCTGTGCTGAGCCATCTGGAGCAAAAGTGGTTTCTGCTCCCATTTTGGCTAAAAGATCTCTGCTCATTAGAGGGACCGGGTAATCTGGCAAATACAGGAATTCATGAACCACCTGATGGCCGCCTAACTGACATCGGTGGGGGCGGCAGAACGTCTGCAGCTGTGGTCCCTGGTAGCTCCAATAATGGTGACTTCCTGTCCTGAGAGGGGAGCTACTTTCTGAGTAACTACTGAGTGCTCTGCCCCTGTATCAACCATAAAGTTCACAGTCTGGCCCCCGATTTTCATTTCGACCATGGGCTCATGGGGGCCCAGTTGGAAAGAGCCCAGCCTGTCCTAGTCGGAGTCAGCTGTTGCCAGTCCGATGAGGTCTGCCTCAGGCGGCTCTGGCCGATAGCGGCTGGGTGGTTTGGATGGCCTTGCCAGCTTCTGCTGACCTGCTCCTGCTCTGCCTGCCTCTTCACTCCTGCTACTAAACCTTACTCTGTCCCTTCTTACACACGCAGAACCGGACCCAAGGGGGCGAGGTTTGAGCAATTTCTAACCAGCTGTCTATATAAGGGAACTGATCTGGGTGACCTGGGTCTGTGAACATTCTGTGAACATTCCTGATCGTGGGGACATCCAATGTGCCCTCTGGTGGCCATCCTAATCCTTTTAACTCCCAGAGGACTAGTTTTACTGTGCAGTCCCTAACAAACCCCTTTTTAAAATTCCTTAACATACATTTTAAGACAGTCAAGTTTGAGGAGGAGCTATTACCCATGTTGCAGGGAGGGATCTGGTTGCCTCCTCTTTAAAAAATGCCTGAATAAAAGAACTAATCAAAATAAGGCTTATTTTCTAACTTCATTTGTCCTTGGGTGTGGACAGCAAATGACACTAATCAAATTGACATAAACTATTTAACCTCTGTTTAGGGAGGCAAATGCAAATCATTTACCCCCAAGTGTCCTTGGTTTAGGGAAGATAGGATTTAAGGATTTAGGGAAGTTAGGATTTCTGCTCAGGTTCCCTATTCTATTTGTCCCAGCTTACTGGCCTGTCATCCATTCAACTTTCTGTCAACATTTCTCTTTATCTTCCTCCATTACACCAAAGCCATACTTTCCAGTTAGAACTCTTAGCCTTAATTTTTAGGTGACATGTAAACAATTAACATTCCTCAGAATAGCAATACACTCATATTTTTTTAAGAGACTCAAACAGAAATTTCACTTGCTAAACAATTTTAAACAAGCAACAAAGACACATATTTACACTAATAAAAGAGAAACAGGGTAATTAGCATACGACCGCTACCCTTCCCATTGGCTAATAAGCATATCCTTATGCAAATTAACTGCCAGCCAAGATGGCGGCCGGCAGCCATGCACTGAAGCGAACAGGGAGGCTTGCTTGCTCCAGTGACTGCAGACTCCAAGTTCCCCGCCTGACTTGCCGGCCTCTCAGCTGCAACTCTAAGCAACTATGTTGCAAATATAGAAGCTAAACAAAACCCCAGAAACTGGCTTTCAGTCAGCCGGGCTTCAGCCAGCCTGACCGCAACATTGTATCAATGTTTTCAGCAGCGAGGCCTCAGAGCTAAAGCTGGCCCAGAATAAAAAAAAAAAAAAAAGAAAACAAGGAGCGGTTGGGAGTTTCAGTCACCCGCCAGCCTGAAAACGGCCCTCAGCCCCTCAGCCAGCCTGGCCAGGTACTCCAGTGGGGACCCCCACCCTGATCCAGGACACCCTTCAGGGCAAACCAGCAGGCCCCCACCCATGCACCAGGCCTCTATTCTATATAGTAAAAGGGTAATATGCCTCCCAGCACCGGGATCAGCGGAGCCACGAGGCCTCCTGGCACCGGGATCAGAGTGACAGGGGGCAGCGCCCAAATCCCCTGATCGCCCTGCGGCTCTGTGTGTGACAGGGGGCGGGGCCACAACCTCCCTATCTGCCCTGCTCTGTTCCTGACAGGGGAAGGTGCCCCAACCCCCTGATCAGCCCTGCTCTGTGCCTGATAGGGGGGAGCTCCCCAATTCCCTGATCGCCCTGCAGCTCTGTGTGTGACAGGGTGCGGCGCCCCAACCTCCTGATCCGCCCTGCTCTGTGGGTGATAGCGGGTGACACCCCAACCCCCCTCCACGGGCCTTGCTCTGTGTGTGACAGGGTAGAGCCATAACCTCCCCATTGGCCCTGCCCTGAGTGTGACAGGGTGCAGCGCCCCAACCTCCTGATCCGCCCTGCTCTGTGTGTGACAGGGGGCGGTGCCCCAACTCCCCTATCGGTCCTGCTCTGTGAGTGACAGGGGGGAGCTCCTCAACCCCCTGATGGGCCCTGCTCTGTGCGTGACGGGGGGAGCTCCCCAACCCCCTGATCGACCCTGCTCTGTGTGTGACAGGGTACGGAGCCCCAACCCCCCTGATGGGCCCTGCTCTGTGAGTGACAGAAGGCAGCTCCCCAGCCCCCTGATTGGCCCTGCTCTGTGCGTGACAGGGTGGCGCAGCAACCTCCCCATCGACCCTGCCTTGAGTGTGACAGGGGGCAGTGCCCCAACCCCCCAATCGGCCCTACTCTGAGTGTGACTGAGGGTGGCATTGCAACCTCCCGATCCGCCCTGCTCTGTGCATGACAGGGGGCGGCACCCCAACTCCCCAATCGGCCCTGCTCTGAGCCTGATGCTCCTAGGGATTGGGCCTGCCCTCTGCCACCTGGGAGCAGGCCTAAGCCAGCAGGTCGTTATCTCCCGAGGGGTCCCAGACTGCGAGAGGGCACAGGCCAGGCTGGGGGACCCCCCCTCCCCGAGTGCACAAATTTTTGTGCACCGGGCCTCTAGTTTAAATAATAAAGACAGATAACATTCCCCATTAAAACTTTGAATCACCATGGAAACTCGGGAGAGGTTTAGAATGGTTTTTTCTTTTAAAAAACAAAACAGAAGCAAACATAAAAACACTTTTACACTGGAGCGCGCCACATTTACACCACAGAATACCACCAAATCAGTTTCAATTGTGCAGAGATACAGAACAAGTCCCTGAACAGAGGCAGTAGAAAACTGCCTAGGAATGCTTCTCTCCTACCTTTTTTTAAAATTTAAAATATATGTTTTATTGATTTTTTTTACAGAGAGGAAGGGAGAGGGATAGAGAGTTAGAAACATCGATGAGAGAGAAACATCGATCAGCTGCCTCCTGCACACCTTCTACTGGGGATGTGCCCACAACCAAGGTACATGACCTTGACTGGAATCAAACCTGGGACCTTTTAGTCCGAAGGCCAAAGCTCTATCCAGTGAGCCAAACCAGTTAGGACTCTCCTACCTTTTTTTAAAAGACAGGCCAGACTCGAACCCTTAGCCAGTCTGAGTTTTGACTTCCCTCCCGGAAGTCCCAGAGATGATGAATACTGTCTAGAAGCCATTCCTCCAGATGCAGGACAAGTCCCTAGTACACAAACATAGACAGAAATCCTCACTAAGTGGGCTGATTCCTCCCGTGACAGAGAGCAAACGTCTCTGAGAAAAATAACTCAACAGCACTCCTTGAGACCCCTGCAGACCATCATGGGTTCAGCTTTCAGCAAATCAAACGTTTTAACCAGATGAGCAAACAGAAAATCAAAGTAGCTTTTGCTTTCACACAGACCAGTTAATCACAGATAATTATGCCAAGACAGACAAACATCCGTACTCACACTCTCTCAGTAGACTAGCCCAAACTAGAGCCGAGCAGATAATGCCCAACTCCCCAGATGGGCATGGGTTCCAGGAGTGCACCCATGCTCCAGACCAGAATTCTCGACCAACGTCTTGGTGAGAACCCACCAGAGGAGTTAAGGCTGAGTCCAGCTCCCCTTCTCAGTAGCAAATTGGCTAGTCCCACACACAAACAAACAAACAAACAAACAAGAGTGAACCCATAATTCCTTCATAGAATCTGAATTCACTCACCTCTGAATCTGAATTCAGGACCCTCTGGAGTCCTGATTCCTGATTACCTGACGAAGTCCTATGACTTCTGGGGAGGTGATCAAGCTCCCCCTTCCACTCACTTGGAGTGGGCCTGACTGACTGGGGCTCCTACCTTACAGATTCTGTTGACAGGTCCAGAGGTGTTTGTCCACTTTCTCCAGATGCCGGCCAGGTCCTGGGCTGAGGTCTGGGAGCACCTGGAGTTCCCACCAGTTCAATCCTGTTAAAATCAGCAGCACGTGCCTTCTGGAGGCCTGTCCTGTGCCCCTGGGCCTCAAACCCCCTCCACTCACCGGAGGCAAGAGCCAAACGTGGTTAGCTTCCCAATTCAGGGAACCATATGTTACAGAAGACCGAAGGAATACCAAGCACGCTTCCTAGAGAAAGGGAGGGATGCCGTTTATTAACACTAGTGGACTCTGGGAATAATTTCCAAATCAGAGTGAAGTAACACGCAGAGGCTTCACTTTTTATAGCCTTCTGGAGTCTTTGTCTTACAGATATGGTTCCACCCTCTTTTGTGGGCTGACAGGAAGGCCCTCAGGTGTTGATGATCTTGTTATGGGTTCACTCAGTGAGATAGACCACCGACTCAGAATTTAAATTTAAGAGCCTTTATTAAGCTGGCCAGCTGACTACAGTTACAGCAACCTGCTGAAGCAGAGGCTGAACTGCAGCCCAGACTACAGGAGTTACATTTTATTATTAAATTCTGTGGAGGCCCAGAGAAAAATGTGTCTTTCAAATTCTGGGCCCCCCAATATGGAGGAAACTCTCTTTATTTATACTTTTTCCAGTCTTTTGTTTCCCAAATTTGGAATGAGACTTCCGGGCCTTCTGAGAAAGAAGACCTGTGTGCTGGGAAGCTGCCATGAGACCATATCTCAAGGCCTGGCCTGATGTCAGTACCTTCCTATCTATGTGTTCCAGGACAGTGTGCCCCACCTGGCTGAAGCGCCAGATATGCAGCCCAGCACATTCCCCACTGGTTTTATGTACATGAGTCAAATCATTGACTCTTTTGGGTCATTGTTGGGAGGGAATTATATTGACTCCTGAGGAATTCTTTGCCAAATAATGCCAGTGGGCCTGTTTATAAGATAAGGGCCAGGAGTGATCTCTAGAGGGTCTGAAGAGTCCTGGACTCTCTATTTTGCCTGGGCTGTCTTAAGCCAGGTGTGATGAAGCCACATCAGGATCCCATCGACTGTGGTGGGAATGGTCCTTTCCAGGTAGGAGTCAGTCCTTGGGTGGCAAATTTCTTTACCCAAACAGAGTCACCAGGTTGGAAGGGATGAACCGGATACAGGCAGAGCATCTTGGATGTGCTTCTGGTCTGCTTTCTGGGTAGACTGTGAAGCCTGAAAGAACTTGAGTAAACTGGTGAGATGAGTAGTTCAGGGTCTGGAAGAGTCACTAGAATCTGTAAAGGCCCCACTGGTTTTAGGGCAGCCTCCTGGGCTGCTTCATCTGCAGCCTAGTTCCCTCTTGCTTCTGAGGAGTCCCCTTGTCTTACACACATAGCTGGCAGTGCCAATTGGCCCATCGTCCTTGCTCTGCTCATGTCTGTCTAACTGCCTACTATATTACCTCAAGGATCCTGGCTCTGAATTCTTTCAAGGAAAATGGGCGTTGAATTTTCTTCTGTAACTGCTTCATGCTGAAGAGGGACAGAAGTTTCTCTCAGAGCCAAGAGATCCTTGCTATCTGTCAGAGGGACGATGAGGCCTGGGCACAGAAGGAGGTGGGCTTGTGACCTGGCAGAGACAAACTGTAACAAATGGTCCAGTGGGAGGGAAAGAAAACATTTCAGTTTTAATAACCTCTATTGAAATAGAGTTTTTCTGCTTAAAATTATCCCCCCGTTTATTAAAATACTAATTCACTTTGGCCTGATTGTTTGCATAAACACAAGAATGGTAACTGACTACCTTTGCTGGAATCTCATGATTGAATCTCAATGTGCCCCATAGGGCCAGGAAGCCAAGCCATCTAGCCCCCATCAGGCCTGCCTGCAATATCTGCTGCCCATTGCCCTTGCTTTAAGGCCCATCTCAGTAGCCCTCCTACTCGTCGCGGCCCAGAGTTCTCTACTGTCTTCCCCTTAAAGCAGGGTTTGCCCTGTCTTTAAACAAATAACAGAAAGACTCTCATGTGTACAGCCAGATGGCACAAAGTAGCTTTTGTTTCACACAGACTCACACACTTACATTCATACACCAGACAGTCCGAGTTTTTGACTTCTACCAAATGTTTACTCAGAGTTTAAGCAATCCAACCAATTCCTGACTAATTGCCTAAGGGAGCTCTATGGCTTCCGGGGGGTGATCAAACTCCCCTTCCACTCACTCAGAGTGGGCCTGATTGATAGGGGGTCAACGAAGATGACTGACCCTGACCCATTTTGACAAAGACAAAGACAACAAAGAACAAAGACAAAACAAACACTAGACAACAAACACCAGACAGACAAACCTGGTGCAGCCTAGAGCCGCATGAACCAGACACCCCGGCCACTGTCGTGGCCGTGGGTCAGGACCAGGAGTACCGCTGCGTCCAGCCCTCCATATAGGTCCTTCCGTGGGACGTCCCAATTCCAGTTTAACGACCGGTCTTCCTTACCTCTCTCGAGAGTCCAGGTGGCTCGGTTTCCAAATTGAAAGTTTTGGGTGGAGTCTCCTCCGGCTCCCTGGGACCCAGGATGGAGACTGGAGGCTTCCTTGGTAGTCGTTCCCCACAGAGATGTGGGGTATCTCGCTGCGTGCCTGGCAATAAATGGGGGAGAGCCTCCTGCCTTAAATAGGGGGTCCCTCTCACCCCTGCCGGGGATCTCGCTGGGGCCTCCAAATGTTATGGGTTCACTCAGCGAGATAGACCACCGACTCAGAATTTAAATTTAAGAGCCTTTATTAAGCTGGCCAGCTGACTACAGTTACAGCACCCTGCCGAAACAGAGGCTGAACTGTAGCCCAGACTACAGGAGTTACATTTTATTATTAAATTCTGTGGAGGCCCAGAGAAAAATGTGTCTTTCAAATTCTGGGCCCCCCAATATGGAGGAAACTCTCTTTATTTATACTTTTTCCAGTCTTTTGTTTCCCAAATTTGGAATGAGACTTCCGGGCCTTCTGAGAAAGAAGGCCTGTGTGCTGGGAAGGGGCCATGAGACCATATCTCAAGGCCTGGCCTGATGTCAGTACCTTCCTATCTATGTGTTCTAGGACAGCATGCCCCGCCTGGCCGAAGCGCCAGATATGCAGCCCAGTACAGTCTGTCCTGGGGCCAGCGATAACTACTTTCCCCCTCCCTGCCCCAGGATAGTTCATTGTTCACAGTTTCTATGGCCTGACATGCCTTGCAAGACCAGTTTCTGGGAAGGAGGCAATGACCTAAATATAGGTCATCAAGAATGCACACTGAGCTTGCTGGCATGAATTCCAATTTCTAGCCCCCTAAATATCAGGGTTACATTTGAATTAGCCCTTTTTTGCCTTCTCAGAATGAGACTTCCAGACCTTCTGAGAAAGAGGTCCTGTGTGCTGGGACAGGGCTGTGAGACTGTATCTCAAGGCCTGGCCAGGCACCAGCATTGGCAATTCTGTCTGGGACATAGTTTATGGACTCTCTGGAATGGGAGTAATCTTATTTTTCCCTATTATTTAAGCAAGCAAATATTTACAGAAGCCAGAAAACAGGGTTAAAGTTTTAAATAGCAGTTTTTACCCAAGATGGAGGTTACTATGCTTCATTCCCCACTGGTTTTATGTACATGAATCAAATCATTGACTCTTGGTCATTGTCAGAGAGGGAGTTATACTGAACCCTGAGGACTATAATCTTAATTTTCTGTCGAATAAAGTCAGTAAGCCAGTTCATAAGGGCCCCGATGAGGGCCATGAGTAATCTTTAGAGGGTCCGAAGAGTCCTGGACTCTATTCTGCCTGGGCTGCCTTAAGCCGGGTGTGATGAAGCCACATCGGGATTCCTTCGACCTTGACTGCCGTGGGGGTGGTCAGGCTGACGGTGTGTGGTCCTTTTCAGGTAGGAGTCAGTCCTTGGGTGGCAAATTTTTTTTATCTAAACAGAGTCACCAGGGCGGAAGGGATGGACTGGATCAGAAGTTGGTACAGGCAGAGCGTCTTGGACATGCTTCTGGACTGCTTTCTGGATGGACTGTAAAGCCTGTAAGGACGTGAGTAAAGATTGGTTATGGATTTCAGCTTTTCTAGATTGCGTAGATAGTACTTATTTCTTAGAAGCTTTGCAATCTTAGTGTGGTTCCGTGTAAGCTGGTGAGGTGGGTAGGTCTGGATCTGGAAGAACCATTAGAATCTGAAGAGGTCCCACTGGTTTTAGGACAGCCTCCTGGCCCACTTCGTCTGCTTCCTTGACAAGTATAGTGGCGGCTGCTTCTGCCGGGAGGCAGGCAGGCTACTTAGATGCAACGGGGTCAAGTCTTCTGGACAAGTAGGCTACTGGCTTTTTCTAGCGGCCAAGACTTTGGGTGAGAGCCCTGTTGGCTATGCCCCTTGTCTCATATATGTAGAGGTGGAAAGACTTCGTTACATTTGGTAGTGCTAGTTGGCCCATCGTCCTTGCTCTGCTTATGTCTCTCTAATTGCCTAATATATTACCTCAATGATCCTGGCTTTGAATTCTTTTAGGGAAAATGGATATCAGTGGGCTCTTCTGGCTACTTCCATGCTGAAGAGGGATGGAGTTTTCTTTTCAGAGACCAGAGATCCTTGCTGTCTGTCAGAGGGACGATGAGGCCTGGGCTCAGAAGGAGGTGGGCTTGTGACCTGGTGGAGACAAACTGAATTATAAAATTTAGTATTTTGAGTGTTTAGAATAGCAAGAGTTATAACAAATGGTTTGGTGGAAGGGAAAGAAAGCACTTTAGTTATAATTTTTATTGAAATAGAATTTTTCTTTTTAAAATTATTCTTATGTTTATTAAAAGAGCTAAATCAAGACCAATTTATCTATTGTATTCAATTTGGCCTGATCATTTGCATAAACACAACAAGAATGGTAACTGACTACCATTGCTGGAATTTTATGATTGAATCATAATGTGCCCTGTAGGGCCAGGAAGCCAAGCCATCCAGCTGCCGTCAGGCCTGCCTGCAGTATCTGCTGAGTTAGGTGAATTCCTCAACTGCAGTGACTCTACCCGGGCCCATGCCCTAGGCTTTAAGGCCCATCTCAGTAGCCCTCCTACTCCTTGCGGCCTAGAGTGTGTGGGGGTCCCGCAGGGACACAGAGGCACCCTTATTGCCCCCCTTCTATTCTGACTAACCGCCAGTGATGGTAAGGCATGGGCCTGATGCTCCAGCGCCATCTATTTTCAGGGCTACCTAGTAGAATACCAGGCTTTCTCCATGGCACTCGTATTGGCTTCAAGTCTTCAGAGTCCAGACAGGGCTCTTTAAAACATGATACTCCAGTCAAAGTTTTTGGTCAATAAAGCCACTATTGGAAACCGGTTTTATTGAATTTATGCAAAAAAATGCATTGCCATGATTTCTTTATTAAGAATTGCCAAATTTAGGAGGAATTGTGTAAGGAGAAAAATATACTGACCTGCTTTAAGATTTTCTGATTTTCCTTGTCAGTCCTTTTTATGGACTTTTCAGAGTAATATTTTTCTAAATGTATTATAACAAAACAGTAACTGTCTTCAAATGGCAAGAAGAAATTTAAAATGTGTCTATATCCATATAGATAGTCATAGCTGTACCTGTAGTAGGTAAGGTTCCCACTAGTTTACTTGTCCTTAAGCTTTATATGGTCTCTGGGAGGGGTGACATGCCCTCTTAGAATGAACTAAGGGAGCTTTATCCCTTCACAGGGTCTTATATGTCATAGGACCTCACAGGGTCTGTAATTCCTGTGACAGAGGGCTGGTACTCACTACTTCCCTGTTCTAAATAGGCCTTCCGCATTTTCCTAAAGTTGAGGTTTGTGCCACCCCTGATATGGGCATGGTCATACAGGCCTGCAAGGCAGTACATAGGCTGCCAACTGTCTTTCAATAGAGACTGAAACCCGATGGGTATTTTTCCGTGACTATTTGGGCATCTGCCCTTTTGGCAACTGCATTCAAATCTGTAAGAGAATTAAAGGTTAATATAACATATTAAAATAATGAAGTACAATATGGCTATTTCAGGCAGCCAAATTTTCTGCTACCAAACATGACATATGGTAGGGTTATACAAACATTTCAGGGAGGTAACTAAAGTCTATTTTTTTACCTTCCCACACAAAGCAAAATTTGTTTTTGTCTCCTTGGAGTTATGTCCATGTTACAGATATCATGTAAGCCCATTACACAGTTTTCTGTAGGCCACTGTCAGCTGCAGTTGAAGTGCTGAAGTTTTAACCCTTTCAGCACAGTTGCAAATGGGAAACTTGACCAGCTTCATCCTCGGCCACTTTTACAGATACCAGGGCCCAGTTGTTTATCTTCTTTTAACCAGCAAGCCAAATGCTTAAGTTTTTTTTTTTTTTTTTTTTTTAATTAAATCTTTATTGTTCAGATTATTACATTTGTTCCTCTTTTTTCCCCCCATAACTCCCCTCCTTCCAGCTCCCACCCCACCCTCCACCCTCACTCCCCACCCACTGTGTTCATCCATAGGTGCATGATTTTTGTCCAGTCACTTCCCGCATCTCCCACACCCCTTTTTCCCCCAAGAATAGTCAGTCTATTCCCTTTCTATGTCCCTGATTCTATTATAATCACCAGTTCATTCTGTACATCAGGTTATTTATTCACTTGATTCTTAGATTCATTTGTTGATAGATGCATGTTTGTTGTTCATAATTTGTATCTTTACCTTTTTCTTCTTCTTCCTCTTCTTAAAGGATACCTTTCAGCATTTCATATAATACTGGTTTGGCGGTGATGAACTCCTTTAGCTTTTCCTTATCTGTGAAGCTCTTTATCTGACCTTCAATTCTGAACGATAGCTTTGCTGGATAAAGTAATCTTGGTTGTAGGTTCTTGGTATTCAGCACTTTGAATATTTCTTGCCATTCCCTTCTGGCCTGCAAAGTTTCTGTTGAGAAATCAGCTGACAGTCGTATGGGTATTCCCTTGTAGGTAATTAAGCCTCTTTCTCTTGCTGCTTTTAAGATTTTCTCTTTGTCTTTTGCTCTTGGCATTTTAATGATGATGTGTCTTAGTGTGGTCCTCTTTGGATTCCTTTTGTTTGGGGTTCTCTGCGCTTCTTGGACCTGTAAGTCCATTTCTTTCTCCAGGTGGGGGAAGTTTTCTGCCATTATTTCTTGAAATAGGTTTTCAATATCTTGCTGTCTCTCATCTTCTGGCACTCCAATGACTCTGATATTAGACCGCTTAAAGCTGTCCCAGAGGCTCCTTACACTATCTTCACACTTTCGGATTCTTTTTTCATTTTGCTTTTCCAATTGGGTGTTTTTTGTCGAATCTTTGGTTTGATTATTGTACTCCTCTGGTCTGCTATTGGGTATAATATTCTTTATTTCAGTCCGTGTATGCTTACTTTCTAATTTCTTTATCGTAGCATCGAGGGTCTCATTAGTTTTCGTGAGGCTCTGCACAAATTTATGGCAAGCCCTCAAAATTGCGATTCTTAGCTCCATATCCTCCATTTCTGTCATGTTTCTTTGTCTCCGCATCTTTTATGCTTTCTTGGTGCACCCCCTTGTGGTCTCTGTGCGCAGTCTTGTTCTAGCCAAGCCTTAATTGTTGTAGTTAACACTAGAGGGATTTGACCCCCAGGCTGGCTGGCTGTAGGAATCAGCTGTATGGAAAACGTCTGCCTTCTGGGGAGGCGCTAATCCAGCCTTTGCCTGAGGCGATCGGCAAATGGCTGTGCGCAGGCTTTGGGCGGGGCGGGATCAACAGGGCGGGCGGAGGGAGCAGTTATGGCCACGCTCAGTCCCGTTCCCAGAGGCTCTGCTTCTCAGAACCCCGGCAGCCGCTGCAAACCTCGGAGAGAAAGCTGCCCTCAGGTTCCAACTGATGCCGGATAATCCCGCTTCTCCCGTTTGAGTCTGGGTCCCTAGAGACTCGCCCGGATCTGGAGCCCAGAGTCTGAGACTCACTCCCGACAGAAAACGACAACCGCGCCCTCAGCCACCAGCCCGCTTTGCGCGCGCACCTCGGTACCTTTGTATTTTCCACACTGCGCCGCCTCTGAGCCTCGATTTGCTGTTCTCTTTCCTTCTAGTTGTAGAGTCTCTCTTCAGCCAGCCTACCTGTGGTTCTGGGTGATGTCCGTTCAGTCTTTCAGTTGTATTTTTGAAATGGTTGTTTGCGGCAGCGGTCTCTGGTGTTTACCTACGCCACCATCTTGGTCTCCCCTAAATGCTTAAGTTTTTTATCATGTGTTGTAAAACACTCATAATTTACTGGGCAGCAATTTTGGGTGTCAGGTCACTGGCCTGTATAATTTAATCAATTTCTTTTTAATATACTTTTTATTATACATATAATTTTAATAAATTTTATATTTTCAAATTAGTCTTTAAATTTTCTTTTTATGTCTTTTAAAAATGCACAATCATGTCTTAGTCCTTCTATTAAGTATTTCTACTTTAATATTTTTTCTTTCTGTCATACCATCAGCAACTTGCAGTCCTTTTTTTATTCTTTAAAATGTATTAGAATTTTTTATTTTTAGAAACCTTAATTTTTCAATAATTATTAAAAAGTAAACAACCAGCATTTTTTAGATGAACATTTATGAACATATTTTAAATGTACTTTTACTTTCAGGAAAATATACCTTTAACAAAGTTTAAGAGACCTTCCTTCTGTAATAAAACTAAGGGCAGGTAAATGAAAACTTATTTAGCAGTTAATGTTTCAGTTTGTTTTTTTAAAAAAGAATTTAGATGTTTACCATTTAACCCAGCAATGCTTCAAAGCCTTTAAGTTAATTAAGAAAATTATTATAGGAGCAGGCTTGGATTTAAACTGCTACATTCTTCCTTAGAGATAATATCTAAGATTACCACTGTGGTTTCTGTTTCTGGCACTCGGGGCCAGCCCTTCCCTAGGCCACTTGTTCTACAATTGTGAACATAATGTTAGTTTTGTGTTTTTGCCTTTCTTATTTTATGTGTATAGATATTCTGAGCTTCCTTTAACAGCTTTTCGGTACTTCTGCAGGTGGGTTGAGACCAAGGGGGGCATCAGCGAGGAGAGTAGGGAGAGAGAGATTTTTATTTATTTACTAGAAGCCCGGTGCACGAAACTCATGCACTGCAGGGGGATGGGGGGGGTGGGGGGGGGTGGGGGGGGGAGGGTCCCTCAGCCCGGCCTGCGCCCTCTTGCAGTCTGGGAGGCCTTGGTGGATGTCTGACAGCCACGGAGGTGGGAGAGGCTCCCGCCACTGCCACTGCGCTCGCCAGCTGTGAACCCGACTTCTGGCTGAGCGGTGTTCCCTCTGTGAGAGCACACTGACCACCAGGGGGGCAGTTCCTAATTGAGCGTGTGCCCCCTGGTGGTCAGTGCGCATCATAGCGACCAGTTGTTCTGCCATTCGGTCGATTTGTATATTAGCCTTTTATTATATAGGTTTTTTTTTTGCTGGCTGCAAGCCACTTTGCTGACAAGGGTCTGGTTCGTTTTTGACTCCTTCTACTGTCCTACTTTATTTTCTTTAACCTGTTAGGATCTGGATTTTAGGGTCCCTTGAACCAGCAGCAAGCCTTAAACAAAGGCTCCCCTTTTCCAGACAGCCATAGCTGACCCCCAAATGACTCCCCCTCTTTCTTCCCACCAGGAAAGGTGCTTGCCTCTGCCTCTATCCAGGGATGGTGGCAGGGCAGGGACTAGGGACCCCATGCAGGCCAGAGAAATGCGCCCTGCAATTAGACCTGGCTTCTCCGAAAAGCCCCCTGTCTGTCTACCCGCTCTCCTCCTTAGGCAACCTGGTGGTCCCCCGCTCCCGGGAGGTCACCATATTGGTGCCGAATTTAGTGCGGACATTCGATCGGCATAGCACACTACAGCCCAGAACTTCTGGGCTCAAGAGATCCTTCAGCCTCAGCCTCCCGAGTAGGTCACTGCTCCCAGCCTTCGTCTCCAGGCAGCAGGACTCGGCTTCTTTTTTCCTTAGTTTTTTATTTCCCCCCCTCTCCCCTTCTCCTGGTAGGAAGAGATAAGAGCCAGAAATTAACAGTCTAGCAATAAATTAGCCCTTTGTTTAAACTTCTCTTTGACATTTTTATGACTTTACACTTTTTTGCAAATAGTTAACTTTAGAACTTACTTTTTTTCTCGCTTTTCCTTCCAAGTAGTAAACTTGCCTGGGTTTTAATCTTTACAAATTTTATACCTTTAAATTAACCTTAGAATTTTAAAATCTAGCCCAACACAGCAAAATCATAAATCAGGGGAGAGCAAATTAAAGTCTCTACTTTACAGATAGAAACCTCCTAGCTAAGAGTTCTTTGGCGAGCTAATACTTAAAAAAGAAAGAGAAGGATGGTTAATGTCCTCCTGCAATCTCCCTTACAGTCCAGTCCTGCTGGGCTTCCTCCACAAGGCAGGGCTGGTTTGCCCCAAACAAATTCAACAAAGAGACAAAGACATCAACAAATACTCCTACGTTTTTTTATTTTTATTTTTATTTTATTTTATTAAATTTTTATTGTTCAGATTACATTTGTTCCTCTTCCCCCCCCATAACTCCCCTCCTTCCAGTTCCCGCCCCACCCTCCGCCCTCACTCCCCACCCACTGTCCTCATCCATAGGTGCACGATTTTTGTCCAGTCTCTTCCCGAATCTCCCATTCCCCTTCCCCCCCCAAGAATAGTCAGTCCATTCCCTTTCTATGTCCCTGATTCATTATAATCACCAGTTCATTCTGTACATCAGATTATTTATTCACTTGATTCTTAGATTCACTTGTTGATAGATGCATGTTTGTTGTTCACAATTTGTATCTTTACCTTTTTCTTCTTCCTCTTCTTAAAGGATACCATTCAGTATTTCTTATAATACTGGTTTAGTGGTGATGAACTCCTTTAGCTTTTCCTTGTCTGTGAAGCTCTCTATCTGACCTTCAATTCTGAATGATAGCTTTGCTGGATAAAGTAATCTTGGTTGTAGGTTCTTGGTATTCAGCACTTTGAATATTTCTTGCCATTCCCTTCTGGCCTGTAAAGTTTCTGTTGAGAAATCAGCTGACAGTCGTATGGGTATTCCCTTGTAGTTAATTGAGTCTCTTTCTCTTGCTGCTTTTAAGATTCTCTCTTTGTCTTTTGCTCTTGGCATTTTAATTATGATGTGTCTTGGTGTGGTCCTCTTTGGATTCCTTTTGTTTGGGGTTCTCTGCGCTTCTTGGACCTGTAAGTCCATTTCTTTCACCAGGTGGGGGAAGTTTTCTGCCATTATTTCTTGAAATAGGTTTTCAATATCTTGCTGTCTTTCATCTTCTGGCACCCCTATTATTCTGATGTTGGTACGCTTGAAACTGTCCCAGAGGCTCCTTACACTATCTTCACACTTTCGGATTCTTTTTTCATTTTGCTTTTCCAGTTGGGTGTTTTTTGTCAAATCTTTGGTTTGATTCTTGTGCTCCTCTGGTCTGCTATTGGGTATAATATTCTTTATTTCAGTCCGTGTATGCTTACTTTCTAATTTCTTTATCGTAGCATCGAGGGTCTCATTAGTTTTCGTGAGGCTCTGCTCAAGTTTATAGCAAGCCCTCAAAATTGCGATTCTT
The DNA here is from genome assembly GCF_028538775.1 of Myotis yumanensis. Taxonomy (NCBI): domain Eukaryota; kingdom Metazoa; phylum Chordata; class Mammalia; order Chiroptera; family Vespertilionidae; genus Myotis; species Myotis yumanensis. Next base: position 14,442,101 of record NW_027223774.1, read on the forward strand.
AGCTCCATATCCTCCATTTCTGTCATGTTTTTTTGTCTCCGCATCTTTTATGCTTTCTTGGTGCACCCCCTTGTGGTCTTTGTGCGCAGTCTTGTTCTAGCCAAGCCTTAATTGTTGTAGTTAACACTAGAGGGATTTGACCACCAGGCCGACTGGCTGTAGGAATCAGCTGTGTGGAAAACTTCAGTCCTCTGGGGAGGCGCTAGTCCAGCCTTTGCCTGAGGCGATCGGCAAATGGCTCTGCGCAGGGCCTGGGCGGGGCGAGCTCAACAGGGCGGGGGGAGGGAGCAGCTATGGCTGCTCTCAGTCCGTCTCCAGGGGCTCTGCCTCTCTGTCCCCACAACCGCTGCAAACCTCGGAGGGACCGTAGCCAGACAGTCCCGCTTCTCCCGTTTGAGTCTGGGTCCCTAGAGACTCGCCCGGATCTGTAGCCCAGAGTCTGAGACTCACTCCTGATTGAAAACGACAACCACGCCCTCAGCCACCAGCCCGCTCTGCGCGCGCACCGCCGCACCACCGTACCTTTAAATTTTCCACACTGCGCCTCCTCTAAGCCTCGTAATGCTGTTGTTTTTCCTTCTAGTTGAAGAGTCTCTCCTCAGCCAGCCTTCCTGTGGTTCTGGGTGATGTCCGTTCCGTCTTTTAGTTGTATTTTTGAAGTGGTTGTTCGAGGCAGCAAACTCTGGTGTTTACCTATGCCGCCATCTTGGTTTCTCCCGACTCCTACGTTTTTAGCCAGGCATCTCTCACAGTTAACAAAAGCACACAAAAGCACAGGACAATACAAAGCAGCTTTTAGACTTATATTTACATACCAGTCAGTCCAAGCCACCTCCCCTGCCCCCAAAGGCAGGCTTGAACGCGGACTGCACTTCAGCAGACATATGCTTGGAAGTTAAACAGTTAGTCAGATTCCTGCCCAACTCCCCTAACAAAAACAGACTTGGAGGCCTAACAGAAACAGACGTGGGGGCCCCCCTAAACCCATGCCCCAAGAACAGGTTCTAGACCAATGTCTTGGTGAGAACCTAGTGGAGAAGTTATGACTGTGACTGCGTCCAGTCCTTCTTCTCAGTAGCAAAATGACTGGCCACATAAACAAGCAAACAGGAAGATGAACTCGAATTTACTTAATCAGATTTACTCACCTCTGGAGGTTTATTGTTGTTGTTGTTGTTGTTTTTTGACTCCGAAAGAATGCAGGGGCATGTCAGGCATCCTCCGTTTGGCTGCCAGAACCACTAAGGAGTGTCTCCGGGCCCTGGGAGCTTTCCAGGGGGTGCATCCCCTGGGGACCTTCTTGGGGCCGGCAGCCAGGCCGGGAGAGGCTGTCGGCCCTTGGCGTCTGAGACAGAGTGCTGGTAAGCACTATTCCAGACGAGCCCCCAAATGTTATATTGTAAATCAGAAGACGCCTTAATCAATAAGCCAAATTAATTTGGAGTCTTTTTATTTCGCTAGTGCTAGCAGGCCCAGAGGAAATATTGCTTCTCAAATTCTGAGGCCCCAAATAGAGGATGTCTTTTCTATTTATATCTTTCTCAGTTCTTTGTCTTCCAAATTTCAACGAGACTTCCAGACCTTCTGAGAAAAAGGTCCTGTATGCTGGGACAGGGCCGTGAGACCATATCTCAAGGCCTGGCTTGGCGCCAGCACTGACAATTCTGTCTGGGGCAGGGGCCCTCAAACTTTTTAAACAGGGGGCCAGTTCACTGTCCCTCAGACCACTGGAGGGCCGGACTATAGTTTAAAAAAAAAACTATGAACAAATTCCTGTGCGCACTGCACATATCTTATTTTGAAGTAAAAAAACAAAATGGGAACAGATACAATATTTGTATTTGCATGTGGCCTGCAGGCTATAGTTTGAGGACCTGTGGCCTGGGGCATAATTATGGCCTCTCTGGAATGAGAGTAGTCTTATTTTTCCCCATTGTTTAAGCAAGCAAATGTTTACAGAAGCCAGAATAGCAGGGTTAAAATTTTAAACAGCAGTTTTTACCCAAGATGGAGGTTACTATGCTTCAAGACAAACTTCTTCCTGACTTCCTGGCTTCATTTCAGTTCTGACATAAATGAGTCCACCTTGGCAATCTCCATTCTGTTGAGTGCTAGGTGATGAGTGATAGATACTCCCATGTGACCTTAATTGTGTATGTGATGTTTGGAACACTAAAATGTGCCCTCTTGCCCTGGCTGGTTTGGCTCTGTGGACAGAAAGTCAGCATGTGGAATGAAGTGTCCTGGGTTCGATTCTAGCCAAGGACACATGCCTGGGTTGTGGGCTTGATCCCCAATAGGGGGCATGTAGGAGGCAGCCGATCAATGATTCTCTCTCATCACTGAGGTTTCTCTCTCTCTCTTTCCCCCTCCCTTCCTCTCTGAAATCAATAAAAATATATATTAAAAAAAATAAAAAATAAAATGTGCCCTCTTGCTTAAGGTTTGCCCAAGAAAATTATGTGATCAATTAAAGAAGCTAAATAGCCCAGCCAGTGTGACTCAGTTGGTTGAGCTTTTGTTCACGCACCAGGAGGTCACTGGTCAACTCCAGTCAGGGTGCATGCCTGGGTTGTGGGCTTGATCCCCAGGGCAAGCTGCAAGCAGCTGATCTCATTGATGTTTCTATCTTTCCCCCCATCTTCCTTCCTCTCTTTGAAGTCAATAAAAACATATCTAGAAAAAAAAAGCTAAATAGACATAACCAAATATGGTGCATGGACCTAGACTGCCTTTGAGTTAAAAGAAGAAAAAAGGTTCAAAAGACATTTGCCCAATAATTGGGGATGTTTCAATAAGAATAGATATTCAAGCCTGGTGGTATGGCTCAATGTTTGAGCATCAACCTATGAACCAGGAAATCAATGTTTGATTCAGATCAGGGTACATGCCCAGGATTTTGGGCTCAATCCCCACTAGGGATCACTGATGTTTCTCTCCCTTTCTGAAATCAATAAAAATATATGAAAAAGGAATAGTTACTCAATATTATGCAAATGTTAACTTTTTGTTATTTTCATTTGATGATTATAATTTTGCCTTCTCTTGCCATTTTATTTTTTGCAATGCTTATTTTTAAAAATGTTTTTTATTGATTTCAGAGAAAGGATGGGAGAGGGAAAGAGGTAGAAACATCAATGATGAGAGAGAATCATCAATTGGCTGCCTCCTTCACACCTCCACTGGGGATTGAGCCCGCAACCCAGGCATGTGTCATGACTGGGGATCCTCCTGGTTCATGGGTTGATGTTAAACCACTAAGCAACACTGGCCGGGCTGCAATGCTTATTGAAAATGGTTTCTGGAGGAGAACCAAGATGGCGGCGTAGGGAGTGGACCTGTGCATGCTGCTCTCTCACAGCATCATTGAAACGACCAACTATGAGGCAAACAACCACCACTCAGAACCATGGGGAAGTTGGCCCAGTGGGAGATCTACAACTGGAAGAAAAGAAAGAAGCTCAGTGAGACTGAGTGGGAGCTATGGAGGCACCAAAACCAGAGGTACGCAGTCACACGCCAGGCGGGCTGCAAATGGATTCGCGGTTTTTTTTTTCAATCGGAAGCGGTTATGAACCCTCGAATCCTCTGGGCTTGCTCGGGGCGGGTCTCTGAGGCCCCAGATCCCACAGGGAGAGGCGGCCACGGCCTTGCAGTGGTCGGAGAGCGAGGAAAGCTCTGATGCGCGGCTGCTCGCCGGCACTGAGGGACAAGAAGTCCTGGTGTCCTGGATAGACAAGGGGCCGCTGAGACTCTGCCCCGGCGACTCCCTGTGACCCCGCCCTACGCAATTTACATTCCCATCTGGGCTGTGCCAGACTCACAAGTAGAAACGCCTTTACTTTTGCAAACTTTCAAATCCACTGAGCTGATTCGGGCGGGATCATGAGGCACCAGACCCTACAGGGAGAGGCAGCACGGCCTTGCAGCCATCAGAAAGCGAGGGAGACTCTGTTGCACAGCTGCTCTTCGGCACTGGGGGACACAAAGCCCCGGCGGAGAGGCAAGGGGCCGGGGAGACCCAGCCAGTGCTATTTGCTCCGCCATGGCGACTCCCTGAGACCCAGCCCTAATCAATTTACATCCCCATCCAAGCTGTGCCAGGTGCACAAAAAGACCCACCTGTGCTTTTGCAGCCTATCCCAACAAATTGCAGACTTCAACTGCTTGCAGCCATGGGAGACACACTCAAGAAGCAGACCCAGGAGAACCAGGATGGCGGCGTAAGGAAGAGACCTGTGCGTGCTACCTCACACAACAACATCGAAACTACCAACTATCGGACAAACAGCTATCATACAGAACCATGGGAAGGTTGGCCCAGTGGAAGCTCTACAACTGGAAGGAGAGAAAGAACATTGAGATTGAGTAGGATGTGCAGAGACACCAAGTACAGAGCCCAACCCAACAAACTTCAGATTTCAACTCCTCGCATAGAAAGAAGAGCATTGAGACTGAGTAGGATGTGCAGAGGCACCAAGTACAGAGCCCGTCCCAGCAGGCTGCAGATTTCAGCTCCTTGCATCTGGGAGGGATGCAATCGGGGAGGGGGGGCAGAGTCAGGTTCGGGGCAGGCCGGGGCTGGGCCCAGCTGGACCGGCGCTGTGGAACTGCTGTACCAGCGGGTGCACAAACATGCCCACCGGTTCCAGTCTCTCGTGGGGCAGTGGGGGACGGCAGACAGGCAGTCTGTGCACTTGGTGGAGGGCATGATCCAAGCAGGAGTGCTGGATGTTCAGCCACCAGGAACGCCTGGAGATTTTGTCTGGTGGGGAGCCGCCGGCAGGGGAAAGAGGGCCAAACTTCCTGTTTCTCCAGTAAGGCTAGGATGGCCCTGGTGAGGTTGGGACAGCCCCGGTGAGAACGATACGGCCCCGGTGAGGTTGGGACGACCCTGGTGAGGTTGAAACAGCTCCGGTGAGGTCGGGACCGCCCCGGTGAGGTTGAAACGGCCCCGGTGAGGTAGGGATGGCCCCGGTGAGGTTGAAACGGCCCCAGTGAGGTTGAAACGGCCCCCCGTGAGGTAGGGATGGCCCCGGTGAGGTTGAAATGGCCCCGATGAGGTCGGGACGACCCCGGTGAGGTTGAAACGGCCCCGGTGAGGTCGTGACGGCCCCGGTGAGATTGAAACTGCCCCAGTGAGGTTGAAAATGCCCCGGTGAGGTTGAAATGGACCCAGTGAGGTCGGGACGGCCCCGGTGAGGTTGAAACGGCCCCCGTGATGTAGGGACGGCCCCGGTGAGGTTGAAACTGCCCCAGTGAGGTTGAAACTGCCCTGGTGAGGTCGGGTCGGCCCCGGTGAGGTTGAAACGGCCCCAGTGAGGTCGGGGCGGCCCCGGTGAGGTTGAAACGGCCCTGGTGAGGCTCAGACGGCCCTGGTGAGGTTGAGACTACTCCAGTGAGGTTGGGACAGATAATGGGGACCAGAATAGACTGTTGAACAGGAGTAGATACAGAGGCAGAGCAACATTGAACAGACTGTCGCCCTAACCGGTTTGGCTCAGTGGATAGAGCGTCAGCCTTCGGACTCAAGGGTCCCGGGTTTGATTCTGGTCAAGGGCATGTACCTTGGTTGCGGGCACATCCCCAGTGGGGAGTGTGCAGGAGGCAGCTGATCGATGTTTCTCTCTCATCGATGTTTCTAACTCTCTATTCCTCTCCTTTCCTCTCTGTAAAAAATCAATAAAATATATTTAAAAAAAAAAACAAAAAAAACATTGAACAGACTGTCAAACTACAGTGGGAAGCCTGGGGAGGGTTTGGGGGGGATTAAGAGATCAACCGAAGGACTTATATGCATGCATATAAGATTAACCAATGGACACAAGACACGAGGCTGGGCAGGGGGGGGGGTAGCACGGGTGGTAGGGGCCAGGGGAATGTCAAGGGGGAGGGGGGAAGGAGACATATGTAATACTCTTTGTAATACTTTAAGAAATAAAAATTATTAAAAAAAAAAAAGAAAATGGTTTCTGTTACCAAGGGCAGAACACTAATTGTCAAGTGTTGACCTTAAAAATAAAACAGCTAGTTATTTTGTTATATTGAAATTCTGTGAGACGCCACAGCCAGAGGGTCGAATTTTGGAGCTTTTTATTTCAAAGCTGATGCGCCGGGACCACAAAGGGCTTTTTGCCATTCCAAACCTCACGGTCCTGAAATGAAATTAGGGGTACGCTTATAAAGGCAAAAAGAGGAAAAAAAACCCCAACAACTCTAGGATTGGTGCCATGAGACCCTATTTCAAGGCCTGGCCTGGCGCCAGCCCTGACAACTCCATCTGAGAGTATTTTAGTTTATGGCCTTTTCAATATGGTTAAGCAAACAGGTCCTGCAAGATAGACGATTTAAGAGGGAACAGTGATCAGACTATAAACTGATAAGAACGTACACCAGATTCCTGTCACAGGCTCAGATTTCCAGCCCCCTCCCCTTTTATTTTCCCATTATTCAAGCAAGCATATTTACAGAGGCTAGAAATAGCATAGTTACTTATCTGGTTTAGTTATATCCTGGATTTAATGGACCATTAAATGGACCATCTGTGCCTGAAAGGCAGTTCTAACAAAATTTATGGGAATAAAATGGAATGCCTGTGGTTCAGATAGAGGGCAAGAGGACGGAACAGAGTCAGTTCTTTCAAGGTCCATTCTTCAATTTTACTGTAAAAATAGGTTTGGGAATAGCAGAGAATTTAAACAGGGGACAAGCAAACTATTGCAAAACCATAGGCGAGTCCAGCAAGCAAAAGAGAGGAATGCTACTCTATAGAGAAAAAGGAGGAAGTGGGGAGGGGTTGTTTTGAAAGAAAGTCCATTGGAAGAAAGTGAGAGTTAAGGGTGGTGATGGTTTCTCATCGGCTGAGATGCTGGGCAAGGGAGGAAATCTTCCTTTCTCTTGCTGGAGCAGTAAAAACAGTAATATACTGTTGTATAAGACCAAAGAAATACCAAGCATGCTTCCTAGAGAAAGGGAGGGACCCCATTTATTAACACTAGTGGACTCCAGGAATAATTTCCAAACCAGAGTGAAGAAACACACAGAGGGATTCGCTTTATATAACCTTCTGGGGTCTTTGTCTTGCAGATATGGTTCCGCCCCCTTTCCTGGGCTGACAGGAAGGCCCCCAGGTGTTGAGGTCCCCAGGCCATACCTGATGATCTGTCCTGGGGCCAGCGATAATGACCTCCCCCTCACCCCCAGGGCAGTGCATTGTTCACAGTTTTTAAGGCCTGACACGCCTTGCAAGACCAGCTTCCTCCTTACCCACCCCCACTCCCTTGTCCCACAAGCTTCTTTTAGCCTTGTGGATCAACGACCATGGGATGTTATGGTGAACAGGGGTGACGACCGCTCTTAGCTACTTCCTGCTGGAAAGGGATGATGACCAAGGGGTTAGCATCCTGCTTCTTCCTCTCAGAGGGGTTTGTAGGGAGTTCTTCTGGTTTCAGGCAGGCAGAGGTAAGCAGTGGTCCCACATGCGTAGAATGTTCCTGCAGGGGGCACCAGGGGTAGGTGGTGTTTTCAGCCTTGGGGGTAGAGTTGCATAGTTCATCTGGGAGGTGACCTGTTGGATGTTGGCCCTGGGTACTGCTGAAACAAATAGGAGTAACATTAGTTAGCTGCACATTGGCCGTGACAGGTCCTATCCAATACAATCCCTCCCCTCCCCCGCATGTGCATTTGGTAATAGAGTCATAACATGCTGCAGGCTGATAAGGATAGCTAACAAAAATCTGGCTCAATTGCGGTTTCTCGTGGACTACCTGGTCTAGCATATTTGGGTAGTGAGTTTCTGAGCAAGGAGCAAAGGATGGCATGACAAGATGTAATCCAACAATTTATAATAAGGCCTTTATTTCCTTGCGGTGTGGGGAGCAGTAATTTTATGGTGCTTCTGTGTCCCAGCAAGAGCAGACAAGTTCTCCTCCTGGTACTAGCCTCAGGTTCCAGCGGCACTCAAAAAAACAAAATAAGAATTATTAGATAAAACCAGTGATTATCCAGAAATACTAGAGCATGTTACGTTAGGAGGAGATAAGAAAGAAAGATTAGTGTTAGGGAGAACTCAGCAGGGTGTTATCTGAATTCCTTGGAGCAGGTTGCTAGGCCAGGTCTGCTGTCTTCTTGAGGGTGATCCTCAGGGGGTGTTACTGGTCAGAGGTCACCTTCCACTCAGGCTGGATGTCACTCGGCTGGTGTTCTGCCTTCACTTGGGAGTGATGGATCCAGGTGTTCAGTCCTGCAACCTTAAGAGCTGTGGGGGTGGTTAATATGACTGGATAGGGTCCCTTCCAGGTAGGCTTGAGGGGCTCCTTTTTCCAATTCTTTATCCAAACCTGGTCTCCAGGTTTATAAGGATATACAGCTGTTCCTAAAGAGATGGGTAGTTGGTCAGTAACCCACCTGTGGACCTCAAAGACAGTTTTTCCAAGTCCTTGTAGTTGTTTCTGGATTTCTAAGTTCCCTATTTACCCCAAATCTCCCTTTGGCCAAATTAATGAGGGGGTCTACTGTATAGAATTTCAAAGGGAGAAAAACCTACCCTGGCCCTTGGGGCACAGCATACCTGCAGGAGTACAAGAGGCAAAATATCTGTGCAGGGTAAGGTTGTCTCTTGGCATAGCTTAGCAATAGCCTGCTTTAGAGTCCGGTTCATGTCCTCCACTTTCCCTGAACTCTGAGGCCTGTAAGCTGTATGTAGATTCCATTTAATTCCTATTGTACTATTTCTGCTACAAAGGCTGGGCTATTATCAGACCCCATGGTCAGAGGCATTCCATACTGTGGAATTATATCCTTCAGCAATGCCTTGGTGGCTTCTCTCACCTTTTCAGTGTGAGTGAGATATGCCTCGACCCAACCTGAAAAGGTGCAAACAAAGATTAGCAGGTATTTATTCCCTCTGAAAGGCCCTATTTCTGTAAAATCTACTTCTAAGTCCTCAAAAGGAGCTTGCCCACAGTGCTGAACTCCTATCGGTCCTACAGGACCCTGTTTAGCATTGTTCTGAGCACAGAGAAGGCAACACTGAGAGACTGAGGCACACAAGGAGGGTAGACGGGCAATTAGATAGTACCTGCCTAACAAAGCTTCTAGGGCAGTCTTCCCTAAATGCTGCTGAAGGACTACCTTATGGGCTAACTGTTCTGGGACATAGACCCTATGATCTTGGAGTATCCACCAGCCTTCCTTTGTTCCCTTGCCCCTTTGTGCTGGGCCCATTTCTCTTCCTGAGGAGTGGTATTTTGGTGGTTCAGGTAATTCGGGGGCCAACATGATCCGTGCCGGTGCTGCTTGTTCTTTAGCAGCCAGCTTGGCTGCGGCGTCAGCAAGCTGGTTTCCTTCTGATACTGAGTCATTTGAGCATGAGTCAGCCAGTGCTGCTCCCTTGCTTCCATCAGGGTGACAACAGCATGAGGTACTTTTACATTTAAGTTTTGTCCTAAGGCAAGCTTATCCACTTCCTTGACTAATAATGCTGTGGCTGCTAGGGCCCTGAGGCACGGGGGCCACCTATAGGCAACTGGGTCAATCCGCTTGGAGAGATAGGCTACTGGTCTTTACCAGGGTCCAAACTCCTGGGTTAGAACTCCTAGGGCTACCCCGCTGTTCTCGTGAACAAAAAGATTAAAGTCTCACATCACATCTGGTAGCACTAGTGCCGGGCCTCAGTGAGCTTTGCCTTTACGGTGACAAAGGCTTTCTCCTTTTGGGACCCCAGTTAATGGGTGCCTTCTCTTCTCTTAAAGCTTCATAGAGAGACTTGGCCAGGTCTGAAAACCCTGGGATCCAAATTCAACAGAATCCTGCTGCTCCCAGGAATTCCCAAATCTGCTGCTGGGTGCTAGTGATTGGGATGGCACATACTGCCTGCTTCCTTTCAGTCCCTAGCCTTCGTTTCCCTTGGGTGATCTGGAAACCTAGATATTTGACGTCTTTCTGACAAATCTGTGCCTTTTTCTTAGACACCCGATAACCTGTTTCAGTTAGTAGTCTCAGAAGGGCTCATGGTCCCTCCCAGCACTGAGCTCATGTGGAGCTGGCCAGTAGGAGGTCATCTACATACTGGAGTAGAACACACCCTAAGACCTGTCTTGGGAACTTAGACAGATCAGATGCTAGTGCTCCACTCAAAAGAGTAGGGAGGGAGAGTTCTTGAGCCCTTGTGGCAGTCTGGTCCAGGTGAACTGCTCCTTGGCCCCTGTAGTTGGGTTTTCCCATTCAAAAGTGAAGAGAGGCTGACTAGAAGGTGCTACTCAAAGACAGAAAAAGGCATCTTTCAGATCTAGGCATGTAAACCATTCTGCCTCTGATGGGATGAGTCCCAGAAGAGTGTAGGGGTTCGGCACTGCTGAATGCAGGGTTATAACAGCCTCATTAACAGCCCGTAGATCCTGCACCGGCCGGTAGTCGTTAGTCCCAGGCTTTTTGACAAGCAAGAGAGGTGTGTTGCATGGAGACCTGCATCGTTTAACAAGTCCCCACTGAAGCAGCTGGTCTAGTGGACCTGGATTCCTAGGCGTGCTTCCCTTGGAATTGGATATTGGCGGATTTTAACAGGCTGTGCCCCAGGCTTTAACTTGATTAGCACCGGGCCGTGGTCCTTAGCCAGGCCTGGAGGATTCCCTTCTGCCCAGACCAGCCAGAATTCTTTCTCTAATTCAGGTTCTAATGGTGAAGCCTTTGTCTGGGGGGTATAAAGTCTCCATTCTTCCTCCCTGGGCACTGCTAGGGACAGGATCATTAGGGAGGTCTCTTCACCTAGGCGAAGCTGTGCTGAGCCATCTGGAGCAAAAGTGGTTTCTGCTCCCACTTTGGCTAAAAGGTCTCTGCCCATTAGAGGGACAGGGCAATCTGGCAAATACAGGAATTCATGAACTACCTGGTGGCTGCCTGACATCGGCGGGGGCGGCAGAATGGTCTGCAGCTGTGGTCCCTGGTAGTTCTAATAATGGTGACTTCCTGTCCTGAGAGGGGCGCTACCTTCTGAGTAACTAGAGTGCTCTGCCCTGTATCAACCATAAAGTTCACAGTCTGGCCCCCGATTTTCATTTCGACCATGGGCTCATGGGGGCCCAGTTGGAAAGAGCCCAGCCTGTCCTAGTCGGAGTCAGCTATTGCCAGTCCGATGAGGTCTGCCTCAGGTATCTCTGGCCAATAGCGGCTGGGTGGTTTGGATGGCCTTGCCTGCTTCTTCTGGAGGCTCAGGCATCCATTCTTTCAGTGTCCTACTTCTTTACAGTAGGCACACTGGTCCCATTTAAGATCCGTCCTTCCTTTTCCTGACTTGGCTCCTTGCTGTCTCCCTTTCCTTTTCTGGGAGCTAGCTTCTATAATAGCCACAGCAATCAGAGTCACTTTCCTTTTTAGTTTATCCTCAGCCTCCTTTTTAGCCACAATGTCCCAATTAATAAAAACCTTGTTTGCTATTTCTAATAGCTTGGTTGCATTCTTTCCTGCAAATCCTTCAAGCTTCTGTAGCTTTTTCCTTATGTCTGGCTGAGCCTGACTAACGAAGGCTGCATTGACCATAGTTTGATTCTCTGAGGCCTCTGAGTCAAAGGGAGTGTAAACTCTATATGCTTCACAGTGTCTCTCATAACAGGCTGCTGGACTTTCATCAGGCCTCTGGAAAACCTCAGAGGTCTTGGCCATATTAGTGGGCTTCTTGGCCCCAGCCCGGAACCCCTGGAGGAAGGCCAGCCAACATCTCTCTAACCTGGCCCTCCCATCCTCCGAATTCGGGTCCTATCTGGGTTCCACATCTGGGAGCCTCCCTGGCCTATCTGTCTGTGTCTAATGTCCCTGGCGGGGCCTAGGTGTGGAGCCATTATAACAATAATAAGCTTCTGTTATTATTCTCATGCACTCCTCAGTGTTAAAGAGCATGAGAAGGAGTTGCTTGCAGTCAACCCATGTGGGCTTCTGGGTCTGAAAGATTGGCTTGAGGGTTTTCAGAATAAGTGGGAGTGTGATGCTTCCAGTTTAAGATATCGGTCATAGTGAAAGGCTGGTAGTAAAAGACTGATCTCCCCTCTCGTGGGGTCCTGTTTTCTCCAATTATATGAGGACCCTGTATTTCTCAAAAAGGCATCTGGAAAGCCAGGAGTAGTTTGGGTCCCCGACCAGCTGAGCGCAAACATCGCCCAACTGGCTCTGGAGAGTCCAGTTGTGGGGGAGACGGAAGGAGGTGGTGTATCTAAGCTTCCCTGGCTAGGCAAAGGGCCACTGGGTACTGCTTGAGGCACATATGTAGGTGGTAGAACTGGCAGGGCTTCCTCAGGGGGTTCCTGCAGAATAGGAGGCTTATTCCCCTTCTGAGGGTCCTGCCCCTTTTCCTTATATACACAAAACCAGATCCAAAGCAGCTTAAGCTCTGCTACTTCTAGCCACTGGTCAATATAAGGGAACTGGTCGAGATGACCTGGGTCTCCTGTGATAATTCTGTGAACATTTCTGATCGTGGGAACATCCAATGTGCCCTCTGGTGGCCATCCTAATCCTTTTTAACTCCCAGGGGACTAGTTTTACTCGGTAGTCCCCAACAAACCCCTTTTTAAAATTCCTTAACATACATTCTAAGAAAGTCGAGTTTGAGGAGGAGCTATTACCCATGTTGCAGGGAGGGACCGGGTTGCCTCCTCTTTACAAAATACCTGAATAAGAGAACTAATCAAAATAAGGCTTATTTTCTAACTTCATTTGTTCTTGAGTGTGGACAGCAAATGGTATTAATCAGATTTCTATCAGTATCCCTGATTCATTGACATAAACTATTTAACCTCTGTTTAGGGAGGCAAATGCAAATCATTTACTCCCAAGTGTCCTTGGTTTAGGGAGGACAGGATTTAAGGATTTAGGGAAGACAGGATTTCTGCTCAGTTTCCCTATTCCACTTGTCCCAGCTTACTGGCCTTTCATCCATTCAACTTTCTTTCAACATTTTTCTTTACCTTCCTCCATTACACCAAAGCTGTACTTTCCAGTTAGTTAGAACTCTTAGCCTTAATTTTTAGGTGACATGTAAATAATGAACATTCCTCAGATTAGCAACACATTCATATTTTTTAAGAGACACAAACAGAAATTTCACTAGCTAAAGAATTTAAAACAAACAACAAAGACACATATTTAAACAATAAAGACAGATAACATTCCCCATTAAAAACTTTGAATCACCACGGAAACTCGGGAGTGGTTTAGAAGGTTGTTCTTTTTTTTTTTTTTCAAAAAAAAACAAAACAAAAACAAAACAGAAACAAAGAAACAAACAAAAAAACAGTTTTACACCAGCACGCGCCACATTTACACCACAGAATACCACCAAATCAGTTTTTAAAATTTATTTTATTTTTTTTATCTTTAATTTCTTATTGGTTAAGGTATTACAAGTGTGTCCTCATTCTCCCATTAACCCCAACTCCCCCCCCCCACACACACACATACACACACTCATGCTCTCATCCCCCTGTTGTCTGTGTCCATTGGTTTGGCTTCTATGTATGCATACAAGTCCTTTGGTTGATCTCTCCCCCTTATCCCCACCCTCCCCTGCTTTCCCTCTGGGGATTGATAGTCTGATCACTGCTTCTCTGTCTCTGGGTCTGACCCTGTTCATCAGTCTATGTTGTTCTCTATATTCCACAAATGAGTGAGATCATGGGTATTTATTTTTTTCTGACTGGCTTATTTCACTTAGCATAATGCTCTCCAGTTCCATCCATTCTGTTGCAAATGGCAAGAATTCCTTCTTTTTTACTGCAGCATAGTATTCCATTGTGTAGATGTACCATGGTTTTTTAATACACTCATCTGCTGATAGGCACTTACACTGTTTCCAAATCTTAGCTATGGTGAATTGTGCTGCTATGAACATAGGGTGCATATATCCTTTCTGATTGGTGTTTCTAGGTTCTTGGGATATATTCCTAGAAGTGGGGTCACTGGGTCAAATGGGAGTTCCATTTTTAACTTTTTGAGAAAACTCCATACTATTCTCCACAGTGGCTGCACCAGTCTGCATTCCCACCAGCAATGCAAAAGGGTTCCTTTTTCTTCACATCCTCTCCAACACTTGTCGTTTGTTGATTTGTTGATGATAGCCATTTTGGCAGGTGTGAGATGATACCGCATTGTTGTTTTGATTTGCATCTCTCGTATAATTAGTGACTTTGAGCATGTTTTCATATGTCTTTCGGCTTTCTGTATGTCCTCTTTCAAAAAGTGTCTATTTAGTTCCATTGCCCATTTTTTGATTGGATTGTTTATCTTCCTTTTGTTAAGTTGTATGAGTTCCCTGTAAATGTTGGAGATTAAACCCTTATTGGTGATAACATTGGCAAATATGTTCTCCCATGCAGTGGGCTTTCTTATTGTTTTGTTGCTGGTTTCCTTGGCTGTGCAAAGCTTTTTATTTTGATGTAGTCCCATTTGTTTATTTTCTCTTTAGTTTCCATTGCCCTAGGAGCAGTATCAGTGGAGAAATTCCTTCGGCATATGTCTGGGATTTCGCTGCTGTTGATTCCTCTAGTTTTTTTTTTTTTTTAATGGTTTCCTGTCTTATGTTTAAGACCTTTATCCATTTTGAGTTTATTTTTGTGTATGGTGTGAATTGGTGGTCTAGTTTTATCTTTTTGCATGTATCTGTCCAATTTTCCAAACACCATTTTTAAAAATTTTTTATTATTCATTTTTATTTTTTTAATTGAATTTTTATTGTTCAGATGATTACATTGGTTCCTCTTTTTTCCCATCATACCTCCCCTCCACCCAGTTCCCACCCCACCCTCTGCCCTCACTCTCCACCCACTGTCCTCATCCATAGGTGCACGATTATTGTCCAATCTCTTCCCGCATCCCCCACACCCTTTTCCCCACCAAGAATAGTCAGTCCATTCCCTTTCTATGTCCCTGATTCTATTATAATCACCAGTTCATACTGTTCAGCAGATTGTTTATTCGCTTGATTTTTAGATTCACTTGTTGATAGATGTGTATTTGTTGTTCATAATCTTTATCTTTACCTTTTTCTTCTTCCTCTTCTTAAAGAATAACTTTCAGCATTTCATATAATACTGGTTTGGTGGTGATGAACTCCTTTAGCTTTTTCTTATCTGTGAAGCTCTTTATCTGACCTTCACTTCTGAATGATAGCTTTGCTGGATAAAGTAATCTTGGTTGTATGTTGTTGGTATTCATCACTTTGAATATTTCTTGCCACTCTCTCCTGGCCTGCATGGTTTCTGTTGAGAAATCAGCTGACAGTCGTATGGGTATTCCCTTGTAGGTAACTGACTGTCTTTCTCTTGCTGCTTTTAAGATTTTCCTTTGTCTTTTGCTCTTGGCATTTTAATTATGATGTGTCTTGGTGTGGTCCTCTTTGGATTCCTTTTGTTTGGGGTTCTCTGCGCTTCCTGGACTTGTAAGTCTATTTCTTTCACCAGGTAGGGGAAGTTTCTGTCATTATTTCTTCAAATAGGTTTTCAATATCTTGCCCTCTCTCTTCTTCTGGCAATCCTATAATTCTGATGTTGGTACACTTGAAGTTGTCCCAGAGGCTCCTTACACTATCTTTGCATTTTTGGATTCTTTTTGCTTTTTGCTTTTCCGGTTGGGTATTTTTTTCTTCATATTTCAAATCTTTGACTTGGTTCTTGGGATCCTCTTGTCTGCTGTTGGGTCTCTGTATATTATTCTTTATTTCAGTCAGTGTATGCTTAATTTCTAGTTGGTCTTTTTTCATATCCTCCGGGTCTCACTAAATTTATCAGCGGTTTCCATAAAATTCTTGAAAAATCTTATAAACATGCTTTTGAACTCTATATCCAGTCGCTTGCTTTCCTCCAGTTCTGCCATTTGTGACCTGTTTCTTTGTCTCCGCATTTTTTATGCTTCCCTGTGTTGGTAGAGTGGCTTTATGTTCTAGGTGTCCTATAGGGCCCAGTGGCTCAGTCTCCCCAATCACCTGAGGTGGACACTCTTGGTGCACCCTTTTGTGGGCTGTGTGCACAGTCTTGTTGTAGTTAAGCCTTGATTGTTGTAGTTATCACTGGGAGGAATTGACCTCCAGGCCAATTGGCTGTGAGAATCAGCAGTGTCTGCAGTGGGAGAACTGCTGTGCTGAAGACACCCTTCTGGGGCAAGACTTGCTTCAGTGGGGCTTTGGTGCTCACTGAGTCTGCCCCCTGAGTGTGTTCCTTATGGATCTGAGGAGTTGTAATCTGGATGGTCCCACTCTGACCACTGGGTATACTGGCTCGTGGATCTAAGGAGCTGCTAATTTAGCCTCTGCCTGAGGGTACCCAGCAGGAGCTATGAAGAGATCTGCAGATTACCCTTCCTTTTTTGGGGGGGTTTGGAGGTGCCCAGATGAGGCCCAGCTGTGAAGCAATGCAAGCTGCTGTGGGGCCTTGGGTCTTCTCTTGGAAGTTCTGGGTCTGTCTGGCCAAGCTGCAGTTTGTTAGGTACTTTTCAGATTTCAAAGGGCCAGGACATTTATATGCAAAAGCTTCTGCCGCAGCCTGGGTGGGGAGGGGTCTCGGAAGCAACAGGGCAGAGCAAGCAGCTATGGCTGCTCCTCAGCCCTGCCCTAAGGGGCCCCGCATCTCAGTGTCCCGGTAATTGCTGCCAGCACCTCTGAGGGAAAGCCGCCTTCGAGTTCCGAGTTCTGCCTTCTGCCAGACAGTCCAGTTTCTCCCCGTATGAGTCCTGGGTCCCCAGAGACCTCCCGGAACCGGAGTTCAGAGAAGTCGGGAGCTTGAATAACTCCGATTCAAAAAAACAGCCACGTCCTCAGGTGCCACCCCTTCCGGGCGCTCAAGCCTCTGTACCTCTGCACTTTACTTCTGCAGCTCCTCTGGGTCTCAGTGTTGTTTTCTCTTTCCTTCTAGTTGTAGAATTTCCACTCAGCCAGCCTTCCTGTAGTTCTGGATGATGTCCGTTTTGTCTTTTCGTTGTATTTTTGAAGTTGTTGTCAGAGGCAGCAATTTCTGGTGTTCACTTATGCCGCCATCTTGGTTTTCTCCCCAACACCATTTATTGAAGAGACTGTCTTGACTCCATTGTATGCTCTTGCCTCCTTTGTCAAATATTAATTGGGCATAGTGGTTTGGGTCAATTTCTGGGATCTCTATTCTATTCCATTGATCTATATGTCTGTTCTTGTGCCAGTACCAAGCTGTTTTAAGAACAGTGGCTTTGTAATACAGCTTGATATCTGGTATTGAGATCCCACCTTTGTTCTTCTTTCTCAGGATTGCTGCAGCTATTCGAGGTCTTTTTTTATTCCAGATGAATTTTTGGAACGTTCGTTCTAGATCTGTGAAATATGCAGTTGATATTTTAATGGGGATTGCATTGAATCTATAGATTGCTTTGGATAGTATGGACATTTTGATGATGTTGATTCTATCAATCCATGAACACGGTATGTTCTTCCATCTGTTTATGTCTTCCTCTATCTCTTTTTTCAACGTCCTGTAGTTTTTCCCATATAGGTCTTTTACCTCCTTAGTTAAGTTTATTCCTAGGTATCTTAATTTTTTTGGTGCGATGGTAAATGGGATTGCTTTTTAAGTCTCTCTTTCTGTAAGTTCACTATTGATGTAAAGAAATGCCATAGATTTTTTGGCATTAATTTTGTATCCTGCCACATTGCCAAATTCATTTATTAATTCTAATAATTTTTTGATGGAGTCTTTAGGGTTTTCTATGTACAGTATCATGTCATCTGCAAATAAGGACAGTTTTACTTCTTCTTTTCCTATTTGGATGCCTTTTATTTCTTCTTCTTGTCTGATCGCAATGGCTAGTACTTCCAGTCCTATGTCGAACAGGAGTGGTGAGAGTGGGCATCCCTGTCTTGTTTCTGTTCTTAGGGGAAATGGTGTTAGTTTTTGTCCATTGAGTATGATGTTGGCTGTGGGCCTGTCATATATGGCTTTTATTATGTTGAGGTATGATCTTTCTATTTCTACCTTGCTGAGAGTTTTTATCAAGAAAGAGTGTTTGATTTTGTCAAATGCTTTCTCTACGTCAATTGATATGACTATGTGATTTTTATCTTTCAATTTGTTTATGTGGTGTATCACATTTATTGATTTGCGGGTGTTGTACCATCCTTGCATCCCCAGGATAAATCCTACTTGGTCATTGTGTATGATCTTCTGATGTATTGCTGGATCTGATTTGCTAGAATTTTGTTGAGTAGTTTGGCATTTATTTTCATGAGGGATATTGGCCTATAATTCCCTTTCATTGTGTTGGCTTTATCTGGTTTTGGTATTAGGGTGATGCTGGTTTCATAGAATGAGCTGGAAAGTGTTCCTTCCTCTTGAATTTTTTGGAATAGTCTGAGGAGGACAGGTTTTAGTTCTTACTTGAATGTTGCAACACTTTGTATACCTCCTTCCATTCCCTTCTACCTTGATGTGTTTCTGTTGAGAAATCATTTGATAATCTGATGGGGGATCCTTTGTAGGTAACTCTCTGTCTCTCTCATGCAGCCTTTAAGATTCTCTGTTTGTCGTGAACATTTGCCACCGTTATTATGACATCTCTTGGTGTGGGTCTTTTGGGATTCATCTTGCTTGGGACTCTCTGTATTTGTGTAACTTTTTTCTTCCCCATATCTGGGAAGTTTTCTATCATTATTTCTTCAAATAGATTTTCTAATCCTTGCTGCTCCTCTTGTCTTTCTGGCAATCCTATTATGCATATGTTACTTCATTTCATGTTGTCCCAAAGCTCCCTTAGGCTCTCCTCCTGGTTTTTAATTTTTTTCTGCAGTTGCTGTTCAGATTGAGCTTGTTTCTCTACCTTACCTTCTAACTCACTAATTAGGTCTTCTGCTTCTTCTAGTCTACTGTTGAAACCTTCCATGGTGTTTTTGATTGTAGCTATATCACTTTTCATTTCTTCCTAATTCTTGCATAGGTTGTTGATTTTCTCATCCATGCAGTGAATGAATTGTACAACCATTACTCTGAATTCTTTTTCTGTCATGTTGCATGCTTCAATTTCAGTAATTAACTTTCTTGGTGACTCCTCATTTTCCTTCCTCTGGGGATTGTGTCATCTCCCTATTCTGACTATCTCCAGAAGGTTCAAACGTCAAGTTGCATGGGTCTGGGCCATGTGCAGTGGGAGCTTCGCACCACCCTAGTGTCATTGAAGATCTCGACATTAAGATGTGTGGTTGTCGTGGGTTGGTGGGAATCAGACTCGCTCAGAGTCAGCATTACCGGGCTCAGTGTGGCCCCGTGTGTGCACGTAGAATCAGGGACCCTGCCTGCACCGTGCTGAAACAGAGACCCCCCCTGTTGTGTGTTGCAAATCAGAGCCCCCTAGCATGTGCTAGGAGACAAAGTTTCCCAAGAATCCAGTATCAGAGTCTCTGTTGCTTAGCATTGCCTCACATTGAGAATCAGGGTCCCTGTGTGCGCATGCACCAAGAATTGGAGTCACTGGCTCTTAGTGTGAATGCACTGGGAGTCAGGGATCCCAGGAGCAGGTGATAAGAAACAGAGTCAAGTCACTGGTGCTTAGTGCTGCCTCCTGCTCAGAGAATGAGGGTCCCGGAGCCCATGCTACGGGGAACAAGCTCCCAGTGTTCGTGCGTTCCCAGGCTAAAATTCCTGTAGCCCATGCTGTGGGGAACAAGTTTCCACTGTTCGCGCATTCCCAGGCTAAAATTCCTGTAGCAGCATTGATGCCTGAGCGAGGGGTGGGTCTATTAGTTACTATGATGCTGCCTGGAAGCCTGTGGGGAGGGGCTCTGTTACTCACAGAAATCTGCCGCTGGGATGTCTGGCTTCTTGGTGTCTGTGGGTCTGTAGCTGTGGTCGCAGGTCTCTGTCCCCAGTGGTTGCAGGGTCCTGGTTTGCATCTGAGACCAGACTGGGTGGTGCTGAGGCCAGGATCCTAGTCTCAAGAAGCTCTGTTTCTCAAGATTACATGGTCTCTGTGCCTGCGCTGGCTGCCCAGGAGTGTCCGCGCTTGGAGTGGGGCTCTGCCATCTAAGACTGCCCGGTTTGGCAGCCCCTTAGAAGACCTGCAGAATCTAACTATCTCTAGCTCATACACACACACACCACACATATCCACACACTCCTCTATCACTCCCTCGCTCTCTTACACTCTCTCCCTCCCTACCTTCCTGCTGGTCGCCATCTTCCCCAAATAAGTGTCAATTGTGCAGAGATACAGAACAAGTCCTTGAACAGAGGTAGTAGAAAACTGCCTAGGAACGCTTCTCTCCTACATTTTTCAAAGGCAGGCCAGACTTGGAGCCTTTTAAAAGCCACAAATATCTTTAAATCTATCCCAGAATTCCAAAATTTCAACCTAACACAGCAAAATCACAGAGCAAACTAAAGTCCCTAGTACACAAACATAGACAGAAATCCTCACTAAGTGGGCTGATTCCTCCCATGATAGAGAGCAAACGTCTCTGAGAAAACTAACTCAACAGCAGTGCTTGAGACTTTTGCAGACCATCACAGATTCAGCCTTCAGCAAATCAAACATTTTCACCAGATGAGCAAACAGAAAATCAAAGTAGCTTTCACTTTCACACAGACCAGTTAATCAGCAGATAATTATGCCAGGAAAGACAAACATCTGTACTCACACTCTTTCAGACTATCCCAGACTGGAGCTGAGCAGATAATGCCCAATTCCCCAGATGGGCATGGGGCACTCCCGGCACCCATGCCCCAGACCAGAATTTTCAACTGACGTATCGGTGAGAACCTACCTGAGGCGTTAAGGCTGCATCCAGCCCCCCTTCTCAGTAGCAAATTGGCTAGTCCCACACACAAACAGACTGAAGAGTGAACCCATAATTCCTTAATAGAATCTGAATTTACTCACCTCCGGAGTCCTGATTCCTCAGTACCTGACGAAGTCCTATGACTTCTGGGGAGGTGATCAAGCTCCCCCTTCCACTCACGTGGAGTGGGCCTGACTGACTGGGGCCTCTACCTTACAGATTCTGTCGACAGGTCCAGAGGTGTCTGTCCACTTGCTCCAGATGCCGGCCGGGTCCTGGGCTGAGGTCCCGAAGCGTCTGGAGTTCCCCCCAGTTCAATCCTGCTAAAATCAGCAGCATGTGCCTTCCGGAGGCCTGTCCCGCTTCCCCGGGCCTGAAACCCAGTCCACTCACCGGAGGCAAGAGCCAAATGCGGTTAGCTTCCCGGTTCAGGGAACCATATGTTGCAGAAAACCAAGAAATACCAAGCAGGCTTCCTAGAGAAAGGGAGGGACCCTGTTTATTTATTTAAAAATATATTTTATTGATTTTTTACAGAGAGGAAGAGAGAGGCATAGAGAGTTAGAAACATCAATGGGAGAGAAACATCGATCAGCTGCCTCCTGCACACCTCCCACTGGGGATGTGCCCGCAGCCAAGGTACATGCCCTTGACTGGAATTGAACCTGGGACCTATCAGTCTGTAGGCCGACTCTCTATCCACTGAGCCAAACCGGTTAGGGTGGGACCTCATTTATTAACACTAGTGGACTCTGGGAATAATTTCCAAATCAGAGTGCAGAACCATGCAGAGGGCTTCACTTTTAATAACCTTCTGGGGTCTTTGTCTTGCAGATATGGTTCTGCCCCCTTTTGTGGGCTTACAGGAAGGCCCCCAGGTTTTGAGGTCCCCAGGCCATATCTGATGATCTGTCCTGGGGCCAGCGATAACGACCTTCCCATCCCCACCCCAGGGCAGTGCATTGTTCACAGTTTTTATGGCCTGACACTCCTTGCAAGACCAGTTTCCTCCTCAATACTTATGTTTCTGAAACCTGACAACCAATGGGTCTGGTCACTACTTGAGTCAATTAAGCAGACAGGGTTGAATCATATGTGAGCATTCATTTCAATAATGCTGGCAGTGTGCGGAGAACAGCAGGTCATCCATGAAAATCTGCTTTGTAACCCCCTAAACACCAGCTGCTTATGTGGGTAAGACAAAGACTACATGAGGAAGTTGGCAAAAGGGAAAAAAATAGGTATAATGGTTACAGACTACAGGCACTGTAGACTGGGGTGGGACTCCATTGTTTGGGCAATCTTTCCATGATAATAGGAACACATTCCAAGGTTGACTGCAAGGTCCAAGGTTGACTCCCAGGTATGGGGGTGGGGAAATGGGTGTACAACTTCCAGCCAAGTTAGAATGTGCCTTCTTTAATCAGAACAAAACAATCATAGTTAACAGAGCATAATTAATATTTGTTATAACTAATAGTCCCCAATATTCTATTTCTGCCCCTAACACAGATTCATCACTTGCAACCAATATTTCAATCCAGTGCAGGATGTTGCTAATGGGGGAAGCTATGCATGTGTTACCTTCCCCCTAATTAAAAAAAAAAATCTCCTCCCGAGGGTATGTTTTTTATTGATTTTAGAGAGAGAGAGGCAGAGGGAGAGAGAAAGGGAGAGAGTGAAAGGAAGAGAGGGAGGTAGAGAGAAACAGAGATGTGTGAGAGAAACATTGATCGGTTGCCTCCCCCACGTGCCCCTCACAAGGACTAACCCCCAACCTGGGTCCCTGACTAGGAATCAAACCTACCACCTTTCAGTGCACCGGATGATGCTTCCACCAACTGAGCTGCAGCAGCCAGGGCTTGAGCAGAGGTCTGATGGGAGTGATCAGTCACCATTTCTCAGGTGAGCACGTGTGAAACCATACCAGCCCCTGATGGTATGGAACAGTGACCGATGCCCTCTAGGCCTCAGGATTGGGGTTGGGGTGAGAACTGTCCCTCACACATTGTTTAGTAATAGAAAAGAAAAACCTTAAGAATTTAAAGGTTTGTGCTTTTAGAATTTGTAAAATGACTCCAGTACCTATAAGAATGGTCTTCATTGCCTTCCCTGCACCCCAAAACACAGCACACATCCATTTGTTCATTAGGGTTGTCAACCAAAGGTTGCTGCTGCCAGTTTAACTCCAACAGGAGTTCCCAATTTGGGGTGCAGTGGGGTGAGGGGAGACTTGATTCAGTGTA
This sequence comes from Myotis yumanensis, assembly GCF_028538775.1. NCBI lineage: Eukaryota > Metazoa > Chordata > Mammalia > Chiroptera > Vespertilionidae > Myotis > Myotis yumanensis. Next base: position 14,465,120 of record NW_027223774.1, read on the forward strand.
AACAGCTCAATTGTGATACAGCTCAATGGTGAAACAGCTTAGCTGTGAGACGGCTCATTTCAAAGTGGCCCAGGCGAAGCCGGTGAGGTGGCTTGGCTCTGGTGTTACAGCTCTAGCCGAGGAGACAGTCTTTATGAAAATCCAAAGTGCACTCTGTTGAGGTAAAGTTGGCTTATTTAGAGAAGAGTGCCTGCCTGTGGTCTGTGATTGGTCCATTTCTATGCAAATGAAGACTGACAGTTTGATTGGCCCAAACAGCACTATCCTGGTTGTTTGGAATGGAGCTGCTCTGATTGGTCAGGGAAGATGCAAATGAATTATACCTGTGCAGCTCCTATTGATTGGGATGCACAGGTATCATTTGTGCATTTATACACCTAGGAGCTGCTTTTTCTTTTTTTTTTAACAAATATTTTAAATTGATTTTTGGAGAGCCAGGAAGGGAAAGGGAGAGAGAGAGAAACATCCATGTGGGAGAGCAATATTGATGGGCTGCCTCCTCCTGCACACCTCCTATGGGGATTGAACCTGAAACCTTGGCATGTGCCCTGACCAGGAATTGAACCAGCTACTTTTCAATGCATGGGACAATGCCCAACCAACTGAGCCACACTGGCCAGGGCTGGGACCTTCTTTATAAGGGTTAGTTCAGGTGTCAGGAACACAGTGCAGGAGGCAGGCAGCTCAGTGTAGAGGGGATGAAAGGCTCCTGTTTAGCAACAACTATTAAAATCTTTATAAATTTGAGTCTAATGAGCCATTAGGAGTCTTTCTTAGTAGGTATTTTCTTTCTCAGGGTCGACAGGTGTAAATTTTCCTACGGCTGAGCCCTGAATACCCACATAGCAATCCAGCAATCTTTGCTCTCCAGGAGCTCAGAGCCAGCTAGCAAAAACCACCCTGGCCGGTGTGGCTCAGTGATTGAGCATCGACCTGTGAACCAGGAAGTCATGGTTCGATTCCTAGTCAGGGCACATGCCTGGGTTCCAGGCTCGATCCCCAGTAGCGGGCATCCAGGAGGCAGCTGATCCATGTTTCTTTCTCATCAATGTTTCCATCTCTCTCTCCCTTCTCCCTCTCCCTTCCTCTCTCTCTAAAAATCAATGGAAAAAACCCCATAAAAAAGATATAATTAAGATAGGTTAAAAATAGAAGTTAGAAGGAAAAAGACATATGGTGATGATGAAATCACTCTCCTCTGACCAGAACATTATGTTAAAGTTCACATGATATTAAAAATGAAAAACTAACAAATGTACCCTTAACGTTTTATCTTTCTTTTATCTTTCCTTTCCTGCCACTTCCTCCTTAACATTTATGTATTATACACCTGTATTCTGTCCCAGTGAATTATACCAAATTTCCTATAGTTGTGCCTCTGTTTTAGGAGCTTGAGCAGTTCTTGATTTTGCTTTAAAAATAACATCTTTTGTGTTTCACCATTAGTTAGGACTTTGGTTGTTGATTTGGAAAATATATTTCTTAGCCAGTTAAAGGACTATTTTGTTTCTGTTTTGAAGATTTTTACTAATAATGGGAAGTTATTTAAAATGTATCAATATAGTATTTTATTATTATTTTTTAAATCCTCACCCAAGGATATGTTTTCATTGATTTTAGAGAGAGAGAAAGAAAGATAGATAGAGAGATAGAGATAGAGAGATAAATAGAGAGAGAGAGAGGGAGAGAAAGAGAAAGATTAATTGGTTGCCTCCCATATTCGCCCAGACCAGGAATCGAACCCTCAACTTTTAGGTGTCTGGGATCATGCTCCAACCAACCGGCCACCCAGCCAGGACAGTATAGTATTTTAACAACCATTGAGATGACATTAACATTTAAAAAAATCTTTATTGATTTCAGAGAGGAAGGGAGAAGGGAACAGAGAGAGGTAGAAACATCAATGATGAGAGAGAATCATTGATTGGCTGCCTCCTGCACTGCCCACACTGAGGATTAAACCTCTAGCATGTGCCTCAACCACGAATCGAACCATGACCTCCTGGTTTATAGGTGGATGATCAACCACTGAGCCATGCCAGCCAGGTGACATATGCATTTCTTAACTTAGCAATATTTATTGTCTTCTATGTGCCAGGTGCTGATAATCCCATGTTCGATATTTTTTTTTGGGGGTGTTAATCTTCACCAGAGAAAAATTTTCCATTTGTTTTTAGAGAGAATAGAAGGGAGAGAGGGAGGGAGAGAGACAGATAGAAACATCTATGTGAAAGAGACACATTGATTGGTTGCTTCCTGCATGAGCCCTGACTGATCAGGGCAGGGAAGCCTGAAACTGAGGTACATGCCCTTGACTGGAATCGAACCTGGGACCCTTCAGTCTGCAAGCCAATGTTCTATCCACTGAGCCAAACCGGCTAGGGCCCACATCTGATTTTCATCTCCCCTTTTATTAGCTGGCAAATCCTGGGCAATATGATTACCTTTTTCTGAGCTTTTGCTATCTTATGTATAAAACTTATGTGGCCCAGTGAGTGGATTTGTGCACATTGAAAGGAAATTAATTAGAAGAAAGATTCCTGAAGTAATTACATTATTGCAAAAAAATTACATGTCAAAATAGTATATATAATATCTATTTATATAAAAACCCTGGGTGTAATTCGTCACTACCAAGGCTGGACCAACCAGAAGGAAGTCAGTCCTGCAGGGGTCGTCTTGGCAACGGCTGTGCCCTCCCTGAGCTGTTTTCTGGAGCTGTTCCCTGCGAGGGCTAGGTTTGAGGCAGGAACTGGCCCTTGGAATGTGGACGTACTGAGTCCTGGGTCCTCTTTGCAACAGCTGCCCCCTCCCCAAGCTGTTTCCAGTAAGGGCGAGGTTTGAAGCAGGAAACGGCCCTTGGAGTGTGGAGGCATATCATTATAAAGTTTTAATACATTATATTAGAGGTTGTGGTGGTACTGTTTTACCCACAGTGTCTACAGGACTTGCTGCAAATTTACTTCTTGGTGGAAGCACCTTTCATTCCCAATATAAATTACCCATTCCATTACATGAAGCTTCAATTTCTAGACTCAATATAAACAGCAAAGTTGCTAAGACTATTAAAAAGGCCCAACTTCTCATTATTGATGAATGCACCATGGCATCCAGTCATGCTATAAATGCCATAGACAGATTACTATGAGTAAATTTCTCAAATTACTATGAGAAATTACTATGAGAAATTATGAATTTGAATGTTGTATTTGGTGGGAAAGTTCTTCTTGGAGGGGATTTTCGACAATGTCTCAGTATTGTACCGCATGCTATGCGATCAGCCATAGTACAAACGAGTTTAAAGTACTGTAATGTGTGGGGATGTTTCAGAAAGTTGTCTCTTACAACAAATGTGAGATCAGAGGATGCTGCTTATAGTGGATGGTTAGTAAAACTTGGAGATGGCAAACTTGATAGCAGTTTTCATTTAGGAATGGATATTATTGAAATCCCCTGTGAAATGATTTGTAATAAATCCATTATTGAAACTACCTTTCGAAATATTATATCTATAGATAATATTAAAAATATATCTAAACGTGCAATTCTTTGTCCAAAAAATAAGCACGTTCAAAAATTAAATGAAGAAATTTTGGATATACTCGATGGAGATTTTCACACATATCTGAGTGATGATTCCATTGATTCAACAGTTGATGCTGAAAAGGAAAATTTCCCCATCGAATTTCTTAATAGTATTACTCCTTAGGGAATGCCATGTCATAAATTAAAATTGAAAGTGGGTGCAATCATCATGCTATTGAGAAATCTTAATAGTAACTGGTGTCTTTTTAATGGTACCAGATTTATTATCAAAAGATTACGACCTAACATTATCAAAGCTGAAGTATTTTTTTAAATTTTATTGTTCAGATTATTACAGTTGTTCCTCTTTTTTTCCCCCATAGCTCCCCTCTGCCTGGTTCCCACCCCACCCTCTGCCCTTACCACCCTCCCCCCACTGTCCTCATCCATAGGTGTACGATTTTTGTCCAAACTCTTCCCAAATCCCCCACACCCCTTACCCTCACCCCCCCGAGAATAGTCAGTCCACTCTCTTTCTATGCCCCTGATTCTATTATATTCACCAGTTTATTCTGTTCATCAGACTTTTTATTCACTTGATTTTTAGATTCACTTGTTGATAGATGTGTATTTGTTGTTCATAATTTGTATCTGTACCTTTTTCTTCTTCTTCCTCTTCTTAAAGGATACACTTCAGCATTTCATTTAATAATGGTTTGGTGGTGGTGAACTCCTTTAGCTTTTCCTTATCTGTGAAGCTCTTTATCTGACCTTCACTTCTGAATGATAGCTTTGCTGGATAAAGTAATCTTGGTTGTAGGTTCTTGGCATTCATCACTTTGAATATTTCTTGCCACTCCCTTCTGGCCTGCAAAGTTTCTGTTGAGAAATCAGCTGACAGTCGTATGGGTACTCCCTTGTAGGTAACTGACTGTCTTTCTCTTGCTGCTTTTAAGATTCTCTCTTTGTCTTTTGCTCTTGGCATTTTAATGATGATGTGTCTTGGTGTGGTCCTCTTTGGATTCCTTTTTTTTGGGCTTCTCTGCGCTTCCTGGACTTGTAAGTCTATTTCTTTCACCAGGTAGGGGAAGTTTTCTGTCATCATTTCTTCAAATAGGTTTTTAATATCTTGCTCTCTCTCTTCTTCTGGCACCCCCATAATTCGGATGTTGGTACACTTGAAGTTGTCCCAGAGGCTCCTTACACTATCTTCATATTTTTGGATTCTTTTTTCTTTTTGCTTTTCCGGTTGGGTATTTTTGCTTCTTCGTATTTCAGATCTTTGACTTGATTCTTGCAATCCTCTAGTCTTCTGTTGGAAGTCTGTATAATATTCTTTATTTCAGTCACTGTATGCTTAATTTCTAGTTGGTCCTTTTTCATATTCTCGAGGGTCTCACTAGATTTCTTGAGGGTTTCACTAAATTTATCAGCGGTTTCTAGAAAATTCTTGAAAAACCTTATAAGTTTGGTTTTGAACTCTATATCCAGTAGTTTTCTTTCCTCCATTTCTGTCATTTGTGACCTGTTTCTTTGCGCATTTTTAATGCTTCCCTGTGTTGATAGAGTGGCTTTCTGTGCTAGGTGTTCTACAGGGCCCAGTGTCTTAGCCTCCCCAATTACCTGAGGTGGACACTCTTGGTGCACCCCTTTGTGGGCTGTGTGCACAGTCTTGTTGTAGTTAAGCCTTGATTATTGTAGGTATCACTGGGAGGAATTTACCTCCAGGCCAATTGGCTGTGAGAATCAGCTGAGAATCAGTGGGAGAACTTCTGTGCTGGAGACACCCTTCTGGGGCAAGACTTGCTTCAGTGGGGCTTTGGTGCTCACTGAGTCTGCCCCCTGAGTGTGTCCCTTATGGATCTGAGGAGTTGTAATCTGGATGGTCCCACTCTGACCACTGGGTACACTGGCTCTTGGATATAAGGAGCTGCTAATTTAGCCTCTGCCTGAGGCTACCCAGCAGGAGCTATGGAGAGATCTTCACATTCCTCTTCTTTGTTTGGGATTTGGAGGTGCCCAGATGAGGCCCAGCTGTGAAGCAATGCAAGCTGCTGTGGTGCCTTGGGCCTTCTTTTGGAAGTTCTGGGTCTCTCTGACCCAGCTGCAGTTTGTTAGGTAAGTTTCAGATTGCAAAGGGCCAGGCCTTTCATATGCAAAAGCCTCTGTACATAGCTTGGGTGGGGCGAGGTCTCAGGGAATCAACAGGGCAGAGAAAACAGCTATGGCTGATCCTCAGTCCTACCTTAAGAGGCCCCGAGTCTCAGTGTCCCTGTAATCGCTGCAAGCACCTCTGAGAGAAAGCCGCCCTCGAGTTCTGACTGATGCCAGACAGTCCAGTTTCTCCCCGTATGAGTCTGGTTCCCCAGAGACTCACCCAGAACTGGAGTTCAGAGCAGTCAGGAGCTTGAGACTCCCTCCCAATTAAAAAAGACAACCTTGTCCTCAGTTGCCTGCCCTTTCCATGTGCGCCTCCATACCTCTGCACTTTATTTCCGCACCTTCTCTGAGTCTCAGTGTGCTTTTCTCTTTCCTTCTAGTTGTAGAATTTCCACTCAGCCAGCCTTCCTGTGGTTCTGGATGATGTCCGTTTTGTCTTTTAGTTGTATTTTTTAAGTGGTTGTGTGAGGCAGCAATTTCCGGTGTTTAACTATGCCACCATCTTGGTTTCAATCTTTATAACTTTATTATGTACGAATAGCTTTTTACTCCTATAATGACAGTAACTAATGTGGAAAGCCCTCCACAAACACAGTCAACATTGATAATGTAGTTTTGAAGCTCACATCAACCTACAATATTTGAGTCACACTAAACATTTTGTATATTTCCCTCCTAAAATAATAAAATAGAATATTCAGAAATCATTTGCATTTTCTCAGCACCCCCCCCCCCCCCATAAAATAGGTAGACACTCCCTTAAGCCAAGATTTCAAGTGAGTTTTTTCCTAGCATCTTTGAGTATTAAAAATAACCTCTTGTATTTTGTAAAAGCCTGGAATCACTGAGAGATTTAGGCAAGGGCTGAGAGATAGAAACAGACATGCAGAGGCAGAGGGGAGGAGAGAGAGAAAGGAGGGAGAAGTCAGTTTTTTCCTTTTTCTCTTTTCAGTGTGGGGTCTGGGAGCAGAAACAGTGAGTCACAACAGACTTCTAGGAGGAGGATAGAGGTCTGCAGGTTGCCAAAGAAGTGAAACATTGACCCCACTATTTTTAAAAAATAAAATTTGATTTATTGATTTTGAGAGAAAGAGAGCGAGAGAGAGAGAGAGAGAGAGATAGAAAGAGAGTTGTGTGGATCTGTTGTTCCACTTATTTATGCATTCATTAGTTGAATCTTGTATGTGCCCTTGGGGTAGGGGGAAGATGCTCTACCTACTGAACTACCTACCTGGCCAGGACTGACCCCACTTTTTCCATAGTCCTGGTAGGATTGTGAAGGAAGTAGCCATGTTGTTCTGATCACCTCCTGGTCACACCATTGGTGAGGGAGGGACACCCCACCATAAATAGTATGAGATGACCCCATGTACAGCACCCACCACTGCACAGACCAGATGGACAGCAGTATCTAATCACATATATTCCCAACCCAGGGGAGGAGGCTATCGCACCCCACGCAGGCCCCCCCGGGGATCACTCAGGAGCATAGTGAGTAAGCTGGGGCTGGAAGAGGCAGGCTTGGAGCAACAAGGGAGGAGGTGTGCCCGGTTCTCTTAGCTTGATAGGAAATGATGAAAATTCATGAGGGTGATGCAGGAAGTAATTAAATTAACCCCAGGAGAGATGCCTAGGGCTTTGTGGTTAGTATTAAGAACCTTCAATGCCTGGAAGAGAAAAAACACAATGTCCATCTCTCCTGCTGACTGAATAATGATGCAGATCGTGGGACCCAGTGTAAGTACCCAAGAAACTCCCTTTAGTCTTGTTTCTCATCTTGCTTTATCAAAGTATAAATTACATATCACAAAATCCACCTGTTTGATGTATATAGAACATTGTAGAAAGAAATGGAAAAAGGCCTAAATCAGTAGAAAGATATCCATGTGTGTGGTGAGGAGACAACACTGTTAAGATGCCAGTACCCCCCAAATTGATCTTACTTCTGTTCATTTTTCTTCCTTCTTCTTTTCAGATTGGATACTTTTATTCACCTATCAAGTTTGCCAACATTTAAAAAAATACATTTTATTGATTTTCTTACAGAGAGCGAGGGAGAGGTACAGAGAGTTAGAAACATCAATTAGCTGCCTCCTGCACACCCCCACTAAGAATGTGTCTGCAACCAAGGTACATGCCCTTGCCCAGAATTGAACCCAGGACCCCTCAGTTCGCGGGCCAACACTCTATCCACTGAGCCAAATGGGCCAGAGCAACATTTTTTTTTTGCTAGTTCAGATCTGCTTTTGAGTTCATCTAGTGAGTTTTTAATCTTCATCATCATACTTTTAAACTCCAAAATTTCCATTTGGTCCTTTGAACTTTTTTTTAAATCTTCACCCAGGGATATGTTTATTGATTTTAGAGAGAAAGGAAGAGAAAGAGAGAAACATCAATGTGAGAACATCAATCATAGATTGAACCCACAACCTGGGTATGTTCCCTGGTCGGAAATCCTCGGTGTATGGGGACAATGGTCCAACCAACTGAGCCACACTGGCCAGGGAACTTTTAATTCTTAACATATGTTTTCTGGTTTGAATCTGGTAACAAAACTATGGATCGAAATTAGTGGTGTTTTCATTTTATAGATGACAAGACAGGACCAGAGCAGTTAAAATCTTTCCCCAAGGTTGTCCTAGCCAGAAAATGCACGAAGCAGGCCTGGATTCTAATTCCTGTCCAGGCTGTCAAAAGGAGGACCCCCCTCCTCACAGGGCACAAGGAGAGACTCCCCATAAAGCCAGGGGAGGGGATACCATGTGGGCCTCTCTCAAGTCCGCTGTAAAATGCGAAACCACCTTTAGGCATGACTTTCCAGTTTTTTATTTTCATTCATTTATTTATTGTGGAGACATTTTATAAGTTTTTATTTGAGCCGAATTAACAACATATGCTGGGAAGCAAGATCTCAAATGTTCCTACCTCCCATTTGTTTGAATAGCTTTGTAGTAATAGAATTCACATGTCACACAATTTATTGATTTAAGGTAAACAATTCAATGGTCTTTGGTCTATTTATAGTTGTGCAGTCATCATCACAATCAATTTTGTTTTATTTTAAAATATATCTTATTGATTTTTACAGAGAGGAAGGGAGAGGGATAGAGAGTTAGAAACATGGATGAGAGAGAAACACCGATCAGCTGTCTCCTGCACACCTCCTACTGGGGATGCGCCTGCAACTAAGGTACATGCCCTAGAACAGAATCAAACCTGGGACCCCTCAGTCCACAGGCGGAAGCTCTATCCACTGAGCCAAACCAGTTAAGGCGTCACAATCAATTTTAGAACAGCTCCATTGGCTGCAAGAGAAAGCCACTGCCCATCATTAGTTTTCCACTTGCCACCTTCCAGGCTTTGGCAAGCACTGATCAACTTTGTCTTATAGACTTGCCTATTTTGGACATTTTATATAATTGGAATCATAGCACATGTTGTATTGGTGCCTGTTTTCTTTCACTTAGCATAATGTCTTTAGGTTTATTCATGTGGCATGTATGATTAGGTCATTTAAAAATATATTTTATTGATTTTTTAGAGAGAGAGGTAGAGAAAGGGAGAGAAAGAGAGAAACATGGATATGAGAGAGAAACATCTATTGGCTGCCTCCTACATGCTCCCTACTTGGGATTGAACCTGAATTTGGGCATGTGCCCTGACTAGGAATAGAACCAGCAACCTTTAGGTGCATGAATGATGTCCAATCAACTGAGCCACACTGGCCAGGGCATTTCATTGTTTTTATTTTTATAAATAATATATTTTTATTGATTTGAGGGAGAAAGGGAGAGGGAGAGAAAAATAGAAACATCAATGATGAGAGAGACTCATTGATCGACTGCCTCCTACATACCTCCTACTGGGGATCGAGCCTGCAACCTGGGCATGTGCCCTGACCGGGAATCGAACCATGACCTCCTGGTTTATACATTGATGCTCAACCACTGAACTGCCAGCCAGGCTCTTTTAAATTTTTAAATTGTGGAATAATATTCCATATTATGGATATACCACTTTAAAATTTCCCATCAGATCTCCCCAGTTCCTGGCACAGAGCTCCTAAATACCTGGGAATGCTCTGGGTGATGGGAATATGTTTTGTTTTACTCAGTGACTCTTGGTGGCTCCTGAATGAGGAATATTCACCAGAAAGACCAAGCCATGAGTAGAGGCTTGGAATCTTCAGCCCCAACCCCAGTCTCCAGGAAGGGGAGAGGGCCTGGAAATGGAATGTATGATGGACCATGCCTATATGTGGTGCAGCCTCCATAAAAGTCCCAGAAGTACAGGGTTTTGAGAGCTTCTGGGTGGTGATCATATGTGAGGATTGGGAGAATGTCTCGCTGGGAGGGGGCATGGAAGCCCTGCACTTTCTCCCATAAACCCCATGTCTTCCATTTGGATGTACCTCTGTATCCTTTATCATATCCTTTTTTTAAAAAAGATTTATTTTTTATTTTTGTTGTTGTTGTTAATCTTCACCCAAGGATATTTCCCCATTGATTTATAGGGAGAGTGAAAGAGAGAGGAAAAGACAGAAACATCGATGTGAGAGAAACACATCAATTGGTTGCTTCCTGAAGGATCCCTGCTAGGGCTCAGGCTGGGGAGAAGCTTGCAACCAAGGTACATGCTCTTGACCGGAATCAAACCTGGGACCCTTTGGTCTGTAGGCCGATGTTCTATCTACTGAGCCAAACTGGCTAGGGCTATCATATCTTTTTTATAATACACTGGTAAATGTAAGTAAACTGCTTCCCCAAGTTCTGTGAGCTGCTCTTGCAAATAAATTAAACCCAACCAGGGGTCAGTGGAACCTCTGATTTATAGCTTATTGGCTAGAAGTACAGGTGACCACCTGGGCTTGTGATTGGCATCTGAAGTCTTGGGGGACTGAGCCCTTAACCTGTGGAATCTGATACTATGCCCAAGTAGCTAGTGTCAGACTGGAGTTAAATAAAAGGACACCCAGCCAGTGTCATAGAATTGTTTGATATGAGAAAACCTTTACAGTTGTGGTGTCAAAAGTGCTGAGTGGGGCCCTAACCAGTTTGGCTCAGTGCATAGAGCCTCGCCCTGAGGATTGAAGGGTCCCAGGTTCGATTCCAGTTAAGGGCATGTACCCTGGTTGCGGGCACATCCCCAATAGGGAGTGTGCAGGAGGCAGCTGATGGATGTTTCTCTCTCATCATCAATGTTTCTAACTTTCTATCCCTTTCTCTCTGTAAAAAAATCAATAATATATATTTACAAAATTCCTGAGTGAGGTAATTGTGTGAGAGTAAGGGAGAAACACAAGAGGAAGACATAGTTTTTCCTACTAACCTGAGCATATATCTACAAGTGGGATTTTAGGGTTATATAGTAAGTCTACTTTATCTTTCTTTTTTACTTTTTAAAAAGTTTTTATTGATTTCAGAGAAAGGAAGGGAGAGGAAGAGAGAGAAAGAAACACTAATACTCAGAGAATCATTGATCGGCTGCCTCCTGCACGCCCCACACTGGGGGTTGAACCTGCAACCTGGGCATGTTCCTTGACTGGGAATCGAACCATGACCACCTGGTTCATAGGTTGATGCTCAACCACTGAGCCACGCCAAGTGGGCTAGATCTTCTTTAATATCTTTCAACCATGTGCTGTAGTTTGTGGAGTATACTTTTAAACTTCTTTTGCTAAGTCCATTCCTAAATATTTTATTCTTTGTTTACTGCGGTAAACAAATGGCCCATGGATTCACACCAGGGTGAGGTAGCTTTCACAGAGCGCCTGCTGTTTGTAGAGTAGCCACACCAGCTTAAAGCTCTGAATATATAGAACTCACATTGTCCTGAGAGAAAGGGATTGTGATGTGCATTTTGCAAGTGAGGAGACTGAGGCTCAGAGGAAGAGAAGTATTTCATAACAAGTAAATGAGGGCTCTAGGCCTTTCTGGTCTAGAAAATGAGCCGTGTTTCCAGTGTTACTTGAACTTTGAGCCAGGGTAGCGAAGCCTTTTGGAGGAGATAAATATGGTCACGTGTGAATGTGGCAGGGAAACTCCCACTCTGAGAATGTCCCCGAGGCTGGGTGGTTTTATTTATTTAATTATTAAAAAATGTTTCTTGGTTAATCCTCACCCAAGGATATTTTTTTTCCCATTGATTTTGAGAGAGAGTGGAAGGCAGAGGGAAAGACAGAGATAGAAACATTGATGTGAGAGAGACACATCGATTGGTAGCCTCCCACACGTGTCTGACCAAGGCTGGGTATCAAGCCTGCAATGGAGGTATGTGCTCTTGTCCAGATTGAACCCGAGACCCTTCAGTCCTCAGGCCCACATTCTACCCACTGAGCCAAACCAGGTAGGGCAGCTGGGTGGTTTTAACTCACCCTGTGCCTTTGAGGAGTTCCCTGAGCCTCATTTTCCTCCTAAATGGAGAGTTGCATGGCTGTCTTCTCACACTTCTCTGAGACTCTGACAGGCGAGCTGGTTGGGCTTCTGATGGGGAGTCTATAGTCAGGAAATAAAATGGATTCTGGACTAGGGCACGGATCCCATGCCATCTTAAAGGGGAGAGGGACCTCTTCTAGGAACTCATCAGCACCACCACCCAGACACGCCTGGGACACTCCAGTCAAAATCCTGCTGCCCACCTGCAGACTCGCAGACCCTGGGATCTCCACCTTCAAAGGTGTACCACGCCAGCAGCAGTAAGTGCAGCCTCCCCCTCCTCAGCGGCAGACCTCCGCATTCGCCCGTCTCAAGGTCTCTGAGGCACACCACTCCATAGACTTCTCTTAGGAGTCACCGTGAGCCCCAACTGGATGTGATTTTGTACAGACACAGGCGCACTGCCCCCCCAGTAGAAATTCTGAATTCCTTCTGCCTAAATTACTGTCCACACATACCCAGCTGTGCAATTTCAGTGCCAGGGCCCTTCAGCATCAGGGCCCCTCAGAGGCCCTAATACAGTTGCTCACTCCCCCTGAGCCCATCTAGCCACAGGCCACTTTGAGAAGTCGCAGTGAGCCTCTGCTGGGTCCGATCTTGGACTAATAGGGACATGCTCCCCTGGGCAGTAGAAATTCTGAATTCACCCACCCAGGATACCTGTCCAAAGACGCTTCAATTAAGCGTTCCAGGCCCTTCAGAGTGCTTTAGTGCATCTGCGCTAAACATAAGACGGGAAACCATAAAAATATTAGAGGAATCCACAGGTAGCAAAATCTCATATGCTGAAGGAATTTCTTTACTGACATAGTTTCTAGGGCAATGGAAACTAAAGAGAAAATAAACAAATGGGACTATATCAAAATAAAAAGCTTCTGCACAGCTTCTGCTCAACAAAACAACAAAAAAACCCACTGCATAGGAGAACATATTTGCCAATGATATCTCTGATAAAGGTTTAATCTCCAACATTTACAGGGAACTCATGCAACTTAACAAAAGGAAGATAAACAGCCCAATCAAAAAATGGGCAACGGACCTAAATAGACTCTTTTTGAAAGAGGACATACATAAGGCTGAGAGACATATGGAAACACGCTCAAAGTCACTAATCATCTGAGAGATGCAAATCAAAACAACAATGAGGTACCACCTCACACCTTTCAGAATGGCTATCATCAACAAATCAACAAGTGACAAATGCTGGTGAGGATGCAGAGAAAAAGAAACCCTTGTTCACTGCTGGTGGGAATGCAGACTGGTTCAGCCACTGTGGAGAACAGTATGGAGTTTCCTTAAATAACTACAAATGAAACTTCCATTTGACCCAGTGATCCCACTTCTAGGAATATATCCCAAGAAAACAGAAACACCAATCAGAAAGGATATATGCACCCCCACGTTCATAGCAGCACAATTTACAATACCTAAGATTTGGGATCAGCCTAAGTGCCCATCAGCAGATGAATGGATTAAAAAACTTTGGCACATCTACACAATGGAATACTATGCTGCTGTAAAAAGGAAGGAACTCCTACCATTTGCAACAGCATGGATGGAGCTGGAGAGCATTATGCTAAGTGAAATAAGTCAGTCAGAGAAAGATAAATATCACATGCTCTCCTCATTTGTGGATTACAATGAACAACATAAACCCATGAACAAAAACAGATGTAGAGACAGAGAAGCATCGATCAGATGCTGAAAACTCAGAGGAAAAGTAGGGGAGGGTGGGGGTGAAGGGGAGAGATCAACCAAAGCACTTGCATGCATGCATATAAGCATAAGCAATGGATGTAGACAACAGGGGGTGAGGGGTGAGTGCAGATTGGGGGGATGAGGGGACATTGGGGGGATAGGACACATTTGTAATACCGTAATCAATAAAAAGAGAAAAATGGATTCTGTTCTTTTTAACTTATTTTATTTATTCATTTTAGTATTTTTAAAAAATATATTTTTATTGATTTTAGAGAGGAAGGGAGAGAAAGAGCGAGAGAAACCTCAATGAGGAGAGAGAATCACTGATTGGCTGCCTCCTGCACTCCCTCTAGTGGAGATGGAGTCTGCAACCTGGGCATATGTCCTGACTTGGATTCGAACTGTGATCTCCTGCTTCACAGGTCAATGCTCAACCACTGAGCCATGCCAGCAGGACCATTTTAGTATTTTTTTAATTAAAAATTTTTGATGTTGACATTATTACAGGAGTCCCCCTTCCCTTCTTTGCCCACCTCCACCCTCCCACTTCCATGGCCTTTACCAAGTTCTTGTCCATATCCATGGGGTTGAACACCCTGTGAGAGCAGTTGGTCCTTTTCATCTTTCCCTCTCCCTTTTGCCTGGTCATGAAACACTAAAACAAAGGGATTTTACAAACTTCTCTGCCTCGTTTTAAATGCATTTTAAGCTATTGAGACTCAGGGAAATGAAGCCATGAGCCAATGTCCTGTGGTTTCAGCTGAGAGATAATCTTGAACTTTATGCTCTCAGGCTTAGGAACACACATGCACGGCTCTGGGGAGGTTGATTCTTATCCGGTTGCAGGGGGTGGTGTGAGGGAAGCACGTTATATAAGGAGGTGACAGAGGCTGAAGTTCAGTCACGGGAAGGCCAGCAGCCATGGTACCGAACGTGGGAATCTTTCTCATCTGCATTGGTGCCTATGTATTTCTCCAAGTGGGCCATGTGAATGCAGGTAAGGGAGGGGAGAGGGGCTGAGAGTGGTGTGGAAGAAAGTGCACCAGACATGGGTTGAATGGTAAAATTAATAATAATCTATACTAATAAAAGAGTAATATGTTAATTAGATCGGGAGACCTTCTGGAGGACCTTCCAGACATCCATCCAGACAAAGCCATAGTGACAGAGCCGAGGCAGAGGTGGTTAGGGGTGACCAGTCTGGGGAGGGGGCAGTTGGGGGCAAGCTGCCCGGCAGAGGGGGTCACTTGGGGGTGAGCAAGCCAACGGGGGTGGGGGCAGTTGGGTGTGAGCAGGCCGGGAGGAGGGAAGTTGGGGGCGAGAAGGCAGGCATTGGGGGGCAGTAGGATGCAAGCACTGTCAGCAGGGGGTCAGTTGGGGGCGATTAGGTCAGCAATGGGAGGCAGTTAGGGGTGATCAGGCTGGCAAGCAGAATGGTTAGGGGTGACTAGGCATGCAGGCAGGTGAGTGGTTAGGAGCCAGTGGTTCTGGATTTTGAGAGAAATGTCTGACTGCCCTGTGGGATCCAGCCTAAACCGGCAGTCTGACATCCCCCAAGGGGTCCCAGATTGGAGAGAGTGCAGGCCGGATTGAACAACACCCCCCCTCCCGTGCGTGAATTTTGTGCACCAGGCCACTAGTATTAATAATAATCCTATATAATAAAAGCCCAGTGACCATAATGGCAAAATGACCAGAACGACTTCTCAACCAGTCACTATGAGGTGCACTGACCACCTCTCAGTCCCTTTTTCAGGTCTGCAGGCACCGATTGTGAATGGGGACCCGGGGTGGGTGGCGGGAATGCGTGTGGCACCAGGCCAAGGTCCCCGCCTGGCCAGTTGCCCCCCACACAAAGGGTGACCGATGGCAGGGGTGGGGCCGGCAAGTGGGCGGGAACGGCCGACCTCTTGGTCCCTCCCTGGCTGTCAGGCTCCCATTGCTGGATGGAGAATGGGGAAATGGGGTGGGTGGTGGTAGGGGATGGGGCTGGCTGCCAGCAGCTGGAGAAGATGGCCCTGATCACAGGCTAGGCCTGAGGACTCTACCCATGCACGATTTTGTGAGCTGGGTCTCTAGTAAATAATAATAATATTCTTGAGTGTGCCTCAAGGTCCAAACACTGTTTTGTTTTTTTTAATCCTCATCTGAGGATATGTTTTTATTGATGTTAAAGAGAGAAAAAGATAGAGAGACAGAGAGAGAGAGAGAGAGAGAGAGAGAGAAATTGATTGGTTGCCTTCAGTATGGGCCCCAACTGGGACTGAACCCCCTATCTATATAAGTGCCCTGACTGGGAATTGAACCCTTGACCCTTTGGTGCATGGGACAATGCTCCAACTAACTAAGCCACATTGCCCAGGGTGGCCAAATTCTAGTAAGGACTTGTTTTTTCTTAAACAAGTCTCTGAAGTGTAAGCCTAGTCAGTCTTACTCAAAAGCTCATAGTATTATTAACTATCAATCCCCACAACAGCTGCCTCATTCCTAAATTTGCTTTCCAGTATTCCAGACCTACACACAAGGTTCCATATATTGTTCACAGTGAGTTTTTGATGTAAATAGGGATACATGTTCGGGATAACAGAGAAGCCATATTGTCAGGGCACATGCACCATTAATGTGGTACAGATTGAGTCCCATTTGGCCATTTAACCCTTAGCTGTCAGTATGATTGCAATCAGAAAGTGTAAGATTCTTACTCATCTGGGATGTCTTGCAGCCTTCTCCTGTACCCGTTTCTATTAGAATGGCCTTCAAAATGTGAAGAAAATAAAGTGTTGTTAACTAAATCACTATGTTGTAGAGCAGATCAATGGAGCTTACACTTGGTGTTCTTACCACAGTACAAAATTATAATGTTTTAATGTGAAAAAAGTTAGAGCTGCAGAGCATTTGTGCCATCAAATGGACTCAGACCATCCCCACCCATCTCTCTTCTCCTCCATCCATCTCCTCTCCCCCTGTATTTTTTCCAGCTCAGTTGCAGCCTGGGACCCTCTGTCCTCTGCAATTATCTCAGAGTAGTGGCCTGGTGCACGAATTCATGCACATTGAAAGGAAATTAATTAGAAGAAATATTTTAATATTGCTATTTGCCCTTTCTGTATAATAGAAGTATCAACCAAATTCACGATTAAAAATGACAGATGGAAACACATGAGTGCGAGTGACGCCAGCAAGAGCTTTATATGTATTGCATGTGCATTGGTCAACTTAGCCTTTCATGTATATAGAATAAACTTGCTTAATTAGACCTGCTTTCTGATTTAGCTAAACTTTTTTTCCAGCCCAGTGAAGCACCCCAACTTCTCTTTTAGGTAGTTGTCACCAACACAGCAGTAAATATCAACACGAAGCAGATTATTGTAGATCACGCAGGGAAAACAAAGGGTGAAATATTTAACTGCAGGAGTGTTTGACTATATTCTGCGCAGTGAGAAAACCTGAAGTCATTTTCAAGGTCCACCATTTCTTATTTCTTTTCAGTCGGGTCAAGTTTCTAAGCTTTTTTTTTTTTTTTTTTTTTAAATATATATTTTATTGATTTTTTACAGAGAGGAAGGGAGAGGGATAGAGAGTTAGAAACATCGATCAGCTGCCTCCTGCACACTCCCCACTGGGGATGTGCCCGCAGCCAAGGTACATGCCCTTGACTGGAATCGAACCTGGGACCCTTGAGTCCGCAGGCCGATGCTCTATCCACTGAGCTAAACCGGTTAAGGCATGTTTCTAAGCTTTTTAAATCTTCATTCTCTGGCTATTGAAAAGAAAATAGTCTCCTATCTACCTACTCCCGGACTTTAGTGTGGGTCAAAAGAGATGAGGCACAGGAAAACACTTCACAGACATTTGATTACAGTGTAAAGTGTTTCCACCTGGCTATAAAGCAAGTCATGTTCTTGGGCTGAAGAAAATGCAAGGAGGCTAGCCATCGCTAGGGCGAGAAAGCCAGGCCTTGCTATGTGAGGTCATTACCCGGTGCCCACAGCGACCATTTCAGGACTGGTCTGGGCTCTGGGCTGCATGTTTGCCATGGGTCTCAGCAGCATCAGGTGCAATTTGCTGGGATGTCCTTCTGGGGTGGTAGGGGGGCCTGTGTTCCCCTTGGGGGAAGCTGAGTGTTGCTTTGTGGGTGCCAGGTCCATGGTGTCATTTCTCTATGCGTCACAGCAACTCCTGCATTGAGCGTCTGCCCCTTGGTGTTTGGTGCGTGTCATAGCAACCCGTCGAATGGAGGGAAGGACACATATATTAGCCATATATATATTAGAGGCCCAGTGCATGACATTCATGCACGGGGGGTGTGGAGGTCCTTCAGCCCGGCCTGCACCCTCTCAAAATCCGGGATCCCTCGGGGGATTTCCTGCTAGTTTAGGCCCGATCTGCAGCAGAAGGGGCATAAACCAGCAGTTGGACATCCCTCTTGCAATCCGGGACCACTGGCTTCTAACCGCTAACCTGCCTGCCTGCCTGATTGCCCTTAACAACTCTCCTGCCTGCCTGATCGCACCTAATTACTTTCCTGCCTGATTTCTCCTAACTCCTCGCCATCACCCCTAACTGCCTCTGCTTGCCTTACTGATCACCCCTAACCACTCTGCCTACCTGTCTGATGCCCCTAACTGCTCACCTGCCTTCCTAATCTCCCCTAAAGGTCCACCTGCCTGCCTGATATCCCCTACCCCTTCTGCCTGCTTGCCTTTTTGCTCCTAACCTTTCTGCATGCCTGCCTGATTGCCCCTGACCCTTCTGCTTGCCTGCTTGATTGCCTCTAACTGCTTGCCTGTCTACCTGATTGCCCCTAACTGCCTTTGCCTTGGCCCTTGCCATGGTGGCTTCATCCAGATGGATGTCCGGAATGACATCTGGAATTTCGTTCAGCTGTCCAGTCTAATTAGCATATTACACTTTTATTATTATAGATAAGCAATGTTGGAAAATAATGAAAACAAAAACAACAATCAAATCAAACATACTAATGTTAGGTGGCAATCGTGATCAGCATTCTTCAAAGGTATTTTACATGCATGGGCTAAGTCTGCCCTGTCAGTAATCGGAGGGGCAGGTGCATCCCTCCCCTCCCCCTCTCCCCAGGTGTCTAGTCATTAAGATCAAGCCACTGGTAGATAGTGGGGCTGGAGTCTCAGGATCAGGCCTCATTCCAAGGGATGGTGTTCTACTCAGGGAGCCTGTCCAAGAAGCACAGGCAGCACTGGGTGGGGCAGAGGTAATTCAAAGAGAAATAGGCACATGAGTTGCAGAGAGGCGAGCTTTGCCACCAGTAAATTCAGTGATGCAGCTGAGAGAATTCATTCAAGCCAAAGATGCCTTGTCCACGAAGCCCTCTCTGGTTTCCATAGTTTCCCTCTTCAATCTATTCAAGTGCCAAAGTCAGTGCACGCTGAAACTCATTTTGTTACCCTGTGAATGTGGCTTGTTATTGATCTTCTGAATGGTGTGAGGCAGATTATTAATGATAATAAGAAGACATTACCTGTGTTCATAGATGTGACACCGACTTCAAAGACGGCTGCTAAATCGGGTAAAGCAGGAACTCCAGACACAAAAAATCAGCAGCCTGTAAAGAATAATCCTACCCCTGGCCCGGTGGCTCCGCCGGTTGGAGGATCAGAAAAAGGTAGGTTTGATTCGGTGTCAGGGCACATACTTATAGGTTCCAGGTTTGATCCCCTGTCAGGAGGTGTACGGGAGGCAACTGAGGGATGTTTCTCTCTGTCTCTCCCTTCCTCCCTTCTTCTGTGTCTAAAAATCAGTAAAAACATATTCTCCGGTAAGGATTAAAAGAAAGTATAATCCTAAATCAGGCTGCTTTGTGGTCTGGTATGCTTCTCTGTCTCCTGGAACTCCAATGCCCACAAGAAATAAATGTCTCTGGGTAAATAAAGTCACGGGACATTACAACTGTCACAGGACAGGCACCAGGCCATATGGATCTGGATACCCCTGGTGCTTAGCAGGGGGCTCTGGATGCGCAGGCCCTTTGTTGGGGTGGGCTGGCCTGAAGAGAAACGTAGCCAGAATCACTGAAGAGCCCATGATGCTTAAAAGCTGTGAGGAGAACAATGCCTGCTTCATTTTTCAGTGGATGCCTGTGTTTTCCCGTTTACCTATGAAGGCAAGACGTATTATGATTGCACTCGCAAGGACTCTCTACACAATTGGTGTTCCCTAGAAGAACCATTTTCAGGGAAATGGAAATATTGCACAAAGGATGGTAAGTATGCTGCTTTTCCTCACGTGAGGAGCATGTGGGGGATTTCTATAATTGACTCCCAGGTGGAAGCCTCAATCATCACCTCACCCAGCCCCTGTGTTCCATTCCATCCCCTTTCTCTTGCTAAGACTAACATAACCTCACCACCGCTAATTTTCACACTCTTTTTTCTGCTTTTCAGACTTTGCCCCATGTTTCTTCCCCTTTAACTATAAGGACAAAATGTATGACAGCTGCACAACCGAAGGGAGTTTCATGAAAAAGTCGTGGTGCTCAGTCACTGAAAACTACGACAAGGATGGAGCTTGGAAGTACTGCTACTAGTAGTAACACAGGGTAAGAGCGTCTGGGGAGGAGGAGAAAAGACAGGGATGAGTAGGGAAGGACAGAGTTGGTTAGAGAGATGGAGTCAGCTTATGTGGAGAGCTGGAGGAGACTTGGAGGTGTGGGAGGAGGAGGAAGGGGACAGGAGGAAGGGCAAGGGCAGATGTTTTGACAGGAAAGAAAAAGGGAGCAAAATTAAAAAGAATAAAAGACAAAGACAGAATGCAAACAATGGAGAGAGGAGATTTAGAAAAGGAAGAAGAAACAGAGTTTGCAGATAAGACATGGAAGGAAGGATTGGGGAGGATTAGGGGTAAGAGAAAGTAGAGCGAGAGAAGGCAGGAGGGGAAGAGAGAGTGCAATGCACAGTCTTTTGAGGGAGTGTGAGAGAGCTGGAGTAGTGCTGGGGGAGAGCAGGGAGAAACAGAGAAAAGAAACACTCCAGGGAATGATTGGAAGTAATCAATAGAACTCATTCACATTGACATCAAGACCGTGTTTCATGTCCCTAGAGTGACCCTACCCACAGCCATGGATTCAGTGAAGCCTTTGAACACAAAGCACAGAAAACCAAGACATCGCAAGCATGGAGGGCATACTCTGAGTGACAGAGGTGTCATCCTTTCCCTGCAACTTGAGTCCCCCTCACCTGGCAATAAACCGCTTTCTCTGCAGGTGTGACTTTGTTGTCCTTTCCCAAAAGAAACCATCTTTCAGGTGGGAGGCGGTCTGCATGACCAGCTGGATCACACAGGATCTTCACATACAGCCCTCTCCTTCTCCAGACCCTGAAGCATCAGCACACATCATAGCTGTCCTTTCTGTGGGCTTGATTGAATGGCAAAGGTGTGGGGAGGCCGCTGGGGCAGGAGGGGCCTTGAGGCCAGAGAGGGCTGGTGCCTGCCACAGACAGTTTGTCTTTTCTGACTTCACTAAAATGTTATTTCTTTCTGGAGATATTCTCTGACCCCTCAAGAAGAAGGATCTCTGGTCATGTTCTCCCAGGCTTTCACTCTCTACTTGCAACTCAACTGCCCATCTCCCTGGGGGACTCTAAACTTTGGGAAGACAAGCTGGACTGTGTTATTTGTCTTGGCATCGGTCCTAAGTGCAGACACTGACGCATACTTGGCTCTCAGACACTTTTCAAAAGGCATATATTGTAGAAAAGTCTTTCAGTTAATAGTTGGGTGAATGAGACACAAATTCACCAGTGCCAAAAATAGGGGGCCTGGAAGCCAGAGCGTAACCTGTGTTCTGGGGCCTGAGCAGCCCAGGGAGAGATGTAACAGTGGCTGTGGGAGCTTTTAGTCACTAGTGAAGTCACCACTCATGGCCTATATAATGTTGGGGTCAGTAATTGAGACTATAACTTAAATGGAGTCATCATAAGGACTATCTAATTAAGGAACTTAGAAAATCTCTTGTGTTCCCAGAGAAGCAAGAAAGAAGTTTGTCGCTGTAAATGGATTATAAGGAAACATTTATTCAAGAACATATACTAAGTATCAGTAAGAAAAGCAGATCTGTGCCATCTGACCTACGACCCCTTCCCCCCATGCCTACCCCCCATCCCATCTCTGTATGAGGAAAGTAACTATGAGTGGGCGGAGCCATAAAGATAGGTTCTCCTTCTTCAGTCTCCCAGTCAAGGACTACAGGTAGCATCACTTCCAGGGGGAAAGGCTGCCAGCCTTACTCAACCTCGCAGGTCCAGGTGTCAGAGGGTAATTTCAGGGAGGTGTGATTGACAGGTTAGGGACTTTTCCCTCCACTCAGATGTCACTCATTGATTCCAGGCTCCTCCCAGCGATAACAGGCCCAGAATACTGGGCTCTCTGTCACTTTGGCTCCAGCTTGTTTGTAGTGAAGATTTTCCATGTTGGGAGAAGCAAGCCATGAAGGCCAGGGTCTACTAACCCTCTCCCAGTGCCCTTTTTGTAAAGCAGAGGGGGCCTTCTGAGAAAAGCCCTCCACTGTCTTTGCCTCCAGTTCTCAAGCTGTGGCTCAGAGACACAGGTAAGAACAGAGCTTTGCCTGGCCAGTATGGTTCATAGGTTGAGTGCTGACCCATTCACCAGGAGGTCACTGGGTCCATTCCCAGTCAGGGCACATGCCTGGGTTTCAGGTTCTATCCCCAGCAGAGGGCGTGCAGGAGGCAGCTAATTTATGTTGATGTTTCTCTCTCATCGATGTTCTATCTCTGTCCATCTCCCTCTCTCTCTAAAAAGAAAAAAATCATTAAAGACACATTAAGAAGTGGCTTGACCTTAATGACTAGACACTTGGGGGGAGTGGAGGGGAAGGGTGCACCTGCCCCTTCCATTACTGAAAGGGCAGACTTAGCCCATGCATGTAAAATACCTTTGAAGAATGCTGATCACAGTTGCCACTTAACATTAGTTTGTTTGATTTGATTGTTGTTTTTGTTTTTATTATTTTCCAACATTGCTTATCTATAATAATAAAAGCATCATATGCTAATTAGGACGGACACCTGAACGAACTTCTGGATGTCATACTGGATGTACATCGGAAGAAGCCACCATGGCAGGGGCAGAATCAAAGACATCTAGGGGCAATCAGGCAGGCAGGCGAGCAGTTAGTGGCAATCAAGTAGGCAGGTAGAATGGTCAGGGGTGATCAGGCAGGCAGGTGAGCTGTTAGAGGTGATCAGGAAGGCAGTTGAGCAGTTAGGGGCATCAGGCAGGTAGGCAGAGTGGGTAGGGGTGATCAGTCAGGCAAGCAGAGGCAGTTAGTGGTGATGGCGAGCAGTTAGGGGCTATCAAGCAGGCAAGCAGTTAGGGGCAATTGGGCAGGCAGGCAGTTGAGCGGTTAGGAGCTAGGGGTCCCAGATTGCGAGAGGGATTTAAGGGTGATGGCGAGCAGTTGGCAAAAATCAGGCTGGCAATCAGGCAGGAAGGAGAGTGGTTAGGAGCCAGTGGTCCCAGATTGCGAGAGGGATGTCTGACTGCCCGTTTAGGCCCGATCTGCTACAGATCACGCCTAAACTGGCAGGACATCCCCCGTGGGGTCCTGGATTGTGAGAGGATACAGACCAGGCTGAGGGAACTCCCCACCCCGTGTATGAATGTCATGCATTGGGCCTCTAATATATATATGGCTAATATGCTAAGTGACCTTCCTCCATTCAACAGGTTGCTATGACACGCACTAACCACCAGGGGGCAGACGCTCAATGCAGGAGTTGCTGTGATGCAGAGAGATAGGGCACTATGGACCTGGAGCCCACAAAACAACACTTGGCTTCCCCCAAGTGGAACACAGGTCCCGCCACCACCCTGGAGGACAGCCCACCAAATTGCAGCTGATGCTGCCGAGACACCATGGCACAAAATGCAGCCCAGAGCCCAGACTGTGAAGTGCTTTCCCGTGCCTCATCTCATTTGATCCCCACAGATGTCTGGGAGTATCTAGATAGGAGACTCGGTGGAATCCTATTTTCTTTTTACTAGCCAAAAAATGAAGATTTAGAAAGCTTAGAAACTTGACCCAACTGAAAAGAAGTAAGAAATGGCGGACTTTGAAAATGACTTCATGTTTTCTCACTGCGCAGAATATAGTCAAACACTCCTGCATTGTGTTGATATTTACTCCTGTGTTGGTGACAATTACCTAAAAGAGAAGTTGGGTTGCTTCACTGGGCTGGAAAAAAGTTTAGCTAAATCAGAAAGCAGGTCTAATTAAGCAAGTTTATTCTATATACATGAAAGGCTAAGTTGGCCAATGCACATGCAATACATATAAAGCTCTTGCTGGCGTCACTCACACTCATGTGTTTCCATCTGTCATTTTTGATCGTGAATTTGGTTGATACTTCTATTATACAGAAAGGGCAAATAGCAATATTAAAATATTTCTTCTAATTAATTTCCTTTCAATGTGCATGAATTCGTGCACCAGGCCACTACTCTGAAATAATTGTAGAGGACAGAGGGTCCCAGGCTGCAACTGAGATGGAAAAAATACAGGAGAGAGGAGATGGATGGAGGAGAAGAGAGATGGGTGGGGATGGTCTGAGTCCATTTGATGGCACAAATGCTCTGCCCCTCTATCTTTTTTCACATTAAAACATTATAATTTTGTACTGTGGTAAGAACACCAAGTATAAGCCCTGTGGATGTGCTCTACAACATAGTGACTATGGTTAGCAACACTGTATTATCTTCACAGTTTGAAGACCATTCCAATAGAAACGAGTACAGTAGAAGGCTGCAAGACATACCAGATAAGTAAGAATCTTGCACTTTCTTATTGCAATCATAGGGACAACTTAGGGTTAAATAGCCAAACGGGACTCAACCCATACCACATTAATGGTGCATGTGCCCTGACAATATGGCTTCTCTGTTAACCCAAACATGTACCCCTATTTACATCAATAACTCACTGTGAACAATATATGAAACCTTGTGTGAAGGGAGGGGCTTATGTCTGGAATACTGGAAAGCAAATTTAGGAATGAGGCAGCTGTTATGGGGATCGATAGTTAATAATACTATGAGCTTTTGAGTAAGACTGACTAGGCTTACACTTCAGAAACTTGTTTTAGATAAAACAAGTCCTTACTAGAATTTGGCCACCCTGGGCAATGTGGTTCAGTTAGTTGGAGCATTCCTCAGTCAGTTCAGTTCCCAGTTGGGGCCCATACAGAAGGCAACCAATCAATGTTTCTCTGTCTCTCACTCTCTCTCTCTTTCCCTTCCTCTCTCTCTAACATCAATAAAAACATATCCTCAGGTGAGGATTAAAAAGAACAACAATGTTTGGACCTTGAGGCACACTCAAGAACATTATTATTATTTACTAGAGGCCCGGTTCACGAAATCGTGCATGGGTAGAGTCCCCAGACCTAGCCTGTGATCATGGCCATCTTCCCTGGCTGCTGGCAGCCAGTCCCGCCCCCTGCCACAACCCACCCCAGTTCCCCATTCTCCATCCAGCCAGCGGAGGGACAGAGAGGTCGGCTGTTCCTGCCCACTTGCCAGCCCCACCTCTGCCACTGGTCACCTTCTTTGTGTGGGGTGACCGGCAGGGTGGCGACCTTGGCTTGGTGCCCCCCGCATCCCCCGCCACCCACCCCAGGTCCCCGTTTACCATTGGTGACCGGAGCCTGCTGGCCTGAGAAAGGGACTGAGAGGTGGTCAGTGCTCCTCATAGTGACTGATTGAGCAGATGTTCTGGTCGTTCTGCCATTATGGTCACTGGACTTTTATTAAATAGGATTATTATTAATACTAGTGGCCCGCTGCACAAAATTCATGCATGGCACGGGGGGTGAGATATAACCCAGCCTGCACTCTTTCCAATCTGGGAGCCCTTGGGGGTGTCCGACTGCCAGTTTAAACTCGATACCACAGGGCAGTTGGAAATCCCACTTGCAATCCAGGACCACTGGCTCCTAACCACTCACCTGCCTGCATGCCTAATCACTCCTAACCACTTTGCATGTCGGCCTGATCACCCCTAACTACCCCCCCCGCCCCATTGCTGACCTGATCGTCCCCAGCTTTCCCTCCTGCTGGCCTGATTGCCCCCAACTGACCCCCTGCTGATGGTGCTTGTACCCAACTGCTCCCACTGCTGGCCTACTCACCCCCAACTCCTCTCCCCCTGGCCTGTCGCACTCAACTGCCCCCAACCCCACTGGCTTGTTCACCCCCAACTACCCCTCCTGCTGGCCAGATTGCCCCCAACTGCCCCTCCCTGCCGACATGCTCGCCCCCAACTGCCCTCCCCCCTCCGCCAGCCTGACCAACCCTAACCGCCTCTGCCTCGGCTCCGCCACCATGGCTTTGTCTGGAAGTATGTCTCAAAGGTCCCGCAGAAGGTTTCTGGATCTAATTAGCATATTATCCTTTTATTAGTATAGAATTATTAATTTTACCATTCAACCCATGTCTGGTACACATTCTTCCACCCCAGTCCCAGCCCCTCTCCCCTCTCTTACCTGCATTCACATGGCCCACTTGGTGAAATACATAGGCACCAATGCAGATGAGAAAGATTCCCACGTTCGGTACCATGGCTGCTGGTCTTCCCATGACTGATGAACGTCAGATTCTGTCACCTTCTTATATAACATGCTTCCCTCACACCACCCCCTGCAACCGGATAAGAATCAACCTCCCCAGAGCCGTGCATGTGTGTTCCTAAGCCTGAGAGCATAAAGTTCAAGATTATCTCTCAGCTGAAACCACAGGACATTGGCTCATGGCTTCATGTCCCTGAGTTTCAGTAGCTTAAAATGCATTTAAAACGAGGCAGAGATGTTTGTAAAATCCCTTTGTTTTAGTGTTTCATGACCAGGCAAAAGGGAGACGGAAAGATGAAAAGGACCAACTGCTCTCACAGGGTGTTCAACCCCATGGATATGGACAAGAACTTGGTAAAGGCCAAGGAAGTGGGAGGGTGGAGGTGGGCAAAGAAGGGAGGGGGACTCCTGCAATAACAACATTTAGAAAATTTTAATTAAAAAAATAGTAAAGATTCGAAGATGGTGACTGGCAGGAAGGTAGGGATGGGGAGAGTATGAGACAGCAAGGGAGTGATAGAGGAGTGTGTGCACGTGTGTGGTGTGTGTGTGTATGAGCTAGGGACAGTTAGATTCTGCAGGTCTTCTAAGGGGCTGCCAAACCGGGCAGTCTTAGCCGGCGGAGCCATGCTTCCAGCGCAGACACTCTTGGGAGGCCAGTGCGGGCACAGAGACCATGCCATCTTGAGAAACAGAGCTGCTTGAGACCAGCATCCTGGTCTCAGCACCACCCAGTCTGGTCTCAGACGCAAACCAGGACCCTGCAGCCACTGGGGACAGGGACTTGCGACCACAGCTACAGACCCACAGACATCAAGAAGCCAGACATCCAGGCGGCAGATTTCTGTGAGTTACAGAGCCCACCCCCCTCCCCATAGGCTGGCAGACAGTGCCATAGTAACTGATAGACCCATGGCTTGCTCTGGCCTCAGTGCTGCTACAGGAATCTTAGCCTGGGATGCACGAACATTGAGAACTTGTTCCCTGCAGCACAGGCTCTGGGACCCCTAATTCTGTGGGCGGGAGGCAGCACTAAGAACCTGTGACTTGACTCTGTTTCTTATCACCTGCGCCTGGGATCCCTGATTCCCAGTACATTCAGACTAAGAGCCAGTGACTCCCATTCTTGGTGCATGCGCACACAGGGACCCTGATTCTCAATGTGAGGCAACGCTAAGCAACAGAGACTCTGATACTGGATTCTTGGGAAACTTTGTCTCCTTGCACATGCTAGGGGGCTCTGATTTGCAACACACAACAGGGGCGGTCTCTGTTTCAGCAACCTATGCAAGAATCAGGAAGAAATGAAAAGTGATATAGCTACAATAAAAAATACCATGAAAGGTTTCAACAGTAGACTAGAAGATGCAGAGGACTGAATTCGTGAGTTAGAAGATAAGGTAGAGAAACAAGCTCAATCTGAACAGCAACTGCAGAAAAAAATTAAAAAGCAGGAGGAGAGCCTAAGGGAGCTTTGGGACAACATGAAACGAAGCAACATACGCATAATAAGTCTGCCAGAAAGACAAGAGGAGCAGCAAGGATTAGAAAATCTATTTGAAGAAATAATGATAGAAAACTTCCCAGATATGGGGAAGAAAAAAGTTACACAAGTACAGAGAGTCCCAAACAAGATAAATCCAAAAAGACCCACACCAAGACATGTCATAATAATGATGGCAAATATTCACGACAAAGAGAGAATCTTAAAGGCTGCAAGAGAGAGACAGACAGTTACCTAAAAAGGATCCCCCATCAGATTATCAAATGATTTCTCAACAGAAACACATCAAGCTGGAAGGGAATGGAAGGAGGTATACAAAGTGTTGCAAAGCAAATGACTGAATCCAAGAATACTCTATCCAGAAAGACTATCAATAAAAATTGAAGGGGAAATTAGGAGCTTTGCAGACAAAAAAAAGGCTAAGGGAGTTTATCACTACCAAGCCAGCAATGCAAGAAATGCTAAAGGGAATGTTGTAAAAATAAGAAATAAAAAGGTAAGAAAGAACACAGGCACAAAAATAGCAATGACTAGAAACAAGTACTTTCAATAGTAACTTTAAACATAAACAGACTAAATGCTCCAATCAAAAGACATTGAGTGGCTGAATGGATAAAAAGACATGACCCATATATATGCTGTCTACAAGAGACCCACCTCAGGACAAGGGACTAACACAGACTGAAAGAGAAGGGATGGAAAAATATCTTTCAGGCAAATGAAAATGAAAAAAAAGCTGGGGTAGCAATACTTATATCTGACAAAATAGACCTCAAAGTGAAGGCCATAACAAGAGATAAGGAAGGCCACTTCATAATACTAAAGGGATCGATACAACAAAAGATATAATCCTGATAAACATATGTGCATCCAATGCAGGAGGATCCAAATACATAAAAAACCTCCTGGAAAATATCAAGGGAGAGATCAACAACAATACAATCATAGTAGGGGACTTTAATGCACCACTGACATCACTGGATAAATTCTCTAGACAAAAAATCAGCAAAGAAACAGCAATCCTAAATGACTCACTAGATCAGGTGGACTTAAATGACATCTTCAGAACATTTCACCCCAAAGCCACGGAATATACATTCTACTCAAGTGCTCATAATACACATTCAAAAATAGACCACATGTTGGGTCACAAACAAAGTCTCTCCAAATTCAAGAGGATTGAAATCATACCAAGCATCCTCTCAGACCACGATGGCATAATATTAGAAATAAACTACAATAAAAACAATCCAAAAAACTCAAACACTTGGAAGCTGAATAGCATGCTAGTAAATAATGATTAGGTTACCAATGAGATCAAAGAAAAAATTAAAAACACCCTGGAAACTAATGACAATAAAAGCACAACAGTCCAAAATCTATGGGACATAATGAAAGCAGCCCTGAGAGGGAAGTTTATAGCTCTACAGGCCCACCTCAAATAAGCAAGAAAAAATGATAGTAAATCATCTAACTCGACAACTCAAAGAATTAGAAAGAGAGCAACAAGAAAAGCCCAGAGTGAGTGGAAGGAAGGAGATAATAAAGATCAGAGCAGAAATAATTGACATAGAGACCAAAAAGACAATACAAAAGATCAATGAAACCAAGAGCAGGTTCTTTGAAAGGATAAACACGATTGATGAACCCTTAGCCAGGCTCACCAAGAAGCAAAGTGAGAGGACCCAAATAAATAAAATCAGAAATGAAAGAGGCGAAATAACAACAGACCCCCCAGAAATTCAAAGAATTGTTAAAAAATACTATGAACAACTCTACTCCAACACACTAGACAACCTGGAGGAAATGGACATATTCCTAGAAAAATACAACTTTCCAAAACTCAATCAGGAAGATTCTAAAAATCTCAATAGGCCAATAACTATGGAAGAAATTGAAGCAGTCATCAAAAAGCTCCCAGCAAACAAAAGTCCAGGGCCAGACGGCTTCACAGGGGAGTTTTACCAAACATTCAAGGAAGAACTAAAACCTATCCTCCTCAGACTATTCCAAAAAATTCAAGAGGAAGGAACACTTCCAAGCTCATTCGATGAAACCAGCATCACCCTAATACCAAAACCAGATAAAGACAACACAGTGAAAGAGAATTATAGGCCAATATTCCTTATGAACATTGATGCCAAAATACTCAACGAAATTCTAGCAAATCAGATCCAGCAATATATCAGAAAGATCATACACCATGACCAAGTAGGATTTATCCCGGGGATGCGAGGATGGTACAATATTTGCAAATCAATAAACATGATACATCACATAAACAAATTGAGAGGTAAAAATCACATACTCATATCAATTGACGCAGAAAAATCATTTGACAAAATCCAACACCCTTTCTTGATAAAAACTCTCAGCAAGGTAGGAATAGAAGGATCATACCTCAACATAATAAAAGCCATATATGACAAACCCACAGCCAACATCATACTCAATGGACAAAAACTAAAACCATTCCCCCTAAGAACAGGAACAATACAGGGATGCCCCCTCTCACCACTCATGTTCAACATAGTACTGGAAGTACTAGCCTTTGTGATCAGACAAGAAGAAGAAATAAAAGGCATCCAAATTAGAAATGAAGAAGTAAAACTGTCCTTATTTGGAGATGACATGATACTGTACATAGAAAACCCTAAATTTTGACTCCATCAAAAAATTATTAGACTTAATAAATAAATTCAGCAATGTAGCAGGATACAAAATTAATGCCAAGAAATCTATGGCATTTCTTTACACCAATAGTGAACTTACAGAAAGAGAGTCTAAAAAAGCAATCCTATGTACCATCGCACCAAAAAAATTAAGATACCTAGGAGTAAACTTAACTAAGGAGGTAAAAGACTTATATGTGAAACTCTATGGGTCACAGGGAAAAGAGTTAGAGGAAGACTTAAACAGATGGAAGAACATGACGTGTTCATGGATTGGTAGAATCAACATCATAATAATGTCCATACTACCCAAAGCAATCTATAGATTCAATGAAATCCCCATTAAAATACCAGCAGCATATTTCACAGATCTAGAATGGACATCCCAAAAATTCATCTGGATTTAAAAAAGACCTCGAATAGCTGCAGAAATCCTGAGAAAGAAGAAAAAAGTAGGTGGGATCTCAATACCAGATATTAAGCTGTATTACAAAGCCACTGTTCTTAAAACAGCTTGGTACTGGCACAAGAACAGACATATAAATCAATGAAATAGAATAGAGAACTCCAAAATCAACCCAACCCACTATGCCCAATTAATATTTGACAAAGGAGGCAAGAGCATACAATGGAGTCAAGATAGTCTCTTCAATAAATGGTATTGGGAAAATTGAACAGATACATGCAAAAAGATGAAACTAGACCATTAATTCACACCATATACAAAAATAAACTCAAAATGGATAGACTTAAATGTAAGACGGTAAATGATAAAAATACTAGAGGAATCCACAGGCAGCGAAATCGCAAACATATGCTGAAGGAATTTCTTCACTGATACTGCTCCTAGGGCAATGGAAACTAAAGAGAATATAAACTAATGGGACTACATCCAAATAAAGAGCTTTTGCACAGCAAAGGAAACCATCAACAAAACAACAAGAAAGCCCACTGCATGGGAGAACATATTTGCCAATATTATCACCGATAAGGGTTTAATCTCCAACATTTACAGGGAACTCTTACAACTTAACAAAAGGAAGATAAACAACCCAATCAAAAAATGGGCCACCGACCTAAATAGCCACTTTTCGAAAGAGGACATAGAGAAAGCCAAAAGACATATGAAAACATGCTCAAAGTCACTAATTATACGAGAGATGCAAATCAAAATGACAATGCGGTATCATCTCACACCTGTCAGAATGGCTGTCATCAAAAAATCAACAAACAACAAGTGTTGGAGGGGATGTGAAGAAAAAGGAACCCTTTTGCACTGGTTGTGGGAATGCAGACTGGTGCAGCCACGGTGGAGAACAGTATGGAATTTCCTCAAAAAACTAAAAATGGAACTCCCATTTGAACCAGTGATCCCATTTCTAGGACTATATCCAAAGAAGCTAGAAAGACTGATCAGAAAGGATATATGCACCACTATGTTCATAGCAGCATAATTCACCATAGCTAAGATTTGGAAACAGCGTAAGTGCCTATCAGCAGATGAGTGGATTAAAAAACAGTAGTATATCTACACAATGGAATACTACACTGCAGTAAAAAGAAGGAATTCTTGCCATTTGCAACAGCATGGATGGAACTGGAGAGCATTATTCTAAGTGAAATAAGCCAGTCAGATTAGGATAAATACCACATGATCTCACTCATTTGTGGAATATAGAGAACAATGTAGACTGAAGAACAGGAACAGACCAAGACAGAGAAGCAGCGATCAGACTGTCAATCCCCAGAGGGAAAGTAGGGGAAGGTGGGGGTAAGGCCGGGAGATCAACCAAAAAACTTGTGTGCATACATATAAGCCAAACCAATAGACAAAGACAACAGGGGGATGAGAGCATGAGTGGGGGGCTGTGGATTAAAGGGGAGATGAGGACACATTTGTAATACCTTAACCAATAAAGAAATTAAAGATTAAAAAAATACTAAAATGGCCCCGCCAGGATAGCTCAGTCGTTGAGCATTAACCTGTGAACCAGGAGATCACAGTTTGAATCCCAGTCAGGACATATGCCCAGGATGCAGGCTCGATCCCCATTAGGGGGCGTGCAAGAGGCAGCCAATTAGTGATTCTCTCTCCTCATTGAGGTTTCTCTCGCTCTCCTTCTCCTTTCCTCTCTAAATTCAATAAAAATATATTTTAAAAAATACTAAAAAGAATAAGTAAAATAAGTTTTAAAAAAACTAAACAGAATCCATTTTATTTCCTGACTGTAGACTCTGCATCAGAAGCCCAACCAGCTCTCCTGTCAGAGTCTCAGAGAAGTGTGAGAAGACAGCCATACAACTCTCCATTTAGGAGGAAAATGAGGCTTAGGGAACTCCTCAAAGGCGAAGGGTGAGTTAAAACACCCAGCTGCCCTACCTGGTTTGGCTCAGTGGGTAGAGCGGGGGCCCAAGGACTGAAGGGTCTCGGGTTCAATCTGGACAAGAGCACGTTCCTCCATTGCAGGCTTGATTCCCAGCCCTGGTCGGACATGTGTGGGAGGCTACCAATCGATGTGTCTCTCTCACATCAATGTTTCTCTCTCTGTTCTCCCTCTCCTTTCCACTCTCTCTAAAAATCAATGGAAAAATATCCTTGGGTGAGGATTAACCAAGAAACATTTTTTAATAACTAACTAAATAAAACCACCCAGCCTCGGGGACATTTTCAGAGTGGGAGTTTCCCTGCCACATTCACACTTGACCATATTTATCTCCTCCAAAAGGCTTCCCTACCCTGGCTCAAAGTTCAAGTAACACTGGAAACACAGCTCATTTTCTAGACCAGAAAGGCCTGCAGCCCTCATTTACTTGTTATGAAATACTTCCCTTCCTCTGAGCCTCAGTCTCCTCACTTGCAAAATGTACATCACAATCCCTTTCTCTCAGGGCAATGTGAGTTCTATATATTCAGATCTTTGAACTGGTGTGGCGACTCTACTGTCAGCAGGAACTCTGTGAAAGCTACCTCACCCTGGTGTGAATCCATGGGCCATTTGTTTACCATAGTGAACAAAGAATAAAATACTTAGGAATGGACTTAGCAAAAGAAATTTAGAAATTTACTCTGCAAACTACAGCAAATGGTTGAAAGATTTTAAAGAAGACCTAGCCCAGCTGGCATGGCTCAGTGGTTGAACATCAACCTATGAAGCAGGAGTTCATGGTTCGATTCCTGGTCAGGGCACATGCCCAGGTTGCAGGTTCAATCCCCAGTGTGGAGCGTGCAGGAGGCAGCCGATCAATGATTCTCTCTTAGCATTGATGTTTCTATTTCTCTCTCCCTCTCCTTTCCTGTCTCTGAAATCAATAAAAACGTTTTAAAAAGTAAAAAAGAAACTTAGACTTACTATATAACCCCCAAATCCCACTTGTAGATATATACTCAGGTTAGTAGGAAAAACTATACCTTCTTCTTGTGTTTCTCCTTTACTCTCACACAATTACCCGACTCAGCACTTAAAAAAAAAAATTTTATTGATGTTTTACAGAGAGGAAGGGAGATGGATAGAGAGTGAGAAACATCGATCAGCTGCCTCCTGTACACTCCGTATTGGGGATGTGCCTGCAACCAAGTTACATGCCCATGACTGAAATTGAACCTGGGACACTTCAATCCTCAGGCTGACACTCTATCCACTGAGCCAAACTGGTTAGGGCCCCACCATGCACTTTTGACAAAACAACTGTAAAGGTTTTCTCATACCAAACAATTCTATGACACCGGCTGGGTGTCCTTTAATTTAACTCCAGTCTGACACTAGCTACCTGGACATAGTATTAGATTCCACAGCTTAAGGGCCCAGTCCTCAAGACTTCAGATGTCAATCACAAGCCCAGGTGGTCCCCTGTGCTTCTGGCCAATAGGTTATAAATCAGAGGTTCCCATGACCCCTCGTTGAGTTTAAGTTATTTGCTAGAGCAGTTCACAGAACTTGGGGAAACAGTTTACTTACATTTACCAGTTTATTATAAAAAGGATATGATAGCCCTAGCCTGTTTGGCTCAGTGGATAGAGCAACGGCCTATAGACCAAAGGGTCCCAGGTTTGATTCTGGTCAAGGACAGGTACCTTGTTTGCAAGCTTCTCCCAAGCCTGAGTCCTAACAGGGCTCCTTCAGGAGGCAACCAATTGAAGTGTTTCTCTCACATCGATGTTTCTGTCTTTCCCACTTGCTTCCACTCTCCCTATAAATCAATGGGAAAATATCCTCAGGTAAAGATTAACAACAACAAAAATAAAAAATAAATTAAAAAAAGGATATAATAAAGGATATGATAAAGGATACAGAGGTACATCCAAATGGAAGACATAAGGTTTATGAGAGAAAGTGCGGGGCTTCCATGCCCTCTCCCAGCAAGACATTCTCCCAGTCCTCACATATGTTCACCACCCAGAAGCTCTCAAAACCCTGTACTTTGGGGACTTTTATGGAGGCTGCACCACATATAGGCATGTTCCATCATACATTTCATTTCCAGGCCCTCTCCCCTTCCTGGAGACTGGGGTTGGGGCTGAAGATTCCAAGCCTCTAGTCATGACTCAGTCTTTCTGGTGACCATTCCTCACTGAGGAGCCCACCAAGAGTCACCGAGTATAACAAAACATATTCCCATTTCCCAGAGCATTCCCAGGTATTTAGGAGCTCTGTGCCAGGAACTGGGGAGACCTGGTGGGAAAATTAACAGTGGTATATCCATACAATGGAATGTTATTCCACAATTCAAAAATTTAAAAGAGCCTGGCTGGCATGGCTCAGTGGTTGAGCATCAACCTATGAACCAGGAGGTCAAGGTTCGAATCCCGGTCAGGGCACATGCCCGGGTTGCAGGCTCAATCCCCAGTAGGGGATATGGAGGAGGCATCCCATCAATGAGTCTCTCTCATTATTGATGTTTCTATCTCTCTCTCCCTCACCTTTTCTTCCTCAAATCAATAAAAATATATTATTTATAAAAGTAAAAAGAATGAAATGCTCTGGCCAGTGTGGCTCAGGTGGTTTGGGCATCATCCATGCACCTAAAGGTTGCTGGTTTGATTCCCAGTCAGAGCACATGCACAAGTTGCAGGTTCAATCCCCAGTAAGGAGCGTGCAGCAGGCAGCCAATGGGTGTTTCTCCTCATATCAATGTTTCTCTCTCCCTTTCTCTTCTCTCTCTCTCTAAAAGATCAATAACATATATTTTAAAATGACCTAATCATACATGCTACATGAATAAACCTGAAGACATAAGCTAAGTGAAAGAAAACAGGCACCAATACAACATGTACTATGATTCCATTTATATAAAATGTCCAAAATAGGCAAGTCTATAAAGACAAAGTTGATCAATGCTTGCCAAAGCCTGGAAGGTGGGAAGTGGAGAACTAATGATGGGCAGTGGCTTTCTCTTGCAGCTAATGGAGCAGTTCTAAAATTGATTGTGATGATGACTGCACAACTATGAATAGACCAAAGATCATTGAATTGTACGCCTTAAATCAATAAATTGTGTGACATGTGAATTCCCTTGCTACAAAGCTGTTCAAAAAAACTGGGAGGTGGAAACATTTGCGATCTCTACTCCCCAGCATATGTTGTTAATTTGGCTCAAATAAAATCTTATAAAATGATTCCACAATAAATAAATGAATGAAAATAAAAAACTGGGAAGCCGTTCCTAAAAGCAGTTTCCCATTTTACAGCGGACTTGAGAGAGGCCCACATGGTATCCCCTCCCCTGGCTTTACGGGTGGTCTCTCCCTGTGCCCTGCGAGGAGGGGGCCCTCCTTTTTCAGCCTGGACAGGACTTAGAATCCAGGCCTGCTTCGTGCATTTTCTGGCTAGGACAACCTTGGGGAAAGATTTAAACTGCTCTGGCCCTCTCTTGTCATCTATAAAATGAAAATACCACTAATTTTAATCCATAGTTTTGTTACCAGATTCAAACCAGAAAACATATGTTAAGAATTAAAAGCTCCCTGGCCAGTGTAGCTGAGTTGGTTGGACCATTGTCCCCGTACACCGAGAGGTGGCAGGTTTGATTTCCGATCAGGGCACATACCCAGGTTGCGGGTTTAATCAATGATTGATGTTCTCACAATGATGTTTCTCTCTCTCTCTCTCTCTCTCTCTCTCTCTCTCTCTCTCTCTCTCTTCCTTTCCCTCTAAAATCAATAAACATATCGCTAGGTGAAGATACAAATATGTTCAAAGGACCACATGAAATTTTTGGAGTTTAAAGTAGGATGATGAAAATTAAAAACTCACTAGACGGACTTAAAAGCAGATCTGAACTAGCAAAAAAAAATGTTGGCAAACTTGATAAGTGAATAAAAGTACCCAATCTGAAAAGAAGAAGGAAGAAAAATGAACAGAACGTCAAAGACCTGTGGGACACCATCAATAGAACAACATACACATAATGGAAGTACTAGAAGGAAAAGAGGAAAGGGCAGAAGTAAGATCAATTTGGGGGGTACTGCCATCTTAACAGTGTTCTCTCCTCACCACACACGGATATCTTGCCACTGATTTAGGTCTTTTTCCATTTCTTTCTACAATGTTCTGTATACATCAAACAGGTGGATATTGTGATATGTAAATTATACTTTGATAAAGCAAGATGAAAAACAAGACTAAAGGGAAGTTTCCTGGGTACTTACACTGGGTCCCATGATCTGGATCATTATTCAGTCAGCAGGAGAGATGGACATTATGTTTTTTCTCTTCTAGGCCTTGAAGGTTCTTAATACTAACCACAAAGCCCTAGGCATCTCTCCTGGGGTTTATCTAATTACTTCCTGCATCACCCTCATGAATTTTCATCATTTCCTATCAAGCTAAGAGAACCGGGCACACCTCCTCCCTTGTTGCTCCAAGCCTGCCTCCTCCAGCCCCAGCTTACTTGCTCTGCTCCTGAGTGCACCCCAGGTTGGCCTGCGTGGGGTGCGATGGCCTCCTCCCCTGGGCTGTGAATATATGTGATTAGATACTGCTGTCCATCTGGTCTGTGAAGTGGTGGGTGCTGTGCATGGGGTCATCTCATATTACTTAAGGTGGGGTGTCCCTCCCTCACCAATGATGTGATCAGGAGGTGATCAGAACAACATGGCTATTTCCTTCACTATCCTACCAGGACTATGGAGAGAGTGGGGTCAGTCATGTCCAGGTAGGTAGTTCAGTAGGTAGAGCACCTTTCCAATACCCCAAGGGCACATACAAGACTCAACCAATGAATGCATAAATAAGTGGAAGAACAGATCCACACCTCTCTCTCTCTCTCTCTCTCTCTCTCTCTCTCTCTCATCAATAAATAACATTTTATTTAAAAAAAATAGTGGGGTCAATGGTTCACTTGTTTGGCAACCTGCAGACCTCTACCCTCCTCCTAGAAGTCTGTTGTGACTCATTGTTTCTGCTCCTAGACCCCACACTGAAAAGAGAAAAAGTAAAAAACTGACTTCTCTCTCCTTTCTCTCTCTCCTCCCTTCTGCCTCTACATAGGTTGAGCATCGACCTATGGACCAGGAGAGAGGATCATCAATCAGACTGTCTCCTGCATGCCCACCACTGGGGGTCAAGCCTAAAACCAGGGCATGTGCCCTGACCCGGAATCCAACCGTGACATCCTTGTTCATAGGTCCATGCTCAACCACTGAGACATACTCACCAGGTGCAAGCTGTAATATTAACACAGTGCCCAACATTGTGATGAGAACTTGACCTCAAAAAATCTCACACAGTCCTAGTGGAAGTGCTAACAGTTCACCATCTACACTAATAAAAGAGAAACATGCAAATTGGTGTCTCTCTGCTACCCTTCCCATTGGCTAATCAGGGCGATATGCAAATTAACTGCCAGTCAAGATGGCGGTTAACCGCCAACAAAGATGGCAGCTAATTTGCATACTGCAGGCAGGATGGGACAGCGCTATTCTGCCTTCCCGCTGCCATCCGGGCCTGCTATCTGTGACCCAGATGGCGGCGACCCCTGTGCAACCCGACCCAGGGGTGGCAGGAGTGACCCCAGCGATCTGCCACTGGCCAGGCCCCCAACCGGCTCTCCCTCGGGAGATCACCCAGCACTAGCCGGAACTGCTGCCCCTCAGCCAGCAGTCACGCCCCCAACAGGCCCTCCCGCCAGGGGTGAGCAACCGGAGATCCCACAGCAGGAAAGGGCGGCCTGCAGCCAGCCCCTGTGTGCGCCTGCCCGTGGGATAGCTGCAGTGATCATGGAGCAGGAAAGGGTGGCCTGCAACCAGCCCTCATGTGTGCCAGCCCCTGGGTCGCTGCAGGGATCACAGAGCAGGAAAATGGGGCCTGCAGCCAGCCCCTCTGTGCGCCTGCCTGTGGAATTGCCCCAGAGATCATGGAGCAGGAAAGGGTGGCCTCTAGCCAGCCCGCATGTGTGCCAGCCCCTGGGTAGCCCTGGGGATCCCACAGCAGGAAAGGGCGCCCCACCCTGGCCACAGCTCATGGGAGAGTACAACATGCAGTGGAGGCCAGGAGCCTGAGAGATCAACAGAGAGGGGCGCCTGCTAGAAGCCTTCAGGGTGTGGCTAGGGGGTAGGCCCCCAGCAGACACACACACACACACACACACACACACACACCACCTACTCTGAGCTTCCAATGTGGTTGGGAGCAGACCACCAGAGGACACACACACACACACACGGCAACTGCTCGGAGCCTATGTGGTGGGGCTGGGGGCAGGCCCCCAGCAGACAGACAGACACACACACACACACACACACACACACACACACACAGGGACGGCTGCACTGAGCCTCTGCTGCCAGACTGTGGCCATCAGTAGGACATCCACTGAGGGCTCCCAGACTGAGGGGCAGGCTTGGCTGAGGGAACCCCATCCCCCAGTGCACTACAGTGCACTAATTTCATGCACCGGGCCTCTGGTCCTATATAATAAAAGCCTAATATGCTAAGTGTCCAGTCATCCAGTCAACCAATCAAAACATAATATGCAAATGATATGCATATGCTCACTATGTTGTGCACTGACCACCAGGGGGCAGATGCTCCGACTGGTAGGTTAGCTTGCTGCTGGGGTCTGGCCCACGGGACTGAGAGTTGCGACTTGTGACAATGGGGCACTGTGCCAGGAATCCCTGATGATGGTCAAATCTGGTAAAATGAGAAGGGGCGGTCAGGTGATTTGGAGGAAGGTGATGGCATCCCTGTCAGTGCTATTCCCCTCTCCCCGAGGCCAAAGGTGAGAACCGCCACCCCCCTTCCTTCTCTCTGCGCTCCAAACAGGGGCCAAGATGGCACTTCTGGCCACGAAGGGCTGCAGCTCCAAAGGGATTCCCGCCATAACGTTGGTCCAGCACTCCCCACCGCCCAGCATAAAGGTGGTCTGCTACAGCAGCTACTGTGAGCACTCCTGCGACAGCAGAGAGAACATCCCTGAGATATGGAATCCAGAGGTGATCCCAGGTACCCCTGGAGGGGAGAGAGAATAACAGGCAACCCGGAAAGCAATGGAGGTCTTCCTCCTTGTCCTTTTCTCCTCACAGCTTATCATTGTGTGTTTTCCAATGCGGATTGCATTCAGCGTTGTTCTGTATTCATTTCTGGAGTCCAGCGTAGAGGTTATATGATTGTACACTCTCCAGAGTGAGCCCCTGACATCTCACGTACCCACCCACCCACCCGACACCACTTTTTGTGTTCGTACGTGGCTTAGGTCCAAGCGGGCCACACACAAAAGGACCTCAGACCTTCTGCTTGTCTTTCTTTTTCTAAATTGTTACCTCGGGGTCTCAATGCTGCTCAGAAGAGAGGGATATCAGTGAAGGCTGGGATATACCTTGGGTTTTGTGTCATTTAACAAGATGTCCTTGAAAATTTCTGAACAAGGAGATGGCGTTAACCTAACAATTATCGTTCTCCGGCTGCCACCTGATCATAGCCTGCTTCCCCCCTTTGGCCTATCTTTTCAGCTCACTTCCTTCTCTTCCCTCTCTTATCTGTTGTGTTCTAGCTGAGGCTGGTATTCAAAATAGTTAAAATGGAGGTGGTACCGGCCAATCAGAATGGACATGGTTATAACAGCCAGTCCAGCCCTACCAGTGCCTCACAGTTGAATATCAACACCGCAATTTCTTACAATTCCCCATATTCACCAAGTTGGCTCAAAGCTCCAGGCCTTTGTCCATACTGTTTCCTTTGCTACCCCATCAAACCCCCCATTTTCACAAAGCTAACCTCTATTCATGATCTCAACTCAGATATCCACTCCCGGAAAACACCAAATTCTTTTAGGTAGTTGGGTCTTCCTTTAATTTTTTGCTCTTATACCTAAGACACAGTGCCTACTGAGTTGTATTGAATTATTTATATCTCTTTCTCCCTCTAGACAAGAGATTCTCAACCTGTGGGTCGCAATCCCTTTCGGGGTCAAATGACCCTTTCACAGGGGTCCCCTAAGACCATCAGAAAACACATGTATAATTACTTATTGTTTTTGTGATTAATCACTATGCTTTAATTATGTTCAATTTGTAACAATGAAATTGGGAATCACCACAACATGAGGAAATGTATTAAAGGGTTCAGCATTAGGAAGGTTGAGAACCGCTGTTCTAGACAATGATCATAGATGGAACTAAGCACAGAGTTTGAAAGTCATGTTGGATGGGGTTCTGACAGCCAAGAAAATCAGTTGGGAAAGAGTGGGGAGGTGGCAGTAATAGGCCTTGGTTAGAGTGGTATCAACTTGAAAGACTTGGGGAAGACGAGGCAGCAAGGAGAGAACTGCAAAAGCAGGACATACTCTTAAATTGTTCCTCTCTTTCCCCCTCCAGCTCCCAATATGTCAACAACCTTCCACTGCCCAACCTGTTTAGCTCTTGGGGCCTGTTTGAGTGTGTCTTCTCTTCCCTGTCCCATTGATACCACTCGATGCTAGCAAGGAAAACTTCAGGTTGCTGGAGGTAAACTGAACATCTGATGTATTCAGAGACTGGAAACCTAGACATCTGAGTGGATCCCAAGAGGTTCTGACACTCAGGGATCCAGGAATGAGGAGGGACTAGATTCCTCACTGGTTTTCTAAAACATCTATGTGTCTCCCCATCCTTCCTTGTTCCATAGGAGACATTGACTCAACTTTGGAGGTCAAAGGCTGTACAACTCTACCTCACTGTGGGCTAATGTCTGGGATATTCACAAGTGGACCCATGTGGGTAAAAGAAATGTGTCCATACCAATCTCTCATTCAATCCCGAAAGTTTGGAAATGGGGCCACCACCTGGCTTCCTATTTCTCTAGGTCCTATCTGTTCCTTGCCCACTTTACGTAATTCCATCCTTTATCTGCTGCCTACGTAATGCCTCTTCAGTGGACAGAGGAAATTTAGGAGGGAGCTGGGCCTGAAGCTTTGGGGAGGGGGTGATGTTTTTAGATTATCATGCTTATTTTATTTACTAACTAGAGGCCAGGTGCATGAAATTTGTGCATGGGTGTAGGGGCCCCTCAGCCGGGCATGTACACTGTTGCAAACTGGGATCCCTCAGGGTATTTCCAACTGTCATCCTAAACCAGCAGCCGAATATCGCTCTCGCAAACTGGGACCGCTGGCTCCTAACCACTCACCTGCCTGTTCGCTCCTAACCACTCACCTGCCTGCCTGCCTGATTGTCCCAACCACTCTGCTTGCCTACCTCATTCCCCCTAACCCCTCTGCTGCCTGCCCTATTCCCCCTAACCACTCTGCCTGCGTGGTCACCCCTAACTGCTCTGCCTGCCTTCCTGATTGCCCCTAACCACTCTGCCTTCCTGATTGCTCCTAACCACTCACCTGCCTGCCTACCTGCTTGCCTGATCACCCCTAACTGCTCCGCCTGCCTGCCTACCTGATTGCCCCTAACCGCTAGCCTGCCTGCCTGCTCAGTGCATGTCATAGCTACCAGTCGTTCCACCATTCGGACAATAACTGCCCCCCACTCCTCCAGCCTGATCGCCCCTCACTGCCACTGCATGCTGGCCTGACTGCCCTTAACTGCCCTCCTGCTGACCTGGTCACCCCTAACTACCCCCCCCCCCCCACATATTACCCTTTTATTATATAGGATTACTTAAGAATACATAAACTATCTTGTTGTAAAATACTTTGAGCTCTTTACTGCATTTTCTGTGAGAATAAGATCATTCTCAGCAATCGGACTATCACCATTCTTGAAAATATTGACAGCACTTCGAAGGGATGCAGAGGCACCCTGCAGATGGACTTCAAACACATCAACATAGAACTCAGTCTCCCTGGAAAGAAAAGAGGTTCTGGGTTGACAAATGGTGGGGATGTAGGAATTGGCCACCATTCATACTATCTAGATCATGTACAGAACATGATCAAGGGTCTTACACTGGGCTTTCATTACAAGACTAGAGGCCCGGTGCACGAAATTCGTGCATGGGGAGAGGGTTCCCCTCAGTCAAGCCTTCACCCTCTCCAATCTGGGAATTCTTGGGAGATGTCCAACTGCCGGTTTACAGGATTGGGCCTAAGCCAGCAGTTG
The DNA here is from genome assembly GCF_028538775.1 of Myotis yumanensis. NCBI lineage: Eukaryota > Metazoa > Chordata > Mammalia > Chiroptera > Vespertilionidae > Myotis > Myotis yumanensis. The sequence continues at coordinate 14,508,259 of NW_027223774.1, forward strand.
GAGATCCCTCTCACAATCCTGGACCGCTGGCTCCTAATTGCTCACCTGCCTGCCTGTCTAGTCTCCCCTAAATGCCCCCCCCCCCCCCGCCAGCCAGCCTGGTTGTGCCTCACTGCCTCTGCGTGTCGACCTGATTGCCCCTAACTGCCCCCCTGTTGGCCTGGTCACCTCTAACTGCCCCCAGATGCCTGCCTGGTTGCCCCCAACTGGACCCCCACCAGCCTAGTCACCCCACACTGCCTCCCCTGCCAGCCAAATCACCCCCAACTGGCCCCCCTGCCAGCTTGGTCACCCCCAACTGCACCCCTGCCCCATCAGGACTGGTCACCCCTACTGCCCCAATGCTGGCCTGGTTGCCTCTTACTGCCCCCCGCACCCCCCCCCCCCCCACCTGCCTGGTCACTCCTAACTGCCCGCCCCCCCCCCAGCCAGCCTGGTCACCGCCCATGGCCCCCCTGCCAGCTGGTTGCCCCTAACTGCCTCTGTGTGCCGGCCTTATTGCCCCTAACTGGCCTCCCTGCGGGCCTGGTCACCCCTAACTGCCCCCATCTGCCAATTGGTTGCCTCCCACACGTGTCTGACCAGGGCTGGGTATCAAGCCTGCAATGGAGGAACGTGCTCTTGTCCAGACTGAACCTGACACCCTTCAGTCCTCGGGCCCATGCTCTGCCCACTGAGCCAAACCAGGTAGGGCAGCTGGGTGGTTTTAACTCACCCTGTGCCTTTGAGGAGTTCCCTGAGCCTCATTTTCCTCCTAAATGGAGACTAGCATGGCTGTCTTCTCACACTTCTCTGAGACTCTGACAGACGAGCTGGTTAGGCTTCTGATGCAAGTGTACAGTCGGGAAATAAAATGGATTCTTGTAGAGGGCCGCCTGGGAGGCACCTAGGGATTTTCTTATAATTATTGTCAGCTGAACTCAGAGCATAGGCAGCCACGCCCTGGGAACATGCTTCCCCAATAAGGCTGGACATGTTAATCAGGCAGGGGCGGAACTAGATATGTAAATCTAGGCCTTTAAAATAAACCTGCTGTGTGTCTCAGGCCGCTTTTGCCGCCTCTCCATCAGAGAGGATGGCGCCCACCTGGCTCCAGCTTAAAATCTATTTCTGCATCTTGGTCTTTCTTTAATTTCTTAATCCCCAGCTCCTCCGCTCAAGAACCTGTCGTTTTCCCGTGTGGGTTGCGGGAAACAGAAACAGCCCACCACAGATTCTGGGTTTTTTTTTAAAGCTTATTTTATTTATTTATTTTAGTATTTTTAAAAAAGTATATTTTTATTGATTTTAGAGAGGAAGGGAGAGGGAGAGTGAGAGAAACATCAATGATGAGAGAGAATCACTAATTGACTGCCTCCTGCACGCCCCCTAGTGGGGATCGAGCCTGCAACCTGGGCATATGTCCTGACTGGGATTCGAACTGTGATCTCCTGGTTCACAGGTCAATGCTCAACCACTGAGCCATGCTGTATTTCTTTAATTAAAAATTTTTAATGTTGACATTATTGCAGGAGTTCCCCTCCCCTTTTTTTCTACCTCCACCCTCCCACTTCCTTGGCCTTTACCAAGTTATTGTCCATATCCATGAGGTTGAACATCCTGTGAGAGCAGTTGGTCCTTTTCATCTTTCCCTCTCCCTTTTGGCTGGTCATGAAACACTAAATCAAAGGGATTTTACAAACGTCCTTGCCTCGTTTTAAATGCATTTTAAGTTATCAAGACTCACGGACATGAAGCCATGAGCCAATGTCCTGTGGTTTCAGCTGAGAGATAATCTTGAACTTTATGCTCTCAGGCTTAGGAACACACATGCACGGCCCTGAGGAGGTTGATTCTTATCCGGTTGCAGGGGGTGGTGTGAGGGAAGCATGTTATATAAGAAGGCGACAGAGGCTGACGTTCATCAGTCACGGGAAGGCCAGCAGCCATGGTACCGAACGTGGGAATCTTTCTCATCTGCATTGGTGCCTATGTATTTCACCAAGTGGGCCATGTGAATGCAGGTAAGAGAGGGGAGAGGGGCTTGGACTGGGGTGGAAGAAAGTGCACCAAAAATGGATTAATGGTAAAATTAATAATAATCTAAACTAATAAAAGGGTAATATGCTAATTAGATTGGGAGACCTTCCAGACATCTTTCTGGACAAAGTCATGGTGGCGGAGCCAAGGGAGAGGTGGATAGGGGTGATCAGGCCAATGGGGTGGGGGGTGCAGTTGGGGACAAGCTGGCCAGAAGAGGAGGGTCATCTGGTGGAGATCAGGCTGGTAGGGGGGGGCAGTTGGGGGCAATCAGGCTGGCAGGCAGGGGGGACAATTGGGGGCGAGCAGGCTGGCGGGGGGCAGTTGGGGGAGATCAGATTGGCAGTGGAGGGCAGTTAGGGGCCATCAGGTCAGCCGGCAGAGTGGTTAGGGGCAATTAGGCAGGCAGGCAGGTTAGCGGTTAGGAGCCAGTGGTCCCGGATTGCGAGGTGGATGTTCGATTGGGCCTAAACCGGCAGTTGGACATCCCCCAAGGGGTCCCAGATTGGAGAGGGTACAGGCAGGGTTGAATGACACCCCTCGTGCATGAATTTTGTGCACCGGGCCACTAGTATTAATAATAATTCTATATAATAAAAACCCAGCGACCATAATGGCAGAATGACCAGAACAACTGTTCAACCAGTCATTATGAGGTGCACTGACCACCTCTCAGTCCCTTTTATCTGGCCAACAGGCTCTGGTCACTGATGGCAAATGGGGACCTGGGGTGGGTGGTGGGGCATGTGGGTGGCACCAGGCCAAGACCCCTGCCCCACTGTCTGCCCCACATACAGAGGGTGACCAGCAGCAGGGATGGGGCTGGCAAGTGGGCGGGAATGACTGACATCTCAGTCCCTTTTGGGGCCGTCAGGCTCCCATTGCTGGATGATGAATGGGGAAGTGGCGTGGGTGGTGTTGGTGTGTGGGCCCGGCTGCCAAAACTAGGGAAAATGGCCCTGATCACAGGCTAGACCTGGGGATCATATCCGCACACAATTTCGTGGGTTGGGCCTCTAGTAAATAATAATGTTTTTGAGTGTGTCTCAAGGGCCAAACACTGTTTTGTTAATCCTCACCTGAGGATATGTTGTTATTAATGTGAGAGAGAGAGAAGAAGGGAGAGAGAGAGAGAGGGAGAAACATTGATGCAAGAGAGAAACATTGATTGGTTGCCTTCTGTACGGGCCCCAACTGGGCATTAAACCCACTACCTACATATATGCCCTGAAAGGGAATCGAACCCTTGACCCCTTGGTGCATGGGACAATGCTCCAACCAAATGAGCCACATTGCCCAGGGTGTTCCACTTGGGGGAAGCCAAATGTTGCTTTGTGGGCGCCAGGTCCATGGTGCCGTTACTCTGTGTGTCACAGCAACTCCTGCATTGAGTGTCAGCCCCCTGGTGGTTGGTGAGTGTCATAGCAACCTGTCTAATGGAGGGAAGGACACTTAGCATATTAGCCATATATATACTAGAGGCCCAGTGCATGACATTCATGCACGGTGTGGGGAGGTCCCTCAGCCCGGCCTGCACACTCTCACAATCCGGGACCCCTCAGGGGATGTCCTGATGGTTTAAGCCCGATCAGCAGCAGATCAGGCCTAAGCTGGCAGTTGGATATCCCTCTCTCAATTTGGGACGACTGGCCCCTAACCGCTCACCTGCCTGCCTGATTGCTCCTAACTGCTTGCCTGCCTGATAGCCCCTAACTGCTCGCCATCACCCCTAACGGCCTCTGCTTGCCTGACTGATCGCCCCTAACCACTCTGCCTATTTGCCTGATGCCCCTAACTGCTCACCTGCTTTCCTGATCGCCCCTAATAGCTCACTTGCCTGCCTGATAGCCCCAACCACTCACCTGCCTGCCTGATCGCCCCTAATCCTTCAGCCTACCTCCTTGATTTCCCCTGACTGTTCGCCTGCCTGCCTGGTTGCCTCTAACTGCCTTTGCCACGGCCCCTACCACGGTGGCTTCATCCGTATGGACATCTGGAATGACGCCCGGAAGGTCGTTCAGCTGTCCAGTCTAATTAGCACATTTCGCTTTTATTATTATAGACTAGTAGCCCAGTGCATGAAATTCATGCACTAGGGTGGGGGGGGGGGAAGAAGGGGCCCCTCAGTCTGGCCTTCACCCTCCCCAATCTGAGACCCCTCAGGGAATGTCCAACTACCTGTTTGTGCCCACAGTTTTAACAGATAACAGCTCCATTGTTGTTCCTTTCTTATGCTTAAAACCATTGGAATTAGTAGATATTCAAAGTGTGTATACATTTTGGGGGGACACCCTGTATATCTCTAGTCAGTGGTGAAAGAAACCAACAGCAGATTTGGAACCCCCAGACAGGGAACCTTGCTCATTCCCCACATGTCTCCCCACTTCACTTTCCACCTTCGTGGGAGCAGGAAAATCAATGTTTTCTCTCATTAATTGGGAAAAGCACGTCCTGTCACCTATTGCCCGGCAGGAGTGTGCTAGGCCCCAAGCAAGCAAGGCTCAGTCAGGGCAGCCTTCACTCATGGGTGCTGGCACCCAAAGTGCACATTCCTCCTCTACAGTCGCCCCGACTATCCCACTGTTTCACTGAGAGGATGGAATTCCTCTCTGCCTCTGGGCTCTTGATCTTGAATGCTGACTGAAGGCACCTCAGAGAGGGCTGCCTGATCCCACCAGGTGTGTCTGTCTGCACCTGCTCCTGCCTCAGCACCTGCATTAACTCCCCAGAGGTGATCTCATAGCTGCACTGGCCTCCATGGGAACAGGGCATCACCACTCTGCCCTCTCACTGTCATCTCACAGGTGCCCACTCTCAGCACCCAGAACACCCAGACACCCTCCAAAGGACATGAGCTCATCAGAGGGGATGTATGCACATCCTGTGGGGGTGTTAGGCATGCTGGGTTGATGGAAGTGCGGTGTAGAGGCGGGGGGAACTTGTGCACGCCTTGGTTTGCAACTCTTGCAGGCGCAGGAGGGTGACAGTGTGCTGGGGGATGTTCGCATGCCAGGGGGGGATGTGCACACCAGAGGCCTCTGGCTTTGCAGATCCACAAACCCCCGTGGTGCGGCCAGGGGGACGTCAGTCTGGCCTGCCACGGTGGCTATCCCTGCGATCCTGCACCTTCTGGGCCAGGAGTCGGATCTTGCGCAGTCACTCCTGGGTGCTGATGGTGCCTCCCCGCCATGAAGGGTCACGGATCTGAGTCCTGGGACCGTGCATAACCTCAAGCACTGCCCCCCGCCCGACAGGGTCACAGATCCATGTTTTGGTCCCGTGGACAGCCTCAAGCACTGACCCCCACCCAGCAGGGTCACAGATTCGGGTCCCGGACTGCAGACAGCCTCCTGTGCTGCCCCCCTGCCCACCAGGTCATGGATCTGGGTCCCGGGACAGTGGACAGCCTCAAGCACTGCCCCCCGCCTGGCAAGGTCACAGATCCGAGTCCTGGACTGCGGACAGCCTCAAGCGCTGCCCCCCGCCTGGCAATGTCACAGATCCGGGTCCCAGACTGCAGACAGCCTTGCCTGCTGCCGCCTGCCTTCAGTATACAAATTAGCCGCCATCTTGTTGCTTCAGGGTGGGGGTCCCCACTGGGGTGCCTGGCCAGTCTGGGTGAGGGGCTGAGGGCTGTTTTCAGGCGGGTGGGCGACTGAAGCTCCAAACCTCTCCTTTTTTTCTTTTTTTTAATTCTGGCATTTATTTACCTTCTATGGCTGTCACTGGAGCTGAGAGCCGGCTTTCTCTCTGAGGCTCAGCTGCTGAAAGCAGGTTTCTGGCTTTTATTTACCTTTTGTATTCGAAACTTTGTTGCGACTCCAGCTCTGAGATCCCAGCTGACTGAAAACAGGTTACTGGGATTTTGTTTAGCCTCTATATTTGTTACAATGTTTCAAACTGCAAGCTCAGAGGCCGGCAGCGGCAGGCGGGGAACGTTGGAGTCCTCCGTCACTGAAGCAAGCAAGCCTCTGGTTAGCTTTAAGCTGCCTGGCTGAAGGCCGCCATCTTGGCTGGCAGTTAATTTGCATATCGCCCTGATTAGCCAATGGGAAGGGTAGCGGCCGTACGGCTAATTACCATGTTTCTCTTTTATTAGATAGGATAAGCAATGTTGGAAAATAATGAAAACAAAAACATCAATCAAATCAAACATACTAATGTTAGGTGGCAAGAGCGATAAGCATTCTTCAAAGGTATTTTGCATGCATGGGCTAAGTCTGCCCTGTCAGTAATCGGAGGGGCACCCTCCCTCCCCCTCCACCTAGGTGTCTAGTCATTAAGGTCAAGCCACTGGTAGATAGTGGGGCTGGAGTCTCAGGATCAGGCCTCATTCCAAGGGATGGTGTTCTACTCAGGGAGCCTGTCCAAGAAGCACAGGCAGGACTGGGTGGGGGCAGAGGTTATTCAAACAGAAATAGGCACATGAGTTGCAGAGAGCGAGCTTTGCCACCAGTAAATTCAGTGATGCAGCTGAGAGAATTCATTCAAGCCAAAGATGCCTTGTCCACGAAGCCCTCTCTGGTTTCCATAGTTTCCCTCTTCAATCTATTCAAGTGCCAAAATCAGTGCACGCTGAAACTCATTTTGTTACCCTGTGAATGTGGCTTGTTATTGGGCTTCTGAATGGTGTGAGGCAGATTATTAATGATAATAAGAAGACATCACCTGTGTTCATAGATGTGACAGGGACTTAGATTTTTGGTGTTGAATTGGGTGAAGCAGAAGCTCCAGACACAACAAATTTGCAGGGTATAAAGAATTATGATCCTAGCCCTGGCCGGGTGACTCAGTCGTTTGGAGGATCAGCAACAGGTTGTGGGTTCGATTTGGTGTCAGGGCACATACTTATAAGTTGCAGGTTTGATCCCCGGTCAGGACATGTATCGGAGGCAACTGAGGGATGTTTATCTTTGTCTCTCTCTCCCTCTCTTCTTCTGTGTCTAAAAATCAGTAAAAACATATCCTCCGGTAAGGATTAAAAGAAAGTATAATCCTAAATCAGGCTGCTTGTGGTCTGGTATGCTTCTCTGTCTCCTGGAACTCCATTCCCACTAGAAATAAATGTCTCTGGGTAAATAAAGTCACGGGACATTACAACTGTCACAGACAGGCACCAGGCCATAAGGATCTGGACACCCCTGGTGCTTAGCAGGGGGCTATGGACACGCAGGCCCTTCATTGGGGTGGGTTGGTTTGAACAGAAATGTCACCAGAATCACTGCAGAGCTCATGATGCCTAAGAGCTGTGAGGAGAACAATGCCTGCTTCATTTTTCAGTGGATGCCTGTGTTTTCCCGTTTACCTATCAAGGCAAGACGTATTTTGATTGCACTCTCCAGAACGCTTTTTACCGTTGGTGTTCTCTAGAAGAAAAATATTCAGGGAAATGGAAATATTGCACAAAGGATGGTAAGCATGCTGCCTTTCCTCATGTGAGGAGCATGTGGGGGATTTCCATAATTGACTCCCAGGTGGAAGCCTCAATCATCTCCTCACCCATCCCCCGGTGTTACATTCATACCCTCTTTCTCTTGCTAAGACTAACATAACCTCACCACAGCTAATTTTCTAAATCTTTTTGTTCTGCTTTTCAGACCGTACCCCATGTTTCTTCCCCTTTACCTATAAGAACAAATTGTATCACAGCTGCACAACCGATGGGGGTTTAATGAGAAACTGGTGCTCAGTCACTGCCAACTACGACAAGGATGGAGCTTGGAGGGACTGCTCCTAATAGTAACACAGGGTAAGAGCGTCTGGGGAGGAGGAGAAAAGACAGGGATGAGTAGGGAAGGACAGTCTGGATAGAGAAAAGGAGTCAGGTGATGTGGAGAGGACAGAGGAGACCTGAAGGGGTGAGGGGAGAGGAAGGGGACAGGAGGAAAGGCAAGGAGCAGAGGTTTGAGCAGGAGAAAAAAAGGAGCAAAAATGAAAAGAGTAAAAGACAAAGACAGAATGCAAACAACGGAGAGAGGAGATTTAGAAAAGGAAGAAGAAACAGAGTTTGCAGATAAGACATGGAAAGAAGGATTGGGGAGGATTAGGGGTAAGAGAAGGTAGAGGGAGAGAAGGCAGGAGGGGAAGAGAGAGTGCAATGCACAGTCTTTTGAGGGAGCGTGAGAGAGCTAGAGTAGCGCTGGGGGAGAACAGGGACAAATGGAGAAAAGAAACACTCCAGGGGACTAATTGGAAGAAATCAATAGAACTCATTCACATTGACATCAAGACTGTGCTTCATGTCTGTAGAGTGACCCTACCCACAGCCATGGATTCAGTGAAGCCTTTGAACCTGAAGGGCAGAAAACCAAGACATCGCAAGCATGGAGGGCATACTCTGAGTGACAGAGGTGACATTCTTTCCCTGCAACTTGAGTGCCCCTTGCCTGGCAATAAACCGCTTTCTCTGCAGGTGTGACTTTGTTGTCTTTTCCTGAAAGAAACCATCTTTCAGGTGGGAGGCGGTCTGCATGACCAGCTGGATCACACAGGATCTTCACATCCGGCCCTCTCCTCCTCCAGACCCTGAAGCATCAGCACACATCATAGCTGTCTTTTCTGTGGGCTTGATTGAATGGCAAAGGTGTGGGGAGGTCGCTGGGGCAGGAGGGGCACTGAGGCCAGAGAGGGCTGATGCCTGCCATAGACAGTTTGTCTTTCCTGACTTCACTAAAATGTTATTTCTTTCTGGAGATATTCTCTGACTCCTCATGTAGAAGGATCTCTGGTCATGTTCTCCCAGGCTTTCACTCTCTACTTGCAACTCAACTGCCCATCTCCCTGGGGGACTCTAATCTTTGGCAAGACAAGATGGACTGTGTTGTTTCTCCTGGCATCAGTCCTAAGTGCACACACTGACGCATACTTGGCTCTCAGACACTTTTCAAAAGGCATATATTGTAGAAAAGTCTTTCAGTTAATAGTTGGGTGCAAATGAGACACAAATTCACAGGTGCCAGAAATAAAGGACCTGGAAGCCGGAGCCTAACCTGTGTTCTGGGGCCTGAGCAGCCCAGGGAGAGATGTAACAGTGGCTGTGGGAGCTTTTAGTCACTAGTGAAGTCACCACTCATGGCCTATATAATGTTGGGGTCAGTAATTGAGACTATAACTTAAATGGAGTCATCATAAGGATTATCTAATTAAGGAACTTAGAAAATCTCTTGTGTTCCCAGAGAAGCAAGAAAGAAGCTTGTCACTTTACTGTAAATGGATTATAAGGAAACATTTATTCAAGAACATATACTAAGTATCAGTAAGAACAGCAGATCTGTGCCATCTGCCCTACGACCCCTTCCCCCCATGCCTACCCCCCATCCCATCTCTGTATGAGGAAAGTAACTATGAGTGGGCAGAGACAAAAAGATAGGTTCCCCCTTTTCAGTCTCCCAGCAAGAACTACAGGTAGCATCACTTCCAGGGGGAAAGGCTGCCAGCCTTACTCAAGCTCGCAGGTCCAGGTGTCAGAGCGTAATTTCAGGGCGGTGTGATTGACAGGTTAGGGGACTTTTCCCTCCACTCAGATATCACTATTTGGTACCAGGCTCCACCCAGGGATAACAGGCCCAGAATACTGGGCTCTCTGTCACTTTGGCTCCAGCTTGTTTGTAGTGAAGATTTTCCATGTTGGGAGAAGCAAGCCATGAAGGCCAGGGTCTACTAACCCTCTCCCAGTGCCCTTTTTGTAAAGCAGAGGGGGCCTTCTGAGAAAAGCCCTCCACTGTCTTTGCCTCCAGTTGTCAAGCTGTGGCTCAGAGACACAGGTAAGAACAGAGCTTTGCCTGGCCAGTATGGTTCATAGGTTGAGTGCTGACCCATTCACCAGGAAGTCACCGGGTCCATTCCCAGTCAGGGCACATGCCTGGGTTTCAGGTTCTATCCCCAGCAGAGGGCGTGCAGGAGGCAGCTGATTGATGCTGATGTTTCTCTCTAATCGATGTTCTATCTCTCTCCATCTCCATCTCCATCTCTCTCTCTCTCTAAAAAGAAAAAAATCATTAAAAACACATTAAGAAGAGGCTTGACCTTAATGACTAGACACTTGGGGGGAGTGGAAGGGGAAGGGTCCACCTGCCCCTCCCATTACTGAGAGGGGAGACTTAGCCCATGCATGTAAAATACCTTTGAAGTCTGCTGATCACGGTTGCCACATAACATTAGTTTGTTTGATTTGATTGTTGTTTTTGTTTTCATTATTTTCCAACATTACTTATCTATAATAATAAAGGCATCATATGCTAATTAGGACGGACACCTGAATGAACTTCCGGATGTCATACTGGACATACATCGGAAGAAGCTGCCATGGCAGGGGCTGAATCAAAGGCATCTAGGGGCAATCAGGCAGGCAGGCGAGCAGTTAGTGGCAATCAAGTAGGCAGCTAGAATGGTCAGGGGTGATCAGGCAGGCAGGCGAGCCTTTAGAGGCGATCAGGAAGGCAGGTGAGCAGTTAGGGGCATCAGGCAGGTAGGCAGAGTGGTTAGGGGTGATCAGTAAGGCAAGCAGAGGCAGTTAGGGGTGATGGCAAGCAGTTAGGAGAAATTAGGTAGGCAAGTAATTAGGTGTGATCAGGTAGGAAGGAGAGTGGTTAGGAGCCAGGGGTCCCAGATTGTGAGAGGGATGTCCGACTGCAGGTTTATGCCCCTTCTGCTGCAGATTGGGCCTAAACCAGCAGGACATCCCCTGAGGGGTCCCTATTGTAGAGGGTGTATGCCAGACTGAGGGACCTCCCCACCTCATGCATGAATGTCATGCACTGGGCCTCTAGTATATATATGGCTAATATACGTGTCCTTCCCTCCATTCGACGGGTTGCTGTGACACGCACCAAACACCAAGGGGCAGACGCTCAATGCAGGAGTTGCTGTGACACACAGAGAAATGGCACCATGGACCTGGCGCCCACAAATCAACACTTGGCTCCCCCCAAGTGGAACACAGGCTCCGCTGCCACCCTGGAGGGACAGCCCACCAAATTGCAGCTGATGCTGCCGAGACCCCATGGCAAACATGCAGCCCACAGCCCAGCCCAGCCCTGAAATGCTCATTGTGGGCACCGGGTAATGATGTCACATAGCTAGGCCTGGCTTTCTCACCCTAGCGATGACTAGCCTCCTTACTGTTTCTTCAGCCCAGGAACACGACTTGCTTTATGGCCAGGTGGAAACACTGTACACTGTAATCAAATGTCTGTGAAGCGTTTTCACGTGCCTCATCTCATTTGATCCCCACAGAAGTCCTGGAGTAGGTAGATAGGAGACTCAGTGGAATCCTATTTTCTTTTCATTAGCCAGAAAATGGAGATTTAGAAAGCTTAGAAACGTGACCCAACTGAAAAGAAGTAAGAAATGGTGGACTTTCAAAATGACTTCATGTTTTCTCACTGCGCAGAATATAGTCAAACACTCCTGCAGTTAAATATTTCACCCTTTGTTTTCCCTGCGTGATCTACAATAATTATCTGCTTCGTGTTGATATTTACTGCTGTGTTGGTGACAATTACCTAAAAGAGAAGTTGGGGTGCTTCACTGGGCTGGAAAAAAAGTTTAGCTAAATCAGAAAGCAGGTCTAATTAAGCAAGTTTATTCTATATACATGAAAGGCTAAGTTGGCCAATGCATATGCAATACATATAAAGCTCTTGCTGGCGTCACTCACACTCTTGTGTTTCCATCTGTCATTTTTTTTAAAAATATATTTTATTGTTTTTTCACAGAGAGGAAGGGAGAGGGATAGAGAGTTAGAAACATTGATGAGGGAGAAAGATCCATCAGCTGCCTCCTGCACGCCCCCCACCGGGGATGTGCTCGCAACCAAGGTACATGCCCTTGACCGGAATCGAACCCGGGACCCTTCAGTCCGCAGGCCGACGCTCTATCCACTGAGCCAAACCGGTTCGGCTCCATCTGTCATTTTTAATCGTGAATTTGGTTGATACTTCTATTATACAGAAAGGGCAAATAGCAAAATTAATTGCTAATTAATTTCCTTTCAATGTGCATGAATTCGTGCACCAGGCCACTACTCTGAAATAATTGCAGAGGACAGAGGGTCCCAGGCTGCAACTGAGATGGAAAAAATACAGGGGGAGAGGAGATGGATGGAGGAGAAGAGAGATGGGTGGGGATGGTCTGAGTCCATTTGATGGCACAAATGCTCTGCCCCTCTAACTTTTTTCACATTAAAACATTATAATTTTGTACTGTGGTAAGAACACCAAGTATAAGCCCTGTGGATGTGCTCTACAACATAGTGACTATGGTTAGCAACACTGTATTATCTTCACAGTTTGAAGACCATTCCAATAGAAACGAGTACAGTAGAAGGCTGCAAGACATACCAGATAAGTAAGAATCTTGCACTTTCTTATTGCAATCATACGGACAACTTAGGGTTAAATAGCCAAATAAGACTCAACCCATACCAACATTAATGGTGCATGTGCCCTGACAACATGGCTTCTCTGTTATCCCAAACATGTACCCCTATTTACATCAATAACTCACTGTGAACAATATATGAAACCTTGTGTGAAGGGAGGGGCTTATATCTGGAATACTGGAAAGCAAATTTAGGAATGAGGCAGCTGTTATGGGGATCGATAGTTAATAATACTATGAGCTTTTGAGTAAGACTGATTAGGCTTACACTTCAGAAACTTGTTTTAAAAAAACAAGTTCTTAATAGAATTTGGCCACCCTGGGCAATGTGGCTCAGTTAGTTGGAGCATTGTCCCATGCACCAAAGGGTCAAGGGTTCAATTCTCAGTCAGGGCACATATATAGGTAGTCGGTTTAGTACCCAGTTGGGGCCCATACAGAAGGCAACCAATGAATGTTTCTCTGTCTCTCACTCTCTCTCTCTTTCTCTTCCTCTCACTCTAAGATCAATAAAAACATATACTCAGGTAAAGATTAAAATACCCCCCACAGTGTTTGGCCTTTGAGGCACACTCAAGAACATTATTATTATTTACTAGAGGCCTGGTTCACGAAATCGTGCATGGGTAGAGTCCCCAGGCCTAGCCTGTGATCATGGCCATCTTCCCTGGCTGCTGGCAGCCAGCCCCGCCCCCTGCCACAACCCACCCCAGTTCCCCGTTCTCAATCCAGCCAGGGTAGGGACCGAGAGTTCGGCTGTTCCTGCTAACTTGTCGGCCCCACCCCTGCCACTGGTCACCTTCTTTGTGTCGGGCAACCGGCCAGGTGGTGACGTTGGCTTGGTGCCACACGCATCCCCCGCCACCCACCCCAGGTTCCTGTTCACCATCGGTGACTGGGGCCTGCTGGCCGGAGAAAGGGACTGAGAGGTGGTCAGTGCACCTCATATTGACTGGTTGAGCAGATGTTCTAGTCGTTCTGCCATTATGGTCACTAGACTTTTATTAAATAGGATTATTATTAATACTAGTGGCCCACTGCACAAAATTCGTGCATGGCACAGGGGGTGTCGTTCAACCTGGCCTGCACTCTCTCCAATCTGGGACCCCTTGGGGGGTGTCTGACTGGCGGTTTAAACTTGATCCCACACGGCAGTTGGAAATCCCACTCGCAATCCAGGACCACTGGTTCCTAAACACTCACCTGTCTGCATGCCTAATGGCCCCTAACCACTCTGTCTGTCGGCCTGATCACTCCTAACTGCCCCCCATTGCTGACCTGATCATCCCCAACTTCCCATCCTGCTGGCCTGATTGCCCTCAACTGACTCCCTGCTGATGGTGCTTGTACCCAACTGCTCCCACTGCCGGCCTACTCACCCCCAAATCCCCTCTCCCGGCCTGCTCACACCCAACTGCCCCCAACCCCACTGGCTTGCTCACCCCTAACTGACCGCCCCCTGCTGGCCAGATTGCTCCCAACTGCCCCGCCCTGCCGACATGCTCGCCCTCAACTGCCCTCCCCACTCCTCCAGCCTGATCACCCCTAACCGCCTCTGCCTGGGCTCTGCCACCATGGCTTTGTCTGGAAGGATGTCGGGAAGGTCCCGCAGAAGGTCTCCAGATCTAATTAGCATATTATCTTTTTATTAGTATAGATTATTATTAATTTTACTATTTAACCCATTTCTGGTGCACTTTCTTCCACCCCAGTCCCAGACCCTCTCTCCTCCCTTACCTGCGTTCACATGGCCCACTTGGAGAAATACATAGGCACCAGTGCACATGAGAAAAATTCCCATGTTCGGTACCATGGCTGCTGGCCTTCCCGTGACTGATGAACGTCAGACTCTGTCACCTTCTTATATAACATGCTTCCCTCACACCACCCCCTGCAACCGGATAAGAATCAACCTCCCCAGAGCCCTGCATGTGTGTTCCTAAGCCTGAGAGCATAAAGTTCAAGATTATCTCTCAGCTGAAACCACAGGACATTGGCTCATGGCTTCATGTCCCTGAGTTTCAGTAGCTTAAAATGCATTTAAAAGAAGGCAGAGATGTTTGTAAAATCCCTTTGTTTTAGTGTTTCATGACCAGGCAAAAGGGAGACGGAAAGATGAAAAGGACCAACTGCTCTCACAGGGTGTTCAACCCCATGGATATGGACAAGAACTTGGTAAAGGCCATGGAAGCAGGAGGGTGGAGGTGGGCAAAAAGGGGAGGGGGACTCCTGTAATAATGTCAATATTTAGAAAATTTTAATTAAAAAAATAGTAAAGATTCGAAGATGGTGACTGGCAGGAAGGTAGGGATGGAGAGAGTGTGAGACAGCAAGGGAGTGATAGAGGAGTGTGTGCACGTGTGTGGTGTGTGTGTGTATGAGCTAGGGACAGTTAGATTCTGCAGGTCTTCTAAGGGGCTGCCAAACCGGGCAGTCTTAGCAGGCAGAGCCAAGCTCCCAGTGCAGACACTCTTGGGAGGCCAGTGCGGGCACAGAGACCACGCCATCTTGAGAAACAGAGCTGCTTGAGACCAGCATCTTGGTCTCAGCACCACCCAGTCTGGTCTCAGACGCAAACCAGGACCCTGCAGACACTGGGGACAGAGGCTTGTGACCACAGCTACAGACCCACAGATATCAAGAAGCCAGACATCCAGGCGGCAGATTTCTGTGAGTTACAGAGCCCATCCCCCTCCCCATAGGCTGGCAGACAGTGCCATAGTAACTGATAGACCCACGGCTTGCTCGGGCCTCAGTGCTGCTACAGGAATCTTAGCTTGGGAATACGCAAACTTTGGGAACTTGTTCCCTGCAGCACAGGCTCTGGGACCCCCAATTCTGTGGGGAGGAGGTAGCACTAAGCACCTGTGACTTGACTCTGTTTCTTATCACCTGCACCTGGGATTCCTGATTCCCAGTGCATTCAGACTAAGAGCCAGTGATTCCAATTCTTGTTGTATGCACACACAGAGACCCTGATTCTCAATGTGAGGCTGAGCGAAGCAACAGAGACTCTGATACTGGACTCTTGGGGAACTCTGACTCCTACAACACGATATGGGGCTCTGATTTTCAACCCACTCCAGGGGGGTCTCGGGTTCAGCACGGTGTAGGTGAGGTCCCTGATTCTAAGTGCGCACAAAGGCCACACTGAGCGCTGGTAATGCTGACTCTGAGTGAGCCTGGTTCCCACCAACCCACGACAACCACACATCTTAGTGTCGAGATCTTCAGTGACACTAGGGTGGGGCGAAGCTCCCATGGCACACGGCCCAGGCCCACGCAACTTGACGTTTGAACCTTGTGGAGAAAGTCAGAATGGGGAGATGACACAATCCCCAGGGGGAAGAAAATAAGGAGTGACCAAGAACATAAATTAGTGAAATTGAAGCATGCTACATGACAGAAAAAGAATTTAGAGTGATGGCTGTACAATTCATTCACTGCATGGATGAGAAAATCAACAACCTATGAAAGAATCAAGAAGAAATGAAAAGTGATATAGCTACAATCAAAAATACCATGGATGGTTTCAACAGTAGACTAGAAGATGCAGAGGACCGAATTTGTGAGTTAGAAGATAAGGTAGAGAAACAAGCTCAATCTGAACAGAAACTGCAGAAAAAAATTAAAAAGCAGGAGGAGAGCCTAAGGGAGCTTTGGGACAACATGAAATGAAGCAACATATGAATAATAGGGCTGCCAGAAGGACAAGAAGAGCACCAAGGATTAGAAAATCTATTTGAATAAATAATGATAGAAAATTCCCAGATATGAAGAAGAAAAAAGTTACACAAGTACGGAGAGTCCCAAACAAGATAAATCCCAAAAGACCCACACCAAGACACGTCATAATAACGATGGCAAATATTCATGACAAAGAGAGAATCTTAAAGGCTGCAAGAGTGAGACAGACAGTTACCTAAAAAGGACCCCCCATTAGATTATCAAGTGATTTCTCAACAGAAACACATCAAGCTGGAAGGGAATGGAAGGAGGTATACAAAGTGTTGCAAAGCAAAGGACTGAATCCAAGAATACTCTACCCAGCAAGACTATCAATCAAAATTGAAGGGGGAATCAGGAGCTTGCCTGACAAAAGAAGGCTAAGGGAGTTTATCACTACCAAGCCAGCAATGCAAGAAATGCTAAAGGGAATGCTGTAAAAATAAGAAATAAAAAAGTTAAGAGAGAACACAGGCACAAAAATAGAAATGACTACAAACAAGTACTTTCAATAATAACTTTAAATGTAAACAGATTAATGCTCCAATCAAAAGATATCGAGTGGCTGATTGGATAAAAAGACATGACCCATATATATGCTGTCTACAAGAGACCCACCTCAGGACAAGAGACTCACACAGACTGAAAGTGAAGGGATGGAAAAATATCTTTCAGGCAAATGAAAATGAAAAAAAAAAAGCTGGGGTAGCAATACTTATATCTGACAAAGTAGACCTCAAAGTGAAGGCCATAACAAGAGATAAGGAAGGCCACTTCATAATACTAAATGGATCGATACAACAAGAGCATATAACCCTGATAAGTGTATATGCACCCAGTGCAGGAGCAACCAAATACATAAAAAAACTCCTGGAAGATATCAACGGAGAGATCAACAACAATACAATCATAGTAAGGGACTTTAATGCACCACTGACATCACTGGATAAATTCTCTAGACAAAAAATCAGCAAAGAAACAGCAATCCTAAATGACTCACTAGATCAGATGGACTTAATTGACATCTTCAGAACGCTTCACCCCAAAGCCACCGAATATACATTCTACTCAAGGGCTCATAATACACATTCAAAAATAGACCACATATTGTGTCACAAACAAAGTCTCTCCAAATTCAAGAAGATTGAAATCATACCAAGCATCTTCTCAGATCACAATGGCATAATATTAGAAATAAACTACAATAAAAACAATCCAAAAAACTCAAATAATTGGAAGCTGAATAGCATGCTAGTAAATAATGATTGGATTACCAATGAGATTAAAGAAAAAATTAAAAACACCCTGGAAACTAATGACAATAAAAGCACAACAATCCAAAATCTATGGGACATAATGAAAGCAGTCCTGAGAGGAAAGTTTATAGCTCTACAGGCCCACCTCAAATAAACAAGAAAAAATGGTAGTAAATCATCTAACTCGACAACTCAAAGAATTAGAAAGAGAGTAACAAGAAAAGCCCAGAGTAAGTAGAAGGAAGGAGATAATAAAGATCAGAGCAGAAATAAATGATATAGAGACCAAGAAGATAATACAAAAGATCAATGAAACCAAAAGCTGGTTTTTTGAAAGGATAAACACGATTGATGAACCCTTAGCCAGGCTCACCAAGAAGCAAAGTGAGAGGACCCAAATAAATAAAATCAGAAATGAAAGAGGTGAAATAACAACAGATCCCACAGAAATTCAAAGAATTGTTAAAAAATACTATGAACAACTCTACTCCAACAAACTAGACAACCTGGAGGAAATGAACATATTCCTAGAAAGATTCCACCTTCCAAAACTCAATCAGGAAGATTCTAAAAATCTCAATAGGCCAACAACTATGGAAGAAATTAAAGCAGTCATCAAAAAGCTCCCAGCAAACAAAAGTCCAGGGCCAGACGACTTCACAGGGGAGTTTTACCAAACATTCAAGGGAGAACTAAAACCTATCCTCCTTAGAGTATTCCAAAAAATTCAAGAGGAAGGAACACTTCCAAGCTTATTCTATGAAGCCAGCATCACCCTAATACCAAAACCAGATAAAGACAACACAGTGAAAGAGAATTTTGGCTAATATCCCTCATGAACATAGATGCCAAAATACTCAACGAAATTCTAGCAAATCAGATCCAGCAATATATCAGAAAGATCATACACCATGACCAAGAAGGATTTATCCCGGGGATGTGAGGATGGTACAATATTCGCAAATCAATAAACATGATACATCACATAAACAAATTGAGAGATAAAAATCACATAGTCATATCAATTGATGCAGAAAAATCATTTGACAAAATCCAACACACATTTTTGATAAAAACTCTCAGCAAGGTAGGAATAGAAGGATCATACCTCAACATAATAAAAAGCCATATATGACAAACCCACAGCAAACATAATACTCAATGAACAAAAACTAAAACCATTCCCCCTAAGAACAGGAACAATACAGGGATGCCCCCTCTCACCACCCTGTTCAACATAGTACTGGAAGTACTAGCCTTTGCGATCAGACAAGAAGAAGAAATAAAAGGCATCCAAATTGGAAAAGAAGAAGTAAAACTCTCCTTATTTGAAGACGACATGATACTGTACATAGAGAACCCTAAAGACTCCATCAAAAAAATTATTAGACTTAATAAATAAATTTGGCAATGTAGCAGGATACGAAATTAATGCCAAGAAATCTATGGCATTTCTTACACCAATGGTGAACTTACAGAAAGAGAGACTAAAAAAGCAATCCTATGTACCATCGCACCAAAAAAATTAAGGTACCTAGGAATAAACTTAACTAAGGAGGTAAAAGACTTATATGCGAATAGCTATAGGACGCTGAAAAAAGAGTTAGAGGAAGACATAAACAAATGGAAGAACATACCGTGTTCATGGATTGGTAGAATCAACATCATAAAAATGTTCATACTACGCAAAGCAATCTATAGATTCAATGAAATCCCCATTAAAATACCAACAGCATATTTCACAGATCTAGAATGGACATTCCAAAAATTCATCTGGATTTTAAAAAGACCTCGAATAGCTGCAGCAATCCTAAGAAAGAAGAACAAAGTAGGTGGGATCTCAATACCAGATATTAAGCTGTATTACAAAGCCACTGTTCTTAAAAGAGCTTGGATAAAAGGACATGACCCACATATATGCTGTCTCCAAGAGACCCACCTCAGGACAAGGGACTCACACAGACTGAAAGTGAAGGGATAGAAAAATATCTTCCAGGCAAAAGAAAATGAAAAAAAAAAAAAAGCTGAGGTAGCAATACTTATATCTGACTAAGGAGGTAAAAGACTTATATGCGAAAATCTACAGGTCACAGAAAAAAGAGTTAGAGGAAGACATAAACAGATGGAAGAACATACTGTGTTCATGGATTGGTAGAATCAACATCATAAAAATGTCCATACTACCCAAAGCAATCTATAGTGGCACAAGAACAGACATATAAATCAATGAAATAGAATAGAGAACCCAGAAATTGACCCAACCCACTATGCCCAATCAATATTTGACAAAGGAGGCAAGAGCATACAATGGAGTCAAGATAGTCTCTTCAATAAATGGTATTGGGAAAATTGAACAGATAAATGCAAAAAGATGAAACTAGAACACCTCCTCACACCATACACAAATATAAACTAAAATGGATAAAGGACTTAAACATAAGACGGGAAATGATAAAAATACTAGAGGAATCCACAGGCGGTGAAATCACAAACATATGCTGAAGGAATTTCTTCACTGATACTGCTCCTAGGGCAATGGAAACTAAAGAGAATATAAACAAATGGGACTACATCAAAATAAAGAGCTTTTGCACAGCCAAGGAAACCATCAACAAAACAACAAGAAAGCCCACTGCATGGGAGAACATATTTGCCAATATTATCACCGATAAGGGTTTAATCTCCAACAATTACAGGGAACTCTTACAACTTAACAAAAGGAAGATAAACAATCAAATCAAAAAATCAAATCAATCAAAAAATGGGCCACCGCCCTAAATAGACACTTTTTGAAAGAGGACATATAGAGCCGAAAGACATATGAAAACATGCTCAAAGTCACTAATTATACAAGAGATGCAAATCAAAACAACAATGCGGTATCATCTCACACATGTCAGAATGGCTATCATCAACAAATCAACAAACAACAAGTGTTGGAGAGGATGTGAAGAAAAAGGAACCCTTTTGCACTGGTCGTGGGAATGCAGATTGGTGCAGCCACTGTGGAGAACAGTATGGAATTTCCTCAAAAAACTAAAAATGGAACTCCCATTTGAACCAGTGATCCCACTTCGAGGAATATATCCAAAGAAGCTAGAAAGACTGATCAGAAAGGATATATGCACCACTATGTTCATAGCAGCACAATTCACCATAGCTAAGATTTGGAAACAGCGTAAGTGCCTAACAGCAGATGAGTGGATTAAAAAACAGTGGTACAGCTACACAATGGAATACTATGCTGCTGTAAAAAAGAAGGAATTCTTGCCATTTGCAACAGCATGGATGGAACTGGAGAGCATTATTCTAAGTGAAATAAGCCAGTCAGATTAGGATAAATACCACATGATCTCACTCATTTGTGGAATATAGAGAACAACGTAGACTGATGAACAGGAACAGACCAAGACAGAGAAGCAGCGATCAGACTGTCAATCCCCAGAGGGAAAGTAGGGGAAGGTGGGGGTAAGGCCGGGAGATCAACCAAAAAACTTGTGTGCATACATATAAGCCAAACCAATAGACAAAGACAACAGGGGGATGAGAGCATGAGTGGGGGGCTGTGGATTAAAGGGGAGATGAGGACACATTTGTAATACCTTAACCAATAAAGAAATTAAAGATTAAAAAAATACTAAAATGGCCCCGCCAGGATAGCTCAGTCGTTGAGAATTAACCTGTGAACCAGGAGATCACAGTTTGAATCCCAGTCAGGACATATGCCCAGGATGCAGGCTCGATCCCCATTAGGGGGCGTGCAAGAGGCAGCCAATTAGTGATTCTCTCTCCTCATTGAGGTTTCTCTCGCTCTCCCTCTCCCTTCCTCTCTAAAATCAATAAAGTATATTTTAAAAAATACTAAAAAAGAATAGGTAAAATAAGTTAAAACAAAACAAATCAGAATCCATTTTATTTCTTGACTGTAGACTCCTCATCAGAAGCCCAACCAGCTCTCCTGTCAGAGTCTCAGAGAAGTGTGAGAAGACAGCCATGCAACTCTCCATTTCGGAGGAAAATGAGGCTCAGGGAACTCCTCAAAGGCGAAGGGTGAGTTAAAACACCCAGCTGCCCTACATGGTTTGGCTCAGTGGGTAGAGCGGGGGCCCGGGGCCTGAAGGGTCTCGGGTTCAATCTGGACAAGAGCACATACCTCCATTGCAGGCTTGATACCCAGCCCTGGTCGGACATGTGTGGGAGGCAGCCAATCGATGTGTCTCTCACATCAATGTTTCTCTCTCTGTCTTTCCCTCTCCCTTCCACTCTCTCTAAAAATCAATGGAAAAATATCCTTGCGTGGGGATTAACCAAGAAACATTTTCTAATAACTAACTAAATAAAACCACCCAGCCTCGGGGACATTTTCAGAGTGGGAGTTTCCCTGCCACATTCACACGTGACCATATTTATCTCTTCCTAAAGGCGTCCCTACCCTGGCTCAAAGTTCAAGTAACACTGGAAACACTGCTCATTTTCTAGACCAGAAAGGCCTGGAGCCCTCATTTACTTGTTATGAAATACTTCCCTTCCTCTGAGCCTCAGTCTCATCACTTGCAAAATGCACATCACAATCCCTTTCTCTCAGGGCAATGTGAGTTCTATATATTCAGAGCTTTGAGCTGGTGTGGCGACTCTACTGTCAGCAGGAACTCTGTGAAAGCTACCTCACCCTGGTGTGAATCCATGGGCCATTTGTTTACCATAGTGAACAAAGAATAAAATACTTAGGAATGGACTTAGCAAAAGAAATTTAAAAATCTACTCTGCAAACTACAGAAAATGGTTGAAAGATTATAAAGAAGACCTAGCCCAGCTGGCGTGGCTCAGAGGTTGAGCATCAACCTATGAACCAGGACGTAATGGTTTGATTCCTGGTCAAGGAACAAGCCCGGGTTGCAGGTTCAATCCCCAGTGTGGAGCGTGCAGGAGGCAGCCGATCAATGATTCTCTCTGAGCATTTGTGTTTCTTTCTCTCTCTTCCTCTCCCTTCCTTTCTCTAAAATTAATAAAAAAATTTTAAAAAGTAAAAAAGAAAGATAAAAGTAGACTTACTATATAACCCCAAGTATTTACTCAGGTTAGTAGAAAAACTGTTTTCCTCTTGTGCTTCTCTCTTATTCTCACGCAATTACCTCACTCAGCACTTTTAAAAAAATATATATTTTATTGATTTTTTACAGAGAGGAAGGGAGAGGGATAGAGAGTTAGAAACATTGATGATGAGAGAGAAACATCGATCAGCTGCCTCCTGCACACTCGCTATTGGGGATGTGCCCGCAACCAATTTACATGCCCTTGACTGGAATAGAACCTGGGACCCTTCAATCCTCAGGCCGAGGCTCTATGCCCTGAGCCAAACCGGTTAGGGCCCCACTCAGCACTTTTTAAAAAAAATTAATATATTTTATTGATTTTTTACAGAGAGGAAGGGAGAGGGATAGAGAGTTAGAAACATCGATGAGAGAGAAACATCGATAAGCTGCCTCTTCACACCTCCGAATGGGGATGGTGTGCAGGAGGCAGCTTATCGATGTTTCTCTCTCATCGATGTTTCTAACTCTCTATCCCTCTCCCTTCAGTCCTCAGGCCAATGCTCTATCCACTGAGCCAAACTGGTTAGGACCACTGAGCACTTTTGACACCACAACTGTAAAGGTTTTCTCATACCAAATAATTCTATAACACTGGCTGGGTGTCCTTTAATTTAACTCCAGTCTGACACTAGCTACCTGGACATAGTATCAGATTCCACAGGTTAAGGGCTCAGTTCCTCAAGACTTCAGATGCCAATCACAAGTGCAGGTGGTCACCTGTGCTTCTGGCCAATAGGCTATAAATCAGAGGCTCCCATGAGCCCTGGTTGGGTTTAAGTTATTTACTAGAGCAGCTCACATAACTTGGGGAAGCAGTTTACTTACATGTACCAGTTTATTATAAAAAGGATATGATAGCCCTAGCCTGTTTGGCTCAGTGGATAGAGAATTAGCCTACAAACCAAAGGGTCCCAGGTTTAATTCTGGTCAAGGACACGTACCTTGGTTGCAGGCTTCTCCCCAGCCTGAGTCCTAACAGGGTTCCATCAGGAGGCAACAAATTGATGTGTTTCTCTCACATCGATGTTTCTGTCTTTCCCACTCGCTTCCACTCTCCCTGTAAATCAATGGGAAACTATCCTCGGGTGAAGATTAACAACAACAACAAAAATAGAAAATAAATTAAAAAAAAAGATAGGATAAAGGATACAGACAAACATCCAAATGGAAGACATGGGTTTTATGAGAGAAAGTGCGGGGCTTCCATGCCCTCTCCCAGCGAGATATTCTCCCAACCCTAACATATGTTCACCACCCAGAAGCTCCCCAAACCCTGTACTTCTGGGACTTTTATGGAGGCTAAACCATATATAGGCATGATCCATCATACATTCCATTTCCAGGTCCTCTCCCCTTCCTGGAGTTTGGGGTTGGGGCTGAAGATTCCCAGCCTCTAATCATGGCTTGGTCTTTCTGGTGACCATTCCTCTCTCAGGAGCCACCAAGAGTCACTGAGTAAAACAAAACATATTCCCATCACCCAGAGCATTCCCAGGTATTTAGGAACTCTGTGCCAGGAACTGGGGAGATCTGATGGGAAAATTTAAAATGGTATATCCATAATATGGAATATTATTCCACAATTTAAAAATTTAAAAGAGCCTGGCTGGCATGGCTCAGTGGTTGAGCATCTATGTATGAACCAGGAGGTCACGGTTTCATTCCCAGTCAGGGCACAGGCCCGGGTTGCTGGCTCGATCCCCAGTAGGAGGTATAGAGGATGCAGCCGATCAAGGAGTCTCTATAACCATTGATTTTTATATTTCTCTCTCCCTCTCCCTTTCTCTCTCAAATAAATAAAAATATATTATTTATAAAAATAAAAAGAATAAAATGCCTTGGCCAGTATGGCTCAGTTGGTTTTGGAATCATCCATGCATCTAAGGGTTGCTGGTGCGATTCCCAGTCAGGGCACATGCCCAAGTTGCAGGTTCAATCCCCAGTAAGGAGCGTGCAGCAGGCAGCCAATGGGTGTTTCTCTCTCATATTAATATTTCTCTCATTCTCTCCTTTTCTCTCTCTCTCTCTCTCTCTCTCTCTCTCTCTCTAAAAAATCAATAAAATATATTTTAAATGACATAATCATACATGCCACATGAATAAACCTGAAGACATCATGCTAAGTGAAAGAAAACAGGCACCAATACAACATGTGCTATGATTCCATTTACATAAAATGTCCAAAACAGGCAAGTCTATAAAGACAAAGTTGATCAGTGCTTGCCAAAGCCTGGAAGGTGGGAAATGGAGAACTAATGATGGGCACTGGCTTTCTCTTGCAGCTAATGGAGCAGTTCTAAAATTGATTGTGATGATGACTGCACAACTATGAATAGACCAAAGACCATTGAATTGTACACCTTAAAACAATAAATTGTGTGACAGGTGAATTTTCTTACTACAAAGCTGTTCAAAAAAACTGGGAGGTGGAAACATTTGCGATCTCTACTCCACAGCATATGTTGTTAATTCGGCTCAAATAAAATCTTATAAAATGTGTCCACAATAAATAAATGAATGAAAATAAAAAACTGGGAAGCCGTTCCTAAAGGTGGTTTCCCATTTTACAGCGGACTTGACAGAGGCCCACATGGTATCCCCTCCCTTGGCTTTATGGGGGGTCTCTCCCTGTGCCCTGTGAGGAGGGGGGTCCTCCTTTTTCAGCCTGGACAGGACTTAGAATCCAGGCTTGCTTCTTGCATTTTCTGGCTAGGACAACTTTGCGGAAAGATTTAAACTGCTCTGGCCCTGTCTTGTCATCTATGAAATGAAAATACCGCTAATTTGAATCCATAGTTTTGTTACCAGATTCAAACCAGAAAACATATGTTAAGAATTAAAAGCTCCCTGGCCAGTGTGGCTCAGTTGGTTGGGCCATTGTCCCCTACACCGAGAAGTGGCAGGTTTGATTTCCGATCAGGGCACATACCCAGGTTGCGGATTCGATCTATGTTTGATGTTCTCACATTAATCTCTCTCTCTCTCTCTCTCTCTCTCTCTCTCTCTCTCTCTCTCTCTCCCTTTCTCTCTAAAATCAATAAACATATCTCTAGGTGAAGATAAAAAAATGTTCAAAGGTCCAAATGGAAACTTTGGAGTTTAAAAGTAGGATGATGAAAATTAAAAACTCACTGGAGAGACTCAAAAGCAGATCTGAACTTGCAAAAAAAAAAAAAAGTTGGCAAATTTGGTAAGTGAATAAAAGTATCCAATCTGAAAAGGAGAAGGAAGAAAAATGAACAGAATCTCAAAGACTTGTGGGACACCATCAACAGAACAACTTACACATAATGGAAGTACTAGAAGGAAAAGAGAGGAAAGGGCATCTGGCATTTTAAGGGTACTGGCATCTTAACAGTGTTGTCTCCTCACCACAGACATGGATATCTTTCCACTGATTTAGGTCATTTTCCATTTCTTTCTACAATGTTCTGTATGCATAAACAGGTGAATTTTGTGATATGTAAATTATACTTTGATAAAGCAAGATGTAAAACAAGACTAAAGGGAAGTTTCTTGGGTACTTACACTGGGTCCCAAGATCTGCATCATTATTCAGTCAGGAGGAGAGATGGACATTATGTTTTTTCTCTTCCAGGCATTGAAGGTTCTTAATACTAACCACAAAGCCCTAGGCATCTCTCCTTGGGTTAATCTATTTACTTCCTGCATCACCCTCACGAATTTTCATCATTTCCTATCAAGCTAAGAGAATCGGGCACAACTCCTCCCTTGTTGCTCCAAGCCTGCCTCCTCCAGCCCCAGCTTACTCGCTCTGCTCCTGAGTGCACCCCAGGTGGGCCTGGGTGGGGTGCGATGGCCTCCTCCCCTGGGCTGTAAATATATGTGATTAGATACTGCTGTCCATCTGGTCTGTGCAGTGGTGGGTGCCTTGCGTGTGGTCATCTCATACTATGTAAGGTGTGGTGTCCCTCCCTCACCAATGATGTGACCAGAACAACATGGCTATTTCCTTCACAATCCTACTAGGACTATGGAAAGAGTGGGGTCAGTCCTGGCCAGGTTGGTAGCTCAATAGGTAGAGCACTTTCCTCATACCCCAAGGGCAGATAAAAGACTCAACCAATGACTGCATAAATAAGTGGAACCACAAATCCCCCCGCCCCTCTCAATAAATAAAATTTTATTTAAAAAAGTAGTGGAGTCAATGGTTCACTTCTCTGGCAACCTGCAGACTTCCACCCTCCTCTTAGAAGTCTGTTGTGACTCGTTGTTTCTGCTCCCAGACCCCACACTGAAAAGAGAAAAAGGAATAAACTGACTTCTCTCTCTCCTCCCCTCTGCCTCATCATAGGTTGAGTGTCGACCTATGAACCAGGAGCGAGAATCATCAATCAGGCTGTCTCCTGCATGCCCCCCAGTGGGGGTCAAGCCTAAAACCAGGGCATATGCCCTGAACCGGAATCCGACCGTGACCTCCTTGTTCATAGGTCCATGCTCAACCACTGAGCCACATCCACCAGGCGTGAGCTGTAATATTAACACAGTGCCCATCATTCTGGTAAGAATTTGACCTCAAAGAATCTCACACAGTCCTAGTGGAAGTACTAACAGTTCACCATCCTATATAATAAAAGCCCAATATGCTAAGTGTCCAATTGTCCAGTCAACCAATCAAAACATAATATGCAAATGATATGCATACGCTGGCTATGATGTGCATTGACCACCAGGGCAGATGCTCCAACTGGTAGGTTAGCTTGCTGCTGGGGTCTGGCCCACGGGATTGAGAGTTGAGACTTGTGACAATGGGGCACTGTGCCAGGAATCCCTGATGATGGTCAAATTCAGTAAATCGAGAAAGGCCGGGCAGGTTGTGTGGGACGAAGGTGATGGCATCCATGTCAGTGCTGTTCCCCTCTCCCTGGGGCCAAACATGATGCCCGCTATCCCCCTTCCTTCTCTCTGCGCTCCTAACAGGGGCCAAGAGGGCACTTCTGGCCACAAAGGGAGGCAGCACCGAAGAGATACCTGCAATAATGTTCGTCCAGCACTCCCCAACGCCTGGCATAATGGTGGTCTCCTACCGCAGTTTCTGTGAACACTCCTTCTGCAACAACAGAAGAACATCCCTGAGATATGGAATCCAGAGGTGATCCCAGGTACATCGGGAGGGGAGAGAGAAACACAGGCACCCTGGAAGGCAATGGAGGTCTTCCTCCTTCTTGTCCTTTTCTCTCCACAGCTTATCATCGCTTGTGTATTTTCCAATGCGGTTCCCATTCAGCATTGTTGTGTACTCGTTTCTGGGGTCCAGCATAGTGGTTATACCATTGTATGCTCTCCACAGTGTGCCCCTGGCATCTACCTACCTACCCACCCACCCGACACCTCTTTTTGTGTTCGTACGTGGCTTAGGCCCAAGCAGGCCACACACAAAAGGACCTCAGACCTTTTGCTTATCTTTCTTTTTCTAAATTGTTACCTCAGGGTCTCAATGCTGCTCAGAAGAGAGGGATATCAGGGAAGGCTGGGATAGACATTGGGTTTTGTGTCATTAAACAAGATGTCCGTGAAGATTTCTGAACAAGGTGATGGTGTTAACCTAACAATTATCGCTTCCTGGCTGCCACCTGATCACAGTCTGCTTCCCCCATTTGGCCTATCTTTTCAGCTCACTTCCTTCTCTTCCCTCTCTTATCTGTTGTGTTGTAGCTGAGGCTGGTATTCAAAATAGTTGACAATGGATCTGGCCAATCAGAATGCACACGGTTATAAAAGCCAGTCCAGCCCTACCAGTGCCTCACAATTAAATATCAACACTACAATTTCTTACAGTTCCCCATATTCACCAAGTTGGCTCACAACTCCAGGCCTTTCTCCTTACTGTTTCCTTTGCTACCCCATCAAACCCTGCATTTTCACAAAGCTAACCTCTATTCATCATCTCAACTCAGATATCCACTCCCTAAAAACACAAAATTTGTTTAGGTAGTTGGGTCTTCCTTTAATTTTTTGCTCTTATACCTAAGACACAGTGCCTACTGAGTTGTATTGAAATATTTACATCTCTTTCTCCTTCTAGACCACCAGTTCCCAACCTGTGGGTCTAGACCCCTTTGGGGGTCGAACGACCCTTTCACAGGGGTCGCATAGGGCCTTCAGAAAACACATGTATTATGACATATTGTTTTTGTCATTAACCACTGTGCTTTAATTATGTTTAATTTGTAACAATGAAATTGGGAATCACCACAACATGAAATGTATTAAAGGGTCATGGCATTAGGAAGGTTGAAAACCGCTGTTCTAGACAATGATCATAGATGGAACTAAGCACAGAGTTTGAAAGTCATGTTGGTTGGGGTTCTGACAGCCAAGAAAATCAGTTGGGAAAGAGTGGGGAGGTGGCAGTAATAGGCCTTGGTTAGAGTGGTATCAACACAAAA
Organism: Myotis yumanensis; assembly: GCF_028538775.1. Classification (NCBI taxonomy): domain Eukaryota; kingdom Metazoa; phylum Chordata; class Mammalia; order Chiroptera; family Vespertilionidae; genus Myotis; species Myotis yumanensis. The sequence goes on from NW_027223774.1 coordinate 14,537,143, forward strand.
GACTTGGGGAAGACAAGGCAGCAAGGAGAGAACTGCAAAAGCAGGACATACTCTTAAATTGTTCCTCTTTTTCCCCCTTCAGTTCCCAATATATCAACAACCTTCCACTGTCCAACCTGTTTAGCTTTTGGGGCCTGTTCGAGTGTGCCTTCTCTTTCCTGTCGCATTGGTACAACTCAATGCTATCAAGGAAAACTTCTGGTTTCTGGAGATAAACTGAACATCTGATGGTTTCAGAGACTGGAAAACTAGACATCTGAGTGGATCCCAAGAGGTTCTGACACTAAGAGATCCAGGAATGAGGAGGGACTGGATTTCTCTCTGGTTTTCTAAAACATCTGTGTGTCTCCTCATCCTTCCTTGTTCTATAGGAGACATCGACTCAACTTTGGAGATCAAAGGCAGTACATCTGTACCTCATTGTGAGCTGATGTCTGGGATATTCACAAGTGGACCCATGTGGGTAAAGGAAATGTGTCCATTCCAATTTTCTCATTCAATCCCGAAAGGTTGGAAATGGGGCCACCAATTGGCTTCCCATTTCAGTTGGGAGGTTTGGGCTATTGCTGCTGCTATTGCTATTATCACTCCACAGTGTTCCTTGGGAGACATCTGTCTGGAGTCAAGGACACCTCTTTGGACTGGGAGCCTCCGACTGCTGGTCATGAGTTGATGAGCAGGTGGAGAATTGAAGAACAGAGAGTTCCTATGGATGTGTTTGACATTTCTAATAAAGTTTTTGCTCTGCTTTGTATGTACCCCCAGACTCAAAGTGAATTTTAGTGCTGAAAGGGCCTTTAAATGTATCTTCTCTAACCCACAACTCTGGCAGAAATGGAATCACAGATCTGGAAAACTTGAGTGAGTTTCACACATTACATAGCTATGGGCAGAGCTAAGACCAGAGCTTTGATATTTTGACCTAAGTCTGGTTTTCTTTTCACTTAATAGGCTACCTTCTCTTGCGAGCTGAACAAAAGACTAGCATTGATCTCCTCTGGAGCACTCCCAGCCCAATCTTAATGCCCAAGTAGGCTGTTTGGGGTTCTAGTATTTTTCTGGGAAGTATGGAAGAATGAGAAAAATCAGACTCCAAATTCTTCAATTATCATGGTCCCCATTTCCCTATTTCCTATCTCTTCCTTGTGCACTTTACATAATTCCATCCCTTATCTGCCACTTACTTAATGCCTCTTCAGTGGACAGAGGAATTTTAGGAGGGAGCTGGGCCTGATGCTTTGAGGAGAGGGTGGTATTTTTAGATTCTCATACTTATTTATTTATTTACTTACTAGAGGTCCGGTTCATGAAATTCATGCACGGGGTAGGGGCCCCTCAGCCTGGCCTGTGCACTCTCGCAATCTGGGATCCCTCATGGGATTTTCAACTGTCATCCTAAACCAGCAGTCGGACATCCCTCTTGCGAACCAGGACCGCTGGTTCCTAACCACTCACCTGCCTGATTGCTCCTAACCACTCTGCCTGCCTGCCTGGTTGCCCTTAACGCCTCTGCCTGCCTTCCTAATTGCCCCTAACTACTCTGATTGCCTGTTCACCCCTAACCGCTCACCTGCCTACCTGCTTGCCTGATCACCCCTAACTGCTCTGCCTGCCTATCTGATTGCCCTTAACCTGCCTGCCTGCTCAATGCATGTCATAGCTACCAGTCATTCCAATGTTCAGACAATAACTGCCCCCCATTCCCTCAGCCTGATCACCCCTCACTGCCTCTGAGTGCTGACTTGATTGCCCCTAACTGCCCTCCCTGCTGACCTGGTCACCTCTAACTGCCCCCCGCTGCATATTACCCTTTTATTATATAGGATTACTGAAAAATACATAAACTATCTTTTTTTTGCAGATTAACTTTTAAAAAAATTAAATCTTTATTGTTCAGATTATTACAGTTGTTCCTCTTTCCCCCCCCCATAGCTCCCCTCCACCCAGTTCCCATCCCATACTCTGCCCTTAACCCCCCTCCCCACTGTCCCCATCCATAGGTGTATGATTTTTGTCCAGTCTCTTCCCCCACCCCCTACACCCCTTTCCCCCCAAAGAATAGTCAGTTCACTCCCTTTCTATGCCCCTGATTCTATTATATTCACCAGTTTATTCTGTTCATCAGATTATTTATTCACTTGATTTTTAGATTCACTTGTTGATAGATGTATATTTGTTGTTCATAATTTGTATCTTTACCTTTTTCTTCTTCCTCTTCTTAAAAGATACCTTTCAGCATTTCATATAATACTGGTTTGGTGGTGATGAACTCCTTTAGCTTTTTCTTATTTGTGAAGCTCTTTATCTGACCTTCAATTCTGAATGATAGCTTTGTTGGATAAAGTAATCTTGGTTATAGGTTCTTGCTATTCATCACTTTAAATATTTCTTGCCACTCCCTTCTGGCCTGCATAGTTTCTGTTGAGAAATCAGCTGACAGTCGTATGGGTACTCTTTTGTAGGTAACCGACTTTTTTTCTCTTGCTGCTTTTAAGATTCTCTCTTTGTCTTTTGCTCTTGGCATTTTAATTATGATGTGTCTTGGTGTGGTCCTCTTTGGATTCCTTTTGTTTGGGGTTCTCTGCGCTTCCTGGACCTGTAAGTCTATTTCTTTCACCAAGTAGGGGAAGTTTTCTGTCATCATTTCTTCAAATAGGTTTCAATATCTTTCTCTCTCTCGTCTTCTGGCTCTCCCATAATTCGGATGTAGGTATGCTTGAAGTTGTCCCAGAGGCTCCTTACACTATCTTCATATTTTTGGATTCTTTTTTCTTTTTGTTTTTCTGGTTGGGCATTTTTTGCTTCTTTGTATTTCAAATCTTTGACTTGATTCTTGGGATCCTCTAGTCTGCTGTTGGTTCTCTTTATAATATTATTTATTTATTTATTTATTTATTTATTTATTTTTATTTTTTATCCCTCCCACCCCCCACTTGACATTCCCCCATCCTGCCCTACCACCCAGTGTCTTGTGTCCATTGGTTATTCTTATAAGCATGCATACAAGTCCTTTGGTTGATCTCTTACCCACCCCCCGAACCCTCCCCAGGCTTCCCACTGTAGTTTGACAGTCTGTTCAATGCTGTTCTGCCTCTGTATCTATTTTTGTTCATCAGTTTATAATGGTCTTTATTATCTATAAATGAGTGAGATCATGTGGTATTTTTCTCGGCTTCCTGGGGGCCAGCGCAGCCTCTCAGGGGCCTTCTCAGCCTCACAGGGGCCGTCTCAGCCTCACAGGGGCCGTTTCAACCACACAGGGGCCGTCTCAGCCTCACACAGGCTGTTTCAACCACACAGGGGCCATCTCAACCTCACAGGGGCAGTCTCAACCTTTCAGGGGCCGTCTCAGCCTCGCAGGGGCCATCGCATCCCATGTTGGGGGTGAAGGTGCGAGTCAGAAGCTCCTCTCACTGTATCTCCTGCTGCTCCCTTGCATATCGTTGATGCTGGAAGTTTCTGAGAGCAGTCTGCAGGTGCTGGACATCATACTTTAACTGGTCAACAGGAAATTTGGCATTCTGTCTTTTGTTGGGAGGCTCCTTGCTGGACAAAATCTCCAGGCATTCTTGGTGGCTGAATATCTGGTATGCTTGCTTGGATTTTGTTTTCTACTAAGTGCACAGACTGCTTGTCTGCCATCTCCCAGGGTCCCATGTGAGGTTTGATCTGGTGGACCTGCTTGTGTGTTTGCTGGTACAGCGGTTCCATGTTGCCGGCCCAGCTGGGTCAGGTTCTGGCTTCCTCCGAACCTGATTCTGCTTTTCTTTTATTAAAATTAAATCTTTATTGTTTAGATTATTACAGTTTTTCCTCTCCCAGCACACCATAGCTCCCCTCCACCTGGTTCCCACCCCACTCTCCGACCTCACCCCTTCCAACTGTTCTCATTTATAGGTGCATGATTTTTGTCCAGTCTCTTCCCGCATCTCCCACACCTCTTTCCCTCCCAAGAATAGCCAGTCCACTCCCTTTCTATGCCCCTAATTTTTTTCTTTTTTAAATTAAATCTTTATTGTTCAGATTATTACATTTGTCCCTCTTTTTTCTCCCCCATAACTCCCTTCCTTCCAGTTCCCACCCCACCCTCCGCCCTCACTCCCCACCCACTGTCCTCATCCATAGGTGCACGATTTTTGTCCAGTCCCTTCCCTCCCCGCCCAAGAATAGTCAGTCCATTCCCTTTCAATGTCCCTGATTCTATTATTATCAACAGTTCATTCTGTTCATCAGATTATTTATTCACTTGATTCTTAGATTCACTTGTTGATAGATGCATATTTGTTGTTCATAATTTGTATCTTTACCTTTTTCTTCTTCTTCCTCTTCTTAAAGGATACCTTTCAGCATTTCATATAATACTGGTTTGGTGGTGATGAACTCCTTTAGCGTTTCCTTATCTGTGAAGCTCTTTATCTTACCTTCAATTCTGAATGATAGCTTTGCTGGATAAAGTAATCTTGGTTGTAGGTTCTTGGTATTCAACACTTTGAATATTTCTTGGCACTCCCTTCTGGCCTGCAAAGTTTCTGTTGAGAAATCAGCTGACAGTTATATGGGTATTCCCTTGTAGGTAACTGAGTTTCTTTCTCTTGCTGCTTTTAAGATTCTCTCTTTGTCTTTTGCTCTTGGCATTTTAATTATGATGTGTCTTGGTGTGGTCCTCTTTGGATTCCTTTTGTTTGGGGTTCTCTGCGCTTCCTGGACCTGTAAGTCTATTTCTTTCACCAGGTAGGGGAAGTTTTCTGTCATTATTTCTTCAAATAGGTTTTCAATATCTTGCTCTCTCTCATCTTCTGGCACCCCTATAATTCTGACGTTAGTACGCTTGAAGCTGTCCCAGAGGCTCCTTACACTATCTTCGTATTTTCGGATTCTTTTTTTATTTTGCTTTTCCGGTTGGATGTTTTTTGCTTCTTCGCATTTCAAATCTTTGACTTGATTCTTGCCCTCCTCTGGTCTGCTGTTGGGTGTCTGTATAATATTCTTTATTTCAGTCAGTGTATGCTTAATTTCTAGTTGGTTCTTCATCACAACATCGAGGGTCTGATTAGATTTCTTGTAGATCTCATTAAGTTTATCGGCAGTTTCTAGAAAATTATTGAAAGACCTTAAAAGTGTTGTTTTGAGCTCTATATCCTCCAATTCTGACATTTGTGTCCTGTTTCTTTGTCTCTGCATTTTTTACGCTTTCTTGGTGCACCCCCTAGTGGTCTTTGTGCCCATTCTTGTTGTAGTTAAGCCTTGATTGTTGTAGCTAATACTGGGTGGGATTTGACCTCCAGGCCAACTGGCTGTGAGAATCAGCTATGTCTGCAGTGGGAGAACTTCTGTCCTCTAGGGAGGTGCTAATCTTAGCCTTTGCCTGAGGCTATCCGGGAAATGCCTCTGTGCAGGGCTTGGGCAGAGCAGGTCCCAGGGGATCTACAGGGCGGGTGGAGTGACCAGTTATGGCTGCTCTCAGTCCCGTTGCCTCTCAGAGTCCCAGCAACTGCTGCAAACCTCAGAGAGAAAGCTGCCTTTGAGTTCCGACTGAAGCCAGACAGTCCCGCTTCTCCCATTTCAGTTTGGGTCCCTAGAGACTTGCCCGGAACTGGAACTCAGAGTCTGAGACTCCCTCCCGATTGAAACACAACCGTGCCCTCTGCCGCCAGCCCGCTCTGCATGCACTCTGCACTTTTGTATTTACTTCATCACTGCGCCTCCTCTGAGTCTCAGTATGCTTTTCTCTTTTCTCCTAGTTGTAGAACTTCCACAACTGGTCTGATGTTGGAACTCTGCATAACATCCTTTATTTCAGTCAGTGTATGCTTAATTTCTAGTTGGTCCTTTTTCACAGCCTCGAGGGTCTCACTAGATTTCTTGAGGGTCTCACTACATTTATTGGCAATCTCACCAGACTTTTTGAGTGTCTTACTAAATTTATCGGTGGTTTCTAGAAAGTTCTTGAAAAACCTTAAAAGTGTGGTTTTGAACTCTATATCCAGTAGTTTGCTTTCCTCCATTTCTCTCATTTGTGACCTGTTTCTTTGTCTCCGCAGTTTGGCTGCTTCCCTGTGTTGGTAGAGTGGCTAGGTGTCCTATAGGGCCCAGTGGCTTAGCCTCCCCAATTACTTGAGTTGGACACTCTTGGTGCACCCCTTTGTGGGCTTTGTGCACAGTCTTGTTGTAGTTAAGCCTTGATTATTGTAGGTATCACTGGGAGGAATTGACCTCCAGGCTAATTGGCTGTGAGAATAAGCTGTGTGAGAATGTCTGTGCTGGAGACACCCCTCCGGGGCAAGACTTGCTTCAGTGGGGCTTTGGTGCTCACTGAGTCTGCCCCCTGAGTGTGTCCTTTATGGATCCGAGGAGCTGAAATATGGATGGTCCCACTCTGACCACCGGGCACACTGGCTCCTGGATCTCTAAGGAGGTGCTAATTTAGCCTCTGTCTGAGGCTACCCAACAGGAGCTACAGAGAGATATGAAGATTACTCTTCTTTGTTTGGGATTTGGAGGTGCCCAGATGAGGCCCCGCTGTGAAGCAATGCAAGCTGCTGTGGGGCCTTGGGCCTTCTTTTGGAAGTTCTGGGTCTCTCTGACCCAGCTGCAGTTTGTTAGGTAATTTTCAGATTGCAAAGGGCCAGGCCTTTCATATGCAAAAGCCTGTTCGCACAGCTTGGTTGGGACCAGGTCTCAGGGAATCAACAGGGTGGAGTAAACAGCTATGGCAGGTCCTCAGTCCTATCCTAAGTGGCCCCACATCTCAGTGTCCCAGTAATCACTGCAAGCACTTCTTAGAGAAAGACGCCCTCGAGTTCTGACCGATGCCAGACAGTCCAGTTCCTCCCGTATGAATCTGGATCCCTAGAGACTTGCCTGGAACTGGAGTTGAGAGCAGTTGGGAGCTTGAGACTCCCTCCTGATTGAAAAAGACAACCATGTTCTCAGTTTCCAGCCCTTTCCACGAGCACCTTCGTACCTCTGCACTTTACTTCTACACCTCCCCTGAGTCTCAGTGTGCTTTTCTCTTTCCTTCTAGAATTTCCACTCAGCCAGCCTTCCTGTGGTTCTTGATGATGTCCGTTCCGTCTTTTAGTTGTATTTTTGAAGTGGTTGTGGGAGGCAGTAATCTCTGGCATTTACCTATGCCGCCATTTTGGTTTCTCCCCATATTTTTTATTTCAGTCAGTGTATGCTTAATTTCTAATTGGTCCTTTTTCATATCCTCGAGGTTCTCACTAAATTTATCTTGGTTTCTACTATACATAAACTACATTGTTGTAAAAGACTTTGAGCTCTTTACTCCATTTCCTGTGAGAATAAGATCATTCTCAGCAATCGGACTATCATCATTCCAGAAAATATTGTCAGCACTCCAAAGGGGTGCAGAAGCACCCTGCAGATGGACTGCAAACACATCAACATAGAACTCAGTCTCCCTGGAAAGAAAAGAGGTTCTGGGTTGACAAATGTTGGGGATGTAAAAATTGGTCACCATTCATACTATCTCCATCATGTACAGAACATGATTAAGGGTCTTAAACTGGGCTTTCATTACAAGACTAGAGGCTTGGTGCACAAAATTTGTGCGGGGGGGGGGGGAGGGTCCCCTCAGTCAAGCATGCACTCTCTCCAATCTGGGACTCCTTGGGGGATGTCTGACTCCTGGTTTAGGCTCATACCTGGGGATCAGGCATAATCCAGCAGTTGGACATCCCTCTTACAATCCTGGACCACTGGCTTCTAATCGCTCACCTGCCTACCTGCCTAGTTGGCCCTAACTGTCCCCCCTTCCCCCGCCAGGGTGATTGTGCCTCACTGACTCTGCTTGCCGGCCTGATTGCCCCTAACTGGCCCCTCTGCCAGCCTGGTCATCCCTAACTGTCCCCAGCTTCTGGCCAGGTCACCCCCACTGCCCTCTCCATGCCTGCCTTGTCACCCTTACTGCACCCCTGATGGCTTGGTCACCCACAACTGCCCCCCTTTGCCAGCCTGGTTGCCCCAAAATGACCCCCATGAGCCTAGTGACCCCACAGTGCTACTCCCTGCCAAACTAATCACCCCCAACTGGCCCCTCTCAGGCCTGGTCACCCCCAACTGCACCCTTGGCCCAACGCTGGCCTGGTTGCCGCTCTCTGCTCCCCCACCTGCCTGATCTCCCCTAACTGCCCCACCCCACGCAAGCCTGGTCACCCCTCATGGCCCCCCTGCCAACCTGGTTGCCCCTAACTGCCTCTGTGTGCCAGCCAGATCACCCCTAAGTGGCCCCCTGCCAGCCTGGTCACCCCTAACTGCCCCCAGCTGCCGATCGGTTGCCTCCCACACATGTTTGACCAGGGCTGGGTATCAAGCCTGCAATGGAGGTATGTGCTCTTGTCCAGATTGAACCTGAGACCCTTCAGTCCTCGGGCCCACGCTCTATCCACTGAGCCAAACCAGGTAGGGCAGCTGGGTGGTTTTAACTCACCCTGTGCCCTTGAGGAGTTCCCTGTGCCTCATTTTCCTGCTAAATGGAGACTAGCATGGCTGTCTTCTCACACTTTTCTGAGCCTCTGACAGGCGAGCTGTTTGGGCTTCTGATATGGAGTCTACAGTCAGGAAATAAAATGGATTCTGTTTTTTTAAACTTATTTTATTTATTCATTTTAGTATTATTTTTAAATATATTTTTATTGAATTTAGAGAGGAAGGGAGAGGGAGAGCAAGAGAAACATCCATGATGAGAGAGAATCACTGATTGGCTGCCTCCTGCACATCCTGTAGTGGAGATTGAGCCTGCATCCTGGGCATATGTCCTGACTGGGATTTGAACTGTGACCTCCTGCTTCACAGGTCAATGCTCAACCACTGAGCCACACTGGCAGGGCCACTTTGGTATTTTTTTAATTAAAAAATTTTAATGTTGACATAATTGCAGGTGTCCCCCTCCCCTCTTTTCCTACCTCCACCCTCCCACTTCCTTGGCCTTTACCAAGTTCTTGTCCATATCCATGGGGTTGAACACCCTGTAAGAGCAGATGGTCCTTTTCATCTTTCCCTCTCCCTTTTGCCTGGTCATGAAACACTAAAACAAAGGGATTTTATAAACATCTTTGCCTCATTTGAGATGCATTTTAAGCTATTGAGACTCAGGGAAATGAAGCCATGAGCCAATGTCCTGTGGTTTCAGCTGAGAGATCATCTTGAACTTTATGATCTCAGGCTTAGGAACACACATGCATGGCTCTGGGGAGGTTGATTCTTATCCGGTTGCAGGGGGTGGTGTGAGGGAAGCATGTTATATAAGAAGGTGACAGAGGCTGACATTCATCAGTCATGGGAAGGCCAGCAGCCATGGTACCGAATGTGGGAATGTTTCTCATGTGCACTGGTGCCTATGTATTTCTCCAAGTGGGCCATGTGAATGCAGGTAAGGGAGGGGAGAGGGGCTGGGAGTGGTGTGGAAGAAAGTGCACCAGACATGGGTTGAATGGTAAAATTAGTAATAATCTATACTAATAAAAGGATAATATGCTAATTAGATAGGGAGACCTTCCAGGGGACCTTCCAGATATCCTTCCAGACAAAGCCATGGTGGTGGAGCCAAGTCAGACGCAGTTAGTGCTATCAGGTCGGCGGGGGCAGGGGTAGCATTGGGTGCAAGTATGCCCCAGGTAGAGGCAGTTGGGAGCAATCTGGCTGGCAAGGGTGGGGGGCGTCAGTTAGGGATGGCCAAGCAAGCGGTGGTGGGTGAAGTTGGGTGTGAGCAGGTTGGGGGGGGAAGTTGGGGGCGAGTAGGTTGGCAGGGGGGCAGTTGGGTGCAAGCACCATCAAAAGGGGGTCAGTTGGGAGCAATCAGGCCATGGGGGGGCAATTGGGGGCAATCAGGTCAGCAATGGGGGGCAATTAGGGGTGATCAGGCCGGCAGGCAGTGTGGTTAGGGGCAATTAAGCAGGCAGGCAGGTGAGTGGTTAGGAGCCAGTGGTCCTGGATTGTGAGAGGATGTCCGACTGCCCTGTGGGATCGAGCCTAAACTGGCAGTTGGACATCCCCCAAGGGGTCCCAGATTGGAGAGAGTGCAGGTTGGGTTGAACGACACTCCCTGTGCCATGCATGAGTTTTGTGCACCAGGCCACTAGTATTAATAATAATCCTATATAATAAAAGCCCAGTGAGCATAATGGCAGAATGACCAGAACGACTGCTCAACCAGTCACTATGAGGTGCACTGCACACCTCTCAGTCCCTTTCTCTGGCCAGCAGGCTACGATCACTGATGGTGAATGGGGACCTGAGGTGGGAGGAGGGGGATGTGGCTGGTGCCAGGCCAAAGTCCCCACCCGGCTGGTCGCCCCACACACAGAAGGACCTCTGGGTCCCACCCCTGGCTGTCAGGCTCCCATTGCTGGATGGCAAATGGGGAGCTGGGGTGGGTGGTGGCAGGAGGCGGGGCTGGCTGCCAGCAGCTGGGGAAGATAGCCCTGATCACAGGCTAGGCCTGGGGACCCTACCCATGCACGATTTTGTGCGCTGGGCCTTTAGTAAATAATAATAATGTTCTTGAGTGTGCCTCAAGGGCAAAACACTGTTTTTTTTAATCCTCACCTGAGTGGGGGGGGGGGGAGAAGGAGAAAGAGAGAGAAAGAGAGAGAGAGAGAGAGAGAGAGCGAGAGAGAGAAACATTCATTGGTTGCCTTCTGTATGGGCCCCAACTGGGGACTGAACCCACTACCTACATATGTGCCTTGACTGGGAATTGAACCCTTGACCCTTTGGTGCATGGGACAATGCTCCAACTAACTGAGCCACATTGCCCAGGGTGGCCGAACTCTAGTAAGAACTCTTTTTTTTAAACAGGTTCGGTAACCATTACAATGACTCTCTCTCTTTTTTTTTAAAAAAAATATTTTATTGATTTTTCACAGAGAGGAAGGGAGAGGAATAGAGAGTCAAAAACATCAATGAGAGAGAAACATCGATCATCTGCCTCCTGCACGCCCCCTTCTGGGGATATGCCCGCAACCAAGGTACATGCTCTTGACCAGAATCGAACCTGGGACCCTTCAGTCCACAGGCCAACGCTCTATCCACTGAGCCAAACTGTTCAGGGCAAGAACTTGTTTTTTTTAAACAGGTCTCTGAAGTGTAATCCTAGTCAGTCTGAATCAAAAGCTCATAATGTTATTAACTATCGATCTCCACAATAGCTGCCTCATTCCTAAATTTGCTTTCCAGTATTCCAGACATGGGCCCCAACACACTAGGTTTTATATATTATTCACAGTGAGTTTTTGATATAAATGGTGTGTATGTTCAGGATAACAGGGAACCCATATTGGCAGGGCACAAGCACCATTAATGTGGTACGGGTTGAGTCCCATTTGGCCATTTAACCCTTAGCCTTCAGTATGATTGCAATGAGAAATTGTAAGATTTTTACTTATCTGGTATGTCTTGCAGCCTTCTACTGTACCCATTTCTATTGGAATGGCCTTCAAACTGTGAAGAAAATACAGTGTTGCTAACTATAATCACTATGTTGTAGAGCAGATCCATGGAGCTTACACTGGTGTTCTTACCATGTTGTTCTCACTATGTTGTAGAGCAGATTCACGGAGCTTACACTTGGTGTTCTTACCACAGTACAAAATTATAATGTTTTAATGTGAAAAAAGTTAGAGCTGCAGAGCATTTGTGCCATCAAATGGACTCAGACCGTCCCCATCCATCTCTCTTCTCCTTTATCCATCTCCTCTACTCCTGTATTTTTTCTAGCTCAGTTGCAACCTGAGACCCTCTGTCCTCCAATTATCTCAGACTAGTGACCTGGTGCATGAATTTATCCACATTGCAAGGAAATTAATAGAAGAAATATTTTAATATTGCGATTTGCCCTTTCTCTATAATAGAAGTGTCAACCAAATTCATGATAGATAATGACAGATGGAAACACATGTGTGCGAGTGATGCCAGCAAGAGCTTTATATGTATTGCACATACATGAGTCAACTTACCCTTTTATGTATATAGAATAAACTTGCTTAATTAGAACTGTTTTCTGATTTAGCTAAACTTTTTTCCAGACCAGTGAAGCACCCCAACTTCTCTTTTAGGTAATTGTCAGCAACACAGCAGTAAATATCAACACGAAGCAGATTATTTTTGTAGATCATGCAGGGAAAACAAATGGTGAAATATTTAACTGCAGGAGTGTTTAACTATATTCTGAGCAGTGAGAAAACCTGAAGTCATTTTCAAGGTCCACCATTTCTTACTTCTTCTCAGTCGGGACAAGTTTCTAAGCTTTCCAAATCTCCATTTTTTGGCTAATGAAAAGAAAATAGGATTTTACCGAGTCTCCTATCTACCTACTCTGGACTTCTGTGGGGATCAAATGAGATGAGGCATAGGAAAACACTTCACAACATTTGATTACAGTGTAAAGTGTTTCCACCTGGCTATAAAGCAAGTCGTGTTCCTGGTCTGAAGAAACTGCAAGGAGGCTAGTCATAGTTAGGGAGAGAAAGCAGGGCCTTGCTATGTGATGTCATTACCCGGTGCCCACAGTGACCATTTCTGGGCTGATCTGGGTTGTAGGCTCCATTTTGTGCCATGGGGTCTCGACAGCATCAGCTGCAATTTGGTGGGTTGTCCCTCCAGGGTGGTGGCGGGACCTGTGTTCCCCTTGGGGGAAGCCGAGTGTTGCTTTGTGGGTGCCAGGTCCAGGGTGCCATTGCTCTGTGTATCACAGCAAATCCTTCAGTGAGTGTCTGCCCCCTGGTGGTTGGTGCGTGTCATAGCAACCCATCAAATGGAGGGAAGGACACTTAGCATATTAGCCATATATATATATACTAGAAGCCCAATGCATGACCTTCATGCATGTGGTGGGTAGTTCCCTCAGCTCAGCCTGTACCCTCTCACAATCCGGGATCCCTCAGGGGATGTCCTGCTGGTTTAGGCCCGATCTGTAGCAGGTTGGCCCTAAGTGGGCAGTCAGACATCCGTCTTGCAATCTGGGACCACTGGCTCCTAACCACTCACCTGCCTGCCTGTGTGATTGCCCCTAACCACTCTCCTGCCTGCCTGATCACTCCTAATTACTTGCCAGCCTGATTTTTGCCAACTGCTCGCCATCACCCCTACCTGCTTCTGCTTTGCTGACTGATCATCCTTAACCACTCTGCCTACCTGCCTGATGCCCCTAATTGCTCACCTGCCTTCCTGATTGCCTCTAACATCTCGCCTGCCTTCCTGATCTCCCATAACCCTTCTGTCTCCCTGCCTGATCGCCCCTAATCCTTCTGCCTGCCTCCTTGATTGCCCCTGACTGTTCATCTGCCTGCCTGATTGCCCCTAACTGCCTTTGCCACGGCCCCTGCCATGGCGGCTTCATCTGTATGGATGTTCTGAATGACATCCGGAATGTCGCTCAGCTGTCCGGTCTAATTAGCATATTACGCTTTTATTATTATAGATAAGCAATGTTGGAAAATAATGAAAACAAAAACAACAATCAAATCAAACCAACTGTTAGGTGGCAACTGTGATCAGCATTCTTCAAATGTATTTTACATGCATGGGCTAAGTCTGCCCTCTCAGTAATGGGAAGGGCAGGTGTACCCTTCCCCTTCCCCACCCGCTAGGTGTCTAGTCATTAAGGTCAAGCCGCTGGTAGATAGTGGGGCTGGAGTCTCAGGATCAGGCCTCATTCCAAGGGATGGTGTTCTACTCAGGGAGCCTGTCCAAGAAGCACAGGCAGGACTGGGTGGGGGCAGAGGTTATTCAAACAGAAATAGGCACATGAGTTGCAGAGAGGCGAGCTTTGCCACCAGTAAATTCAGTGATGCAGCTGAGAGAATTCATTCAAGCCAAAGACTTCTTGGCCACGAAGCCCTCTCTGGTTTCCATAGTTTTCCTCGTCAATCTATTCAAGTGCCAAAGTTAGTGTTGTTACACCTTGAATGTGGCTTATTATTGGGCTTCTGAATGGTGTGAGGCAGATTATTAATGATAATAAGAAGACATCACCTGTGTTCATAGATGTGACATAGACTTAGATTTTTGGTGTCGAATTGGGTGAAGCAGAAGCTCCAGACAACAAATCAGCAGGGTATAAAGAATTATGATCCTAGCTCTGGCCGGGTGTCTCCGTTGGTTGGAGGATCAGCAAAAGGTTATGGGTTTGATTCAGTGTCAGGGCACATACTTATAAGTTGCAGGTTTGATCCCTGGTCAGGACATGTATGGGAGGCAACTGAGGGATGTTTCTCACTGTCTCTCCCCCCCCTCTCTTCTTCTTTCTCTAAAAATCAATAAAAACATACTTTAGGGTAAGGATTGAAAGAAATTTTAATCCCAAATCAGGCTGCTTTGTGGTCTGGCAAACTTCACTGTCTCCTGGAACTCCAATGCCCACAAGAAATAAATGTCTCTGGGTAAATAATGTCATGGGACATTACAACTGTCACAGGATAAGCACCAGGCCATAGGGATCTGGACACCCCTGGTGCTTAGCAGGGGGCTCTGGATGCACAGGCCCTTCGTCGGGGTGGGCTGGCTTGAACAGAAACGTCGCCAGAATCACTGCAGAGCTCATGATGCCTAAGACCTGTGAGGAGAACAATGCCTGCTTCATTTTTCAGGGGATGCCTGTGTTTTCCCGTTTACCTATCAAGGCAAGACGTATTTTGATTGCACTCTCCAGAACGCTTTTTACCGTTGGTGTTCTCTAGAAGAAAAATATTCAGGGAAATGGAAATATTGCACAAAGGATGGTAAGCATGTGGCTTTTCCTCACGTGAGGAGCATGTGGGGGATTTCCATAATTGACTCCCAGGTGGAAGCCTCAATCATCTCCTCACCCAGCCCCTGGTGTTCCATTCACATCCCCTCTCTCTTGCTAAGACTAACATAACCTCACCACCGCTAATTTTCACATCCTTTTTTTCTGCTTTTCAGACCGTGCCCCATGTTTCTTCCCCTTTACCTATAAGAAAAGATTGTATTTCCAGTGCGTAACTGATGAGATGTCAATGATAAAGTGGTGCTCAGTCACTGCAAACTATGACAAAGATGGAGCTTGGAAGGACTGCTTCGATTAGTAACACAGGTTAAGAGCGTCTTGGAGGAGGAGAAATGACAGGGATGAGTAGGGAAGGACAGAGCTGGATAGAGAGATGGAGTCAGGTGATGTGGAGAGGACAGAGGAGACCTGGAGGGTGAAGGGAGGAGGAAGGGGGCAGAGGTTTGGACAGGAAAAAAAAGGGAGCAAAAATGAAAAGAGTAAAAGACAAAGACAGAATGCAAACAATGGAGAGAAGAGATTTAGAAAAGGAAGAAGAAACAGAGTTTGCAGATAAGACATGGAAAGAAGGATTGGGGAGGATTAGGGGTAAGAGAAGGTAGAGGGAGAGAAGGCAGGAGGGGAAGAGAAAGTGTAATGCACAGTCTTTTGAGGGAGTGTGAGAGAGCTGGAGTAGCGCTGGGGGAGAGCAGGGAGAAACAGAGAAGAGAAACACTCCAGGGGACTGATTTGAAGAAATCAATAGAACTCATTCATGTTGACAGCAAGACCTTTTTTCATGTCTGTAGAGTGACCCTACCCACAGCCATGGATTCAGTGAAGCCTTTGAACCGGAAGCGCAGAAAACCAAGACATCTCAAGCATGGAGGGCATATTCTGAGTGACAGAGGTGACATTCTTCCCCTGCATATTCTGTCCCCCTCGCCTGGCAATAAATCGCTTTCTCTCCAGGTGTGACTTTGTTGTAGTTTCCCGAAAGAACCATCTTTCTGGTGGGAGGCGGTCTGCATGGCCAGCTGGATCACACAGGATCTTCACATCTGGCCCTTTCCTCCTGGGCTTGATTGAATTGCAAAGGTGTGGGGAGGCCGCTGGGGCAGGAGGGGCCCTGAGACCAGAGAGGGCTGGTGCCTGCCATAGACAGTTTGTCTTTCCTGATTCCACTAAAATGTTATTTCTTTCTGGAGATATTCTCTTACTCCTCATGTAGAAGGATCTTTGGTCATATTCTCCCAGCCTTTCACTCTCTACTTGCAACTCAACTGCCCATCTCCCTGGGGGACTCTAATCTTTGGGAAGACAAGCTGGACTGTGTTGTTTGTCTTGGCATCGGTCCTAAGTGCAGAACCTGACACATACTTGGCCCTCAGACACTTTTCAAAGGGCATATATTGTAGAAAAAGTCTTTCAGTAAATAGGTGGGTGCAAATGAGACACAAATTCACAGCTGCCAGAAATAAAGGACCTGGAAGCCGGAGCCTAACATGTGTTCTGGTGTTTAAGCAGCCCATGGAGAGATGTAACAGTGGCTGTGGGAGCTTTTAGTCACTAGTGTAGTCACCACTCATGACCTATATAATGTTGGGGCTAGTAATTGAGACTATAACTTAAAAGGGAGCCATCATAAGGGCTATCCAGTTAAGGAACTTAGAAAATTTCTTGTGTTCCCAGAGAAGCAAGAAAGAAGTTTGTCACTGTAATTGGGTTATAAGGAAACATTTATTCAAGAACATATACTAAGTATCAGTAAGAAAAGCAGATCTGTGCCATCTCACTTACGCCCGCCGCCCCCATGCCCACCACCCACCCTTGCTCTGTATGAGGAAAGTAACTATGAGTGGGCGGAGCCAAAAAGATAAGTTCCCCTTCTTCAGTCTCCCAGTCAAGGACTATAGGTAGCATCACTTCCAGGGGGAAAGGCTGCCAGCCTTACTCAACCCCACAGGTCCATGTGTCAGAGGGTAATTTCAGGGAGGTGTGATTGACAGGTTAGGGACTTTTCTCTCCACTCAGATGTCACTCATTGGTTCCAGGCTCCACCCAGCGATAACAGGCTCAGAATACTGGGCTCTCTGTCACTTGGGCCCCAGCTTGTTTGTAGTGAAGATTTTCCATGTTGGGAGAAGCAAGCCATGAAGGCCAGGGTCTACTAACCCTCTCCCAGTGCCCTTTTTGTAAAGCAGAGGGGGCCTTCTGAGAAAAGCCCTCCACTGTCCTTGTCCCCAGTTCTCAAGCTGTGGCTCAGAGACGCAGATAAGAACAGAGCTTTGCCTGGCTGGTGTGGCTCAGAGGTTGAGTTTTGACCTATGCATCAGGAGGTCACCGGGTCCATTCCCAGTCGGGTCACATGCCTGGGTTTCAGGTTCTATCCCCAGCAGAGGGCGTGCAGGAGGCAGCTGATTGATGTTGATGTTTCTCTCTCATCGATGTTCTATCTCTCTCCATCTCCCTTCTTCTCTCTCTAAAAAAAGTAACACCCAATAAAAACACACTTTCTGTTTGCATGGGTTATGCATATGTACATATAAGTTCTTTGATTAATCTCTTCCCTCCCTCCCTTCCCTCTAAGGATCCTCCATGATTCTGGATCTATTTTGTTTGTCAATTAATATTGTTCATTAGATTCCACATATGAGTGAGCTTATGTGACACTTGTTGCTCTTTGACTGACTTATTTCACTTAGTATACTACTCTCCAGTTTTCTCCATGCTGTCCCAAAGGGTAAGAGATTTTTCTTTTTTGTAGTTTCATAGTAATCCATGGTATCAATGTACCACATCTTTTTTATCCACTCATCTACTGATGGGCACCTGGGCTGTTTCCAGATCTTAGCTATTATAAATTGTGCTGCTATGAACAGGGGTGAATACATTCTTTCTGATTGGTGTTTTGGGTTTCTTAGGATATATTCCTAGAAGTGGGATCACTGGGCTAAATGGGAGTTCCATTTTTAATGTTTTGAGGAAACTCCATACTGCTTTCCAAAGTGGCTGCACCAGTCTGTATTCCCACCAGCAGTGTACTAGGGTTCTCTTTTCTCCACATTCTCGCCAGCACTTGTCATTTATTGATATGTTGATGGTAGCCGTTCTGATAGGTGTGAGATGATACCTCATTGTCATTTTAATTTGCTGTTTTGAGAAGAAATAGAGAGAAACTTAGGCATACAGAATTAAAATGGCAATAAATGAGTACCTATCAATGGTAAGCTTAAATGTAAATGGATTAAATACCACAATCAAAAGACATATAGTAGCTGAATGGATACAAAATCAGGACCCAACTATATGTGGTTTACAAGAGACCCACCTCAGAACAAAAGACCCACATAAAATGAGAGGGAGAGAGAGAGAAACATCGATGTGAGAAACATTTATTCCGTCCTATACACACCCCTCTTGGGGATCAATTCCACCACCTGGGTAGGTGCCCTGTGACTTTTTAGTGTATGGGATGATGCTCCACCAACTGAGCCACACTAAGCAAGGCAAGAAAGTTTTTTTTTTTTTAATCCTCACCTGTGGAGTGATGATATTTTTACCATTGATTTTTAGAGAGAGTGGGTGATAGGGGGTGAGGGGTAAAGCGAGAGAGAGAAACATTGATGTGAGAGCAACACAATTGGTTGCCTCCTATGTGCGCCTCAACTGGAAGCAGGGATCAAACCTGCCCAGGTATGTACCCTTGACCGAGAATCAAACCATTGATCCTCTGGTGTGCAGAACAATGCTCTAAGCACTGAACAATGCTGGCCAGGACAGAAATTTCTGGGTTTTTTTGTTCTTTTTAAAACATTTTTATTGATTTCAGAGAGGAAGGGAGAGGAAGAGAGAGTAGAAACATCAACAATGAGAGAGAATCATTGATTGGTTGCCTTCTGCACTCCCCCTACTGGGGATGGAACCCGCAACCTACGCATGTGCCCTTGACCAGATTCGAACCTGGGACCCTTCAGTCCACAGGCTGGCGCTCTATCCACTGAGCAATACTGGCCAGGGCAGAAATTTCTGCTTTTTAAAATATATAGTTTTATTTCAGAGAGGAATGGAGAGGGAGAGAAACATCAATGAAGAGAATCATTGATTAGCTGCCTCCTGCTTGCCCCCCTCCCCACTGGGGATGGAGCCCACAACCCTGGCATGTGCCCTGACTGTGAATGGATCATGGTTCATAGGTCGATACTCAACCACTGAGCCATGCATTTCACGCTGGTTTTAACAAGAGAACCATTCTCCTGAATAATGACGTTGATGGGGATGTGAGCATACACAGACCTCATCCTATATAATAAAGAGGTAATATGCAAATTAACCCTCATGCCCTCAAAGATGGCTGCCTATGACCAGGCTGGCAGGGGGGTTAGTGAGGGATGACCAAAGGACTAAACAAGGAGGTTTTGTGGGGCAACCAGGCCGACAGGGGGGTTAGTGAGGTATGACCAAATGACTGAACAAGGAGGCTGCTTGGGGCAACCAGGCTGGCATGGGGGCCATGAGGGGTGACCAGGCTGGTGGGGGAGGCATCTGGGGGTGACCAGGCCAGCAGGGGGTGGGGCAATAAGAGGCGATCAGGCCAGTGGTGGGGCTGTTAGGGGTGACCTGGCCAGCGGGGGCAGGCATGCAGTTGGGGGTGACCAGGCTAGCAGCGGGGGGAGTAAGAGATGACCAGGCCAGCAGGGCAGGGGTACAGTGGGGGTGACCAGGTCAGCAGGGGGGCCAGTTGGAGGTGATTAAGCTGGCAGGGGGGGCAGGGAGGGGTGACTAGGCTAGTGTGGGGAGCAGTTGGGGACAACCAGGCCAGCAGGTGGTGCAGTAAGGGGTAACCAGGCCAGCATGGAGGGGGTAGTTGGGGTTGACCTGGCTGGCAGGTGGGCCAGTTAAAGGCAATCAAGCTGGCATTCAGAGGCAATGAGGGGTGATCAGGCTGGGGGTGGGGGTCTGTAAGGGGCGACTAGGCAGGCAGGCAGGTGAGTGATTAGGAGCCAGCAGTCCAGGATTGTGAGAGGGATGTCTGACCACTGGTTTATGCCCAATCCCGGGGTTTTGGTCTCAACCGGGAGTCAGACATCCCATAAGGGGTCCCAGATTGGAGAGGGTTCAGGCTTGACTGAGGGGACCCCCATGCTTGAATCTCATGAACCGGGCCTCTAGTCTTGTAATGAAAGCCTAGTGTAAGACCCTTGATCATGTTCTGTACATGATGCAGATAGTATGAATGGTGGCCAATTTTTACATCTCCACCATTTTTCAACCCAGAACCTCTTTTCTTTCCAGGAAGACTGAGTTCTATTTTGATGTGTTTGAAGTCCATCTGCAGGGTACCTCTGCACCCCTTTGGTGTGCTGTCAATATTTTCTGGAATGGTGATAGTCCAATTGCTGAGAATGATCTTATTCTTGCCGGAAATGCAGTAAAGAGCTCAAAGTCTTTTACAACAAGATAGTTTAGTATTCTTGAGTAAACCTATATAAAAAATGGGTAATATGCAGTGTGTGTGGGGGGAAGTTAGGAATGACCAGGTCAGCAGGGAGGGCAATAAGGGGCAATCAGGCCAGTACACAGAGGCAGTGAAGGGTGATCAGGCCACTGGGGTGGGGGTGGGGCAGTTATTGCCCGAACGGTGGAACAACTGGTCGCTATGACATGTACTGAGGAGGCAGGAAGGCTAGCGGTTAGGGGCAATCAGGCAGGCAGGCAGAGCAGTTAGGGGTGATCAGGCAGGCAGACAAAGGGGTTAGGGAGATCAGGCAGGTAGGCAGGCAGGTGAGTCGTTAAGAGTGATCAGGCAGGTAGAGGGGTTAGAGGCAATCAGGAGGCAGGCAGGCAGGCAGAGCAGTTAGGGGTTACCGGGAAGGCAGGCAGAGTGGTTAGGGGGAATCAGGCAGATAGGTGACTGGTTAGGGGCGATCAGGCAGGCAGGCAAAGGGGTTAGCGGTAATCAGACAGGCAGGCAGGCAGGCAGGCAGGCAAATGGTTAGGGGCAATCAGGCAGGCAGGAAGAGCTGTTAGGCTCGATCAGTCAGGCAGGCAGAGTGGTTAGGGGTGATCAGGGACGATCAGGCAGACAGGCAGGTGGCAGGTAGAGTGGTTAGGGGCAATCAGGCAGGCAGGCAGGCAGGTGAGTGGTTAGGAGTGAGCAGGCAGGAAGCAGTTAGGAGCCAGCTGTCCTGGATTGTGAGAGGAATATCCGACTGCTGGTTTAGGATGACAGTTGGAAATCCCCTGAGGGATCCCAGTTTGTGAGAGTGCACAGGCTGGGCTCAGGGCCCCTTACCCCCGTGCACGAATTTCATGCACAGGGCCTCTAGTAAGTAAATAAATAAATAAGCATGGGAATCTAAAAATATCACCTCCTCCCCAAAGCTTCAGGCCCAGCTCCCTCCTAAATTTCCTCTGTCCACTGAAGAGGCGTTAAGTAGGTGGCAGATAAGGGATGGAATTATGTAAAGTGGGCAAGGAACAGATAGGAAATAGGGAAATGGGGACCATGATAATTGAAGAATTTGGAGTCTGATTTTTCTCATTCTTCCATACTTCCCAGAAAAATACTAGAACCCAAAACAGCCTACTTGGGCATTAAGATTGGGCTGGGAGTGCTCCAGAGGAGATCAATGCTAGTCTTTTGTTCAGCTCGCAAGAGAAGGTAGCCTATTAAGTGAAAGGAAAACCAGACTTAGGTCAAAATATCACAGCTCTGGTCTTAGCTCTGCCCATAGCTATGTAATGTGTGAAACTCACTCAAGTTTTCCAGATCTGTGATTCCCTTTCTTCCAAAGTTGTGGGTTAGAGGAGATACATTTAAAGGCCCTCTCAGCACTTAAATTGACTTTGAGTCTGGGGGCAGATACAAAGCAGAGCAGAAACTTTATTAGAAATGACAAACACATCCATAGGAACCTTCTGTTCTTCAAGTCTCCACCTGCTCATCAACTCATGACCAGCAGTCGGAGGCTCCCAGTCCAAAGAGGTGTCCTGTGACTCCAGACAGATGTCTCCCCAGGAATATTGTCAAGCCATTATAGCAATAGCGGCAGCAATAGCCCAAACCTCCTAACTGAAATGGGAAAGCAGGTGGTGGCCCCATTTCCAACCTTCCGGGATTGAATGAGAGATTGGTATGGACACATTTCCTGTACCCACATGGGTCCAATTGTGAATACCCCAGACATCAGCCCACAGTGAGGTAGAGATGTACAGCCTTTGACCTCCAAAGTTGAGTCGATGTCTCCTATGGAACAAGGAAGGATGGGGAGACACATAGATGTTTTAGAAAACCAGAGAGGAATCCAGTCCCTCCTCATTCCTGGATCCCAGAGTGTCAGAACCTCTTGGGATGCACTCAGATGTCTAGGTTTCCAGTCTCTGAAACCATCAGATGTTCAGTTTACCTCCAGCAACCCGAAGTTTTCCTTGATAGCATTGGGTTGTATCAATGGGACAGGGAAGAGAAGGCGCACTTGAACAGACCCCAAGAGCTAAACAGGTTGGGCAGTGGAAGGTTGTTGACATATTGGGAGCTGGAGGGGGAAAGAGAGGAACAATTTAAGAGTATGTCCTGCTTTTGGAATTCTCTCCTTGCTGCCTCGTCTCCCCCAAGTCTTTCGTGTTGATACCACTATAATCAAGGCCTATTACTGCCACCTCCCCACTCTTTCCCAACTGATTTTCTTGGCTGTCAGAACCCCATCCAACATGACTTTCAAACTCTGTGCTTAGTTCCATCTAGAGTCATTGTCTAGAACAGGGGTGGGCAAACTTTTTGACTCGAGGGCCACAATGGGTTCTTAAACTGGACCGGAGGGCCGGAACAAAAGCATGGATGGAGTGTTTGTGTGAACTAATATAAATTCAAAGTAAACATCATTGCATAAAAGGGTATGGTCTTTTTTTTTTTTTTTTAGTTTTATTCATTTCAAACTGGCCGTATCCGGCCCGCGGGCCGTAGTTTGCCCATGGCTGGTCTAGAAGGAGACAGAGATGTAAACAATTCAATGGAACTCAGTAGGCACTGTGTCTGAGGTATAAGAGCAAAAAATTAAAAGAAGATTCAACTACCTAAAAGAATTTGGTGTTTTCAGGGAGCGGATATCTGAGTTGAGATGATGAATAGAGGTTAGCTTTGTGAAAATGGGGGGTTTGATGGCCTAGCAAGGAAACAGTAAGGACAAAGGCCTGGAGCTGTGACCCAACTTGGTGAATATGGGGAATTGTAAGAAATTGCAGTGTTGATATTCAACTGCGAGGCACTGGTAGGGCTGGACTGGCTGTTATAACCGTGTCCATTCTGATTGGCCAGTACCATTGTCAACTATTTTGAATACCAGCCTCAGGTAGAACACAATAGATAAAAGAGGGAAGAGAAAGTAGTGAGCTGAAAAGATAAGCCAAAGGGGGAAGCAGGCTATGATCAAGTGGCAGCCGGGAAGCAATAATTGTTAGGTTAACATCATCACCTTGTTCAGAGATCTTCACAGACATCTTGTTTAGTGACACAAAACCCAAGGTATATCCCAGCCTTCACTGATATCCCTCTCTTCTGAGCAGAGTTGAGAACACCCAAGGTAACAATTTAGAAAAAGAAAGACAAGCAGAAGTTTGAGGTCCTTTTTTGTATGGTCAGCTTGGGCCTAAGCCAGGTATGAACACAAAAAGAGGAGTCCGGTGGGTGGGTGGGTAGGTGAGATGCCAGGGGCTCACTGTGGAGAGCATACAATCGTATAAC
This sequence comes from Myotis yumanensis, assembly GCF_028538775.1. Taxonomy (NCBI): domain Eukaryota; kingdom Metazoa; phylum Chordata; class Mammalia; order Chiroptera; family Vespertilionidae; genus Myotis; species Myotis yumanensis. The sequence continues at coordinate 14,560,635 of NW_027223774.1, forward strand.
CACTATGCTGGACCCCGGAAATGAATACAAAACGATGCTGAATGCAAACCGCATTGGAAAATACACAAAGGATGATAAGCTGTGGAGAGAAAAGGATAACCCTTCTGGGTTGCCGCCATTTCTCTCTCTTCTCCCGAGGTACCTGGGATCACCCCTGGATTCCAAATCTCAGGGATGTTCTCTCTGCTGTCACAGAAGGAGTGCTCACAGTAGCTGCTGTAGGAGACCACCATTATGCTGGGTGGTGGGGAGTACTGGACCAAAGTTATTGCGGGTATCCTGTTGGAGCTGCACCTTTTCGTGGCCAGAAGTGCCGTATTGGCCCTGTTAGGAGCGCAGGGAGAAGGAGGGAGGCCTGCAGGCCTCACCTTTGGCCCTGGGGAGAGGGGAACAGCACTGACACGGATGCCATCACCTTGTTTCCACTCAACCTGACCGCCCCTTCTCGTTTTACCGGATTTGACCACCATCTGGGATTCCTCGCACAGCGCCCCATTGTCAGAAGTCTCAACTCTCAGTCCCCATGGGCCGGACCCTAGCAGCAAGCTAACCTACCAGTTGGAGCATCTGCCCCCTGGTGGTTAGTGCACATCATAGCGAGCGTAGGCATATGATTTGCATATTAAGTTTTGATTGGTTGACTGGACGACTGGACACTTAGGATATTAGACTTTTATTATATAGGACTGTGAACTGTTAGTACTTCCACTAGGACTGTGTGAGATTCTTTGAGGTCAAGTTCTTACCACAATGTTGGGCACTGTGTTAATATTACAGCTTGCGCCTGGTGGGTGTGTCACAGTGGTTGATCATGGACCTATGAACAAGGAGGTCACGGTGGTATTCCAGGTCAGGGCACATGCCCTAGTTTTAGGCTTGACCCCCAGTGGGGGGCATGCAGGAGACAGCTTGATTGATGATTCTCGCTCTTGGTTCATAGGTTGATGCTCAACCTATGCAGAGGCAGAGGGGTGGAGAGAGAGAAAGGAGAGAGAAGTCAGTTTTTTCATTTTTCTCTTCTCAGTGTGGGGACTGGGAGCAGAAACAATGAGTCACAACAGACTTCTAGGAGGAGGGTAGAGGTCTGCAGGTTGCCAAAGAAGTTAAACATTGACCCCACTATTTTTAAAAAAATAAAATTGCCGAAACCGGTTTGGCTCAGTGGATAGAGCGTCGGCCTGCGGACTGAAAGGTCCCAGGTTCGATTCTGGTCAAGGGCATGTACCTGGGTTGTGGGCACATCCCCAGTAGGAGATGTGCAAGAGGCAGCTGTTCGATGTTTCTCTCTCATCGATGTTTCTAACTCTCTATCTCCCTCCCTTCCTCTCTGTAAAAAATCAATAAAATATATTTAAAAAAAAAATAAAAAATAAAATTAGTGAAACAAGCTAGTCAATGAAGGAAAAATACCACATGATCTCACTCATTCATGGATAATAAAGACCATTACAAACTTTTGAACAATAATAGATACAGAGGCAGAGCTGCCTCAAACTGATTGTCAAACTGCAGTGGGAAGGCCAGGGAGGGTTGGGGGGGAGGAGGGAGGGGATTAAGAGATCAACCGAAGGACTTGTATGCACCCATATAACCATAACTAATGGACATAAGACACTGGGGGGTAAGGGAGGGCAGGGGCTTGTCAAGGGCGGGGGGGGGGAGGACACTTATGTAATACCCTTTGTAATACTTTTAGCGAAAAATAAAAAAAAATTTTTATTTAGAGAGAGAGAGAGAGAGATGGGGTGGAGGTGTGGATCTGTTGTTCCACTTATTTATGCATTCATTGGTTGAGTCTTGTATGTGCCCTTGGGTATGGGGAAGATGCTCTACCTACTGAGCTACCTACCTGGACAGGACTGACCCCAATCTTTCCATAGTCATGGTAGGATTGTGAAGGAAATAGCCATGTTGTTCTGATCACCTCCTGGTCACATCATTGGTGAGGGATGGACAAGCCATCTTAAGTAGTATGAGATGACCCCGTTCACAGCACCCACCAATGCACAGACCAGATGGACAGCAGTATCTAATCACATATATTGACAACCCAGGGGAGGAGGCTATCGCACCCCACGCAGGCCAACCTGGGGTGCACTCAGGAGCAGAGCGAGTAAGCTGGGGCTGGAGGAGGCAGACTTGAAGCAACAAGGGAGGAATTGTGCCCGGTTCTCTTAGCTTGATAGGAAATGATGAAAATTCATGAGGTTGATTCAGGACTTAAATAGATTAACCCCAGGAGAGATGCCTAGAGCTTTATGGTTAGTATTAAGAACCTTTAAGACCTGGAAGATAAAAAACCCAATGTCCATCTCTCCTGCTGACTGAGTAATGATCCAGTTCGTGGGACCAGTGTAAGTACCCAAAAAACTTGCCTTTAGTAATGTTTTTCATCTTGCTTTATCAAAGTATAATTTACATATCACAAAATCCACCTGTTTGATGTATACAGAACATTGTAGAAAGAAATGGAAAAAAGACCTAAATCAGTGGCAAGATATCCATGTGTGTGGTGAGGAGAGAACACTGATAAGATGCCAGTACCCCCCAACTTGATCTTACTTCTGCCCTTTCCTCTTTTCCTTCTAGTACTTCCATTATGTGTATGTTGTTCTATTGATGGTGTCCCACAGGTCTTTGATGTTCTGTTCATTTTTCTTCCTTCTTCTTTTTAGATTGGGTACTTTTATTCACTTATCAAGTTTGCCAACATTTTTTTTTGTGCTAGTTCAGATCTGCTTTTTAGTCCGTCTAGTGAGTTTTTAATTTTCATCATCCTACTTTTAAACTCCAAAATTTCCACTTGGTCCTTTGAACATTTTTCAATCTTCACCCTTGGATATTTTTTATTTATTTTAGAGGAAAAGAAAGAGAGAGAGTGTTTTAGAGTGAGAGAGAGAGAGAGTGAGAGAGAAACATCAATGTGAGAACATCAATCATCGATTAAATCCACAAACTGGGTATGTGCCCTGATCGAAAATCAAACCTGCCACCTCTTCGTGTACGGGGACAATGGCCCAACCAACTGAGCCATACTGGCCAGGGAGCTTTTAATTCTTAACGTATGTTTTCTGGTTTGAATCTGGTAACGAACTGTGGATTGAAATTAGTGGTAGTTTCATTTTATAGATGACAAGACAGGGCCAGAGCAGTTTAAATCTTTCCCCAAGGTTGTCCAAGCCAGAAAATGCACGAAGCAGACCTGGATTGTAGGGTTCCTGACCAGGCTGAAAAAGGAGGACCCCCTCCTCACAGGGCCCAGAGAGAGATCCCCCATAAAGCCAGGGGAGGAGATACCATGTGGGCCTCTGTCAAGTCCGCTGTAAAATGTCAAACCTCTTTTAGGAACGGCTTCCCAGTTTTTTATTTTCATTCATTTATTTATTGTGGAGACATTTTTTAAGATTTTATTTGAGCTGAATTAACAACATATGCTGTGGAGAAAGATCGCAAATGTGTCCACCTCCCAGTTTTTTTGAACAGCTTCGTAGTAAGGGAATTCACATGTCACACAATTTATTGATTTAAGGCGTACAATTCAATGGTCTTTGGTCTATTCATAGTTGTGCAGTCATCATCACAATCAATTTTAGAACTGCTCCATTAGCTGCAAGAGAAAGCCAGTGCCCATCATTAGTTCTCCACTTCCCACCTTCCAGGCTTTGGCAAGCACTGATCAACTTTGACTTTATAGACTTGCCTATTTTGGACATTTTATATAAATGAAATCAGAGCACATGTTGTATTGATGCCTGTTTTCTTTCACTTAGCATAATGTCTTCAAGGTTCATTTATGTGGCATGTATAATTATGTCATTAAAAATATATTTTATTAATTTTTTAGAGAGAGAAAGGAAAAGAAAGGGATATAAAGAGAGAAAGATTGATATGAGAGAGAATCGCTCATTGGCTGCCTCCTGCATGCTCCTTACTGCAGCAACTTGGGCATGTACCCTGACTGGGAATCGAACCAGCAACCTTTAGGTGCATGGATGATGCCCAAACCAACTGAGTCATACTGTCCAAGGCATTTCATTCTTTTAATTTCATAAATAATATATTTTTATTAATTTGAGGGAGAATGGGAGAGGGAGAGAGAGATAGAAACATCAATGATGAGAGAGACTCATTGATCGGCTGCCTTCTCCATATTCTCTACTGGGGATCGAGCCTGCAACCCGGACATGTGCTCTGACCGGGAATCAAACCATGACCTCTTGGTTCATATGTTGATTCTCAACCACTGAGCCAGCCATCCATGCTTTTCTAAATTTTTGAATTGTGGAATAGTATTCCATTGTATGGATATACCACTGTTAATTTTCCCATCAGATCTCCCCAGTTCCTGGCACAGAGCTCCTAAATACCTGGGAATGTTCTGGGTGATGGGAATATGTTTTGTTTTATTCGGTGACTCTTGGTGGTCTCCTGAGTGAGAAATGGCCACCAGAAAGACCAAGCCATGATTAGAGGCTTGGAATCCTCAATCCTAACCCCAATCTCCAGGAAGGGGAGAGGGCCTGGAAATGGAATGTATGATGGATCATGCTTATATGTGGTGCACCTTCCATGTGGTGATCATATGTTAGGACTGGGAGAATGTCTTGCTGGGAGAGGGCATGGAAGCCCCACACTTTCTCTCATAAACCCCATGTCTTTCATTTGGATGTTCTTCTGTATCCTTTATCATATCCTTTTTTAAAAATTTATTTTTTATTTTCCTTGTTGTTGTTAATCTTCACCCCAGTATATTTTCCAGTGATTTATATGGAGAGTGGAAGAGAGAGGGAAAGACAGAAACATCGATGTAAGAGAAACACATCAATTGGTTGCCTCCTGAAGGAGCCCTGTTAGGGCTCAGGTTGGGGAGAAGCCTGCAACCAAGGTACGTGCCCCTGACCGGAATCAAACCTGGGATTCTTTGGTCTGTAGGCCAATGCTCTATCCACTGAGCCAAACTGGCTAGGGCTATCATTTCCTTTTTATAATAAACTGGTACATGTTAGTAAACTGCTTCCCCAAGTTACGTGAGCTGCTCTAGTAAATAAATTAAACTCAGCCTGGAGTCACGGAAACCTCTGGTTTATAGCCTATTGGCCAGAAGCAAAGGTGATCACCTGGGATTGTGATTGGCATTTCAAGTCTTGAGGGACTGAGCTCTTAACCTGTGGAATCTGATACTATGCCCAAGTAGCTAGTGTCAGACTGGAGTTAAATTAAAGGACACCCAGCAGGTGTTATAGAATTGTTTGGTATGAGAAAACCTTTACAGTTGTGGTGTCAAAAGTGCTAAGTGGGGCCCTAACCGGTTTGGCTCAGTGCATAGAGCCTTGGCCTGAGGATTGAAGGGTCCCAGGTTTGATTCCAGTCAAGGGCATGTACCTTGGTTGCGGGCACATCCCCAATGGGGAGTGTGCAGGAGGCAGCTGATTGATGTTTCTCTTCATCGGTGTTTCTAACTCTCTATCCCTCTACCTTCCTCTCTGCAAAAAATAAATAAAATACATTTAAAAAATAAGTGCTGAGTGGGGTTATTGTGTGATAATAAGGGAGAAACACAAGAGGAAGAAAGAATTTTTCCTACTAACCTGAGTATATATCTACAAGTTGGATTTTGGGGTTATATAGTAAGTCTACTTTTATCTTTCTTTTTTACTTTTTAAAAAGTTTTTATTGATTTCAGAGAAAAGAAGGGAGAGGGAGAGAGAGATAGAAACATCAATGCTGAGAGAGAATCATTGATCGGCTGCCTCCTACATGCCCCACACTGGGGATTGAACCTGCAACCTGGGCATGTGCCTTGACCGGGAATCGAACCATAACCTCCTGGTTAATAGGTTGATGCTCAACTACTGAGCCCCACCAGCTGGGCTAGGTCTGCTTTAATATCTTTCAACCATGTGCTGTAGTTTGCTGTGTATATTTTCAAATTTCTTTTGCTAAATCCATTCCTAAGTACTTTATTCTTTGTTCACTGTGGTAAACAAATGGCCCATGGATTCACACCAGGGTGAGGTGGCTTTCACAGAGCACCAGCTGTCTGTAGAGTCGCCACAACCAGCTCAAAGCTCTGAATATATAGAACTCACATTGCCCTGAGAGAAAGGGATTGTGATGTGCATTTTGCAAGTGAGGAAACTGAGGCTCAGAGGAAGGGAAGTATTTCATAACAAGTAAATGAGGGCTCCAGGCCTTTCTGGTCTAGCAAATGAGCAGTGTTTCCAGTGTTACTTGAACTTTGAGCCAGGGTAGGGACGCCTTTAGGAAGAGATAAATATGGTCACGTGTGAATGTGGCAGGGAAACTCCCACTCTGAAAATGTCCCCAAGGCTGGGTGGTTTTATTTATTTAGTTATTAAAAATGTTTCTTGGTTAATCCTCACCCAAGGATTTTTTCCCATTGATTTTTAGAGAGAGTGGAAGGGAGGGGGAGAGACAGAGAGAGAAACATTGATGTGAGAGAGACACATTGATTGGTTGCCTCCCACACGTGTCTGACCAGGGCTGGGTATCAAGCCTGCAATGGAGGTATGTGCTCCTGTCCAGATTGAACCGGAGACCCTTCAGGCCCCGGGCCCCCGCTCTACCCACTGAGCCAAACCAGGTAGGGCAGCTGGTTGGTTTTAACCCACCCTGTGCCTTTGAGGAGTTCCCTGAGCCTCAGTTTCCTCCTAAATAGAAATTTGCATGGCAGTCTTCTCATACTTCTTTGAGACTCTGACAGGTGAGCTGGTTGGGCTTCTGATGCGGAGTCTACAGTCAGGAAATAAAATGGATTCTGTTTCTTTTTTAACTTATTTTATTTTTTCATTTTAGTATTTTTTAAAAATATATTTTCATTGATTTTAGAGAGGAAGGGAGAGGGAGAGCGAGAGAAACCTCAATGATGAGAGAGAATCACTGATTGGCTGACTCCTGCACGGCCCCTAATGGGGATTGAGCCTGCAACCCGGAATATGTCCTGACTGGGATTCAAACTGTGATCTCCTGGTTCACAGGTCAATGCTCAACCACTGAGCCATACTGGCGGGGCCATTTTAGTATTTTTTTTTAAATATTTAATTTCTTTATTGATTAAGGTATTACAAATGTGTCCACATCCCCCCATTAATCCCCAACCCCCCCACTCATGCTCTCATTCCCCTGTTATCTTTGTCCGTTGGTTTGGCTTATATGTATGCGTACGAGTCCTTTGGTTGATCTCCCACCCTTACCCCCACTTTCCCATACTTTTCCTCTGGGGATTAGTCTTATTGCTGCTTCTCTGTCTCTGGTCTGTCCCTGTCCATCAGTCTATGTTGTTCTCTATATTCCACAAATGAGTGAGAACATGTGGTATTTGTCTTTCTATGATTGGCTTATTTCACTTAGAATAATGCTCTCCAGTTGCATCCATGCTGTTGCAAATAGCAAGAATTCCCTCTTTTTTACTGCAGCATAGTATTCTATTCCACAGTTTTTTAATCCACTCATCTGCTGATGGATACTTAGGCTTCCAAATCTTAGCTATGGTGAATTGTGCTGCTATGAACATAGGGGTACATATATCCTTTCTGATTAGTGTTTCTGGCTTCTTGGGATATATTCCTAGAAGTGTGATCACTGGGTCAAATGGGAGTTCCATTTTTAGTTTTTTGAGGAAATTCCATACTGTTGTCCACAGTGCCTGCACCAGACTGCATTCCCACCAGCAGTGCAGAAGGGTTCCTTTTTCTCCCCATCCTCTCCAACACTTGTTTATTGATTTGTTGATGATAGCCATTCTGACAGGTGTGAGATGATACCGTATTGTCATTTTGATTTGCATCTCTCCTATAATTAGTGACTTTGAGCATGTTTTCATATGTTTTTCGGCTTTCTGTATGTCCTCTTTCGAAAAGTGTCTATTTAGGTCCGTTGCCCATTTTTTTTTATTGGGTTGTTTATCTTCCTTTTCTTAAGTTGTAAGAGTTCCCTGTAAATGTTGGAGATTAAACCCTTATCAGTGATAACATTGGCAAATATGTTCTCCCACGCAGTGGGCTTTCTTGTTGTTTTGTTGATGGTTTCCTTTGCTGTGCAAAAGCTTTTTATTTTGATGTAGTCACATTTGTTTATTTTCTATTTAGTTTCCATTGCCCTAGGAGCCATATCAGTGAAGAAATTCCTTCCACATATGTTTGGGATTTCGTTGCTTGTGGATTCCATTAGTATTTTTATGGTTTCCTGTCTTACAGTTAAGTCTATCCATTTTGAGTTTATTTTTGTATATGGTGTGAATTGGTGGTCTAGTTTCATCTTTTTGCATGTACCTGTCCAATTTTCCCAATACCATTTATTGAAGAGACTGTCTTGACTCCAGTGTATGCTCTTGCCTCCTTTGTCAAATATTAATTGGGCATGGTGGTTTGGGTCGATTTCTAGGGTCTCTATTCTATTCCATTGATCTATATGTCTGTTCTTGTGCCAGCACCAAGCTGTTTTAAGAACAGTGGCTTTGTAATACAGCTTGATATCTGGTATTGAAATCCCACCTACTTTGTTCTTCTTTCTCAGGAGTGCTGCAGTTATTCGAGGTCTTTTTTTTATTCCAGATGAATTTTTAGAATGTGCGTTCTAGATCTGTGAAATATGCTGTTGGTATTTTAATGGGATTTGTATTGTATCTATAGATTGCTTTGGGTAGTATGGACATTTTTATGATGTTGATTCTACCAGTCCGTAAACACGGTATGTTCTTCCATCTGTTTATGTCTTCCTCTATCCCTTTTTTTAAAAAAAAATATTTTTATTGATTTTTTACAGAGAGGAAGGAAGAGGGATAGAGAGTTAGAAATATCAATGAGAGAGAAAATCGATCAGCTGCCTCCTGCACACCCCCCACTGGGGAATATCCACAACCAAGGTAAATGCCCTTGACTGGAATCGAACCTGAGACCCTTTGGTCCGCAGGCCAATACTCTTTCTACTGAGCCAAACAAGTCAGGGCCCTCTATCTCTTTTTTAAGTGTCCCATAGTTTTTCGCATGTAGGTTTTTTACCTTCTTAGGTATCTTAATTATTTTGGTGATGGCAAATGGGATTGATTTTTTAGTCTCTCTTTCTGTAAGTTCACTATTGGTGTAAAGAAATGCCGTACATTTCTTGGAATTAATTTTGTGTCCCGCTACATTGCCGAATTCATTTATTAAGTCTAATAATTTGATGGAATATTTAGGGTTTTCTATGTACAGTATCATGTTATCTGCAAATAAGGACAGTTTTACTTCTTCTTTTCCAATTTGGATGCCTTTCATTTCTTCTTCTTCTTCTTTTTTTACAATTAAATCTTTATTGTTCAGATTATTACATTTGTACCTCTTTTTTTCCCCCATAAGTCCCCTCCTCCCAGTTCCCACCCCACTCTCTGCCCTCACTCCCCACCCACTGTCCTCATCCATAGGTGCATGATTTTTGTCCAGTCTCTTCCCAAATCTCCCACACCCCTTTCCCCCCCAAGAATAGTCAGTCCATTCTCTTTCTATGTCCCTGATTCTATTATAATCAACAGTTCATTCTGTTCATCAGATTATTTATTCACTTGATTCTTAGATCCACTTGTTGATAGATGCATATTTGTTGTTCATAATTTGTATCTTTACCTTTTTCTTCTTCTTCCTCTTCTTAAAGGATACCTTTGAGCATTTCATATAATACTGGTTTGGTGGTGATGAACTCCTTTAGCTTTTCCTTATCTGTGAAGCTCTTTATCTGACCTTCAATTCTGAATGATAGCTTTGCTGGATAAAGTACTCTTGGTTGTAGGTTCTTGGTATTCATCACTTTGAATATTTCTTGCCACTCCCTTCTGGCCTGCAAAGTTTCTGTTGAGAAATCAGCTGACAGTCGTATGGGTATTCCCTTGTAGGTAACTGAGTTTCTTTCTCTTGCTGCTTTTAAGATTCTCTCTTTGTCTTTTGCTCTTGGCATTTTAATTATGATGTGTCTTGGTGTGGTCCTCTTTGGGTTCCTTTTGTTTGGGGTTCTCTGCACTTCCTGGACTTGTAAATCTATTTCTTTCACCAAGTAGGGGAAGTTTTCTGCCATTATTTCTTCAAATAGGTTTTCAATATTTTGCTGTCTCTCATCTTCTGGCACCCCTATAATTCTGATGTTGGTACGCTTGAAGCTGTCCCAGAGGCTCCTTACACTATCTTCACATTTTCGGATTCTTTTTTCATTTTGCTTTTCTGGTTGGGTGTTTTTTGCTTCCTCGCATTTCAAATCTTTGACTTGATTCTTGCGCTCCTCTGGTCTGCTGTTGGGTGTCTGTATAATATTCTTTATTTCAGTCAGTGTATGCTTACTTTCTAGTTGGTCCTTTATCACAACATCGAGGGTCTCATTAGATTTCCTGTACATCTCATCAAATTTATCGACAGACTCTAGAAGCCTCTTGAGAGACCTCAAAAGTGTGGTTTTGAATTCTATATCCAGTAGCCTGCTTTCCTCCGGTTCTGTCCTTTGTGGCCTGTTTCTTTGTCTTGGCATTTTTTTATGCTTTGCTGTGTCGATAGAGTGGCTTTCCGTGTTAAGTGTCCCAATTACCTGAGGTAGACACTCTTGGTGCACCCCCTTGTGGTCTCTGTGAGCAGTCTTGTTGTAGTCAAGCCTTGATTGTTGTAGGTAATTACTACTTGACCTCCAGGCCAACTGGCTGTGAGAATCTGCTGTGTTTGCAGTGGGAGAACTTCTGTCCTCTAGGGAGGTGCTAATCTAGCCTTTGCCTGAGGCTATCTGGCAAATGGCTCTGTGCAGGGCTTGGGCAGAGGGGGTCCCACGGGATCAACAGGGTGGAGGAGGGAGCAGTAATGGCTGCTCTCAGTCCGTCCCCAGAGGCTCTGCCTCTCTGTCCCAGCAACCGCTGCAAACCTCGGAGGGACCGAAGCCAGACAGTCCCGCTTCTCCCGTTTGAGTCTGGGTCCCTGAGACTTGCCAGGATCTGGAGCTCTGAGTCTGAGGCTCCCTCTGAATTGAAACAGACAACCACGCCCTCAGCCATCAGCCCGGGCTGCGCACACTTCGCACCTTAGTATTTTACTTCAGCACTGCGCCTCCTCTGATTCTTGGTTCCTCCTAGTTGTAGAACTTCCACTCAGCCAGCCTTCCTGTGGTTCTGGATGATGTCCGTTCCATCTTTTAGTTGTATTTTTGAAGTGGTTGTTCGAGGCAGCAAACTCCGGCATTAACCTATGCCACCATCTTGGTTTCTCCTCCATTTCTTCTTCTTGTCTAATCACAATGGCTAGTACTTCCAGTCCTATGTCGAACAGGAGTGGTGAGAGTGGACATCCCTGTTTTGTTCCTGTTCTTAGGGGAAATGGTTTTAGTTTTTCCCATTGAGTATGATGTTGGCTTTTGGTTTGTCATATATGGCTTTTATTCTGTTGAGGTGTGATACTTCTATTCCTACCTTGCTGAGAGTTTTTATCAAGAAAGGGTGTTGGATTTTGTCAAATGCTTTTTCTGCATCAATTGATATGACTATGTGATTTTTATTTCTTACTTTGCTTATATGATGTATCACGTTTATTGATTTGTGGATATTGTACCATTCTTGCATCACTGGGATAAATCCTACGTGGTCATAGTGTATGATCTTTCTGATAAATTGCTGGATCCGATTTGCTAGAATTTTGTTGAGTACTTGGGCATGTATGTTTATGAGGAATATCCTATCTAATGAAAGAGAAACATGGTAATTAGCCATACGGCCGTTACCCTTCCCATTGGCTAATCAGTGAGATATGCAAATTAACTGCCAGCCAAGATGGCAGCCGGCAGCCATGCACTGAAGCGAACAGGGGGGCTTGCTTGCTCCAGTGATTGTGGACAAGGTTCTCTGCCTGACTTGTCAGCCTCTCAGCTGCAACTCTAAGCAACTATGTTGCAAATTTAAAAGCTAAACAAAACCCCAGAAACCTGCTTTATTCAGCTGGGCTTCAGCCAGCCGGACCGCAACATTGTATCAAATACAGAAGGTAAACAAAGGCCAGAAACCTGCTTTCAGCAGCGAGGCCTCAGAGCTAAAGCTGGCCCAGAATAAAAAAAAGAAAAGAAAAAAAGGAGCGGTTGGGAGTTTCAGTCACACGCCAGCCTGAAAATGGCCCTCAGCCCCTCAGCCAGACCGGCCAGGCACCCCAGTGGGGCCCCCCACCCTGATCCAGGACACCCTTCAGGGCAAACCAGCTGGCCTTCACCCATGCACCAGGCCTCTATTCTATATAGTAAGAGGGTAATATGCCTGCCGGCACTGGGATCAGCGGAGCCGCGAGGCCTCCAGGCACCGGGATCAGTGTGACAGGGGGCAGTGCCCAAACCCTCTGATCGCCCTGCGGCTCTGTGTGTGACAGGGGGCGGGGCCACAACCTCCCTATCCGCCCTGCTCTGTTCGTGACAGGGAGGAGCTCCTCAACTCCCTGATTGGCCCTGCTCTGTGCCAGATAGGGGGGAGCTCTCCAACCCCCTGATTGCCTTGTGGATCTGTGTGTGACAGGGTACAGCGCCCTAACCCCCTGATCGGCCCTGCTTTGTGTGTGATGGGGCAGTATCCCAACTCCCCTATCAGCCCTACTCTGTGAGTGACAGGGGGGAGCTCCTCAACCCCCTGGACAGCCCTGCACTGTGCGTGACAGGGGGAGCTCCTCAACCCCCTGATCGGCCCTGTTCTGTGAGTGCCAGGGGGGAGCTCCTCAACCCCCCTGATGGGCCCTGCTCTGTGCATGACAGGGGGTGGCGCCGCAACTTTCCTATTGATCCTGCCTTGAGTATGACAGGGGGAGGTGCCCCAACCCCCCAATTGGCTGTACTCTGAGCATGACTAGGGGTGGCATCGCAACCTCCTGAATCCGCCCTGCTCTGTGTATGACAGGTGGCAGCACCCCAACTCCCCAATCAGCCCTGCTCTGAGCCAGACCAGGGGCTGCACCTAGGAATTGGGCCTGCCCTCTGCCACCCAGGAGCAGGCCTAAGCCAGCAGGTCATTATCTCCTGAGGGGTCCCAGACTTCGAGAGGGCACAGGATGGGCTGAGGGGCCCCTTCTCTCCCCCCAGTGCACAAATTTTTGTGCATCGGGCCTCTAGTTTGCCTATAATTACCTTTCCTTGTGTTGTCTTTTTTTTTTTTTTGACAATTTGCTTCCTTGTCTTCTAATTCACTAATTCGATCCTCCTCTTCTCCTAGTCTACTGTTGAAACTTTCAATGGTTTTTTTTTAATTGCAGCTATATCGCTATTCATTTCTTCTTGGTTTTTACCTAAGTTATTGATTTTTTCATCAATTTCTTTTGATTCTTATATAATATATTGATTTTTTCATCTGTTTCTTCTTGCATAAGTTGTTGATTTTTTCCTCCAACTGGTTTATGCACTCTAGGACCCTTAATCTGTATTCTTTTTCTGTCATGTTGCATGCCTCTGTATCACTTAGCTGCTTTTCTGGGGAGTCCTTATTTTCTTTCCTTTGGGGGTTTCTTTGTCTACCCATGTTTGATCTCACCAACATATCTAGATGTTGAGTCATTTAGTGGCTGCTCCCTGGTTGACAGTGGCTCCTCGATCTGTGGTTGCTCCTCGGGCGGTTGTGGTAGCAGCTGCTCCTCAGTTGGCAGCAGCTCCTCTGGTGGATGCTGTTCACAGCTGTGGTGGCTCTTCTGGCTTGTGGGGGGAGGCTTCCCACGCAGCTGCTGATCCTCAGACAGGGGGTGTGGTGATCAGGATGCTGCTGTTGTTTGGATCTGCTGCATTGATTTAAAGGCACAAAATACAACACAACAAGGCACAATGTACCAGGCACTGAACACAAATGTATTCATGATATTAATAACCCCAAATAAAGGTGAACACTTGAGCTAAGAAAATTAGGGTATAAGGAAGAAAGAAGAGAAAAAGATAAAAGAGAAAAAAGAAAAAAAAAGGAGTGCAAAAATGAAATTGGGAAAAGGGAGGAAAAAAAAGTAAGAGAGGAAAGAGAGAATGAAGTAGAAGAGGGGAAGAAACTATTTATATGAGGAGAAAACTCTGATAGAACTGCCACTAATCCAAACAAATTACAGCAACAGATCCCTGGAGACGAATGCAAACTACAAACAACCAATAATATCAAACAAGGCAAGGAAAAACAGAAGCACAAAAATAACCAGAGGGTGGGGGAAACCAACAGAAAAATAAAAAGCAAAAGCAAAACAACCTCACAAACAATCCTAAAAATCCCAATATACTCAACAATCAAGCAAACAATAACAAAACTATAGAGAGAGAAAAGAAAAAAAGAAAGAAAAAAATTTTGATGGTGAAGAAAGATAAGGGAGAAGTGTATAAGGATTTAGAGCAGGGGCTTGGAAATAGGATATATAAGTAGGGTGAAATTTAGTCAGTAGGTAAAAAGAAGGAATAGGGAAAATCTAAAGCAGGAATAGGGTAAGAGAAACAGGACAACAAAGGGGGAATAGTGAGGAAGAGAGTTTTGGCTTAAAGGTAAAGTTGAGATAGAGAGAAATGATGCTGAAGGAATGATGAAAATAGAGTGTAGAACACTAATCCCAAAATAAAATAAAGAAAAAAATAAAATGACACTTGAAAAAATGGTACAATGACAGTAATAATACTGGTTAAAAATAAAAATGTAGTAATTAAAAAGGTAAAATCAGGTGATGAAAAAAAATTAAAAAAATAATAAATAGGTTCTTAATTAAAAGGTGAAAAAAGAATTAAAAAAATAAAATAAAAATGTGCAGTAGTGAAGGTGCTTCAGATCTTCTACTCTTCTATTTGGCATGCCTTAGTCCTGCCATGTATTCAGGAGAGTGTTGAATTTCCCTGTGATACACTGTTCCTCCATGTTGTAAACCACAGTCTTGATTTTCAGGCAGGCTGTATATGTTTCCCAGGCTGCATTTATTTGTGTTTACAGAAGAGTCAGTTTGTGGCTCTGCCTCTGTGTGGCAGTGTGTCTGGACTGACTTCTAAGGCTATAAGTCCTCTCTATACAGTAGGATTTATTTTCTCTATTGTACTTGAAACTGGTTTGGGAAAGTCCACTGCCCAGAGCTGGTTCTTTAATCGTTACTCCTCGCTCTGTTTTCCAGGCTCCCCAAAAAGAACTTTCCCCTACAGACTCTGCGAATGACCCCAACTGGGAAATCCCATGCACTGGGTTTAATAATCAAACACACAGATCTAAGGGGAAGTGTAAAAACAAGAGCCTGAGGAGTTGTGCGAATTCGCAAGCCTCCACCTTCCAGGTCTGCGCGCAGTCTCCGCGAGCCCACTCGCCCCTGGCACCAAGCAGCCGGCAGACTGGCAAAATCCGAGGCTGCTTTTTTGCATCCAGTTCAGCTATGGGCTTATTTTTAGCTTTCCCTTCCTCCAGCAGCCCTGGGGGAGCCCTTCCACACTTGTGGATCATGCTGGCCCCAACGGCCGTGGACTCTGTGGGGCACAGATTCCCCCCCCCCCCCCCCCCCCCCCAGCACGTGTTCTTCTCTCCAACCTGAATTGCAAACTGCACCTTTATGGGAAGTCTAACCTTTCTGTGAGAAGAAGCAGTGCTCCTCTGAGTTCACGCAGTTGCGCTGCTTGAGATCCGTTGTTTCCATTGTGTTGTCTTTATCTGGTTTTGGTATTACAGTGATGCTAGCTTCATAGAATGAGCTTGGAAGTGTTCCTTCCTCTTGAATTTTTGGAATAGTCTGAGGAAGATAGGTTTTAGTTCTTCCTTGAATGTTTGGTAAAAGTCCCCTGTGAAGCCATCTGGCCCCTGGCTTTTGTTGATGGGAGCTTTTTTGATGACTGCTTCAATTTCTTCCATAGTTATTGGCCTATTGAGATTTTTAGAATCTTCCTGGTTGAGTTTTGGAAGGTTGTATTTTTCTAGGAATATGTCCATTTCCTCCAGGTTGTCTAGTTTGTTGTAGTAGAGTTGTTCATAGTATTTTTTTTTTTTTAACAATTCTTTGAATTTCTGTGGGGTCTGTTGTTATGTCACCTCTTTCATTTCTGATTTTGTTTATTTGGGTCCTCTCACTTTGCTTCTTGGTGAGCCTGGTTTGAGGCTCATCAATCTTGTTTATCCTTTCAAAGAATCAGCTCTTGGTTTCGTTGTTCTTTTGTATTGTCTTTTTGGTCTCTATGTTATTTATTTCTGCTCTGATCTTTATTATCTCCTTCCTTCTGCTCACTGTGGGCTGTTCTTGTTGCTCTCTTTCTAATTCTTTGAGTTGTAGAGTTATATGCTTTACTATAACTTTTTTCTTGTTTTTTTGAGGTAGGCCTGTAGGTCTATAAACTTCCCTCTCAGGACTGCTTTCACTGTCTCCCATATATTTTGGATTGTTGTGCTTTTATTGTCATTAGTTTCCAGGGTGTTTTTAATTTCTTCTTTGATCTCATTGGTAACCCAATCATTATTTAGTAGCATGCTATTCAGCTTCCAAGTGTTTGAGTTTTTTGAATTGGTTTTATTGTAGTTTATTTCTAATATTATGCCATTGTGGTCTGAGAAGATGCTTTATATGATTTCAATCTTCTTGAATGTGGGGACACTTTGCTTGTGACCCAATATGTGGTCTATTTTTGAAAATGTCCCATGTGCACTTGAGAAGAATGTATATTCTGCAGCTTTGGGGTGAAATGATCTGAAGATGTCAATTAAGTCCATCTAGTGAGTCATTTAGGATTGCTGTTTCTTTGCTGATGTTTTGTCTAGAGGATTTATCTAATGATGTCAGTGGTGTATTGAAGTCCCCTACTATGATTGTATTGTTGTTGGTCTCTCCTTTGATATCTTCCAGGAGTTTTTTTTTAATGTATTTGGGTGCTCCTGCATTGGGTTCATATATTTTTATCAGGGTTATATCCTCTTGTTGTATTGATATCTTTAGTATTATGAAGTGGCCTTCCTTATCTCTTGTTATGGCCTTCACTTTGAGGTCTATTTTGTCTGATATAAGTATTGCTATCCCAGCTTTCTTTTCCTTTCCATTTGCCTGAAAGATATTTTTCCATCCCTTCACTTTCAGTCTGTGTCTATCTCTTGTTCTGAGGTGGGTCTCTTGTAGACAGCATATATATGGGTCATGTCTTTTTATCGATTCAGCCACTCAATGGTTTTTGATTGGAGCACTTAGTCTGTTTATGTTTAGAGTTATTATTGAAAGGTACTTGTTTGTAGTCATTTCTATTTTTGTGCCTGTGTTCTTTCTTACCTTTTTATTTCTTCTTTTTACAGCATTCCCTTTAGCATTTCTTGCATTGCTGGCTTGGTAGTGATAAACTCCCTTAGCCTTTCTTTTTTTTTTTTTGTCTGCGACGGTCCTGATTTCCCCTTCAATTTTGATTGATAGTCTTGTTGGATAGAGTATTCTTGGATTCAGTCCTTTGCTTTGCAACACTTTGTAT
Source organism: Myotis yumanensis (assembly GCF_028538775.1). Taxonomy (NCBI): domain Eukaryota; kingdom Metazoa; phylum Chordata; class Mammalia; order Chiroptera; family Vespertilionidae; genus Myotis; species Myotis yumanensis. The sequence goes on from NW_027223774.1 coordinate 14,578,050, forward strand.
ACCTCCTTCCATTTCCTTCTAGCTTGATGTGTTTCTGTTGAGAAATCTTTTTATAATCTGATGGGGGATCCTTTGTAGGTAACTCTCTGTCTCTCTCTTGCATCCTTTAAGATTCTCTCTTTGTCGTGAATACAGTGGGGCCTTGACTTACCCTTGACTTACGAGTGTCTCGACTAAGAGTTTTTTTGTGATACGAGCCGTCTCTCGCCCGATTTTTGCTTTTAGTTGCATGCTCAAAAAAATTTTGGTTATGAGCCAGCTTCAGATACCTCACTGCTAGTTGACGCTGTGAACGTCACAATGATTTGACATACGAGTAATTTGAGTTATGAGCTCCATCACGGAATGAATTAAACTTGTCAGTCAAGGCCTCACTGTATTTGCCATCATTATTATGACATGTCTTGGTGTGGGTCTTTTGGGATTCATCTTGCTTGGGACTCTCTGTACTTGTGTAACTCCCCCCCCCCCCCTCCCATATCTGGGAAGTTTTCTGTCATTATTTCTTCAAATAGATTTTCTAATCCTTGCTCTTCTTCTTGTTTATCTGGCAGCCCTATTATGCGTATGTTACTTCATTTCATGTTGTCCCAAAGCTCCCTTAGGCTCTCCTCCTGCTTTTTAATTCTTTTCTGCAGTTGCTGTTCAGATTGAGCTTGTTTCTCTACCTTATCTTCTAAGTCACTAATTTGGTTCTCTGCTTCTCTAGTCTACTATTGAAATCTTCCATGGTGTTTTTAATTGTAGCTATATCATTTTTCATTTCTTACTGATTCTTGCATAAGTTGTTGATTTTCTCATCCATGCGGTGAATGAATTGTATAGCCATTACTCTAAATTCTTTTTCTGTCATGTTGCATGCTTCAATTTCAGTAATTAACTTTCTTGGTGACTGCTCATTTTCCTTCCTCTGGGGATTGTGTCATTTCCCCATTCTGACTTTCTCCAGAAGGTTCAAATGTCAAGTTGCGCGGGCCTTGGACGTGTGCAGTGAGAGCTTCCCACCACCCTCGTGTCACTGAAGAGCTCGACACTAAGATGTGTGGTTGTCATGGGTTGGTGGGAACCAGGCTTGCTCAGAGTCAGGGTTACCAGTGCTCAGTGTGGCCTCATGTGAGCACTTAGAATCAGGGACCCTGTCTGCACCGTGCTGAAGCCGAGACCCCTCCTTGAGTGTGTTGAAAATCAGAGCCTCCTAGCATGTGCCAGCAGTCAGAGTTCCCCAAGAATCCAGTATCAGAGTCTTTGTTGCTTCCCATGGCCTCACATTGAGAATCAGGGTCCCTGTGTGTGCATGCACCAAGAATTGGAGTCACTGGCTCTTAGTGTGAATGAACTGGGAATCAGGGATCCCAGGTGTAGGTGATAAGAAACAGAGTCAAGTCACTGGTGCTTAGTGCTGCCTTCCGCCCAGAGCATCAGGGTCCCAGAGTCTGTGCTGCAGTGAACAAGTTCTCAGTGTTCGTGTGTTCCCTGGCTAAGATTCCTGTAGCAGCACTGAGGCCTGAGTGAGGGGTGGGTCTATCAGTTACTATGGCGCTGCCTGCGAGCCTGCATTGAGGGATGGGCTCTGTTACTCGAGATGTCTGAATTCTTGGTGTCTGTGAATCTGTAGCTGTGGTACCAGGCCTTTGTCCTCAGTGGCTGCAAGGTCCTGGTGTGCCACTGAGACCAGACTGTGTGGTGCAGAGGCCAGGATCCTAGTCTCAAGCAACCCTGTTTCTCAAGATGGCGTGGTCTCTGTGCCCGCGCTGGCCGCCCAGGTGTATCTGTGCTGGGAAAGGGGCTCCACCGGCTAAGACTTCCCAGTTTGGAGCCCCTTAGAAGACCTGCAGAATCTAACTGTCCCTAGCTCATACACACACACACCACACATGTCCACACACTCCTCTATCCCTCCCTTGCTGTCTCACACTCTCTCCCTGCCTACCTTCCTGCTGGTCACCATCTTTGAATCTTTAGTATTTCTTTAATTACATTTTTTAATTCCCTCTTTTTCCACCTCCACCCTCCCACTTCATTGGCCTTTATCAAGTTCTTGTCCATATCCATGGGGTTGAACACCCTGTGAGAGCAGATGATCCTTTTCATCTTTCCCTCTCCCTTTTGCCTGGTCATGAAACACTAAAACAAAGGGATTTTACAAACATCCTTGCCTCATTTTAAATGCATTTTAAGCTATTAAGACTCAGGGACATGAAGCCATGAGCCAATGTCCTGTGGTTTCAGCTGAGAGATAATCTTGAACTTTATGATCTCAGGCTTAGGAACACACATGCAGGCCCTAGGGAGGTTGATTCTTATCCGGTTGCAGGGGGTGGTGTGAGGGAAGCATGTTATATAAGAAGGCGACAGAGGCTGACATCAGTCACGGTAAGGCCAGCAGCCATGGTACCGAACGTGGGAATGTTTCTCATGTGCACTGGTGCATATGTATTTCTCCAAGTGGGCCATGTGAATGCAGGTAAGGGAAGGGAGAGGGGCTGGGAGTGTTGTGGAAGAAAGTGCACCAGAAATGGGTTGAATGGTAAAATTAATAGTAATCTATACTAATAAAAGGGTAATCTGCTAATTAGATTGGGAGACCTTCCGGAGGACCTTCCAGACATCCTTCCAGACAAAGCCATGGTGGTGGAGCCGAGGCAGAGGCGGTTAGTGGTGATCAGGCCGGTAGGGGTGGGGGGCTGTTGGGGGTGAGCATGTCAGCAGGGAGGGGTAGTTGGGGGCAAGATGACTGGCAGAGTGGGGTTCAGTTGGAGGTGAGAAATGTAGTGGGGTTGGGAGTAGTTGGGTGCGAGCAGGTCGGGGGGGTAGTTGGGGGTGAGTAGGCTAGCAGTGGGGGGCAGTTGGGGGCAAACACCATCAGCAGGGGGTCAGTTGGGGCAATCAGGCCAGCATGGGGGGCAGTTAGGGGCAATCAGGTCAGCAATGGGGGGCAGTTAGGGGTGATCAAGCCGGCAGGCAGAGTGGTTAGGGGCCATTAGGCATGCAGGCAGGTGAGTGGTTAGGAGCCAGTGATCCTGGATTGTGAGAGAGATGTCCAACTGCTCTGTGAGATCGAGCCTATACTGGCAGTCGGACACCCCTCAAGGGGTCCGAGATTGGAGAGAGTGCAGGCCAGGTTGAATGACACCCCCGTCACATGCACGAATTTTGTGCACCGGGTCACTAGTATTAATAATTATCCTATATAATAAAAGCCCAGTGAGCATAATGGCAGAACGACCAGAACGACTGCTCAACCAGTCACTATGAGGTGCACTAACCACCGGTCAGTCCCTTTTGCTGGCCAGTAGGCTCTGATCACCGATCGCAAATGGGGACCTGGGGTGGGTGGTGGGAGATGTGGGTGATGCCAGGCCAAGGTCCCTGCCAGGCTCATCGCCCCACACACAGAGGGTGACTGGTGGGTGGGGGGGTGAGGCTAGCAAGTGGGCAGGAACAGCCGACCTCTCAGTCCCTCCGCTGGCTGTCAGGCTCCCATTGCTGGATGGCAAATGGGGAGCTGGGCTGGGTGGTGGCAGAGGGCGGGGCTGGCTGCCAGCAGCCTGGGAATATGGCCCTGATCACAGGCTAGGCCTGAGGACTGTATCCATGAACAATTTTGTGTGCCGGGCCTCTAGTAAATAATAATAATGTTCTTGAGTGTGCCTCAAGGGCCAAACACTGTTTTTTTTAATCCTCACCTGAGGATATGTTTTTATTGGTGTTAGAGAGAGGAAGAGAGAGAGAGAAACATTGGTTGGTTTCCTTCTGTATGGGTCCCAACTGTGGATTGAATCTACTACCTATATATGTGCCCTGACTGAGAACTGAACCTTTGACCCTTTGGTGCATGGGACAATGCTCCAACCAACTGATCCACATTGCCCAGGGTGGCCAAATTCTGTTAAGAACTTGTGTTTTTTATTTTTTTATTTATTTTTATTTTTTTATTTTTTAAATATATTTTATTGATTTTTTACAGAGAGGAAGGGAGAGAGATAGAGAGTCAGAAACATCGATGAGAGAGAAACATCGATCAGCCGCCTCCTGCACATCTCCTACTGGGGATGTGCCCGCAACCCAGGTACATGCCCTTGACCGGAATCGAACCTGGGACCCCTCAGTCCGCAGGCCGACGCTCCATCCACTGAGCCAAACCGGTTTCGGCAAACTTGTGTTTTTTAAACAAGTCTCTAAAGTGTAAGCCTAGTCAGTCTGACTCAAAAGCTCAGAGTGTTATTAACTATCAATCCCCACAACAGCTGCCTCAGTCCTAAATTTGCTTTCCAGTATTCCAGACATGGGCCCCTACACACAAGGTTTCATATATTGTTCATAGTGAGTTTTTGATATAAATAAGCGTACCTGTTCAGGATATCAGGGAAGCCATATTGTCAGGACACATGCACGATTAATGTGGTACGGGTTGCGTCCCATTAGGCTATTTAACCCTTAGTTGTCAGTATGATTGCAATGAGAAAGTGTAAGATTCTTACTCATCTGGAATGACTTGTACCTTCTCCTGTACCCGTTTCTATTAAAATGGCCTTCAAAATGTGAAGAAAATACAGTGTTGCAAACTTTAGTCACTATGTTGTAGAGCAGATCCATGGAGCTTACACTTAGTGTTGTTACCACAGTACAAAATTATAATGTTTTAATGTGAAAAAAGTTAGAGCTGCAGAGCATTTCTGCCATCAAGTGGACTCAGACCACCCCACCCATCTCTCTTCTCCTCTATCCATCTCCTCTACCCCTGTATTTTTTCCAGGTCAGTTGCAGCCAGGGACCCTCTGTCCTCTGCAATTATCTCATACTAGTGACCTGGTGCAGCAATTCATGCACATTGAAAGGAAATTAATTTGAATAAATATTTTAATATTGCTATTTGCCCTTTCCCTATAATAGAAGTGTTAACCAAATTCATGATCGACAATGACAGATGGAATCACATGTGCGAGTGATGCCAGCAAGAGCTTTATATGTATTGCACATGCGTGAGTCAACTTAGCCTTTTATGTATATAGAATAAACTTGCTTAATTAGAACTGCTTTCTTATTTAGCTAAACTTTTTTTCCAAACCAGTGAAGCACCCCAACTTCTTTTTTAGGTAATTGTCAGCAACACAGCAGTAAATATCAACATGAAGCAGATTATTATTGTAGATCATGAAGAGAAAACAAAGGGTGAAATATGTAACTGCAGGAGTGTTTGACTATATTCTGCGCAGTGAGAAAACCTGAAGTCATTTTCAAGGTCCACCATTTCTTACTTCTTTTCAGTCGGGTCAAGTTTCTAAGCTTTCTAAGTCTTCATTTTCTGGCTAATGAAAAGAAAATAGGATTCCACCGAGTTTCCTATCTACTTACTCCTGGACTTCTGTGGGGATCAAATGAGATGAGGCACAGAAAAATGCTTCATAGATATTTGATTACAATGAAAAGTGTTTCCACCTGGCTATAAAGCAAGTCATGTTCCTGGGCTGAAGAAATTGCAATGAGGCTAGTCATAGCTAGGGCAAGAAAGCTGGGCCTTGCTATGTGACGACATTACCCAGTGCCCACAGTGACCATTTCTGGGCTGGTCTGGGCAGTGGGCTGCATTTTGTGCCATGGGGTCTTGGCAGCATCAGCTGCAATTTGGTAGGTTGTCATCCGGGGTGGTGGCGGGGCCTGTGTTCCCCTTGGGGGAAGTCAAGTGTTGCTTTGTGGGTGCCAGGTCCACGGTGACCTTTCTCTGTGCATCACAGTAACTTCTACATTGAACATCTGCTCCCTGGTGGTTGGTGTGTGTCATAGAAACCCGTCGAATGGAGTGAAGGACACTTAGCATATTAGCTATATATATATATATATATATATATATATATATATATATATATATATATATATATACTAGAGGCCCAGTGCATGATATCCATGCATGGAGTGGGGAGGTCCCTCAGCCCGTCCTATACCTTCTCAGAATCCGGGACCCCTCGGGGAATGTCCTGCTTATTTAGGCTCGATCTGTAGCAGTTGGACATCCCTCTCGCAATCTTGGACCCCTGGTTCCTAACCGCTCACCTGCCTGCCTGCCTGATTGCCCCTAACCACTCATTGCCTGCCTGATCATTCCTAATTCCTTGCCTGTCTGATTTCACCTAACTTCTCGCCATTACCCCTAACTTCCTCTGCCTGCCTGACGGATCACCCCTAACCACTCTGCCTAACTGCTCACCTGCCTTCCTGATCGCCTCTAACGGCTCGCCTGCCTGACTGATCTCCCATAACTCTTCTTCCTGCCTGCCTGTTCGCCCCAAACCCTTCTGCCTGCCTGCTTAATTGCCCCTAACTGCTTGCCTGTCTGCCTGATTGCCTTTAACTGCCTTTGACTCAGCCCCTGCCATGGCGGCTTTGTCTGTATGAACGTTTGGAATGACATCCGGAAGGTCATTCAGCTGTTCGGTCTAATTAGCATATTACACTCTTATTATTATAGATAAGCAATGTTGGAAAATAATGAAAACAAAAAAACAACAACAATGAAATCAAACAAACTAATGTTAGGTGGCAACCTTGATCAGCATTCTTCAAAGGTATTTTACAACATGGGCTAAGTCTGCCCTGTCAGTAATGGGAGGGGCAGGTGCACCCGTCCCCTCCCCCTCTCCCCAGGTGTCTAGTCATTAAGGTCATGCCACTGGTAGATAGTGGGGCTAGACTCTATCTCCACTCTAGTTTGGGGCTAGATTCTATCCCAAATTCTAGTTTCCAGGGGTGGGTAAACTTTTTGACTCGAGGGCCACAATGGGTTCTTAAACTGGACAGGAAGGCCGGAACAAAAGCATGGATGGAGTGTTTGTGTGAACTAATATAAATTCAAAGTAAACATCATTACATAAAAGGGTATGGTCTTTTTTTTTTTTTTTAGTTTTATTCATTTCAAACAGGCTGTATCCGGCCCGTGGGCCGTAGTTTGCCCATGGCTGGTAGTCTCAGGATCAGGCCTCATTTGAAGGGATGGTGTTCTACTCAGGGAGCCTGTCCAAGAAGCACAGGCAGCACTGGGTGGGGCAGAGGTTATTCAAACAGAAATAGGCACATGAGTTGCAGAGAGGCGAGCTTTGCCACCAGTAAATTCAGTGATGCAGCTGAGAGAATTCATTCAAGCCAAAGATGCCTTGGCAACGAAGCCCTCTCTGGTTTCCATAGTCTTCCTCTTCAATCAATTCAAGTGCCAAAGTCAGTGCACGCTGAAACTCATTTTGTTACCCTGTGAATGTGGCTTGTTATTGGGCTTCTGAATGGTGTGAGGCAGATTATTAATGATAATAAGACGACATCAGCTGTGTTCATAGATGTGACACGGACTTCAAATTTTGGTGCTAAATCGGCTACAGCAGAAGCTCCAGATACACCAAATCAGCAGTGTATAAAAAATTGTGATCAGTGCTCTGGCCGGGTGTCTCCGTTGGTTGGAGGATCAGCAAAAGGTGGGTTCGATTCGGTGTCAGGGCACATACTTATAGGTTGACGGTTTGATCCCTGTCAGGACGTGTATGGGAGGCAACTGAGGGATGTTTCTCTCTGTCTCTTCCTCCTTCTCTTCTTCTCTGTCAAAAAACATATACTTGGGTAAGGATTAAAAGAAGTCATAATTCCAAAGCAGGCTGCTTTGTGGTCTGGCAAGCTTCTCTGTCTCCTGGAACTTGAATTCCCACAAGAAATAAATGTCTCTGGTTAAATAATGTCACGGGACGTTACAACTGTCACAAGACTGGCACCAGGCCATATGGATCTAGACAACCGAGGTGCTTAGCAGGGGGCTCTGGACATGCAGGCCCTTCGTTGGGGTGGGCTGGCTTGAACAGAAACATAGCCAGAATCACTGCAGAGCTCATGATGCCTAGGAGCTGTGAGAAGAACAATGCCTGCTTCCTTTTTCAGTGGCAGCCTGTGTTTTCCCGTTTACCTATGAAGGCAAGACGTATTATGATTGCACTCAACAGGACTCTTTTTACCATTGGTGTTCTCTAGATGAAAAATATTCAGGGATATGGAAATATTGCACAATAGATGGTAAGCATGCTGCTTTTCCTCACGTGAGAAGCATGTGCGGGATTTCCATAATTGACTCCCAGGTTGAAGCTCAATCATCTCCTCACCCAGCCCCCGGTGTTCCATTCACATCCCCTTTCTCTTGCTAAGACTAACAACCTCACCACAGCCTATTTTCACAGCATTTTGTTCTGCTTTTCAGACCGTGCACGATGTTCCTTCCCCTTTATCTTTAAGAATAAATTGTATCACACATGTACAACCGATGGGAGTTTCATTAAAAAGGCATGGTGCTCAGTCACTGCAAACTATGACAAGGATGGAGCTTGGAAGGGCTGCTTCTAGTAGTAACACAGGGTAAGAGCATCTGGGGAGGAGTAGAAAAGATAGGGATGAGTAGGGAAGGACAGAGTTGGTTAGAGAGATGGAGTCAGGTGATGCACAGAGGTCAGAGGAGAGGTGAAGGGGTGGAAGAAGGAGGAAGGGGACAGGAGGAAGGGTGAGGAGCAGAGGTTTGGACAGGAAAGTAAAGGAAGCAAAAATGAAAAGAGTAAAAGACAGAATGCAAACAATGGAGAGAGGAGAGTTAGAAAAGGAAGAAGAGACAGAGTTTGCAGATAAGACATGGAAGGAAGGATTGGGGAGGATTAGGGGTAAGAGTAGGTGGAGAGAGAGAAGGCAGGAGGGGAAGAGAGAGTACAATGCACAGTCTTTTGAGGGAGTGTGAGAGAGCAGGAATAGCGCCCGGGGAGAGCAGGGAGAAACGGAGAAAAGAAACACTCCAGGGGGCTGATTGGAAGAAATCAGTAGAACTCATTCACTTTGACATCAAGAATGTGTTTCATGTCTGTAGAGTGACCCTACTCACAGCCATGGATTCAGTCAAGCCTTTGAACCCAAAGCACAGAAAATCAAGACATCTCAAGCATGGAGGGAATACTCTGAGTGACAGAGGTGGCATCCTTTCCTGCAACTTGAGTGCCCCTTGCCTGGCAATAAACCGCTTTCTCTGCAGGTGTGACTTTGTTGTCCTTTCCCGAAAGAAACCATCTTTCAGGTGGGAGGCGATCTGCATGGTCAGCTGGATCACACAGGGTTTTCACATCTGGCCCTCTCCTCCTCCAGACCCTGAAGCATCAGCACACATCATAGCTGTCCTTTCTGTGGGCTTGATTGAATGGCAAAGGTGTGGGGAGGCCTCTGGAGCAGGAGGGGTCCTGAGGCCAGAGAGGGCTGGTGCCTGCCATAGACAGTTTGTCTTTCCTGACTTCACTAAAATGTTATTTCTTTCTGGAGATATTCTCTGACCCCTCAAGTAGAAGGATGTCTGGTCATGTTCTCCCAGCCTTTCACTCTCTACTTGCAACTCAACTGCCCATCTCCCTGCGGGACTCTAATCTTCGGGAAGACAAGATGGACTGTGTTGTTTCTCCTGGCATCAGTCCCAAGTGCAGTACCTGACAAATATTTGGCCCTCATACATTTTTCAAAGGCATATAATGTAGAAAAATTCTTTCAGTCAATAGTTTGGTACCAATGAGACACAAATTCACAGGTGTCAGAAATAAAGGGCCTGGAAGCTAGAGCCTAACCTGTGTTCTGGGGCCTGAGCAACCCAGGGAGAGATAAAACAGTGACTGTGGGAGCTTTTAGTCACTAATGAAGTCACCACTCATGGCCTATATAATGTTGCGGTTAGTAATTGAGACTATAACTTAAAACGGAGTCATCATAAGGGCTATCCAGTTAAGGAACTTAGAAAATCTCTTATGTTCCCAGAGAAGCAGGAAAGAAGTTTTTCACTGTAAATGGATTATAAGGAAACATTTATTCAAGAACATATACTAAGTATAAGTAAGAACAGCAGATCTGTGCCATCTCACCTATGCCCGCCGCCCCCATGCCCACCACCCATCCCAGCTCTGTATGAGGAAAGTAACTCTGAGTGAGTGGAGCCATAAAGATAGGTTCCCCTTCTTCAGTCTCCCAGTCAAGGACTACAGGTAGCATCACTTCCAGGGGGAAAGGCTGCCAGCCTTACTCAACCCCGCAGGTACATGTGTCAGAGGGTAATTTCAGGGCTGTGTGATAGACAGGTTAGGGACTTTTCCCTCCACCCAGATGTCACTCATTTGTTCCAGGCTCCACCCAGCGATAACAGGCCCAGAATACTGGGCTATCTGTCACTTTGGCTCCAGCTTGTTTGTAGTGAAGATTTTCCATGTTGGGAGAAGCAAGCCATGAAGGCCAGGGTCTACTAACCCCTGCCCAGTGTCCTGTGTTTAAAGCAGATGGGGCCTTCTGAGAAAAGCCCCCCCCCCCACCCCCCCCCGCCGTCCTTGCCTCCAGTTCTCAAGCTGTGGCTCAGAGACACAGATAAGAACAGAGCTTTGCCTGGCCGGTGTGGCTCAGAGATTGAGTGGTGACCCATGCTACAGGAGGTCACCGGGTCCATTCCCAGTCAGGGCACATGCCTGGGTTTCAGGTTCTATCCCCAGGAGAGGGTTTGCAGGAGGCAGCTGATTGATGTTGATGTTTCTCTCTCATCGATGTTCTATCTCTCTCCTTCTCCTGTCCTCTCTCTCTCTAAAAAAAAGAAACTGAATAAAAACACATTAAGAAGTGGCGGGGGAGTAGGGAGGAGAGGAAGGGTTCCTAATATAAGGTGACGAGAAGATTTAACTTTGGATGATGGGCACATGGTGCAATACACAGATCTTGTAACATAAGAACCCACACCTAAAACCTATATGTCATGGTGACCAATGTCACCCCAATCAATTTAATGAGTAAATATAAAAAATATTTAAAAAAAGGTCAGAGAGATTCAACGTTCTTCCCTAGAAAATGGCTTTATTTGGAACAGAATGTGTGGAGGGAGTTCACGGCAAAGGGCAGTCTTGTTAACAACGGAGATGGTGGTGGTCACCAATGCAGAGGAGCTGGGTGGCTCCATGACAAGCTAACCCCCAAGCTGGCTGTTGACCTAGGGAGAACTAGGGAAAGCTAATAGGAGCCCACCTGGGGTCAGAAATAACCTTGAAGCCAGCCTCAGAAACAACCCTGACTGAATTAAAAATAAACTTATCTTTATTATTTAAGGTATTACAGATGTCCCATATCTGCCCCTCCCCCATTATCACCCCCTCCTCTCCACTCATGGCCCTCAGCTTTCACCCCACTATTTTCTGTGTCCATGGGTTATGCATATGTACATAGAAGTTCTTTGGTTGATCTCTTCCTTTTTTCCCTTCCCTCTGAGGATCCTCCATGACTCTGGATCTATTTTGTGTGTCAGTTTTTTTTTGTTCATTAGATTCCACATATGAGTGAGCTTATATGGTACTTGTTCTTTGGCTGACTTATTTCACTTAGTATACTACTCTCCAGTTTTCTCCATGCTTTCCCAAAGGGTAAGAGATTTTTCTTTTTTGTAGTTGCACAGTATTCCATGGTATAAATGTACCATGGCTTTTTCATCCACTCATCTACTGATGGGCACTTGGGCTGTTTCCAGATCTTTGCTATTATAAATTGTGCTGCTATGAACATAAGGGTGCATACATTCTTTCTGATTGGTATTTCTAGTTTCTTGGGATATATTCCTAGAAGTGGGATCACTGGGCTAAACGGGAGTTCCATTTTTAATTTTTTGAGGAAACTCCATACTGCTTTCCATAGTGGCTGCACCAGTCTGTATTCCCACCAGCAGTGTACTAGGGTTCTCTTTTCTCCACATCCTCGCCAGCACTTGTCATTTATTGATATGTTGATGGTAGCCATTCTGATAGGTGTGAGATGATACCTCATTGTCATTTTAATTTGTTGTTTTGAGAAGAAATAGAGATAAACTTAGGCATACAGAATTAAAATGGCAATAAATGAGTACCTATCAATGGTAAGCTTAAATGTAAATGGATTAAATACCACAATCAAAAGACATAGAGTAGCTGAATGGATACAAAATCATGACCCAGCTATATGTGGTTTACAAGAGACCCACCTCAGAACAAAAGACCCACATAATATGAGAGGGAGAGAGCTAGAAATTTTGATGTGGGAAACATTTATTCCGTCCTATACACACCCCTCTTGGGGATCACTTCCACCACCTGGGTAGGTGCCCTGTGACCTTTTAGTGTATGTGATGATGCTCCACCAACTGAGCCACACTAAGCAAGGCAAGAAATTTTTGTTTTTTTTTTAAATCCTCACCTGTAGAGTGATGATATTTTTACCATTGATTTTTAGAGAGAGTGGATGATAGGGGAAAAGAAAGAGAAACATTGATTTGAGAGCAACACAATTGGTTGTCTCCTATGTGCACCTCAACTGGGGGAAGGAATCAAACCTGCCCAGGTATATACCCTTGACTGGGAATTAAACCCTGGACCCTCTGGTGTGCAGAACAATGCTCTAACCACTGAACAATGCTGGCCAGGACAGAAATTTCTGTTTTTAAAAAATTTCAGAGGAAGGGAGAGGGAGAGAAACATCAATGAAGAGAATCATTGATTATCTTCCCCCTGCATACCCCGCCACTGGGGATGGAGCCCACAACCCTGGCATGTGCCCTGACTGGGAATGGAACCTGATTCATAGGTCGATACTCAACCACTGAGCCATGCAATTCGGGCTGGTTTTAACAAGAGAACCATTCTCCTGAATAATGATGTTGATCGGGAAGTGAGCATACACAGCCCTCATCCTATCTAATAAAAGAGAAACATGGTAATTAGCTGTACGGCCGCTACCCTTCCCATTGGCTAATCACTGAGACATGCAAATTAACTGCCAACCAAGATGGCGGCCTGCAGCCAGGCAGCTGAAGCGAACAGGGAGGCTTGCTTGCTCCAGTGACGGAGGAAGCCAGGTTACCCGCCTGCCTTGCCGGCCTCTGAGCTACTCTCTAAGAAACATTGTAACAAACATAGAAGCTAAACAAAACCCCAGAAACCTCCTTTCAATCAGCCAGGCTTCAGCCAGCCAGACCACAACATTGTTTCAAATACAGAAGGTAAACAAAGGCCAGAAACCTGCTTTCAGCAGCCGAAGCCTCATAGCTGGAGCCGAGCCCCAGAGCTAAAGCTGGCCTAGAATAAAAAAAAAAAAAAGGAAAAGGGAGCGGTTGGGAGCTTCAGTCACCTGCCAGCCTGAAAACAGCCCTCAGCCCCTCACCCAGACTGGCCAGGCACCCCAGTGGGGACCCCCACCCTGATCCAGGACACACTTCAGGGCAAACCAGCCGGCTCCCACCGGTGCACCAGGCCTCTATCCTATATAGTAAAAGGGTAATATGCCTCCCAGCACAGGGATCAGTGTGACAGGGGGCAGTGCCCAAACCCCTGATAGTGCTGCGGCTCTGTGTGTGACAGGGATCGGGGCCACAACCTCCCTATCCGCCCTGCTCTGTTAGTGACAGGGGAAGGTGCCCCAACCCCCTGGTCAGCCCTGTTCTGTGCCTGATAGGGGGGAGCTCCCCCACCCCTGATTGCCCTGTGGCCCTGTGTGTGACAGGGTGTGGTGCCCCAACCCCCTGATTGGCCCTGGGGCTCTATGTGTGACAGGGTGTGGCACCCCAACCCCTCCCCCGCCCCCACGGGCCCTGCTCTGTGTATGATGGGGTAGAGCCATAACCTCCCCATCGGCCCTGCCCTGAGTGTGACAGTGGAGGCACCCCAACCCCCTGATCGGCCCTGCTCTGTGCTTGACAGGGGGGAGCTCCCCAACCCCCTGATTGCCCTGCGGCTCTGTGTGTGACAGGGTGCGGCACCCCAACCCCCCCCATCCCCCCTGCCCTGAGTGTGACAGTGGCGGTGCCCCAACCCCCTGATCTGCCCTGCTCTGTGGGTGATAGAGGGTGGTGCCCCAACTTCCCTATCGGCCCTGCTCTGTGAGTGACAGGGGGTGGCGCCGCAACCTCCCTATTGACCCTGCCTTGAGTGTGACGGGGACGGTGCCCCAACCCCCCAATAGGCCCTACCCTGAGCGTGACTAGGGGTGGCATTGCAACCTCCTGATCCCCCCTGCTCTGTGCATGACAGGGGGCGGCGCACCAACTCCCCAATCGGCCCTGCTCTGAGCCCGACCAGGGGCTGCACCTAGGGATTGGGCCTGCCCTCTGCCACCCGGGAGCAGGCCTAAGCCAGCAGGTCATTATCTCCAAAGTGGTCCCAGATTGCGAGAGGGCACAGGATGGGCTGAGGAACCCCCTCTCCCTCCCGAGTGCACAAATTTTTGTGCACCGGGCTTCTAGTCCTATATAATAAAGAGGTAATATGCTAATTAACCTTCATGCCCTCAAACATGGCCACCAGGGGGATTAATGAGGGATGACCAAACGACTGAACAAGCAGGCTGTGTGGGGCAACCAGGCTGGCAGAGGGGCCATGAAGGGCGACCATTCCGGCGGGGGAGGGTCAGTTAGGGGCGACCAGGCCAGCAAGGGGTGCAGTGGGGGTCGAACAGGTCGGCGGGGGGGCTCTAGGGGGCAACCAGGCTGGTGGGGGGTGGTGGGGCAGTAAGAGGTGTCCATGCCAGCGGTGGGGCAGTTAGTGGTGACGAGGCCAGCAGGGGTAGGGGTGCAGTTGGAGGCGACCAGGACTGCATGGGGGACAGTTTGGGGTAATTAGGCTGGCAGGCGAGGCAGGTAGGGGTGACTAGGCTGGTGGGGGGGCAGTTGGGGGCAACCATGCCAGCAGGGGAGGCAGTAAGGGATAACCCAGCTGGCATGGAGGGGGCAGGTGGGCGTGACCTGGCCAACAGCTTGAGGCAGTTAGGGATGACCAGGCTGGCACACAGAGGCAGTGAGGGGCGATCAGGCTGTCAGTGGGGGGGCAGTTAGGGGCAATTAGGCATTCAGGCAGGTGAGTGATTAGGAGCCAGTGGTCTAGGATTGTGAGAGGGATGTCCAATTTCTGGTTTAAGCCGATCCCCAGGACTGGGTCTAAAACCTCAGTCAGACATCCCCCAAGGGGTCCCAGATTGGAGAGGGTGCAGGCTTTCCTGAGGGGATCCCCCGTGCACAAATTTCGTGCACCAGGCCTCTAGTCTTGTAATGAAAGCCCAGTGTAAGACCCTGATCAAGTTCTGTACATGATACAGATATTATGAATGGTGGCCAATTCCTACATCCCCACCCAGAACCTCTTTTCTTTCCAGGGAGACTGAGTTCTATGTTGATGTGTTTGAAGTCCATCCTCAGGGTGCCTCTGCACCCCTTTGGAATGCTGTCAATATTTTCTGGAAAGGTGGTAGTCCGATTGCTGAGAATGATCTTATTATCACAGGAAATGCAGGAAAGAGCTCAAAGTCTTTTACAACAAGATAGTTTATGTATTCTTGAGTAATCCTATATAATAAAAGGGTGATATGTGGGGTGGGGGCAGTTAGGGATGACCAGGTCAGCAGGGAGGGCATTTAGGGGCAATCAGGCCAGCACACAGAGGCAGTGCTGTCAGGCCAGCAGGGTGGGGGGGGGCAGTTATTGACTGAGCGGTGGAATGACTGGTGGCTATGACATGCACTGAGCAGGCAGGCAGGCTAGCGGTTAGGGGCAATCAGGCAGGCAGGCAGAGCAATTAGGGGTGATCAGGCAGGCAGGCAGGCAGGTGAGCAGTTTGGGGTGACCTGGTAGGCAGCCAGAGGGGTTAGTGGAAATCAGGCAGGTAGGCAGGTAGGTGAGTGGTTAGGAGTGATCAGGCAGGCAGAGGGGTTAGGGGCAATCAGGAGGCAGGCAGGCAGGCAGACTGGTTAGTGGCAATCAGGTAAGCAGGCAGAGTGGTTAGGGGCGACCAGGCAGGCAGGCAAGTGGTTAGTAGAAATCAGGCAGGCAGTTAGGGATGACCAGGCAGACAGGCAGAGGGGTTACAGAAATCAGACAGGCAGGCAGGCAGGCAGGCAAGTGGTTAGGGACAATCAGGCAGGCAGGAAGAGCTGTTATGGGCTATCAGTCAGGCAGGCAGAGTGGTTAGGGGGAATCAGGGGTGATCAGGCAGGCAAGTGCTTAAGTGCCAGCATGCAGGTGAGTGATTTGGAGCCAGCAGTCCCGGATTGTGAGAGGGATGTCTGACTGCTGGTTTAGGGTGACAGTTGGAAATCCTCTAAAGGATCCCAGATTGCGAGACTGCACAGGCCGGGCTGAGGGCCCCCTACCCCCTGCACGAATTTAGTGCACAGGGCCTCTAGTAAGTAAATAAATAAATAAGCATGAGAATCTAAAAATATCACCCCCTCCCCAAAGCTTCAGGCCCAGCTCCCTCCTAAATTTTCTCTGTCCACTGAAGAGGCATTAAGTAGGCGGCAGATAAGGGATGGAATTATGTAAAGTGGGCAAGGAACAGATAGGACATAGGGAAATGGAGCCCATGATAATGGAAGAATCTGGAGTCTGATTTTTCTCATTCTTCCATACTTCCCAGAAAAATACTAGAGCCCCAAACAACCTACTTGGGCATTAAGATTGGGCTGGGAGTGCTCCAGAGGAGATCAATGCTAGTCTTTTGTTCAGCTCGCAAGAGAAGGTAGCCTATTAAGTGAAAGGAAAACCAGACTTAGGTCAAAATATCACAGCTCTGGTCTTAGCTCTGCCCATAGCTATGTAATGTGTGAAACTCACTCAAGTTTTCCAGATCTGTGGTTCCCTTTCTGCCAAAGTTGTGGGTTAGAGGAGATACATTTAAAAGGCTCTTTCAGCACTAAAATTTACTTTGAGTCTGGGGGCACATACAAAGCAGAGCAGAACTTTATTAGAAATGTCAAACACATCCATAGGAACTCTCTGTTCTTCAAGTCTCCACCTGCTCATCAACTCATGACAAGCAGTCGGAGGCCCTTAGTTCAAAGAGGTGTCCTGTGACTCAGGACAGATATCTCCACAGGAACATTGTCGAGTGATTATAGCAATAGCAGCAGCAATAGCACAAACCTCCCAATGGAAATGGGAAGCCAAGTGGTGGCCCCATTTCCAACCTTCCGGGATTGAATGAGAGATTGGTATGGACACATTTCCTGTACCCACATGGGTCCAATTGTGAATATCCCAGACATCAGCCCACAATGAGGTACAGATGTACAGCCTTTGACCTCCAAAGTTGAGTCGATGTCTCCTATGGAACAAGGAAGGATGGGAAGACACATAGATGTTTTAGAAAACCAGAGAGGAATCCAGTCCCTCCTCATTCTTGGATCCCTCAGTGCCAGAACCTCTTGGGATCCACTCAGATGTCTAGTTTTCCAGTCTCTGAATACATCAGATGTTCAGTTTACCTCCATCAACCTGAAGTTTTCCTTGATAGCATTGGGTTGTATCAATGGGACAGGGAAGAGAAGGCGCACACGAACAGGCCCCAAAAGCTAAACAGGTTGGGCAGTGGGAGGTTGTTGACATATTGGGAGCTGGAGGGGGAAAGAGAGGAACAATTTAAGAGTATGTCCTGCTTTTGGAGTGCTCTCCTTGCTACCTTGTCTTCCTCAAGTCTTTCGTGTTGATACCACTCTAATCAAGGCCTATTACTGCCACCTCCCCACTCTTTCCCAACTGATTTTCTTGGCTGTCAGAACCCCATCCAACATGACTTTCAAACTCTGTGCTTAGTTCCATCTAGGATCATTGTCTAGAAGGAGAAAGACATGTAAATAATTCAATACAACTCAGTAGGCACTGTGTCTTAGGTACAAGAGTAAAAAATTAAAGGAAGACCCAACTACCTAAAAGAAATTGATGTTTTCAGGGAGCAGATATCTGAGTTGAGATCATGAATAGAGGTTAGCTTTGTGAAAATGGAGGGTTTGATGGGGTAGCTAAAGAAACAGTAAGGACAAAGGCCTGGAGCTGTGAGCCAACTTGGTGAATATGGGGAATTGTAAGAAATTGCAGTGTTGATATTCAACTGGGAGGCACTGGTAGGGCTGGACTGACTTTTATAACCGTGTCCATTCTGATTGGCCAGTACCACCTCCATTTCAACTATTTTGAATACCAGCCTCAGCTAGAACAGAATAGGTAAGAGAGGGAAGAGAAGAAAGTGAGCTGAAAAGATAGGCCAAAGTGGGGAAGCAGGCTATGATCAGGTGGCAGCTTGGAAGCGATAATTGTTAGGTTAAAGCCGTCATCTTGTTCAGAGATCTTCATGGACATCTTGTTTAATGACACAAAACCCAAGGTATATCTCAGCCTTCACTGATTTTCCTCTCTTCCAAGCAGCGTTGAGACCCCAAGGTAACAATTTAGAAAAAGAAAGACAAGCAGAAGGTCTGAGGTCCTTTTGTGTGTGGCCCGCTTGGGCCTAAGCCACATAGGAACAGAAAAAGAGGTGTTGGGTGGGTGGGTAGGTGAGATGCCAGGGGCACACTGTGGAGAGCACACAATCGTATAACCACTATGCTGGACCTCGGAAATGACTACAAAACAACGCTGAATGCAAACTGCATTGGGAAATACACAAATAATGATAAGCTGGGGGTGGGGGGGTGGGGAGAAAAGGACAAGAAGGAGGAAGACCTATACTGCCTTCCGGATTGACCGCCTTTCTCTCTCCCCTTCCGAGGTACCTGGGATCACTTCTGGATTCCATATCTCAGTGATGTTCTCTCTGCTGTCACAGAAGGAGTGCTCACAGTAGCTGCTGTAGGAAACCACCATTATGCAGGGTGGTGGGGAGTGATGGACCAATGTTATAGGGGAATCCCGTGGGAGCTGCAGCCCTTCGTGGCTAGAAGTGCCGTATTGGCCCCTGTTAGGAGCGCAGAGAGAGGAAGGGGGCCTGCAGGTCTCACCTTTGGCCCCAGGGAGAGGGGAACAGCACTGACACGGATGCCATCAACTTCCTCCCACTCAACCTGTTCGCACCTTCTCATTTTACTGGATTTGACCATCATCTGGGATTCCTCGCACAGTGCCCCATTGTCACAAGTCTCAACTCTCAGTCCGGATGAGCCAGACCCCAGCAGCAGGCTAACCTACCAGTTGGAGCATCTTCCCCTTGGTGGTCAGTGCACATCATGGTGAGCGTATGCATATCATTTGCACATTATGTTTTGATTGGTTGTCTGGACGACTGGACACTTAGCATATTAGGCTTTTATTATATAGGACTAGAGGCCCAGTGCACAAAAATTTGTGCACTGGGGTGGGGGTGTGTGTGTCACTCAGCCCCACTTGTGCCCTCTCACAGTCTGGGACCCCTCGGGAGATAACGACCTGCTGGCTTAGGCCTACTCCTGGGTAGCAGAGGGCAGTCCCTGGTCGGGCTCAGAGCAGGGCCGATTGGGGAGTTGGGGCACCGCCCCCTGTCATGCACAGAGCAGGGCGGATCAGGAGGTTGGGATGCCACCCTCTGTCACGCTCAGGGTAGGGCTGATTGGGGAGTTGGGGCACCTCCCCCTGTCACACCCAAGGCAGGGTCGATGGGGAGGTTGTGGCACCACCCCTGTCACGCACAGAGCAGGGCCCATCAGGGGTGTTGGGGCTCTGTACCCTGTCACAAGCAGAGCACGGCCGATCAGGGGGTTGGGAGCTCACCCCTGTCATGCACAGAGTAGGGCCGATAGGGGAGTTAGGGCACTGCCCCCTGTCACACACAAAGCAGGGCCGATCAGGGGGTTGGGGCACTGCCCCCTGTCACCCGCAGAGCAGGGCTGATCAGGGTGTTGGGGAGCTCCCCCCGTCACACTCAGGGCAGGGCCGATGGGGAGGTTGCGGCTCCACCCCATCACACACAGAGCAGGGCCTATGGTGGGGTTGGGGCACCGCACCCTGTCACACACAGAGCAGGGCTGATCAGGGTGTTGGGGAGCTCCCCCCTATCAGGCACAGAGCAGGGCTGGTCAGGGGGTTTGGGCGCCTTCCCCTGTCATGAACAGAGCAGTGTGAATAGGGAGGTTGTGGCCCCTCCCCCTGTCACACACAGAGCTGCAGGGCGATCAGGGGGTTTGGGCGCTGCCCCCTGTCACGCTGCTCCAGGGGCCAGGAGGCCTTGTGGCTCCACTGATTTCAGTGCTGGGAGGCCTTGGTGCTCCGTTTGACACTGGGGCAGTGAGGCCTCGCTGCTCAGCTGATCCCGGTGCTAGGAGACCTCGCGGCTCCGCTGATCCCGGGGCATGAGGCCTCATGGCTCTGCTGATCCTGGTGCTGGGAGGCATATTACCCTTTTACTCTACAGGATAGAGGCCTGGTGCACGGGTGGTGGCCAGCTGGTTTGCCCTGAAGGGTGTCCCGGATCAGGGTGGGGGTCCCGCTTGGGTGCCTGGCCAGCCTGGGTGAGGGGATGATGGCTGTTTGCAGCTGGTCACACCCACTTCAGGGGGGGGGTCCCCACTGGGGTGCCTGGCCAGTCTGGATGAGGGGCTGAGGGCCGTTTTCAGGCTGGTGGGTGACTGAAGCTCCCAACCTCTCTTTTTTTTCCTTTTTCTTTTTTATTCTGGGATTTATTTACCTTCTATGGCTGTCACTGGAGCTGAGAGCTGGCTTTGGCTCTGAGGTTCGGCTCCAGCTCTGAGACCTCGGCTGCTGAAAGAAGGTTTCTGGGCTTTGCTTACCTTCTGTATTTGAAACTTTGTTGGGACTCCAGCTCTGAGATCCCGGCTGGCTGAAATCAGGTTTCTGGGTTTTGTTTAGCTTCTATATTTGCAACATAGTTTCTTAGAGAGCAAGCTCAGAGGCCGGCAGCGGCAGGCAGGGAACCTTGGCTTCCTCCTTCACTGGAGCAAGCAAGCCTCCTGTTCACTTTAGTTGCCTGACTGCCAGCCGCCATCTTGGTTGGCAGTTAATTTGCATATCTCGCTGATTAGCCAATAGGAAGGGTAGCAAAGTTATGGTCAATTACCATGTTTGTCTATTATTAGATAGGATGGCGAACTGTTAGTACTTCCACTAAGACTGTGTGAGATTCTTTGAGGTCAAGTTCTTACCACAGTGTTGGGCACTGTGTTAATATTACAGCTTGCGCCTGGTGGGTGTGGCTCAGTGGTTGAGCGTGGACCTATGAACAAGGAGGTCACGGTTGGATTCCGGGTCAGGGCACATGCCCTAGTTTTAGGCTTGAGCCTCAATGGGGGGCATGTAGGAGACAACCTGATTGATGATTCTCGCTCCTGGTTCATAGATCAATGCTCAACCTATGCTGAGGCAGAGGAAAGGAGAGAGAGAAAGAGAGAGAAGCCAGTTTTTCCCTTTTTCTCTTTTCAGTGTGGGGTCTGGGAGCAGAAACAATGAGTCACAACAGACTTCTAGGAGGAGGGTAGAGGTCTGCAGGTTGCCAAAGAAGTGAAACATTGACCCCACTATTTTTTTTAAAATAAAATTTTATTTATTGATTGATTGACTGAGAGAGAGAGAGAGAGAGAGAGGGAGAGAGAGAGAGGTGGATATGTTGTTCCACTTATTTATGCATTCATTGGTTGAGTCTTTTATCTGCCCTTGGGGTCTGAGGCAGATGGTCTACCTACTGAGCTACCTACCTGGCCAGGACTGACACCACTCTTTCCATAGTCCTGGTAGGATTGTGAAGGGAAATAGCCACATTGTTCTGATCACCTCCTTGTCACACCATTGGTGAGGGAGGGACACCCCACCTTAAGTAGTATGAGATGACTCCATGTACAGCACCCACCACTGCACAGACCAGATGGACAGCAGTATCTAATCACATATATTCCCAGCCCAGGGGAGGTGGCCATCGCACCCCACCCAGGCCCACCCGGGGTGCACTCAGGAGCAGAGCGAGTAAGCTGGGGCTGGAAGAGGCAGGCTTGGAGCAACAAGGGAGGAGGTGTGCCGGGTTCTCTTAGCTTGATAGGAAATGATGAAAATTAATGAGGATGATGCAGGAAGTAAATAGATTAACCCCAGGAGAGATGCCTAGGGCTTTGTGGTTAGTATTAAGAAACTTCAATGCCTGGAAGAGAAAAAACACAATGTCCATCTCTCCTGCTGACTGAATAATGATCCAGATCGTGGGACCCAGTGTAAGTACCCAAGAAACTTCCCTTTAGTCTTGTTTCTCATCTTGCGTTATCGAAGTATAATTTACATATCACAAAATCCACCTGTTTGATGTATACAGAACATTGTAGAAAGAAATGGAAAAAGGCCTAAATCAGTGGAAAGATATCCATGTGTGTGGTGAGCAGACAACATTGTTAAGATGGCAGTACCCCCCAAATTGATCTTACTTCTGCCCTTTCCTCTCTTTTCCTTCTAGTGCTTCCATTATGTGTATGTTGTTCTATTGATGGTGTCCCGCAGGTCTTTGATGTTCTGTTCATTTCTCTTCCTTCTTCTTTTCAGATTGGATACTTTTATTCACTTATCAAGTTTGCCAACATTTTGTTTTTTGCTAGTTCAGATCTGCTTTTGAATCCCTCTAGTGAGTTTTTAATTCTCATCATCCTACTTTAAACTCCAAAATTTCCATTTGGTCCTTTGAACATTTTTTTATCTTCACCCAGAGATATGTTTATTGATTTTAGAGCGAAAGGAAGAGAGAGAGAAACATCAATGTGAGAACATCAATCATCGATTAAACCTGCAACCTGGGTATGTGCCCTGATCGGAAATCAAACCTGCCAACTCTCAGTGTACAGGGACAATGGTCCAACCAAATGAGCCACACTGGCCAGGAAGCTTTTAATTCTTAACATATGTTTTCTGATTTGAATCTGGTAACAAAACTATGGGTCAAAATTAGTGGTATTTTCATTTTATAGATGACAAGACAGGGCCAGAGCAGTTAAAATCTTTCCCCAAGGTTGTCCAAGCCAGAAAAATGCATGAAGCAGGCCTGGATTCTAGGGTTCCTGACCAGGCTGAAAAAGGAGGTCCCCCCTCCTCGCAGGGGACAGAGCGAGACCCCCCCATAATGCCAAGGGAGGGGATACCATGTGGGCCTCTCTCAAGTCCGCTGTAAAATACAAAACCAGCTTTCTTCTTTCTCCCTCTGCCACCTGAGCACCAGCCGCGCTCTGAGCTGACCCCAGGTCCCTCAGCCGCTGTCAGAGGAGCAGCGGCTGCCCCCAACAGCAAATTGGGAGGGAGGAAAGGGCGAAAGGAGGAAGGAAGGGAGCCAGGGCGACTAACCCAAGGGAGCTGGTGAATGGGCTGATGGTGACTCCAGTTCCCCAACCCTCCCTCCCTTCTCACCAGACCCCCAACCCCCATCCCCAGTTAAAGCCTCGGCCCCTGAGGCCGGACTGTCGTCTTAGGAAGAGTAGCTACTGCCTCTTCCGCCATGGAGCTGATCACCATCCTTGAGAAGACTGTGTCTCAGGATGGGCTGGAACTGGAAGAGGCGCAGGAGTTCCTGGAGGGTGGGGCCATGGAAAACCTGCCCACTTTCCTTGTGGAACTGTCCAGAGTGCTAGCAAATCCAGGAAACAGTCATGTTACCAGAGTTGCAGGTCTACAAATTAAGAACTCTTTGACATCTAAAGATCCAGATATCAAGGCACAATATCAGCAGGGGTGGCTTGCAATTGATGCGAATGCAAACATTGGGCACAGAAACCTACCAGCTTAGTTCAGCCTCGCAGTGTATGGCTGGCATTGCTTGTGCAGAGATCCCAGTGAACCAGTGGCCAGAACTCATTCCTCAGCTGGTGGCCAATGTCACAAATCCCAACAGCACAGAGTACATGAAAGAGTCGACATTGGAAGCTATTGGTTACATTTGCCACGATATCGACCCAGAGCAGCTACAAGATAAATCCGATGAGATTCTGACAGCCATAATTCAGGGGATGAGGAAAGAAGAATTTAGTCATAATGTGAAGCCAGCAGCTACTAATGCACTCCTGAACTCATTGGAGTTCTCCAAAGCTAACTTTGACAAAGAGTCCGAAAGGCACTTTATTATGCAAGTGGTTTGTGAAGCCACACAGTGTCCAGATACGAGGGTTCGAGTGGCTGCCTTGCAGAATCTGGTGAAAATAATGTCCTTGCGTTATCAGTACATGGAGACATACATGGGTCCTGCTCTTTTTGCAATCACAATTGAAGCAATGAAAAGTGATATCAATGAAGTGGCCCTACAAGGGATAGAATTCTGGTGCAATGTCTGCGATGAGGAAATGGATTTGGCCATTGAGGCTTCAGAGGCAGCAGAACAAGGATGACCCCCTGAGCACACTAGCAAGTTTTATGCCAAGGGAGCACTACAGTACCTGGTTCCAATCCTCACACAGACACTAACTAAACAGGATGAAAATGAGGATGACAACAACTGGAATCCCTGCAAAGCAGCCGGGGTGTGCATCATGCTTCTGGCCACCTGCTGTGAAGATGACTTTGTCCCCCATGTCCTCCCCTTCATTAAAGAACACATCAAGAACCCTGATTGGCGGTACCAGGATGCAGCAGTGATGGCTTTTGGCTGTATCTTGGAAGGACCAAAGCCCAATCAGCTCAAACCACTAGTTATACAGGCTATGCCCACCCTAATAGAATTAATGAAAGACCCCAGTGTAGTTGTTCGAGATACAACTGCATGGACTGTGGGCAGAATTTGTGAACTGCTCCCTGAAGCTGCCATCAATGATGTCTACTTGACTCCCCTGCTGCAGTGTCTGATCGAGGGCCTCAGTGCTGAACCCAGTGGGCTTTCTCTAGTCTGGCTGAAGCTGCTTATGAAGCTGCAGATGTAGCTGATGATCAGGAAGAACCAGCTACCTGTTGCTTGTCTTCTTCTTTTGAACTAATAGTTCAGAAGCTCCTGGAGACCACGGACAGACCTGATGGACACCAAAAGAATCTGAGGAGTTCTGCATATGAATCTCTGATGGAAATGTGAAAAACAGTGTCAAGGATTGTTACCCTGCAGTTCAGAAAACTATTCTAGTCATCATGGAGCGACTTCAACAAGTACTTCAGATGAGTCACATATCCAGGGCACATTGGACAGGATCCAGTTCAATGACCTTCAGTCTTTACTCTGCGCAACTCTTCGGAATGTTCTCCAGAAAGTGCAACATCAAGATGCTTTGCAGATCTCTGATGTCGTCATGGCTTCCCTGTTAAGGATGTTCCAAAGCACAGCTGGGTCAGGGGGAGTACAAGAGGATGCCCTAATGGCAGTTAGTACACTAGTGGAAGTTTTGGGTGGTGAATTCCTAAAGTACATGGAGGCCTTTAAACCCTTCCTGGGAATTGGATTGAAAAACTATGCTGAGTAGCAGGTTTGCTTGGCAGCAGTGGGCTTGGTAGGAGACCTGTGCCGTGCGCTGCAGTCCAGCATCCTGTCCTTCTGCGATGAGATGATGCAGCAGCTGCTGGAAAACTTGGGGGATGAAAATGTCCACAGGTATGTGAAGCCACAGATTCTGTCAGTGTTTGGTAATATTGCCCTTGCTGTTGGTGGAGAGTTTAAGGAATACCTAGAGGTTGCATTGAATACTCTTCAACAGGCTTCCCAAGCCCAGGTGGACAAGTCAGATTATGACATGGTGGATTATCTGAATGAACTAAGGGAAAGCTGCTTGGAAGCCTATACCGGAATTGTCCAGGGATTAAAGGGAGACCAGGAGAATGTACACCAGGATGTGATGCTCGTACAACCCAGAGTAGAATTTATTCTGTCTTCCATTGACCACATTGCTGGGGATGAGGATTACACAGACAGAGTAGTAGCTTGTGCTGCTGGACTGATAGGGGACTTATGTATAGCATTTGGGAAGGATGTCCTAAAATTAGTAGAAGCTAGGCCAATGATCCATGAACTGTTAACTGAAGGACAGAGATCGAAGACTAGCAAAGCAAAAACCCTTGCTACATGGGCAACAAAAGAACTGAGGAAACTGAAGAACCAAGCTTGATCTTGTTACCATTGCGATGATAACCTGAGACCCCCACTGGAAATATCCAATCTTTTTAAAAAAATATATATATTTTATTGATTTTTTACATAGAGGAAGGGAAAGTATTAGAGAGTTAGAAACATCGATGAGAGAGAAACATCGATCAGCTGCCTCCTGCACACCCCCTACTGGGGATGTGCCCGCAACCAAGGTACATGCCCTTGACCGGAATCATACCCGGGACCCTTCAGTCCACAGGCTGATGCTCTATCTACTGAGCTAAACCAGTCAGGGCTCCAATCTTTTGAAAAACCCGGAAGTGAGGAGTATGCACGGATGCTGAATGTTTGGGAATGAAAGGATGAATGAGTGAGGCTTGAAAACACACCACATTGAAAATCCTGCCACAGCAGCAGCCACAGCTGCCAACAGCAGTGCTGTTAGTGAGCTAAGTAAGCACTGACTTCATAGAAAACCATAACGTCGGCCATCTTGGAAGAGAGAATAACCGATGGATTTACTTACTTATAAAAGAAAGCTGTCTCTTTCCAGGAAAGACTAGAACTAGCTTTTCTGTCTTTTGGCCGGTGTTGAGTGAGCGGAATGACTAGCTTATGAGAGGAGGAGGAGGAGGAAGAACTGGGTTCAGCTTTGGTGCTTTGTTGTAAAAGGCAGCCTGGCCTTTGCTTCTGATAAGAAAGATGGAGCCTGGGTCTCGAGCCCACCTTTGGTGTACCTTTGCCATACGGTACTGTATGTATGCTGGCTAAAAGGAGGGCGAGGGATTCTTTACAGTCTGAGAATGAGTGTGTGTGAGTGAGGCGGTATCCACATTCTCAACTTCAAGTCATTGCGTTTCTTTTTCCTGGAAAAAAAGGGGTTAGACATTGCATTTCATAAAACTAACAGAAGTTCTGTCTACTGATGCAGCGCAAGAGATGTAAAAAAAGCGGGGGGATGCTCTTTAGGCTTCATTTTTTTAAAAAATTATCTTCTAGGGAAAACATTGATGAATGTTCAGAGCTCCCATTCTGATCTATCTCATCAAGGCACCTTTCCTAAAAATATGGTTCAACTGTGAATGTAGAATTGAGGGGAAGGGGGGGTAAAAAGAAAACTCTGGAGTTAGATGATATAGAAAAAATAAAAATACAATTGTTACAAAGAAAGAATGCAGACTTCAAAAACAAAAGAAAGCCACAACCCACCCCCCCAAAACCCCAAAATTTAAATGCTCAGGTTGGCAACACAAAAGAAACGTTCTCTTCTGACCTGAACGCCCCCAGAAAATTGTGCCAAAGGGTTTAGAAAACAAATACACAATAAAGTAAACACACACGCACATAGCAAACTTCAGATAACTATTTTGGATTGCAAACAAGGATAAATTTAATGTTCAAACAAGCTGATAAAATAACCATTTGGAAACTGAAAAAAAAAGGTAAAATAAAATGTGAAACCACCTTTAGGAACGGCTTCCCAGTTTTTTTAAAAAAATATATTTTATTGATTTTTTACAGAGAGGAAGGGAGAGGTATAGGGAGTTAGAAACATCGATGAGAAACATCGATCAGCTGCCTCCTGCACACTCCCCAGAGGGGATGTGCCTGCAACCAAGGTACATGCCCTTGACTGGAATCGAACCTGGCACTCTTGAGTCTGCAGGCCGACGCTCTATCCACTGAGCCAAACAGGTCAGGGACCCAGTTTTTTATTTTCATTCATTTATTTATCGTGGAGACATTTTATAAGATTTGAGCTGAATTAACAATATATGCTGGGGAGCAAGATTGCAAATGTGTCCACCTCCCAGTTTTTTTTGAACAGCTTTGTAGTAAGAGATTTCACATGTCACACAATTTATTGATTTAAGGTGTACAATTCAATGGTCTTTTGTCTCTTCATAGTTGTGCAGTCATCATCACAATCAATTTTAGAACTGCTCCATTAGCTGCAAGAGAAAGCCAGTGCCCATCATTAGTTCTCCACTTCCCACCTTCCAGGCTTTGGCAAGCACTGATCAACTTTGACTTTATAGACTTGCCTATTTTGGACGTTTTATATAAATGAAACATAGCACATGTTGTATTGGTGCCTGTTTTCTTTCACTTTGCACAATGTCTTCAAGGTTCATTTATGTGGCATGTATGATTATGTCATTTAAAAGTATATTTTATTGATTTTTTAGAGAGAGAGAGGAAAAGAAAGGGAGAGAAAGAGATAAACATTGATATGAGAGAGAAACACCCATTGGCTGCCTCCTGCATACTCCCTACTGAGGATTGAACCTGCAACTTGGGCATTTGCCCGGACTGAGAATTGAACCAGCAACCTTTAGGTGCATGGATGATGCTGAAACCAACTGAGCCACACTGGCCAGGGAATTTCATTCTTTTTATTTTTATAAATAATGTATTTTTATTTATTTGAGAGAGAAAGGGAAGAGGGAGAGAGAGATAGAAACATCAATGATGAGAGAGACTCATTGATCGGCTGCCTTCTCCATACTCCCTACTGGGGATGGAGCCTGCAACCCGGACTGAGCCAAACCAGTTAGGGCTAAATTTATTTTTTATTGTTGTTGTTGTTAATCTTCACCCGAGGATACTATAGGGAGAGTGGAAGAGAGAGGGAAAGGCAGAAACATTGATGTGAGAGAAACACATCAATTGGTTGCCTCCTGAAGGAGCCCTGTTAGGGCTCAGGCTGGGGAGAAGCCTGCAACCAAGGTACACGCCCTTGACTAGAAAAAAACCTGGGACCCTTTGGTCTGTAGGCCGTTGCTCTATCCACTGAGCCAAACAGGCTAAGGCTATCATATCCTTTTTATAATAAACTGGCAAATGTAAGTAAACTGCTTCCCCAAGTTCTGTGAGCTGCTCTAGCAAATAACTTAAACTCAACGAGGGGTCATGGGAACCTCTGATTTATAGCCTATTGGCCAGAAGCACAGGGGACCACCTGGGCTTGTGATTGGCATCTGAAGTCTTGGGGGACTGAGCCCTTAACCTGTGGAATCTGATACTATGTACAGGTAGCTAGTTTCAGACTGGAGTTAAATTAAAGGCCACCCAGCCAGTGTCATAGAATTGTTTGTTATGAGAAAACCTTTACAATTGTGGTGTCAAAAGTGCTCAGTGGGGCTCTGACCAATTTGGCTCAGTTTATAAAGTGTCAGCCTGAGGATTGAAGGGTACCAGGTTAGATTCCAGTCAAGAGCATGTACCTTGGTTGCGGGCACATCCCCAATAGGGAGTGTGCAGGAGGCAGCTGATCGATGTTTCTCTCTCATCATCAATGTTTCTAACTTTCTATCCCTTTCTCTCTGTAAAAAATCAATAAAATATATTTAAAAAACTCCTGAGTAGGGTAATTGTGTGAGTAAGGGAAAAACACAAGAGGAAGACAGAGTTTTCCCTACTAACCTGAGTATATATATACAAGTGGGATTTTAGGGTTATATAGTAAGCCTACTTTTATCTTTCTTTTTTACTTTTTAAAAAGTTTTTATTGATTTCAGATAAAGGAAGGAAGAGGGAGAGAGAGATAGAAACGTTAATGCTGAGAGAGAGAGAGAGTCATTGATCGGCTGCCTCCTGTACGCCCCACACTGGGGATTGAACCTGCAACCTGGGCATGTGCCCTGACCAGGAATTGAACCATGACTTCCTGGTTCATAGGTTGATGCTCAACCACTGAGCCACGCCAGCTGGGCTAGGTCTTCTTTAATATCTTTCAACCATGTGCTGTAGTTTGCGGTGTATATTTTTAAGTTTCTTTTGCTAAATCCATTCCTAAGTATTTTATTCTTTGTTCACTATGGTAAACAAATGGCCCATGGATTCACACCAGGGTGAGGTAGCTTTCACAGAGCACCAGCTGTCTGTAGAGTCGCCACAACCAGCTCAAAGCTCTGAATATATAGGACTCACATTGCCCTGAGAGAAAGGGATTGTGATGTGCATTTTTCAAGTGAGGAGACTGAGGCTCAGAGGAAGGGAAGTATTTCATAACAAGTAAATGAGGGCTCTAGGCCTTTCTGGTCTAGAAAATGAGCCAGTTCAAGTTTCCAGTGTTACTTTAACTTTGAGCCAGGGTAGGGAAGCCTTTTGGAGGAGATAAATATGGTCACGTGTGAATGTGGCAGGGAAACTTCCACTCTGAAAATGTTCCCAAGGCTGGGTGGTTTTATTTATTTAATTATTAAAAAATGTTTCTTGGTTAATCCTCACCCAAGGATATTTTTCCATTGATTTTTAGAGAGAGTGGAATGGAGGGGGAGAGACAGAGAGAGAAACATTGATGTAAGAGAGACACATTGATTGGTTGCCTCCCACACGTGTCGGACCAAGGATGGGTATCAAGCCTGCAATGGAGTTATGTGCTCTTGTCCAGATTGAACTCGAGACCCTTCAGTCCTCGGGCCCACACTCTACCCTCTGAACCAAACCAGGTAGGGAAGCTGGGTGGTTTTAACCCACCCTGTGCCTTTGAGGAGTTCCCTGAGCCTCAGTTTCCTCCTAGATGGAGAGTTGTATGGCCGTCTTCTCACACTTCTCTGAGACTCTGACAGGCGAGCTGGTTGGGCTTCTGATGCAGAGTCTACAGTCAGGAAATAAAATGGATTCTGTTTTTTTTTAAACTTATTTTATTCATTCATTTTAGTATTTTTTAAAAATATATTTTCATTGATTTTAGAGAGGAAGGGAGAGGGAGAGCGAGAGAAACATCAATGATGAGAGAGAATCACTGATTGGCTGCCTCCTGCAAGCCCCCTAGTGGGGATCGAGCCTGCAACCCGGGCATATGTCTGACTGGGATTTAAACTGTGATCTTCTGGTTCATAGGTCAATGCTCAACCACTGAGTCATGTTTTCGGGGTCATTTTAGTATTGTTTTCAATCTTTAATTTCTTTATTGGTTAATGTATTACAAATGTATCCTCATCCCCCTAGTAATCCCCCCACCCTCACTCATGCTCTCATCCCCCTGTTGTCTTTGTCCATTGGTTTGACTTATATGTATGCACACTAGTCCTTTGGTTGATTTCCCTTCTTACCTCCACCTTCCCCTACTTTCCATCTGGGATTGACAGTCTGATCGCTGCTTCCCTGTCTCTGGTCTGCCCTGTTCATCAATCTATGTCGTTCTCTATATTCCATAAATGAGTGAGATCATGTGGTATTTATCCTTCTCTGACTGGCTTATTTCACTTAGCATAATACTCTCCAGTTCCATCCATGCTGTTGCAAATGGCAAGAATTCCTTATTTTTTACCGATGCGTCGTATATTCCATTGTGTAGATGTACCACAGTTTTTTAATCCACTCATCTGCTGATGCGCACTTAGGCTGTTTCCAAATCTTAGCTATGGTGAATTGTGTTGCTATGAACATAGGGGTGCATATATCATTTCTGATTGGTCGTTCTAGCTTCTTGGGATATATTCCTAGCAGTGGGATCAATGGGTAAAATGGGAGTTCCATTTTTAGTTTTTTCCCCCTTTTTTCTGTATCTTTTTTTAAATTGCTTAAAATATTACAGAGTAGTACATTTGTCTCCTTTTTTTCCCCCTTGACCTTCCCCCAGCCTCAACTACCCCCAGAATCTTGTGTCCATTGGTTATGCTTATATGCATGCATACAAGTCCTTTGGTTGATCTCTTACCCCCACAACCCTCCCCAGCCTTCCTGATGTAGTTTGACAGTCTGTTTAATCCTGCTTTACCTCTGTATCTATTTTTGTTCATCAATTTATAATGGTCTTTATTATACATAAATGAATGAGATCATATCGTATTTTTCTTTCACTGACTGGCTTATTTCACTTAGCATAATGCTCTCCAGTTCATCCATGCTGTTGCAAATGGTAAGAATTCCTTCTTTTTTATAGCAGCATAGTATTCCATTGTCTATATGTACCACAGTTTTCTAATCCATTCATCCGTTGATGGGCACTAAGGTTGTTTCCAAATCTTAGCTATGGTGAATTGTGCTGCTATGAACATAGGGGTGCATATATCCTTTCTGATTGGTGTTTCTGGTTTCTTGGGATATATTCCTAGCAGTGGGATCAGTGGGTCAAATGGGAGTTCCATTTTTAACTTTTGAGGAAACTCCATACTGTCTTCCATAGTGGCTGCATCAGTCTGTATTCCCACCAAAAGTGCACGAGTGTTTTTTTTCCACATCCTCTCCAGCACTTGTCTTTTTTTGATTTGTTGATGAAAGCCATTCTGACAGGTGTGAAATGGTACCTCATTGTTGTTTTGATTTGCATCTGTTGGATGATTAATGACATGAAGCATATTTTCATATGTCTCTTGGCTTTCTGAGTGTCCTCTTTTGAAAAGTGTCTATTTAGGTCCTTTGCCAATTTTTTGATTGGATTGTTTATCTTCCTTTTGTTAAGTTGTATGAGTTCCATATAAATGTTGGAGATTAAACCCTTATCGGTGATAACATTGGCAAATATGTTCTCCCATGTAGTGGGCTTTCTTGTTATTTGTTTGATGGTTTCTTTTGCTGTGCAGAAGCTTTATATTTTGATGTAGTCCCATTTGTATATTTTTTCTTTAGTTTCCATTGCCCTAGGAGCCATATAAGTGAAGAAATTCCTTCGGCATATGTTTGTGATTTCGCTGCCTGTGGATTCCTCTAGTATTTTTACAGTTTCCCGTCTTATGTTTAAGTCCTTTATCCATTTTGAGTTTATTTTTGTGTATGGTGTCAGTTCGTGGTCTAGTTGCACTTTTTTGCATGTATCTGTCCAATTTTCCCAATACCATTTATTGAAGAGACTGTGTTGACGCCAGTGTATGCTCTTGCCTCCTTTGTCAAATATTAATTGGGCATAGTGGTTTGGGTCGATTTCTGGGGTCTCTATTCTATTTCATTGATCTATATGTCTGTTCTTGTGCCAGCACCAAGCTGTTTTAAGAACAGTGGCTTTGTAATACAGCTTGATATATGGTATTGAGATCCCACTTACTTTGTTCTTCTTTCTCAAGATTGCTGCAGCTATTCGAAGTCTTTTTTTAAATCCAGATGAATTTTTGGAATGTGCGTTCCAGAACTGTGAAATATGCTGTTGGTATTTTAATGGAGATTGCATTGAATCTATATATTGCTTTGGGTAGTATGGAAAATTTGATGATGTTGATTCTACCAATCCATAAACACGGTATGTTTTTCCATCTGTTTATGCCTTCCTCTATCTCTTTTTTCAGTGTCCTGTAGTTTTTTGCATATAGTTATTTTACCTCCTTAGTTAAGTTTACACCTAGGCATCTTAATTTTTTTGGTGTGATGGTAAATGGGATTGCTTTTTTAGTCTCTCTTTCTGTAAGTTCACTATTGGTGTAAAGAAATGCTATAGATTTCTTGGCATTAATTTTGTTTCCTGCTACATTGCCAAATTCATTTATTAAGTCTAATACTTCTTTTGATGGAGTCTTTAGGTTTTTCTATGTACACTATCATGTCATCTTCAAGTAAGGACAGTTTTACTTCTTCTTTTCCAATTTTGATGCCTTTTATTTCTTCTTGTCTACACACAATGACTAGTAGTTCCAGTAGTATTTCCCACAGGCGTGGTGAGAGTGGGCATCCCTGTCTTACGTCTGTTCTTAGGGGAAATGGTTTTAGTTTTTGCCCATTGATTATGATGTTGGCTGTGGGTTTATCATATACGGCTTTTATTATGTTGAGGTATGATCCTTCTATTCCTACCTTGCTGAGAGTTTTTATCAAGAAAGGGTGTTGGATTTTGTCAAATGCTTTATCTGCCTCAATTGATATGACTATATCATTTTTATCTCTCAATTTGTTTATGTGATGTATCATGTTTATTGATTTGTGGATATTGTACCATTATTGCATCCTTGGGATAAATCCTACTTGGTTATGGTGTATGATCTTTCTGATGAACTGCTGGATCCAATTTGCTAGAATTTTGTTGAGTATTTCGGCATCTATATTCGTGAGGGATATTGGCCTATAATTCTCTGTCATTGTGTTGTATTAATCTGGTTTTGGTATTAGGGTGATGCTGGCTTCATAGAATGAGCTTGGAAGTGTTCCTTCCTCTTGGATTTTTTGTAGTAGTCTGAGGAGGATAGGTTTTAGTTCTTCCTTGAATGTTTGGTAAAACTCCTTTGTGAAGCCGTCTGGCTCCAGGGTTTTGTTTGCTGGGAGCTTTTTGATGACTGCTTCAATTTCTTCCATAGTTATTGGCCTATAGAGATTTTTAGATTTTTCCTGGTTGAGTTTTGGAAGGTTGTATTTTTCTAGGAATATGTCCATTTCCTCCAGGTTGTCTAGTTTGTTGGAGTAGAGTTGTTCATAGTATTTTTAAACAATTCTTTGAATTTCTGTGGAGTCTGTTGTTATTTCGCCTCTTTCATTTGTGATTTTGTTTATTTGGGTCCTCTCTCTTTGTTTCTTGGTTAGCCTGGTTTGAGGCTCATCAATCTTGTTTATCCTTTCAAAGAAACCAGCTCTTGGTTTCATTGATATTTTGTATTGTATTTTTGGTCTCTATATTGTTTATTTATGCTCTGATTTTTATTATCTCCTTTCTTCTGCTCACTTTGGGCTTTTCTTGTTGCTCTCTTTCTAATTCTTTGAGTTGTCAAATTAGATGTTTAAAAAAAATTCTCATTTTTTCTTTTTTTTTTTTTGAGGTAAGCCTGTAGAGCTATAAACTTCCCTCTCAGGACTGCTTTCATTGTCTTCCATAGATTTTGGACTGTTGTGCTTTTATTGTCATTAGTTTCCAGGGTATTTTTAATTTCTTCTTTGATCTCATTGGTAACCAAGTCATTATTTAGTAGCTTGCTATTCAGCTTCCAAGTGTTTGAATTTTTTGGATTGTTTTTATTGTAATTTATTTCTAATATTATGCCCTTGTGGTCTGAGAAGATGCTTGGTATGATTTCAATCTTCTTGAATGTGGGGAGACTTTGCTTGTGACCCAATATGTGGTCTATTTTTGAAAATGTCCCACGTGCACTTGAGAAGAACGTATATTCCATGACTTTGGGGTGAAATCTTCTGAAGATTCAATCAAGTCCATCTGATCTAATTAGTCATTTAAGGTTGCTGTTTCTTTGCTGATTTTTTGTCTGGAGGATTTATCCAGTGATGTCAGTGGTGTATTAAAGTCCCCTACTATGATTGTATTGTTGTCGATCTCTCCCTTGATATCTTCCAGGAGTTTTCTTATGTATTTGGGTGCTCCTGCATTGGGTTCATATACGTTTATCAGGGTTATATCCTCTTGTTGTATTGCTCCCTTTAGTATTGTGAAGTGGCCTTCCTTATCTCTTGTTATGGCCTTCACTTTGTGGTCTATCTTGTTGGATATAAGAACTGCTACCCCAGCTTTTTTTTTTTCATTTCCATCCTCCTGAAAGATATTTTTCCATCCCTTCACTTTCAGTCTGTATGAGTCCGATGTTCTGAGGTGGGTCTCTTGTAGACACCATATATATGGGTCATGTCTTTTTATCCATTCAGCCACTGGATGTCTTTTGATTGGAGCATTTAGTCTGTTTCCATTTAAAGTTATTATTAAAGCTACTTGCTTGTAGTCATTTCTATTTTTTTTATATATAAGAACTTCCACTTTTTTCCTGGTGCTATTTTCTCCTTGAGATTCAGCCACACCCACATAAAATCCTGCTTTAGTCTACCCACAACTCTTGCTATAGGTTGTCATTGTCTTGGACCACCCTGATAGGATAGCACATTGACTGGCAACTCATAGTTGCCCTCTTTGCCCCTCTGGAAGGCCCATGGAAATTTTTCAGTTCCAAGGGGAAGTGGTATGGAGGAAAGTAGGAGTGTGTTGTCCTCTCTGTTGAAAGCTGCCCAATGGCATTTCTATTCTGCTGCAGCCTCCCTGAGTGGCATTGGCACTATGACAGTCTTCAATTGAAAAGGGACCATGAGTGTCCTCTGCTAAATCTCTCTGAAGAGTTCTGATATACCCTCCTGAGGACCCCAATAGGCAAGATCCACCAGACTCATCATAGAATTTTATACCCAGTTTTCAAGCTAGTCAGAATTTAAAGCATGTATTTGGAGTCTATGGAAAACCTCTTTCTAAGTATCCAGCTTTTACAAGGGAATATCAGGGTTTTAATGACATGTTTTATTTATTTATTTTTTTATTGCTTAAGAATATTATATATGTGTCCTTTTTCCCTCCCGCCCTTGACAATCCCCCTGGCTTTCCCTACCCCCCAGTGTCTTATGTTCATTGGTTATGTTCATATGCATGCATACAAGTCCTTCGGTTAATCTCTTACCTGCCTCCCTCCTGCCCCCCAACCCTTCCCGGCCTTCCCGCTGCAGTTTGACAATCTGTGTGAGGCAGCTCTGCCTCTGTATCTATTATTGTTCAAAAGTTTATAATGGTCTCTATTATCCATGAATGAGTGAGATCATGTGGTATTTTTCCTTCATTGACTGGCTTATTTCACTTAGCGTAATGCTCTCCAGCTCCATCCATGCCATTGCAAATGGTAAGAGTTCCTTCTTTTTAACAGCAGCATAGTATTCCATCGTGTAGATGTACCAAAATTTTCTAATCCATTCATCTACTGATGGGCACTTAGGCTGTTTCCAGATCTTAGCTATGGTGAATTGTGCTGCTATGAACATATGGGTGCACATATGCTTTCTGATTGGTGTTTCTGGTTTCTTGGGATATATTCCTAGAAGTGGGATCACAGGGTCAAATGGGAGTTCCATTTTTTGTTTTTTGAGGAAACTGCATACTGTCTTCCATAGTGGCTGCACCAGTCTGCATTCCCACCAGCAGTGCACAAGTGTTTCTTTTATTCCACATCCTCTCCAGCACTTGTCTTTTTTTGATTTGTTGATGATAGCCATTCTGACAGGTGTGAGATGGTACCTCATTGTTGTTTTGATTTGCATCTCTCGGATGATTAGTGACTTTGAGAATGTTTTCATATGTCTCTTGGCTTTCTGAATGTCCTCTTTTGAAAGGTGTCTATTTAGGTCCTTTGCCCATTTTTTGATTGGATTGTTTATCTTCTTTTTGTTAAGTTGTATGAGTTCCCTATAAATTTTGGAGATTAGGCCCTTATCAGATATGAGGTTGGCAAATATGTTTTCCCACGCAGTGGGTTTTCTTGTTGTTTTGTTGATGGTTTCTTTTGCTGTGCAGAAGCTTTTTATTTTGATGTAGTCTCATTTGTTTATTTTCTCTTTAGTTTCCATTGCCCTAGGAGCAGTATCAGTGAAGAAATTCCTTCGGCATATGCCTGAGATTTTGTTGCCTTTGGATTCTTCTAGAATTTTTATGGTTTCCAGTCGTACATTTAAGTCCTTTATCCATTCTGAGTTTATTTTTGTGTATGGTGTAAGTTGGTGTTTTAGTTTCATTTTTTTGCATGTATCTGTCCAATTTACCCAACACCATTTATTGAAGAGACTATCTTGGCTCCATTGTATGTTCTTGCCTCCTTTGTCCAATATTAATTGAGCATATTGGTTTGGGTCGATTTCTGGGCTCTCTATTCTAGTCCATTGATCTGTATGTCTGTTCTTGTACCAGCACCAAGCTGTTTTAAGAACAGTGGCTTTGTAATACAGCTTGATATATGGTATTGAGATCACACCTATTTTGTTCTTTTTTCTCAGGATCGCTGCAGCTATTCAGGGTCTTTTTTTATTCCAGATGAATTTTTAGGGAGTTCGTTCTAGATCTGTGAAGTATGCCATTGGTATTTTAATGGGAAGTGCGTTGAATGTATAGATTGCTTTGGGTAGTATGGACATTTTAATGATGTTGATTCTACCAATCCAAGAACACGGTATGTTCTTCCATCTGTTTATGTTTTTCTCTATCTCTTTTTTCAACATCCTGTAGTTTTCTGAGTAGAGGTCTTTAACCTCTTTAGTTAAGCTTATTCCTAGGTAGCTTAGTTTTTTTGGTGCGATGGTAAATGGGATTGTTTTTATAATCTGTCTTTCTGAAAGTTCACTATTGGTTTATAGAAATGCCTCAGATTTCTTGGCATTAATTTTGTATCCTGCTACTTTGCCAAATTCATGTATTAAGTCTAGTAGTTTTTTGATGGAGTCTCTAGGGTTTTGTATGTATAATATCATGTTGTCTGCAAATAAGGACTGTTTTACTTCCTCTTTTCCAATTTGGATGCCTTTTATTTCTTCTTCTTGTCTAATTGCAATGGATAATACTTCCAGTACTATGTTGAACAGGAGTGGTGAGAGTAGGCACCCTTGTCTTGTTCCTGTTCTTAGGGGAAATAGTGTTAGTTTTTGTTCATTGAGTATGATGTTGGCTGTGGGCCTGTCATAAATGGCTTTTATTATGTTGAGGTATGATCCTTCTACTCCCACCATGCTGAGAGTTTTTATCAAAAATGGGTGTTGGATTTTGTCAAATGCTTTTTCTCCATCAATTGATATGACCATGTGGTTTTTTTCTTTCAATTTGTTTATGTGATGTATCACGTTTATTGATTTGTGTATATTGAACCATCCTTGCATCCCTGGAATAAATCCTACTTGGTCATGGTGTATGATCTTTCTGATGTACTGCTGGATCCGATTTGCTAAGATTTTGTTGAGGATTTTGGCATCTACGTTCATGAGGGATATTGGCCTATAATTCTCTTTCATTGTGTTGTCTTTACCTGGTTTTGGTATTAGGGTGATGCTGGCTTCATCGAATGAGCTTGGAAGTGTTCCTTCCTCCTGAATTTTTTGAAGTGGTCTGAGGAGAGTAGGTTTTAGTTCTTCCTTGAATGTTTGGTAAAACTCCCCTGTGAAGCTGTCTGGTCCTGGGCTTTTGTTTGCTGGAAACTTTTTGATGACTGCTTCAATTTCTTCCATAGTTATTGGCCTATAGAGATTTTTAGATTCTTCCTGATTGAGTTTTGGAATGTTGTATTTTTCTAGAAATTTGTCCATTTCCTCCAGGTTGTCTATTTTGTTGGAGTAGAGCTGTCCATAGTATTTTTCAACAATCATTTGTATTTCTGTGGGGTCTGTTGTCATTTCGCTTCTATCGTTTCTGATTTGGTTTATTTGGATCCTCTCTCTTTGCTTCTTGGTGAGCCTGGCTAGAGGTTTGTCAATCTTGTTTATCCTTTCAAAGAACCAGATCTTGGTTTCATTGATTTTCTGTGTTATTTTTTTGGTCTCTATGTTATTTATTTCTGCTCTAAACTTTATTATCTCCTTCCTTCTGCTCACTGTGGGCTTTTCTTGTTGCTCTCTTTCTAATTCTTTGAGTTTTAGAGTTAGATGATTTACTACCATTTTTTCTTGTTTTTTGAGATAGGCCTGTAGAGCTATAAACTTCCCTCTCAGGATTGCTTTCTTTGCGTCCCATAGGTTTTGGATTGTTGTGTTTTCATTGTCATTAGTTTCCAGGATGCTTTTAATTTCTTCTTTGATCTCATTGGTAACCCAATCAATATTTAATAACATGCTATTCAGCTTCCAATTGTTTGAGTATTTTGGGTTTTTTTTTTTTGTAGTTCATTTCTAATATTATGCCATCGTGGTCTGAGAAGATCCTTGGTATGATTTCAATCTTCTTGAATTTGGGGAGACTTTGTTTGTGACCCAATATGTGGTCTATTTTTGAATGTGTCTTATGAGCTCTTGAGTAGAATGTATATTCCGTGGCTTTGGGGTGAAATGTTCTGAAGATGTCAATTAAGTCCATTTGATCAAGTGAGTCATTTAGGGTTGCTGTTTCTTTGCTGATTTTTTGTCTGGAGGATTTATCCAGAGATGTCAGTAGTGTATTAACGTCCCCTACTATGATTGTATTGTTGTCGATCTCTCCTTTGATATCTTCCAGGAGTTTTTTTTATATATTTGAGTGCTCCTGCATTGGGTTCATATATGTTTATCAGGGTTATATCCCCTTGTTGTATTGATCCCTTTAGTATTGTGAAGTGGCCTTCCTTATCTCTTGTTATGGCCTTCACTTTGAGGTCTATTATGTCCGATATAAGTACTGCTACCCCAGCTTTTTTTTTTTCATTTCCATCCTCCTGAAAGATATTTTTCTATCCCTTCACTTTCAGTCTTTGTGAGTTCCTTCTAAGGAGGTGGGTCTCTTGTAGACAGCATATGTATGGGTCATGTTTTTTTATCCATTCAGCCACTTGATGTCTTCTGGTTGGAGCATTTAGTTCGTTTACGTTTAAAGTTATTATTGAAAGGTACTTATTTATAGCCATTTCTTTTTTTTGCGTGTGGCTGTTTTCTTTCTGAGCTTTTTATTTCTTCTTTTTACACCAGTCCCTTTAGCATTTCTTGCATTGCTGGCTTGGTATTGATAAACTCCCTTAGCCTTTTTTTTTGTCTGTGAAGCTTCTTATTTCCCCTCAAATTTGAATGATAGCCTTGCTGGATAGAATATTCTTGGATTCAGTCCTTTCCTCTGCAACACTTTGTATACCTCCTTCCATTCCCTTCTAGCTTGATATGTTTCTGTTGAGAAATCTTTTGATAATCTGATGGGGGATCCTTTTTAGGTAACTGTCTGTCTCTCTCTTGCAGCCTTTAAGATTCTCTCTTTGTCGTGAATATTTGCCATCATTATTATGACGTTTCTTGTTGTGGGTCTTTTGGGATTCATCTTGCTTGGGACTCTGTACTTGTGTAATTTTTTTCTTCTCCACATCTGGGAAGTTTTCGGTCATTATTTCTTCAGATAGATTTTCTAATCCTTGCTGTTCTTCTTGTCCTTCTTGCAGCCCTATTATGCATCTGTTACTTCGTTTCATGTTGTCCCAAAGCTCCCTGAGGCTCTCCTCCTGCTTTTTAATTTTTTTCTCCAGTTGCTGTTCAGATTGAACTTGTTTCTCTACTTTACTTTCTATCTCACTAATTTGGTCCTCTGCTTCTAGTCTACTGTTGGAACCTTCCACTGTGTTTTTGCCTGTAGCTGTATCACTTTTCATTTCTTCCTGATTCTTGCATAGTTTGTTGATTTTCTCATCCATTCGGTGAATGAATTGTACAACCATTACTCTGAATTCTTTTTTTGTCATGTTGCATGCTTCAATTTCACTAATTTCCTTTCTTGGCAACTCCTCATTTTCCTTTCCCTGGGGATTGTGTCGTCTCCCCATTCTGGCTATCTCCAGAAGGTTCAAACAACTAGTTGCATGGGCCCGGGCTTTGTGCAATGGGAGCTTTGCACCACCCTAGTGTCACTGAAGAGCTCTGACACTAAGATGTGTGGTTGTCTTGGGTTGGTGGGAACTCGGCTTGCTCAGAGTCAGCTTTTCCAGCACTCTGTGTGGCCTCGTGTGCACACTTAAAATCAGGGACCCTGCCTGCATTGTGCTGAAGCCAAGATGCCCCAGAAGTGTGTTGAAAATCAGAGCCCCCTAGCATGCGCCAGGAGTCAGAGTTCCCCAAGAATCCAGTATCAGAGTCTCTGTTGCTTCATGTGGGCTCTCATTGGAATCAAGGTCCCTGTGTGTGCATGCACCAAGAATTGGAGTCACTGGCCTTCGTGTGAATGCACAGGGAATCAGGGATCCCAAGCGCAGGTGATAAGAAACAGAGTTAAGTCACAGGTGCTTAGTGCTGCCTCCCGCCTGGAGAATCGGGGTCCCGGAGTCTGTGCTGTGGGGAACAAGTTCCCAGTGTTGGGGAGTTCCCATGCTATGATTTCTGGGTCTATGAGTTACTATGGTGCTGCCCGCAAGCCTGCGGAGAAGGGGATGGGCTCTGTTACTCACAGAAATTTGCTGCCAGGATGTCTGGATTCTTGGTGTCTGTGAATCTATAGCTGTGGTTCCGGTTCTCTGTCCCCAGTGGCTGCAGGGTCCTGGTTTGCATCTGAGACCAGACTGGGTGGGGCTGAGCCCAGGATGCTGGTCTCAAGCAGCTCTGTTTCTCAAGATGGCTTGGTCTCTGTGCCTGCACTGGCCGCCTAATTGTGTCCGAGCTGGGAGCGGGACTTCGCCATCTAAGACTTCCCATTTTGGAGCCCCTTAAAAGATCTGCAGAATCTAACTTTCCCTAGCTCATACATACACACACACACACACACACACACACACACCACACAACTGCACACACTCCTCTATCACTCTCTTGCTTTCTCACACTCTCTCCCTCCCTACCTTCCTGCCGGTCGCCATCTTCAAATCTTA
Organism: Myotis yumanensis; assembly: GCF_028538775.1. Taxonomy (NCBI): domain Eukaryota; kingdom Metazoa; phylum Chordata; class Mammalia; order Chiroptera; family Vespertilionidae; genus Myotis; species Myotis yumanensis. Next base: position 14,620,048 of record NW_027223774.1, read on the forward strand.
ATTATTTTTTTAATTAAAATTTTTTAATGTTGACATTATTGCAGGAGTCCCCCTCCCCTTTTTGCTCACATCCACCCTCCTGTTTCCATGGCCTTTACCAAGTTCTTGTCCATATCCATGGGGTTGAACACCCTGTGAGAGCAGATGGTTCTTTTCATCTTTCCCTCTCCCTTTTGCCTGATCATGAAACACTAAAACAAAGGGATTTTACAAACATCCTTGCCTCATTTCAAATGCATTTTAAGCTATTGAGACTCAGGAACATGAAGCCATGAGTCAATGTCCTGTGGTTTCAGCTGAGAGATAATCTTGAACTTTATGCTCTCAGGCTTAGGAACACACATGAATGGCTCTGGGGAGGTTGATGCTTATCCAGTTCAGGGGGTGGTGTGAGAGAAGCATGTTATATAAGAAGGCGACAGAGGCTCATTAGTCACGGGAAGGCCAGCAGCCATGGTACCGAACGTGGGAATGTTTCTCATGTGCACTGGTGCCTATGTATTTCTCCAAGTGGGCCATGTGAATGCAGGTAAGGGAGAGGAGAGAGGCTGGGACTAGGGTGGAAGAAAGTGCACTAGAAATGAGTTAATGGTAAAATTAATAATAATCTAAACTAATAAAAGGGTAATAGGCTAATTAGATTGGGAGACCTTCCGGGGGACCTTCCAGACATCCTTCCAGACAAAGCCATGGTGGTGGAGCTGAGGCAGAGGCGGTTAGTGGTGATCAGGCAGGCGGGGGTGAGGGGGCATTTGGGGACAAGCATGTCGGCAGGAAGGGGCATTTGGGAGCAAGCTGGCTGGCAGGGGATGGCAGTTAGGGGCAATCAGGTCAGCAATGGGGGGCAGTTAGGGGTGATAAGGCTGGCAGCCAGAGTGGTTAGAGGTGATTAGGCATGCAGGCAGTTGAGTGGTTAGGAGCCAGTGTTCCTGGATTGAGAGAGGGATGTCCGACTGCCCTGTGGGATTGATCCTAAACCGGCAGTCGGACGTCCTCCAAGGGTTCCCTGATTGGAGTGAGTGCAGGCCAGGTTGAACGACACCCTCCCTTCCACGCGCGAATTTTGTGCACTGGGCCACTAGTAATAATAATCCTATCTGATAAAAGCCCAGTGACCACAATGGCAGAACGACCAGAACGACTGCTCTACCAGTCACTATGAGGTGCACTGACCACCTCTCAGTCCCTTTCTCTGGTCAGCAGGCTCCAATCTCCAATGGTGAATGAGGACCTGGGTTGGGTGGCGGGAAATGCGGGTGGCACCAGGCCAAGGTCCTTGTGGAGATGGTCACCCCCCACACAGATGGTGAACGGTAGGGCAGTGGGGACGGCAAGTGGGCAGGAACGGCCAACCGCTTGGTTCCTTTCCTGGCTGTCAGGCTCCCATTGCTGGATAGTGAACAGGGAACTGGAATGGGTGGTGGCAGGGGGTGGATCTGGCTGCTGGCAGCCAGGGAAGATGTTCGTGATCACAGGCTAGGCCTGGGGACTCAACCCATGCACTATTTCCTGTGCTGCACTTCTAGTAAATAATAATAATGTTATTGAGTGTGCCTCAAGGGCCAAACACTGTTTTTTTTTAAAATCCTCACCTGAGGATATGTTTTTAATGATGTTAGAGAGAGAGGAAGGGAGAGAGAGAGAATGAGAGAGAGAGAGAGAGAGAGAGAAACATTGATTGGTTGCCTTCTGTATGGGCCCCAATTGGGGACTGAACCCACTACCTATATATGTGCCCTGACTGGGAATTGAACCCTTGACCCTTTGGTGCATGGGAAAATGCTCCAACTAACTGAACCACATTGCCCAGGGTGGCCAAATTCTATTAAGAACTTGTTTTTTTTAAACAAGTCTCTGAAGTGTAAGCCTAGTCAGTCTGACTCAAAAGCTCATAGTGTTATTAACTATCAATCCCCACAACAGCTGCCTCATTCCTAAATTTGCTTCCCAGTATTCCAGACATCGGCCCCTACACACAAAATTTCATATATTATTCACAGTGAGTTTTTGATGTAAATAGGGGTACAAGTTAAGGATAACAGGGAAACCATATTGTCATGGCACATGCACCATTAATGTGGTACAGATTGAGTCCTATTTGGCCATTTAACCCTTAGCTGTCAGTATGATTACAATGAGAAAGTGTAACATTCTTACTCATCTGGAATGTCTTGCAGCCTTCTCCTGTACCCGTTTCTATTAGAATGGCCTTCAAACTGTGAAGAAAATAGTGTTGCTAACCATAGTCACTATGTTGTAGAGCAGATCCACGGAGCTTACACTTAGTGTTGTTACCACAGTTCAAAATTATAATGCTTTAATGTGAAAAAAGTTAGAGCTGCAGAGCATTTGTGCCATCAAATGGACTCAGACCATCCCCATCTGTCTCTCTTCTCCTCTATCCATCTCCTCTACCCCTGTATTTTTTCTAGGTCAGTTGCAGTCTGAGATCCTCTGTCCTTCTGCAATTATCTCAGCCTAGTGGCCTGGTGCAGGAATTCATACACATTAAAGGAGATTAATTAGAAGAAATATTTTAATATTGCTATTTGCCCTTTCTCTATAATTGAAGTGTCGACCAAACTCACGATCGACAATGACAGATGGAAACACATGTGTGCGAGTGACGCCCACAAGAGATTTATATGTAATGCACACGCATCAGTCAACTTAACCTTTCATGTATATAGAATAAACTTGCTTAATTAGACCTGCTTTCTGATTTAGCTAAACTTTTTTTTTTCAGCCCAGTGAAGCACCCCAACTTCTCTTTTAGGTAACTGTCAGCAACGCATCAGTAAATATCAACATGAAGCAGATTATTATTGTAGATCACGAAGGGAAAACAAAAGGTGAAATATTTAACTGCAGGAGTGTTTGACTATATTCTGTGCAGTGAGAAAACCTGAAGTCATTTTCAAATTCCACCATTTCTTGCTTCTTTTCAGTCGGGTCAAGTTTCTAAGCTTTCTACCTCTCCATTTTCTGGCTAATGAAAAGAAAGTAAGATTCCACCGAGTCTCCTATCTACCTACTCCCAGACTTCTGTGAGGATCAAATGAGATGAGGCAAGGGAAAACACTTCACAGACATTTGATTACAGTGTACAGTGTTTCCACCTGCCTATAAAGCAAGTTGTATTCCTAGGCTGAAGAAACTGCAAGGAGGCTAGTCATCGCTAGGGCGAGAAAGCCGGGCCTTGCTATGTGAGGTCATTACCCAGTGACCACAGCGACCGTTTCTGAGATGGTCTTGGCTGTGGGCTGCATTTTGTGCCATGGGGTCTTCAGCAGCATCAGGTGCAATTTCGTGGGCTGTCCTTCCAGGGTGGTGGTGAGGTCTGTGTTCCACTTGGGGGGAGCCGAATGTTCCTTTATGGGCACCAGGTCCACGGTGCCATTTCTCTGTGCATCACAGCAACCCCTGCATTGAGTGTTTGCCTCCTGGTGGTTGGTGCATGTCATAGCAACCCGTTGAATGGAGGGAAGGACACTTAGCATATTAGCTATATATATACTCTAGGCCCAGTGCATGACATTCATGGATAGGGTGGGGAGGTCCCTCAGCCGGGCCTACATCTTCTCACAATTCGGGACCCCTCGGGGAATGTCCTGCTGGTTTAGGCACTATCTGTAGCAGATCAGGCATAAACTGGCAGTCAGACATCCCTCTCACAATCTGGGACCACTGGCTCCTAACTGCAAACCTGCCTGCCTGCCTCATTGCCCCTAACCACTAACCTGCCTGATCACTAACAATTACTTGCCTGCCTGATTTCTCCTAACTGCTAGCCATCACCCCTAACTGCCGCTGCTTGCCTGACTGATCACCCCAAACCACTGTGCCTACCTGCCTGATGCCCCTAACTGTTCAACTGCCTGCCCGATTACCCCTAACCCTTCTGCCTGCCTGCCTGATCACCCCTAACCCTTCTGCATGCCTGTTTGATAGCCTCTAATGGCTTGCCTGACTGCCTGATTGCCCCTAACTGCCTTTGCCTCAGCTCCTGCCAGAAGGTCATTCAGCTGTCCAGACTAATTAGCATATTATACCTTTATTATTATAGATAAGTGATGTTGGAAAATAATGAAAACAAAAACAACAATCAAATCAAACAAACTAATATTTGGTGGCAACAGTGATCAGCATTCTTCAAAGGTATTTTACAACATAGGCTAAGTCTGCCCTGTCAGTAATGGGAGGGGCAGGTGCACCCGTCCCCACCCACTCCCCCCAGGTGTCTAGTCATTAAGGTCAAGCCACTGGTAGATAGAGGGGCTGGAGTTTCAGTATCAGGCCTCATTCCAAGGGATGGTGTTCTACACAGGGAGCCTGTCCAAGAAGCACAGGCAGGACTGGGTGGGGGCAGAGGTTATTCAAACAGAAATAGGCACGTGAGTTGCAGAGAGGTGAGCTTTGCCACCAGTAAATTCAGTGATGCAGCTGAGAGAATTCATTCAAGCCAAAGACGTCTTGGCAACGAAGCCCTCTCTGGTTTACATAGTTTTCCTCGTCAATCTATTCAAGGGCCAAAGTTAGTGTTGTTACACCGTGAATGTGGCTTGTTATTGGGCTTCTGAATGGTGTGAGGCAGATTATTAATGATAATAAGAAGACATCACCTGTGTTCATAGATGTGACATGGACTTAGATTTTTGGTGTTGAATCGGGTGAAGCAGAAGCTCCAGGCAACAAATCAGCAGGGTATAAAGAATTTTGACCCTAGCTCTGGCCGGGTGTCTCAGTTGGTTGGAGGGTCAGCAAAAGGTTGTGGGTTCGATTTGGTGTCAGGGCACATATTTATAGGTTGCAGGTTTGATCCCCGGTCAGGATGTGTATGGGAAGCAACTGAGTGATGTTTGTCACTGTCTCTCCCTCCCTCTCTTCTTCTCTGAATAAAAATCAATAAAAACATACCTTAGGGTAAGGATTGAAAGAAATTATAATCCCAAATCAGGCTGCTTTGTGGTCTGGCAAACTTCACTGTCTCCTGGAACTCCAATGCCCACAAGAAATAAATGTCTCTGGGTAAATAATGTCATGGGACATTACAACTGTCACAGGATAAGCACCAGGCCATAGGGATCTGGACACCCCTGGTGCTTAGCAGGGGGCTCTGGATGCACAGGCCCTTTGTCGGGGTTGGGTGGCTTGAAGAGAAACGTCGCCAGAATCACTGCAGAGCTCATGATGCCTAAGAGCTGTGACGAGAACAATGCCTGCTTCCTTTTTCAGTGGCAGCCTGTGTTTTCCCGTTTACCTATGATGGCAAGACGTATTATGATTGCACTCAACAGGACTCTTTTTACCATTGGTGTTCTCTAGATGAAAAATATTCAGGGATATGGAAATATTGCACAAAGGATGGTAAGCATGCTGCTTTTCCTCAGGTGAGGAGCATGTTGGGGATTTCCATTATTAACTCCCATGTGGAAGCCTCAATCATCTCCTCACCCAGCCCCTGTGTTCCATTCATACCCCCTTTCTCTTGCTAAGACTAACACAGCCTCACCACAGCTAATTTTCACACCGTTTTGTTCTGCTTTTTAGACCGTGCCCTCTGCTTTTTCCCCTTTAACTATAAGAACAAATTGTATCACACTTGCACAACAAATGGGAGTTTCATTAAAAGGTCGTGGTGCTCAGTCACTGCAAACTACGACAAGGATGGAGCTTGGAAGAACTGCTTCGACTAGTAACACAGGGTAAGAGCGTCTGGGGAGGAAGAGAAAAGTGGGATGAGTAGGGAAGGACAGAGTTGGTTAGAGAGATGGAGTCAGGTGATGCAGAGAGGATGGAGGAGATGTTGAGGGGTTGGGGAAGGGAAATGGGGAGAGGAGGAAGGGTGAGGAGCAGAGGTTTGGACAGGAAAGAAAAGGGAGAAAAAGTGAATAGAGTAAAAGACAAAGACAGAATGCAAACAATGGAGAGAGGAGATTTAGAAAAGGAAGAAGAAACAGAGTTTGCAGATAAGACATGGAAGGAAGGATTGGAGAGGATTAGGGGTAAGGGAAGGTAGAGGGTGAGAAGGCAGGAGGGGAAGGGAGAGTATAATGCACAATCTTTTGAGGGAGTGTGAGAGAGCTGGAGTAGCGCTGGGGGAGAGCAGGGAGAAACAGAGAAAAGAAACACTCCAGGGGGCTGATTGGAAGAAATCAATAGAACTCATTCACATTGACATCAAGACTGTGCTTCATGTCTGTAGAGTGACCCTACCCACAGCCATGGATTCAGTGAAGCCTTTGAACCTGAAGGGCAGAAAACCAAGACATCGCAAGCATGGAGGGCATACTCTGAGTGACAGAGGTGACATTCTTTCCCTGCAACTTGAGTGCCCCTTGCCTGGCAATAAACCGCTTTCTCTGCAGGTGTGACTTTGTTGTCTTTTCCTGAAAGAAACCATCTTTCAGGTGGGAGGCGGTCTGCATGACCAGCTGGATCACACAGGATCTTCACATTCGGCCCTCTCCTCCTCCAGACCCTGAAGCATCAGCACTCATCATAGCTGTCCTTTCTGTGGGCTTGATTGAATGGCAAAGGTGTGGGGAGGTCGCTGGGGCAGGAGGGGCACTGAGGCCAGAGAGGGCTGGTGCCTGCCATAGATAGTTTGTCTTTCCTGACTTCACTAAAATGTTATTTCTTTCTGGAGATAGTCTCTGACTCCTCAAGTAGAAGGATGTCTGGTCATGTTCTCCCAGGCTTTCACTCTCTACTTGCAACTCAATTGCCCATCTCCCTGCGGGACTCTAATATTTGGGAAGACAAGCTGGACTGTGTTGTTTGTCCTGGCATTGGTCCTAAGTGTAGAACCTGACCCATACTTGCCCTCAGACACTTTTCAAAAGGAATATATTGTAGAAAAAGTCTTTCAGTAAATAGTTGGGTTTGAATAAGGCACAAATTCACAGATGCCAGAAATAAAGGACCTGAAAGCCGGAGCCAAACCTGTGTTCTGGGGCTTTAGAAGCCCAGGGAGAGATATAACAGTGGATGTGGGAGCTTTTAGTCACTAGTGTGATCACCACTCATGGCCTATATAATGTTCGGGTCAGTAATTGAGACTATAACTTAAAAGGGAGCCATCGTAAGGGCTATCCAGTTAAGGGACTTAGAAAATCTCTTGTGTTCCCAGAGAAGCAAGAAAGAAGCTTGTCACTGTAAATGGATTATAAGGAAACATTTATCCAAGAACATATACTAAGAATCAGTAAGAACAGCAGATCTGTGCCATCTCACCTACGCCCGCCACCCCCATGCCCACCACCCACCCCAGCTCTGTATGAAGAAAATACCTATGAGTTGGCAGAGCCAAAAAGATAGATTCCCCTTCTTCAGTCTCCCAGTCAAGGACTACAGGTAGCATCACTTCCAGGGGGAAAGGCTGCCAGCGTTACTTCACCCCGCAGGTCCATGTGTCAGAGGGTAATTTCAGGGCGGTGTGATTGACAGGTTAGGGACTTTTCTCTCCACCCAGATGTCACTCATTGGTTCCAGGCTCCACCCAGCGACAACAGGCTCAGAATACTGGGCTCTCTATCACTTTGGCACCAGCTTGTTTGTAGTGAAGATTTTCCATGTTGGGAGAAGCAAGCCATGAAGGCCAGGGTCTACTAACCCTCTCCCAGTGCCCTTTTTGTAAAGCAGAGGGGGCCTTCTGAGAAAAGCCCTCCACTGTCTTTGCCTCCAGTTCTCAAGCTGTGGCTCAGAGACGCAGATAAGAACAGAGCTTTGCCTGGCTGGTGTGGCCCAGAGGTTGAGTGGTGACCCATGCTACAGGAGGTCACCGGGTCCATTCTCAGTCAGGGCACATGCCTGGGTTTCAGGTTCTATCCCCAGCAGAGGGCTTGCAGGAGACAGCTGATTGATGTAGATGTTTCTCTCTCATTGATGTTCTATCTCTCTCCTTCTCCCTTCCTCTCTCTCTCTAAAAATAAAAAAATCAATAAAAACAGGTTAAGAAGTGGTGAGGGAGTGGGCGGGGGAGATGGGGTCTTAATATAAGGTGAAGAGAAGATTTAACTTTGGATGGTGGGCACATGGTGCAATACACAGATCTTGTAACATAGGAACCCACACCTAAAGCCTATATGTCATGTTGACCAATGTCACCCCAATCAATATAATCCAATAATAGACAAACAGGGTAATTGACCATAACTTCGCTACACCTCCCATTGGCTAATCAGTGAGATATGCAACAAATATGGCGGTTAATTTGCATATGTAGGTGCGAAGTGAAGCAGCGAAGGCGCTGAAGGTGGCTCTGGCCTGAGCGAAGGCATGGGTCCCGGGTGCCGGAGGGAAACCGGTGCTGGAAGTCAGGGGAAGGGAAGGCCTATTGTGCGAATCTTTTTGTGCAACAGGCCTCTAGTTTAATAAATAAATATAAAGAAATATTTAAAAAAACAGAGAGCGTCAACGTTCTTCCTTAGAAAGTGACTTTATTTGGAACAGAATGTGTGGAGGGAGTTCACGGCAAAGGGCAGTCTTGTTAACAATGGAGATGGTGGTGGTCACCAATGCAGAGGAGTCGGGTGGCTCCATGACAAGCTAACCCCCAGGCTAGCTGTTGAACTAGGGAGAACTAGGAAAAGCGACAGCTAATAGGATTCCTCCTGTGGTCAGAACTAACCTCCAAGCCAGCCTCAGAAACAACCCATGACTGAATTAAAAATAAATCTATTTTTATAGTTTAAAGTATTACAGATGTCCCATTTCTGCTCCCACCCCATTATCACCCCCTCCTCCCCACTCCTGTCCCCTGGCCTTCACCCTACTATTGTCTGTGTCCATAGGTTATGCATATGTACATATAAGTTCTTTGGTTGATCTCTTCCCTCTCTCCCTTTCCTCTGAGAATCTTCCATGACTCTGGATCTATTTTGTTTATCGGTTTTTTTTGTTCATTAGATTCCACATATGAGTGAGCTTATGTGATACTTGTTGTTCTTTGGCTGACTTATTTCACTTAGTATACTACTCTCCAGTTTTCTCCATGCTGTCCCAAAGGGTAAGAGATTTTTATTTTTTGTAGTTGCATAGTATTCCATGGTATAAATATACCCCGGCCTTTTCTTTTTCTTTTTTTAAAATATATTTTATTATATTTTTACAGAGAGGAAGGGAGAGGGACAGAGTCAGAAACATTAATGAGAGAGAAACATTGATCAGCTGCCTCCTGCACAGCCCCCACTGGGGATTTGTCCGAAACCAAGGCACATGCCCTTGACCGGTCCAAACCTGGGACCCTTCAGTCTGCAGGCCGACGCTCCATCCACTGAGCCAAACTGGTAGAGCTGTACCATGGCTTTTTCATCCACTCATCTACTGATGGGCACTTGGGATGTTTCCAGATCTTAGCTATCATAAATTGTGCTGCTATGAACATAGGGGTGCATACATTCTTTCTGATTGGTATTTCTATTTCTTGGGATATATTCCTAGAAGTGGGATCACTGGGCTAAACGGGAGTTCCATTTTTAATTTTTTGAGGAAACTCCATACTGCTTTCCACAGTGGCTGCACCAGTCTGTATTCCCACCAGCAGTGTACTAGGGTTCTCTTTTCTCCACATCCTCGCCAGCACTTGTCATTTATTGATATGTTGATGGTAGCCATTCTGATAGGTGTGAGATGATACCTCATTGTCATTTTAATTTGCTGTTTTGTGAAGAAATAGAGAGAAACATTGGCATACAGAATTAAAATGGCAATAAATGAGTACCTATCAATGGTAAGCTTAAATGTAAATGGATTAAATACCACAATCAAAAGACATAGAGTAGCTGAATGGATACAAAATCATGACCCAACTATAAGTGGTTTACAAGAGACCCACCTCAGAACGAAAGACCCACAGAAAATGAGAGGGAGAAACCGAGAAATATTGATGTGAGAAACATTTATTCCTTTTATACACACCCCTCTTGGGGATCACTTCCACCACCTGGGTAGGTGCCCTGTGACCTTTTAGTGTATGGGATGATGCTCCACCAACTGAGCCACACTAAGCAAGGCAAGAAATTTCTGTTGTTTTATTTAATCCTCACCTGTGTAGTGATGATATTTTTACCATTGATTTTTAGAGAGAGTGGATGATAGGGGAAAAGAGAGAGAGAGAGAAACATTGATGTGAGCGCGACACAATTGGTTGCCCTCCTATGTGGGCCTCAACTGGGGGCAGGGATCAAAACTTCCCAGGTATGTACCGTTGACCAGGAATCAAACCCTTGACTCTCTGGTGTTCAGAACAATGTTCTAACCACTGAACAATGTTCTAACCACTGAACAATGCTGGCCAGGACAGAAATTTCCGTTTCTTAAAGAATATGTTTTTATTTCAGAGAGGAAGGTAGATGGAGAGAAACATCAATGATGAGAATCATTGATTAGCTGCCTCCTGCACCCCACTGCCACTGGGGATGGAGCCTACAACCCTGGCATGTTCCCTGGCTGGGAATGAAACCTGGTTCATAGGTCAACACTCAACCACTAAGCCACACAATTCGGGCTGGTTTTAACAAGAGAACCATTCTCCTGAATAATGATGTTGACCGGGAAGTGAGCATACACAAACCTCATCCTATATAATAAAGAGGTAATATGCAAACTAACCCTTGTGCCCTCAAAGATAGCTGCCTATGACCAGGCCGGCAGGGGGGTTAGTGAGGGATGACCAAACGACTAAACAAGCAGGCTGTGTGGAGTGACCAGGCTGGCAGGGGGGCCAGGAGGGGTGACCAGGTGTGCAGGGGTGCAGTTAGAGGTGACTAGGGCTGCTGAGAGGTGCAGTTGGGGTTGACCAGGCCAGCGGGGGGGAGGGGCATTTGGGAGCGACCATGCCAGTGGAAAGATGCAGTAAGAGTTGACCATGCCAGCGGTGGGGTATTTAGGGGTGACTAGGCCAGCTGGGGCAGGGGTGCAGTTGGGGGTGACCAGGCTGGCGGGGGGGGGGGTCAGTTGGGGGTGATTAGGCTGGCAGGGTGGACAGGGATGGGTGACTAGGCTGCCGGGGGGGCAGTTGGGGAAACCAGTCTGGCAGAGGGGGACAGTTGGGGGTGACAAGGCCAGTGGGGTGGGGGCAGTAAAGTGTGACCAGGCCAGTATGGAAGGGGCAGTTGGGGGTGACCTGCCCCACAGCTGGGGACAGTTAGGGGTGACCATGCCGGCAGGGGAACCAGTTAGGGACAATCAGGACGGCATGCAGAGTCAGTGAGGGGCGATCAGGCTGGCCGGGGTGGGGGGTGCAGTTAGGGGCAACTACGCAGGCAGGAAGATGAGCGATTAGGAGCCAGCAGTCCAAGATTGTGAGTGGGATGTGCGGCTGTTGGTGTATGCCCGATCCCCGGGATAGGGCCTAAACCGGCAGTTGGACATCCCCCAAGGGGTCCCAGATTGGAGAGGGTGCAGTTTTGAATGAAGGGACCCCCATGCATGAATTTTATGCACCGGGCCTCTAGTCTTGTAATGAAAGCCCAGTGTAAGACCCTTGATCATGTTCTGTACATGATGAAGATATTATGAATGGAGGCCAATTCCTACATCCTCACCATTTGTCAACCCAGAACCTCTTTTCTTTCCAGGGAGACTGAGTTCTATGTTGATGTGTTTGAAGTCCATCTGCAGGGTGCCTCTGAATCCCTTCAAAGTGCTGTCAGTATTTTCAGGAATGGTGATAGTCCGATTGCTGAAAATGATCTTATTCTCGCAGGAAATGCAGTAAAGAGCTCAAAGTCTTTTACAACAAGATAGTTTATGTATTCTTGAGTAATCCTATATAATAAATTGGTAATATGCAGGGGGGGGGGCGCACATAGGGGTGAACAGGTCACCAGGGAGGGCAGTTAGGGGCAATCAGGCCGCATGCAGAGGCAGTGAGGGGTGATCAGGCTGGAGGGGTGGGGGGGCTTTTATTGACCGAATGGTGGAAATACTGGTCACTTTGACATGCATTGAATAGGCAGGCAGGCAGAGTGGTTAGGGGCAATCAGGAAGGCAGGCCGGTGAGCCAACTTGGTGAATATGGGGAATTGTAAGAAATTGCAGTGTTGATATTCAACTGCGAGGCACTGGTAGGGCTGGACTGGCTTATATAACCGTGTCCATTCTGATTGGCCAGTACCACCTCCATTTCAACTATTTTGAATACCAGCCTCAGCTAGAACACAACAGATAAGAGAGGGAAGAGAAGGAAGTGAGCTGAAAAGATAGGCCAAAGGGGGGAAGCAGGCTATGATCGGGTGGCATCCGGGAAGCGACATCTTGTTTAATGACACAAAACCCAAGGTATATCCCCGCCTTCACTGATATTCCTCTCTTCTGAGCAGCGTTGAGACCCCAAGGTAGAAAAAGAAAGATAAGCAGAAGTTCTGAGGTCCTTTTATGTGTGGCCCGCTCGGACTTAAGCCACGTACGAACACAAAAAGAGGTGTCGGGTGGGTGGGTGGGTAGGTGTGATGCTAGGGGCACACTGTGGAGAGCATCCTATCTAATTAAAGACAAAAAGGTCAATTGATCGTACATTCGCTACACTTTCCATTGGCTAATCAGGGTGATATGCAAATTAACCGCCAACAAACATGGCGGCTAATTTGCATATGTAGGTGCCAAGCTACTGAGTGAAGCCTGCTGGTCCTGGGCAGATGCAGCCAGTGAAGGCCGGTGTGGCAACGGAAGAGCGAAGCCAGAAAAGAGCTAAGCCCCTCACCTGCCGGACTGGCCCTGCTCCTGGGGCTCGCTTGGCAGGCGCAGAGCTTATCGCGGAACACACTGCACAGTCCCTGCCACCTGGGCCTGTGAGGCTGGCACAGAGCTAAGTGCTGTGCCTGCTGTGCCGGCTCATTCACTGGTGCAGAGCTAAGCACTGAGTCCGCTGTGCTTGCTCAGCCCCTGGCTCATATCTAAGCACTGAGCATGCTGCGCCGGCTCCGCCTCTGGGGCCCGTGAGGCCGACGCAGAGCTAAGCGCTGAGCCCGCCATGCCAGCCCCTCCCGGGGAAGAGCGAAGGCCTGGGTTCCATGAGCCAGAGGAAAATTGGTGCCAGCAGCTAGTGGAAGGGGCCCGTGAGGGTCCCCAGACTGCGAGAAGGCACAGGCTGGGCTGAGGGACCACCCGAGTGCACAAACTTTTGTGCACTGGGCCTCTAGTACAATCATACAATGACTACGTTGGACTCCTGAAATGAATACAAAACAACGCTGAATGCAAACTGCATTGGAAAACACACAAACGATGATAAGCTGTGGGGAGAAAAGGACAAGAAGGTGGAAGACCTACACTGCCTTCTGGGTTGACCACCTTTCTCTCTCCCCTCCTGAGGTACCTGGGATCACCTCTGGATTCCATATCTCAGGGATGTTCTCTCTGCTGTTGCAGAAGGAGTGCTCACAGTAGCTGCTGTAGCAGACCACAATTATGCCAGGCAGTGAGGAGTGCTGGACCAACGTTATGGCGGGTATCCCTTTGGAGGTGCAGCCCTTCATGGCAAGAAGTGCCATCTTGGCCCCTGTTAGGAGTGCAGAGAGATTGAAGGGGGATGGCGGGCCTCACCTTTGGCCTTGGGGAGAGGGGTACAGCACTGACACAGATGCTATCACCTTCCTCCCATTCAACCTGACTGCCCCTTCTCATTTTACCGGATTAGACCATCATCAGGGATTCCTGGCACAGTGCCCCATTGTCACAACTCTCAACTCTCAGTCCCCATGGGCTGGACCCCAGCAGCAAGTTAACCTACCAGTCGGAGCATCTGCCCCCTGGTGGTCAGTGCACACCATAGTGATTGTATGCATATCATTTGCATATTATGGTTTGATTGGTTGACTGGATGAGTGGACACTTAGCATATTATCCTTTTATTATATAGGATGGTGAACTGTTAGTACTTCCACTAGGACCGTGTGAGATTTTTTGAGGTCAAGTTCTTACCACAATGTTGGGCACTGTGTTAATATTACAGCTTGCGCCTGGTGGGTGGGACTCAGTGGTTGAGGGTGGACCTATGAACAAGGATGTCACCGTTGGATTCCGGGTCAGGGCACATGCCCTGGTTTTAGGCTTGACCCCCAGTAGGGAGCATGCAGTAGACAGCCTGATTGATGATTCTCACTCCTGGTTCATAGGTCGACGCTCAACCTATGCAGAGGCAGAGAGGAGGAGAGAGAGAAAGGAGAGAGAAGTCAGTTTTTTACTTTTTCTCTTTTCAGTCTGGGGTCTGGGGTAGAAACAATGAGTCACAGCATACTTCTAGGAGGAGGGTAGAGGTCTGCAGGTTGCCAAACAAGTGAACCATTGACCCCACTAATTTTTTAAATAAAATTTTATTTATTGATTTTGAGAGAGAGAGAGAGGGAGAGGGAGAGAGAGAAAGAGAGGGAGAGAGAGGGAGAGAGAGAGAGAGAGAGAGAGAGAGAGAGAGAGAGGTGTGGATCTGTTGTTCCACTTATTTATGCATTCATTGGTTGAGTCTTGTATGTGACCTTGGGGTATTGGAAAGATGCTCTACTTACTGAGCTACCTACCTGGACAGGACTGACCCCACTCTTTCCATAGTCCTGGTAGGATTGTGAAGGAAATAGCCATGTTGTTCTGATCACCTCCTTGTCACACAATTGGTGAGGGAGGGACACCACACCATAAATAGTATGAGATGACCCCGTTCACAGCACCCACCAATGCACAGACCAGATGGACAGCAGTATCTAATCACATATATTCCCAACCCAGGGGAGGAGGCCATCGCACCCCACCCAGGCCCACCCGGGGTGCACTCAGGAGCAGAGCAAGTAAGCTGGGGTGGAGGAGTCGGGCTTGGAGCAACAAAGGAGGAGGTGTACCTGGTTCTCTTAGCTTGATAGGAAATGATGAAAATTAATGAGGTTGATGCAGGAAATAAATAGATTATCCCCAAGAGAGATGCCTAGGGCTTTGTGGGTAGTATTAAGAACCTTCAAGGCCTGGAAGAGAAAAAACACAATGTCCATCTCTCCGTCTGACTGAATAATGATGCAGATCGTGGGACCCAGTGAAAGTACCCAAGAAACTTCCCTTTAGTCTTGTTTCTCATCTTGCTTTATCAAAGTATAATTTACATATCACAAAATCCACCTGTTTGATGTATACAGAACATTGTAGAAAGAAATGAAAAAAGTCCTAAATCAGTGGAAAGATATCCATGTGTGTGGTGAGCAGACAACACTGTTGAGATGCCAGTACCCCCCAAATTGATCTTACTTCTGCCCTTTCCTCTTTTCCTTCTAGTACTTCCATTATGTGTATGTTGTTCTATTGATAGTGTACGGCAGGTCTTTGATGTTCTGTTCATTTCTCTTCCTTCTTCTTTTCAGATTGGATACTGTTATTCACTTATCAAATTTGCCAAAAATTTTTTTTTGCTAGTTCAGATCTGCTTTTGAGTCCCTCTACTGAGTTTTTAATTTTCATCATCCTACTTTTAAACTCCAAAATTTCCATTTGGTCTTTTGAACATTTTTTTATCTTCACCCAGGGATTTGTTTATTGATTTTAGAGAGAAAGAGAGAGAGAGAGAGAGAGAGAGAGAGAGAGAGAGAGAGAGAGAAACATTAATGTGAGAACATCAATCATTGATTAAACCCGCAACCTGGGTATGTGCCCTGATCAGAAATCAAACCTGCAACCTTTCGGTGTATGGGGACAATGGTCCAACCAACTGAGCCACACTGGCCAGGGAACTTTTAATTCTTAACATATGTTTTCAGGTTTGAATCTGGTAACAAAACTATGGATCAAAATTAGTGGTGTTTTCATTTTATAGATGACAAGACAGGGCCAGAGCAGTTTAAATCTTTCCCCAAGGTTGTCCTAGCCAGAAAATGCATGAAGCAGGCCTGGATTCTAAGGTTCCTGACCAGGCTGTCAATAGGAGGACCCCCTCCTCACAGGGCACAGGGAGAGACCCCCCATAAAGCCAGGGGAGGGGATACCATGTGGGCCTCTCTCAAGTCCACTGTAAAATGCGAAACCACCTTTAGGAATGGCTTCCCAGTCTTTTATTTTCATTCATTTATTTATTGTGGAGACATTTTATAACATTTTATTTGAGCTGAATTAACAATATACGCTGGGGAGCAAGATCGCAAATGTGTCCACCTCCCAGTTTTTTTGAACAGCTTTGTAGTAATAGAATTCACTTGTCACACAATTTATTGATTTAAGGCGTACAATTCAATGGTCTTTGGTCTATTCATATTTGTGCAGTCATCATCACAATCAATTTTAGAACTGCTCCATTAGCTGCAAGAGAAAGCCACTGCCCATCATTAGTTCTCCACTTCCCACCTTCCAGGCTTTGGCAAGCACTGATCGACTTTGTCTTTATAGACTTGCCTATTTTGGACATTTTATATATAAATGGAATCATAGCACATGTTGTATTGGTGCCTGTTTTCTTTCACTTAGCTTATGTCTTCAAGGTTTATTCATGTGGTATGTAGATTATGTCATTTAAAAATATATTTTATTGATTTTTTTAGCGAGAAAGAGGAAGAGAAAGGGAGAGAGAGAAACATTGATAGAAGAGAGAAACACCCATTGGCTTCCTGCTGCATGCTCCCTACTGGGGATTGAACCTGGAACTTGGGCATGTGCCCTGACTGGGAATCGAATCAGCAACCTTTAGTTGCATGGATGATGCCCAAACCAACTGAGCTACACTGGCCAGGGCCTTTTATTATTTTTATTTTTCTAAATAATGTATTTTTATTGATTTGAGGGAGAAAGGGAGAGGGAGAGAGAGATAGAAACATCAATGATGGGATAGACTTATTAATTGGCTGCCTCCTACATACCCCCTATTGGGGATCGAGCCTGCAACCCGGAATGTGCCCTGACCGGGAATCAAACCTTGACCTCCTGGTTCATAGGTTGATGCTCAACAACTGAGCCATGCCAGCCAGGCTCTTTTTAATTTTTAAATTATGAAATAATATTCCATTGTATGGATATACCACTGTTAATTTTCCCACCAGGTCTCCCCAGTTCCTAGCACAGAGCTCCTAAATACCTGGGAATGCTCTGGGTGATGGGAATATGTTTTGTTTTACTCGGTGGCGCTTGGTGGGCTCCTGAGTGAGGAATGGTCACCAGAAAGAGCAAGCCATGATTAGAGGCTTGGAATCTTCAGCCCCAACCCTAATCTCCAGGAAGGGGAGAGGGCCTGGAAATGGAATGTATGATGGATCATGCGTATGTGTGGTGCAGCCTCCATAAAAGTCCCAACAGTATTGGGTTTGGGGAGCTTCTGGGTGGTGAACATACGTTAGGGCTGGGAGAATGTCTCACTGGGAGAGGGCATGGAAGCCCCGCACTTTCTCTCATAAACCCCATGTATTCCATTTGGATTTTCCTCTGTATCCTTTATCATATCCATTTTGTTAATTTTATTTTTTATTTTTGTTGTTGTTGTTAATCTTCACCCGAGGATATTTTCCCATTGATTTATAGGGAGAGTTCAAGAGAGAGGGAAAGACAAAAACATCGATGTGAGAGAAACACATCAATTGGTTGCCTCCTGAAGGAGTCTTGTTAGGGCTCAGGCTGGGGAGAAGCTTGCAACCAAGGTACGTGCCTTTAATCGGAATCAAACCAGGGACCCTTTGGTCTGTAGGCCAATGCTTTATCCACTGAGCCAAACTCGCTAGGGCCATCATATCCTTTTTATAATAAACTTGTAAATGTTAGTAAACTGCTTCCCCAAGTTCTGTAAGCTGCTCTAGCAAATAACTTAAACCCAACCAGGGCTCATGGGAACCTCTGATTTATAGCCTATTGGCCAGAAGCACAGGTGACCACCTGGGCTTGTGATTGGCATCTGAAGTCTTGAGGGACTGAGCCCTTAACCTGTGGAATCTGATACTATGCCCAAGTAGCTAGTGTCAGTTTGAAGTTAAATTAAAGGACACCCGGCCAGTGTTATAGAATTGTTTGGTATGAGAAAACCTTTGCAGTTCTGGTGTTGAAAGTACTATGAGTGGGGTAGTTGTGTGAGAGTAAGGGAGAAACAGAGGAGAAAGACTGAGTTTTTCCTACTAACCTGAGTATATATGTACAAGTGGAATTTT
The DNA here is from genome assembly GCF_028538775.1 of Myotis yumanensis. NCBI lineage: Eukaryota > Metazoa > Chordata > Mammalia > Chiroptera > Vespertilionidae > Myotis > Myotis yumanensis. The sequence goes on from NW_027223774.1 coordinate 14,638,146, forward strand.
CGGGTTATATAGTAAGTCTACATTTATTCGTCTTGTTAAATTTTAAAAAGTTTTTATCGATTTTAGAGAAGAGAAAGGAGAGGGGAGAGAGACACAAACATCAATGCTGAGAGAGAATCATTGATTGGCTGCCTCCTGCACACCCCATACTGGGGATCAAACCTGCAACCTTTGCATGTGCCCTGACCGGGAATTGAACCGTGACCTCGTGGTTCACAGATTGATGTTCCACCACCGAGCCACACCAGCTGGGCTAGGTCTTCTTTAATATCTTTCAACCATGTGCTGTAGTTTGAGGAGTATATTTTAAAATTTCTTTTGCTAGATCCATTCCTAAGTATTTTATTCTTTGTTCACTATGGTAAACAAATGGCCCATGGATTCACACCAGGGTGAGGAGGCTTTCACAGAGCACCAGCTGTCTGTAGAGTCGCCACAACCAGCTCAAAGCTCTGAATATATAGAACTCACATTGCCCTGAGAGAAAGGGATTGTGATGTGCATTTTGCAACTGAGGAAGCTGAGGTTCAGAGGAAGGAAAGTATTTCATAACAAGTAAATGAGGGCTCTAGGCCTTTCTGGTCTAAAAAATGAGCCAGTTCAAGTTTCCAGTGTTACTTGAACTTTGAGCCAGGGTAGGGAAGCCTTTTGGAGGAGATAAATATGGTCACGTGTGAATGTGGCAGGGAAACTCCCACTCTGAAAATGTCCCCGAGGCTGAGTGGTTTTATTTATTTAGTTATTAAAAAATGTTTCTTGGTTAATCCTCATCCAAGGATATTTTTCCATTGATTTTTAGAGAGAATGGAAGGGAGGGGGAGAAACAGAGAGAGAAACATTGATGTGAGAGAGACACATCGATTGGTTGCCTCCCACACGTGTCTGACCAGGGCTGGGTATCAAGCCTGCAATGGAGGTATGTGCTCTTGTTCAGATTGAACCCAGACCCTTCAGTCCTTGGGCCCACGCTCTACCCACTGAGCCAAACCAGGTAGGGCAGCTGGGTGGTTTTAACTCACCCTGTACCTTTGAGGAGTTCCCTGAGCCTCATTTTCCTCCTAAATGGAGAGTTGCATGGCTGGCTTCTCACACTTCTCTGAGTCTCTGACATGCGAGCTGGTTGGGCTTCCGATGCAGAGTCTACAGTCAGGAAATAAAATAGATTCTGTTGTGTTTTTTTAAAAACTCATTTTATTTATTCATTTTAGTATTTTTTTAAAATATATTTTTATTGATTTTAGAGAGGAAGGTACAGGGAGAGCGAGAGAAACATCAATGATGAGAGAGAATCACTGATTGGCTGCCTCCTGCACGCCCCATAATGGGGATTGAGCCTGCAACCTGGGCATATGTCCTGACTGGGATTCAAACTATGATCTCCTGGTTCTGTAATGGCTGACCCGCAGAGATGACCACCAGGGACTCAGTTCAAGATTTAGGAGCCTTTATTAAGCTTGCCAGCGACTACAGTTACAGCACCCTGCCGAAGCAAAGACTGAACTGCAGTGCCGACTACAGGAGTTACAGCATTTTTATTTGCAAAAACCACAAAGTTAGTTACAAAGCCTTGTTTACACAATTTGTTCCTGACACAGTACAGCATCAGTACAGTGACCACCTTCCTATCCATGTGTCCTAGGAACAGAGAGCAAGGTGTGCCTCACCTGGCCCAAGCGCCAGATATGCAGTCCAGCACATTCCCTACTGGTCTTATTGTGAATCAAATCATTGATTCTGCTTCCTGCCAGCCTTCTTTAGGGATTTGTTGGTAGTGGATGTGGAGGACCATGAGCTTGACAGCTTGGATTCTGCTTTGAATAATATTAAGTAAGCATTTAGCAAGTCATGGACCGAACAGTGAAATTATAAGTAGCAGGACCAGTGGGCCGGCTATGGCTGACAGGAGGGTGGTTAACCAGGGTGACCGAGTAAAGAGGTTTTCATACCAAATTCCTTCAACTTTTCTTCTTTCCTCTCTAAGGCATTTTCTAAGCTGGCTTAAACTTTCCCGAATAACTCCCGAGTGGTTGGTATAAAAACAACAAGCTTCTCCCAAAGCTATGCACAATCCACCTTGTTTAAGGAATAGCAAGTCTAGCCCCCTTCGGTTCTGTAAAACTACTTCTGCTAGTGTTTTCTAGTTGTCCTACAGATTTTTCAAGAGTGCTGAGGTCTTGGCCAATTTGTTGCCCTAGTTCCTTGTAGTTTTGTTGTCCAGTTACCAGGGCAGCTGTCCCAACATCTGTGGATCCTGCTATGCCTAGCCCGATGAGGAGGGGGACTAGGACGGGTGCTCTTTTGTACCGCCTGGGCTCTAACCGTAGATGTTCTCTTCCCCCTTCTCCTGAATAGTAATATACCTGTGGGAGTATTTTGTTGGGGTGCAAATGCCTGGATCTGATTTTGATAGTAATATTGGGGGGAAAGCACAGGGAGTAATTCCATTATTACATGCCCACCAGGTACCCTCTGGTGCAACAAAATATCTATTTAGGGATTCATCATATTTCTTAGGAAGTTCTATTACCTGGGTACAGGAGGAAGAATATGGAGAGGACTTTAGTGGGTAATTTACTGGGGTTATACAGGTACCAGCTCCCTGTAAGTCCTCTAAGGAAAGACCTCGAAACTGGTGGCCCCATATGCAGAGACCATAGGGCAAGCTTTCAACTGAGTAGTTGTGAATTTCGGAAGCATTTGATCCAAAAGAGATATTTGCCCCGATCCCTATTTAATAAGGTGGTTCAGGGTTTAGACATAACCAACAGTCCTTAGTCATATTGGGTAAAGTTTTGTTAAGGAAGTGGAACATAGCCTCTAGAGTACCCAATAAACCTCTATGAGATGTATCTGGTGGTGGTTCAAGTTCCCCCGAGGATCCCGTTGGTGTTGGGGCTGGCTCCAGTGTCTCCATGTTGTTCCAGTGAGACATTCCCGGAACAGATGGAGGGGGGTTGGAGCTTGCGTAGGCCTGGGGGGCCGCAGGGGCTCAGGTTGGAATATTGGGAGCAAGGGGACCACTGGGTTTCAGACCAGGGGAAGGGTGCGACGTTGAATGGTGAAAATTTCCCCCGGATCCCGGCCTGACACATATAGTCGAATCCCCCATGTTTTCCCCCCTTCTCAATAGTCCGCCATCCAGTCTAAAGGTTGTAGCATTACTGAATTGCAGTCCCCAACCGAGCAGTTGGCCATGGGTGCCCCAGGCCTCACTGTCCTGGTAAACAGGAGTAGTGAGTCAGTGGTCTTCCATGGGGCTAAGGTTTCACAGCCCCAAGAGGCACAGTAAAAGTCATTTTCACCCCCACACTCCAGGGGCCCTTCTTGGGGGCAGACATAGTGCTGGGTTGGCCATAGGTCTTGTTCAAGGTTAAGGCTTCCACATCCATATGTCTGTGTAGATACATACCCAGCATTTTCCCCTAATATCCCAGATCCCCTTATGGTGAGGGGATGGTTCCATTCTTTCCCAAATATTTTGCAAAGATCAGTATGCAGCTTCGGGGGCCCTGAGGTGGTGGTCTTCCCAATGATTCTACCGTCCAGAGTGCGGGTGACCTCCCAGGAGTACACTGGGGCTTGGTGGGGATTCCCACTTGCCAAAACCAGGAGGCATAAAAGGAGGATGCCTAGATAGGGTCCCTTTTCAGTCTGACCTTGAGTGGGTCTGCTGTGTTCTCTACAGGCCATTGTCCCGATGCGTCTTCAGCCTTCTTGATTTGTGTGCGGTAAATCCAGTGCTTCTTTTCCCCGACTTTGACAGCAGTTGGGGTGCTTAGGATGACCTGGAAAGGTCCTTCCCACCGAGGCTCAAGAGTACCTGGATCGTGTCACTTCACCCAGACCAAATCACCAGGGGCACACACAGGTGGGCTGTTAGGGTTGGGAGAGCAGGCTTCCTGATGAGCTTCCTGGGTGATTTAGTGCACAGCCGCTGAGCTGGTCTGGAGTGTCTGTAAGGACTTGAGGAGATTTCAGTTAGATAGCACAGCCAGCTCTTCCTCCTGCAGCTGCGGGAGGAGAGATGGCGGTCTGCTGAACATGATTTCAAAAGGAGTCAGCCCTTTTACATATGGGGTGCATCCGGTGCTGAGCAGAGCAAAGGGGAGGAGACTTACCCAGTTTTCGCCAGTCTCTAATTTTAGTTTTGTCAATGTTTCCTTAAGAGTCCGATTCATCCTTTCTACCTGTCCAGAACTTTGAGGTCTATAAATGCAATGTAACTTCCAGGTGACCTTAAGGGCCTCAACTAGGGATTGAGTTACTTTGGTGATGAACGCCAGGCCATTGTCGGACCCCATGTATGGTGGTAGGCCAAACTGGGGGAGAATTTCAGAGAGGAGTTTCTTAACTACTATCTGTGCTGTCTCAGCCCTGGTCGGGTATGCCTCCGGCCACCCGGAGAAGGTGTTTACAAACACTAGGAGGTACTGGTAACCTCCTTGTCCACAGTGTAGTTCAGTGAAGTCCACTTCCCAGTCTTCACCGGGACTCATTCCCTGGAACCAGCTTCCCGGTGGTACCGTCACCGGTGGGCTTGGGGTTACCTGGGCAAAAATTTGGCACCTTCTGGCTATATCCCGGGTTATCCGATGTAGCCTTGGTATGTAGTATTCCCTTCCCAGGAGTTCAGCTAGTTTGGTTCCTTCCAGGTGAGTACTTTGATGTGTCTGGGAGGTGATGATTCGGCCCAAAGCCTCTTGAACAAAAGGCCTTCCATCTGGTAATAGTAGCCATCCCTGGGAAGTCCCTTTTGCGTGTAATTTTGTGGCTGTTTCCTTTTCTTCTGAGGTGTAAACAGGGTTTGGCTGTAGATTCCGGGGTGGTACTACAAGCGGCCCTACTGGTCTTTTTTCAGTCTCTTTGGCTGTTTTGTCTGCAAACTGGTTTCCCTGGGCCACAGGGGAGTCGTCCTTTTGGTGCCCTTTGCAATGGATTACTACCACCTCCTTGGGCCCCCATATGGCAGAGAGGAGTTTAAAAATTCTTTTTTTTTAAAATTTTTATTTTTTGCTAAAAGTATTACAAAGGGTATTACATATGTGTCCTTTTCCCCCCCTCACCCTTGACAATCCCCTGCCCTCCCTTACCCCCCAGTGTCTTATGTCCATTAATTATGCTTATATGCATGCATACAAGTCCTTCGGTTGATCTCTTACCCCCCTCCCTCTTGCCCCCCAACCCTCCCTGGTCTTCCCACTGCAGTTTGACAATCAGTTTGAGGCAGCTCTGTCTCTGTATCTATTATTGTTCAAAAGTTTGTAATGGTCTTTATTATCCATGAATGAGTGAGATCATGTGGTATTTTTCCTTCATTGACTGGCTTATTTCACTTAGCATAATGCTCTCCAGTTCCATCCATGCTGTTGCAAATGGTAAGAGTTCCTTCTTTTTTACAGCAGCATAATATTCCATCGAGTAGATGTACCAAAGTTTTCTAATCCATTCATCTACTGATGGGCACTTAGGCTGTTTCCAGATCTTAGCTATGGTGAATTGTGCTGCTATGAACATATGGGTGCACATATGCTTTCTGATTGGTGTTTCTGGTTTCTTGGGATATATTCCTAGAAGTGGGATCACAGGGTCAAATGGGAGTTCCATTTCCAGTTTTTTGAGGAAACTCCATACTGTCTTCCATAGTGGCTGCACCAGTCTGCATTCCCACCAGCAGTGCACAAGTGTTCCTTTTTCTCCACATTCTCTCCAGCACTTGTCATTTGTTGATTTGTTGATGATAGCCATTCTGACAGGTGTGAGATGGTACCTCATTGTTGTTTTGATTTGCATTTCTCGGATGATTAGTGACTTTGAGAATGTTTTCATATGTCTCTTGGCTTTCTGAATGTCCTCTTTTGAAAGGTGTCTATTTAGGTCCTTTGCCCATTTTTTGATTGGATTGTTTATCTTCTTTTTGTTAAGTTGTATGAGTTCCCTATAAATTTTGGAGATTAGGCCCTTATCAGATATGATGTTGGCAAATATGTTTTCCCATGCAGTGGGTTTTCTTGTTGTTTTGTTGATGGTTTCTTTTGCTGTGCAGAAGCTTTTTATTTTGATGTAGTCCCATTTGTTCATTTTCTCTTTAATTTCAACTGCCCTAGGAGCTGTATCAGTGAAGAAATTCCTTTGGCATATGTCTGAGATTTTGTTGCCTTTGTATTCTTCTAGAATTTTTATGGTTTCCTGTCGTACATTTAAGTCCTTTATCCATTTTGAGTTTATTCTTGTGTATGGTGTAAGTTGGTGGTCTAGTTTCATTTTCTTGCATATATCTGTCCAATTTTCCCAACACCATTTATTGAAGAGACTATCTTGGCTCCATTGTATGTTCTTGCCTCCTTTGTCAAATATTAATTGAGCATATTGGTTCGGGTCGATTTCTGGGCTCTCTATTCTATTCCACTGATCTATATGTCTGTTCTTGTGCCAGTACCAGGCAGTTTTGAGAACAGTGGCTTTGTAATACAGCTTGATATCTGGTATTGAGATCCCACCTACTTTGTTTTTTCTCAGGATCGCTGCAGCTATTCGGGGTCTTTTTTTATTCCAGATGAATTTTTGGAGAGTTCGTTCTAGATCTTTGAAGTAGGCCATTGGTATTTTAATGGGAAGTGCATTGAGTTTATAGATTGCTTTGGGTAGTATGGACATTTTAATGATGTTGATTCTACCAATCCAAGAACATGGTATGTTCTTCCATCTCTTTATGTCTTCCTCTATCTCTTTTTTCAACGTCCTGTAGTTTTCTGAGTAGGGGTCTTTTACCACTTTAGTTAAGTTTATTCCTAGGTATATTAATTTTTTTGGTGCGATAATTTAATAATTCTTGAGCATTTTTAATGTCCTTGCCTCCTGAGGTTAATAACCCTCTTTCTTGGTATAAAGTCCCGTGGACATGTACAGTGCCAAAGGCATATCTGCTATCTGTATAAATGTTGACTCTCTTGTCCTTTCCCCACCGCAGGGTCTGTATGAAGTCTATCAATTCAGCCTTCTGAGCAGAAGTGCCACGTCCTAAGGCTTGTGCCCAGATGACTCGATTCCTTGTAACCACTGCTGCCCCGGCATACTGGACACCATTCTCAATGAAGCTACTTCGTCTGTAAACAGTGTCTCCTCGGGGTTGACAAGGGGTTGATCAGTAAGATAGCCTGTAGAGAGGTGAGAGCCATCAGGGTGTCTTCACAGTCATGGATGAGGGGCTCTGCCCTTTCATCTGGTAAGAGGGTGGCTGGGTTTAGGGCAGCAGTCTTTAGAAAACTCACCCTGGGCGGGTCTAATAAGAGTACTTGGTATTGAGTAATGCGGACATTTGATAGCCAGCGTTCTAGGGGACTGCGCAACACAGTCTCTACTGAGTGGGGTGCCACCACCTATAGATCTTGCCCAAAAGTTAATTTAGAAGCCTCTTTAACCAGTATTGCCGTTGCTGCTATTGCCTTTAGGCAGCTTGGCCACCTTGCAACCACTGGAACTAGTCTTTTTGACAAGTAGGCAACTGGCCTCTTCCAGGGTCCCAGAGTTTGTGTTAGGACTCCTTTCGTCACACCTCGGGATTCAACCACATAGAGCTGGAACGGTTTGGTGAGGTCAGGGAGGGCTAAGGCCGGGGCATTTATTAGGGCCTGTTTTAGTTGCTGATAGGCCCTATCTTCTACTTTTGTCCAGTTTAGGTCAAGGTCCTTGCCCCCTGTGGCCGTGTACAGAGGCTTTGCAATTTCAGCAAAACCTAGAATCCAAAGCCTACAATACTCTACCGCTCCAAGGAATTCTCGTACCTGTCGCTTCGTCTTGGGGGTTGGGATAGAGAGTATTGCCTGGATTCTACTGTGGGAGAGGGTCCTCTTACCTTCCTCTATGTGATATCCGAGGTAAGTTACCCTGGTGGCACAGAGTTGGGCCTTCTTAGCAGAAACTCGGTATCCAAGGCGGTCCAATGTCAGCAGCAGATCCTGTGTAGCCTGACAGCAGTCTTCTTTCTCAGTGGCCAGTAGGAGGTCGTCAACATACTGGAGCAGGGTGACACCTGAATGGCTGTGGCGATATTCTTTAAGGTCTTGGTTAATGGCCTCATCGATTATAGTGGGGGAGTTCTTAAATCCCTGAGGGAGTCTGGTCCAAGTCAATTGTCCTGACTCTCCCTCCTCTGGGTCTGTCCACTCAAAAGCAAAAATTGGTTGACTCTGGGGTGACAAGGGAAGGGAGAAGAAAGAATCCTTCAAGTCTAGGACAGTATAATACCGGTGGTCTGGCCGAAGTAAGCTTAGGAGAGTATAAGGGTTAGGGACAGTAGGATGGATAGTTTCTACTCTTTTGTTTACCTCCCTTAAATTTTGAACGGGCCTAAAGTCTTCCGTTCCTGGTTTCTGGACAGGTAGTAAAGGGGTGTGCCATGCTGACTGGCAAGGTATTAGGATTCCCGCCTTTCTCAGTCTCTGTATGTGTTTGGCTATGCCCAACTTTGCCTTCAGGCTCATCAGGTATTGCCTCACCCAAATAGGAGTGACAGTGCTGGTGAGCTGGATCACTATGGGAGGCCGGTGTCTTGCCAGCCCAGGTGGATCCCCCTCAGCCCAAACTCCGGGTATCTCTTTTTGGAGCTCTCGGAGGTAGGGGTCTTCTGAAGGGGTCTTTGAAATCCCTTCATGTAGCCTGTATTCCTCCTGTAAAGGGCAGGTGAGGAGTAAAACTGTAACTCAAAGTAACTCAATCCCTCTGGCTCTGTGGGCAGTTGGAGGAGTACCCGAGGTCCTTCCCCTCCTTCAAAGGAAATTGAGGCTCAGAGTTTGTTGAGTAAGTCTCTTCCCAGAAGGGGGTAGGGGCATTTGGGCATTACAAGAAAAGAGTGGGTAACTGTGCCTGCCCCTAGTATTGTGATTCATCCCTGAGTCCAGGGGTAGGATTTTACTCTCCCTGTCGCCCCTTGAATGGGGGGTCTGGACTTCGAGATTGGGCAGCTGGGTGTTGTAGTACTGAAAACGTGGCTCCAGTGTCTATGAGGAAATCCACTGGTTTGCCCCCAATGCTAAATGTTACCCTGGGCTCCTGGGGGCCTACAGAGCCCCGATGCCCTCAGTCCACCTCCTCGACCAGCACTAGGTTTTCCTTCATCTCTGGTCTTTCGGGGCATTCCCTTTTCCAGTGTCCTTCCTTTTTACAGCAAGCACATTGGTTCTTCCCCAGCCTGGCCCTTTGGCCTTGTCTCTTTTTCCTGTCTTTCTTCCCGGTGCCTTACCTTGATCCCTTTCCCTCGTTCATAGCCAGTAAGATCTTTGCCATTTTGGTATTTAGGTTTGCAGTTTGGTCATCCCGATTATTGAAAACCTTCTAGGCAACCTCAACCAGTTCTGAGGGTGACTTCCCCTCAAAGCCTTCTAACTTTTGTAACTTTTTTCTAATGTCTGGGGCCGACTGGGACATGAACGCAATATTAATGGCCCGCTGATTTTCCGGGGCATCCTGGTCAATTGGGGTATACACCCAGTATGCCTCACAAAGCCTCTCTAAAAAGGCGGCTGAGCTTTCACTCAGTCCCTGCACGGTCTCCGTTACCTTGGAGAGATTAGTGGGCTTCCGAGTGGCAGCTTGGATGGCCCTGAGGAGAGTCTGGCGATACCTGTTGGGAGCCTCCTTCCCTTGGTCCAAATTGTGGTCCCGCTGTAGCCTTCCAGCCGGAAAAACCGCCTCTATCCTTCCTGGATCAGTGGCAGGCTGTCCGTCCGGCCCAAGGACCAGCTTTCTTCCTTCATTTCTTACTTTCTTCCTCTCCTCTGAGCTGAAGAGAGTCTGAAGTAATTGCTGACAGTCATCCCAGGTCGGCTGGTGAGTGAAGAAAACCGACTCAAGGAGGGAGACCAAACTCTGGAGGTTTTGAGAAAAGGACGAATTCTGATTCTTCCAGTTATACAGATCACTAGTGGAAAAGGGGACATAAATCATAAAAGGTCGACCATCTTGCCCTAAGTCCAGGGGGCGCTGCCTGACGTAATGGCAACAAGGGGGCTGGCTCACTTGGGGAAGCCTCCTCAGCCCCTCTCTGGGGGTCCCCTGGAGGTCCATAAGAGGCCCCAGTCCTAGTGTGGGGTGGACTAAAAGGGTTTCTGGCCAACAGAGTTTGTGCGGGTGGCCATGGCAGAGGTTGTGGCAGCAGCGGGGAACTCGACTCCTGCACCAGAGTGGGGCCTGAGGGATGGGGGATAAAGGGGAGAAGACCCCAGAAACCTGCTCTGGCTTTCGCCTCTGGACTTAGACCTGGGTCAGGAAGAGTACCCAGGGGAGGCTGGGGAGATGACTCCACAGGAGCTTTGGGTCCGCTTCCCAAGGGTGTCCCAGGTGGGGGGACATAAGGTGGAGGCTGTCGTCCTGAGACCTCATCCTTGGACCTTAGGGTTTGTCTTTTTCCCACCTTTGAGGGCTCTGTCAGCAAACTAGTCTGTCTCTGTCCCAATTTTTCTTCGGGGCATTGGCATTTCTTTAACCACCAGGGTTTCTCAGTGAGGATGTCTATCCATATCTAGATGTAAGGAATTTGGTCAGGGTGGCCAGGAAGACCATAAACAATGTGCTGAACTCGATATGCTGTCCCCAGATCAAAGGACCTGGTGGATGGCCACCCAACCCCAAACGTGGGCCACTCTCGTTCACAAAATTTCTGTAAATCAAAATAATTAATGGGGGTGGCGTAGTTCTCTCCGTGTCTCTTGAAGTCCTGAAAATTCTCAAGAAAACCTTGTAAGGGGGTCGACGAAGACTACTGACCCTGACCCATTTTGACAAAGACAAAGACAACAATGAACAAAGACAAAACAAACCAGACAAATGCGACCTAAGGTTGCCCAGACCAGGACCCCCAGATGCCGTCGCGTCCTGGTGGTGGGACTCCGAGGTTCCGTTGTGTCCAGCCCTCTTTTGAGTCCTAAGGGGAATGTTCCACAGAAGGATACCATATTCTTACCTCTCTGCTGTAGGTCCAGTTGGTTCGTCGTTTTTGGATTGCAGTTTTGGGAGGAAAACACTCCACCTCCCTGGGACCCGGGACAGAGACTGGAGTGTCCTCGCCTGGGGAGTCTGGGGTGTCCACCAGCAACTCAGCCGGAGTGGATCTCGCTGGGGGCCTCCAAATGTAATGGGGCAACCTGTGGAGATAACCACCAGGGACTCAGATCAAAATTTATGAGCCTTTATTAGGCTGGCCAGCGACTACAGTTACAGCACCCTGCCGAAGCAAAGGCTGAAATGCAGTGCTGACTACAGGAGTTACAGCGTTTTTATTTGCAAAAACCACAAAGTTAGTTACAAAGCCTTGTTTACACAATTTGTTCCCGACACAGTCCAGCATCGGTACCGTGACCACCTTCCTACCTATGTGTCCTAGGAACAGAGAGCACGTTGTGCCTCGCCTCGCCGAAGCGCCAGATATGCAGCCCAGCACAGTTCACAGGTCAATGCTCAACCACTGAGCCATGCCGCAGGGGCCATTTTAGTATTTTTTTTAATTAAAAAATTTTAATGTTGACATTATTGCAAGTGTCCCTCTCCATTCTTTGCCCACCTCCACCCTCCCACTTCCTTGGCCTTTACCAAGTTTTTGTCCATATCCATGAGGTTGAACACCCTGTGAGAGCAGATGGTCCTTTTCATCTTTTCCTCTCCCTTTGCCTGATCATGAAACACTAAAACAAAGGGATTTTACAAACATCCTTGCCTTGTTTTAAATTCATTTTAAGCTATTGAGACTCAGGGACATGAAGCCATGAGCCAATGTCCTGTGGTTTCAGCTGAGAGATAATCTTGAATTTTATGCTCTCAGGCTTAGGAACACACATGCACGGCCCTGGGGAGGTTGATTCTTATCCGGTTGCAGGGGGTGGTGTGAGCGAAGCATGTTATATAAGAAGGCAACAGAGGCTGATGTTCATCAGTCACGGGAAAGCCAGCAGCCATGGTACCAAATGTGGGAATGTTTCTCATGTGCACTGGTGCCTATGTATTTCTCCAAGTGGGCCATGTGAATGCAGGTAAGGAAGGGGAGAGGGGCTGGGATTGGGTGGAAGAAAGTGCACCAGAAATGGTAAAATTAATAATAATCTATACTAAAAAAAGGTTAATATGCTAATTAGATCAGGAGACCTTCTAGGAGACCTTCCAGAGATCCTTCCGGACAAAGTCATGGTGGCGGAGCTGAGGCAGAGGCAGTTAGGGGTGATCAGGCTAGGGGGAGGGGGGAAGTTGGGGGAAGCTGGCTGGCGGGCGGGGGGGTCAGTGGGGGAGATCAGGCCAGCGGGGGGGGGGGCAGTTGAGTGCAAACAGGCTGGTTGAGGGGGGCAGTTGAGGTCAAGTAGGCTTACAGCGGGGGTAGTTGGGTGCGAGAAGGATGACAGGGGGTCAGTTGGGGCGATCAGGCTGGCAGGGGGGAAGTTGGGGCAAGCAGGCTGGCAGGGGGGCAGTTGGGGGGAATCAGGTTGGCAGTGGGGGGCAGTTAGGGGTGATCAGGCCAGCAGGCAGAGTGGTTAGGGGCAATTAGGCAGGCAGGCAGGTGAGCAGTTAGGAGCAGGTGGCCCCGGATTGCGAGAGGGATGTCCGACTGCCCTGTGGGATCGGGCCTAAACTGGTAGTTGGACATCCCCCAAGGGGTCCCAGATTGAAGAGTGTGCAGGCTGGGTTGAATGACAACCCCTGTGCACAAATTTTGTGCACTGGGCCACTAGTATTAATAATAATCCTATATAATAAAAGCCCAGTGACCACAATGGCAGAATGACCAGAACGACTGCTCTACCAGTCACTATGAGGTGCACTGACCACCTCTCAGTCCCTTTCTCTGGCCAGCAGACTCTGATCACTGATGGCAAACAGGGACCTGCGATGGGTGGCAAGGGATGCGGGTGGCACCAGGCCAAGGCCCCTGTCTGCTGGTCACCCCACACACAGAGGGTGACAGGCGGTGGGGATGGGGCTGGGGAGTGGGCAGGAATGGCTGACCTCTCAGTCCCTCCCCGGGCCATCAGGCTTCCATTGCTGGATGATGAATGGGGAACTGGCCTGGGTGGTGGCTGGGGGTGGGGCTGGCTGCTGGCAGTCGGGTGAGATGGCCCTGATCACAGGCTAGGCCTGGGGACCATACTTGCAAACAATTTCATGCGCCGGGCCTCTAGTAAATAATAATAATGTTCTTGAGTGTGCCTCAAGGGCCAAACACTTTTTTCAATCTTCACCTGAGGACATGTTTTTATTGATGTGAGAGAGAGAGGAATGAAGAGAGAGAGAGAGAGAGAGAGAGAGAGAGAGAGAGAGAGAGAGAAACATTCATGTGAGAGAGAAACATTGACTGGTTGCCTTCTGTACAGGCCCAAACTGGGGATTAAACCCACTACCTACATATGTGCCCTGACTGGGAATCGAACCCTTGACCCTTTGGTGCATGGGAAAATGCTCCAACAAATTGAGCCACATTGTCCAGGGTGGCCAAACTCTATGAAGAACTTGTTTTTTTTTAAACAAGTCTCTAAAGTATAAGCCTAGTCAGTCTGACTCAAAAGCTCATAGTGTTATTAACTATTGATCCCCACAACAGCTGCCTCATTCCTAAATTTGCTTTCCAGTATTCCAGATATGGGCCCCTACACACAAGGTTTCATATATTGTTCACAGTGAGTTTTTGATGTAAATAGGGGTACATGTTAAGGATAACAGGGAAGCCATATTGTCAGGGCACATGCACAATTAATGTGGTATGGGTTGAGTCCCATTTGGCCATTTAACCCTTAGCTGTTAGTATGATTGCAATGAGAAAGTGTAAGATTCTTACTCATCTGGTATGTCTTGTAGCCTTCTCATGTACCCATTTCTATTAAAATGGCCTTCAAAATGTGAAGAAAATACAGTGTTGCTAACTATAGTCACTATGTTGTAGAGCAGATCCACGGAGCTTATACTTGGTGATCTTACCACAGTACAAAATTAATGATTAAGTTATTACATATGTGTCCTTATAGAGCTGCAGAGCATTTGTGCCATCAAATGGACTCAGACCACCCCCATCCATCTCTCTTCTCTTCCATCCATCACCTCTACCCCTGTATTTTCTCCAGCTCAGTTGTAGCCTGCGACCCTAGGTCCTTCTCCAATTATCTCAGACTAGTGGCCTGGTGCACGAATTCATGCACATTGAAAGGAAATTAGTTAGAAGAAATATTTTAATATTGCTATTCGCACTTTCTCTATAATAGAAGTGTCAATCAAATTCATGATCGACAATGACAGATGGAAACACATGTGTGTGAGTGACACCAGCAAGAGCTTTACATGTATTGCATCTGTGCAAGTCAACTTAGCCTTTTATGTATACAGAATAAACTTGCTTAATTAGACCTGCTTTCTGATTTAGCTAAACTTTTTTTCCAGACCATTGAAGCACCCCAACATCTCTTTTAGGTTATTGTCAGCAACACAGCAGTAAATATCAAAATGAAGGAGGTTATTATTGTACATCACACAGGGAGAACAAAGAGTAAAATATTTAACTGCAGCAGTGTTTGACTATATTCTGTGCAGTGAGAAAATCTAAAGTCATTTTCAAGGTCCACCATTTCTTACTTCTTTTCAATTGGGTCAAGTTTCTAAGCTTTCTAAATCTCCATTTTCTGGCTAATGAAAAGAAAATAGGATTCCACTGAGTCTCCTATCTACCTACTCCAGGACTTCTGTGAGGATCAAATGAGATGAGGCACAGGAAAACGCTTCACAGACATTTGATTACAGTGTAAAGTGTTTCCACCTGGCTACAAAGCAAGTCGTGCTCCTGGGCTGAAGAAACTGCAAGGAGGCTAGTCATAGTTAGGGCGAGAAAGTCGGGCCTTGCCATGTGATGTCATAACCCGGTGCCCACAGTGACCATTTCTGGGTTGGTGTGGGCTGTGGGCTGCATTTTGTGCCATGGGGTCTCAGCAGCATCAGCTGCAATTTGGTGGGCTGTCCCTCCGGGGTGGTGGTGGGGCCTGTGTTCCACTTGGGGGAAGCCAAGTGTTGCTCTGTGGGCGCCAGGTCCATGGTGCCATTTCTCTGTGCATCACAGCAACTCCTGCATTAAGCATCTGCCCTCTGGTGGTTGGTGAGTGTCATAGCAACTGATCGGATGGAGGGAAGGACACTTAGCATATATATATACTAATATATACTAGAGGGCAAGTGCATAAAATTCATTCACAGGGTGGGGAGATCCCTCAGCCTGGCCTGCACCCTCTCACAATCTGGGACCCCTTGGGTGGTGTCCTGCTGATTTAGGCCCGATCTGCAGCAGATCGGGACTAAACTGGCAGTCAGACATCCCTCTCGTCATCCGGGACCACTGGCTCCTAACAGCTTGCTGCCTACCTGCCTCATCGCCCCTAACCACTCTTCCTGCCTGCCTCATTGCCCCTAACCACTCACCTGCTGGCCTGATCACCTCTAACTACTCTGCCTGCCTACCTGATCGCCCCTAACCACATGCCTGCCTGCCTGATCACCCCTAACCACCTCTGTCTGTCTGCCTGATCCCCTAACTACTTACCTGCCTGCCTGATCACCCCTAAGTACTTTGCCTGCCTGCCTGATGACCCCTAACCAGTCCACTGCCTGCCTACCTGATTGCTCCTAACTGCTTGCCTGCCTCATTGCCTCTAACTGCTCACCATCATCCTTAACGGCCTCTGCTTGCCTGCCTGATCATCTCTAATACTCTGCCTGCCTTCCTGATCACCCCTAACCACTCGCCTGCCTGCCTAATCGCCCCTAACAACTCTGCCTGCCTGCCTGATCACCCCTAACCCTTCTTCCTGCCTGCTTGATTGTCCCTAACTGCTTGCCTGTCTGCCTGATAGTCTCTAACCACTCTGCATGCCTGCCTGAGCCCCCTTAACCACTCTGCCTGCCTGCCTGATTGCCCCAACCCTTATGCCTGTCTGCCTGATCACCCCTAACTGCCTTTGCTTCAGCCCCTGCCATGGCGGCTTAGTCTGGAAGGACGCCCGGAATGACCTCTGGAAGGTTGTTCAGCAGTCCAGTCTAATTAGCATATTATGCCTTTATTATTATAGATAAGTAATGTTGGAAAATAATGAAAACAAAACAACAATCAAATCAAACAAACTAATGTTAGGTGGCACCGTTGATCAGCAGTCTTCAAAGGTATTTTACATGCATGGGCTAAGTTTGCCCTTTCAGTTATGGGAGGGGCAGGTGCACGCCTCCCTACCTCCTTCCCCCACATGTCTAGTCATTAAGGTCAAGCCACTGGAAGATAGTGGGGCTGGAGTCTCAGGATCAGGACTCGTTCCAAGGGATGGTGTTCTACTCAGGGAGCCTGTCCAAGAAGCACAGGCAGGACTGGGTGGGGGCAGAGGTTATTCAAACAGAAATAGGCACATGAGTTGCAGAGAGGTGAGCTTTGCCACCAGTAAATTCAGGGATGCAGCTGAGAGAATTCATTCAAGCCAAAGATGCCTTGGCCACGAAGTCCTCTCTGGTTTCCATAGTTTTTCTCTTCAATCTATTCAAGTGCCAAAGTCAGTGCACGCTGAAACTCATTTTGTTACCCCATGACTGTGGCTTGTTATTGGGCTTCTGAATGGTGTGAGGCAGATTATTAATGATAATAAGAAGACATCACCTGTGTTCATAGATGTGACATGGACTTAGGTTTTTGGTGTTGAATTGAGTGGAGCAGAAGCTCCAGACACAACAAATCAGCAGGGTGTAAAGAATTATGATCCTAACTCTGGCCGGGTGTCTCAGTTGGTTGGAGGGTCAGCAAAAGGTTGTGGGTTCGATTTGGTGTCAGGGCACATACTTATAGGTTGCGGGTGTGATCCCCGGTCAGGACGTGTATCGGAGGCAACTGAGGAATGTTTCTCTGTCTCTCCCTCCCTCTCTTTTTCTCTGTCTAAAAATCAATAAAAACATATCCTAGGGCAGTGGTTGGCAAACTGTGGCTCTCGAGCCACATGCGGCTCTTTGGCCCCTTGAGTGTGGCTCTTCCACAAAATACTGACTTCTGCCCATGGGCCACGAAGTTTCAATCGGATTGTACTTGTGTGCCTGCACGTGGTATTTTGTGGAAGAGCCACACTCAAGGGGGCAAAGAGCCACATGTGGCTCGAGAGCCGCAGTTTGCCAACCACTGCCTAGGTTAAGGATTAAAAGAAATTATAATCACAAATCAGGCTGCACTCTGGTCTGGCAAGCTTCTCTGTCTCCTGGAACTCCAATGCCCACAAGAAATAAATGTCTCTGGGTAAATAATGTCACAGGACATTACAACTGTCACAGGACAGGCACCAGGCCATATGGATCTGAACACCCCTGGTGTTTAGCAGGGGGCTCTGGACAAGCAGGCGCTTTGTCGGGGTGGGCTGGCTTGAACAGAAAAGTCACCAGAATCACTGCAGAGGTCATGATGTCTAAGAGCTGTGAGGAGAATAATGCCTGCTTCATTTTTCAGAGGGGGCTTGTGTTTTCCCGTTTACCTATCAAGGCAAGAAGCATTTTGATTGCACTCTCCATGGCTCTGCATACAATTGGTGCTCTCTAGAAGAAAAATATTCAGGGAAATGGAAATATTGCACAAAGGATGGTAAGCATGCTGCTCTTCCTCACGTGAGGAGCATGTGGGGGATTTCCATAATTGACTCCCAGGTGGAAGCCTCAATCATCTCCTCACCCAGCTCCTGGTGTTCCATTCACATCCCCTTTCTCTTGCTAAGACTAACATAACCTCACCACAGCTAATTTTTACACCCTTTTGTTCTGCTTTTCAGACTTTGCCCCATGTTTCTTCCCCTTTACCTATGACCACAATTTGTATCAGAGCTGCACAACCCATGGGAGTTTCATTAGAAGGTCGTGGTGCTCAGTCACTGCAAACTATGACAAGGATAGAGCTTGGAAGCACTGCTCCTAGTAGTAACACAGGGTAAGAGCGTCTGGGGAGGAGGAGAAAAGACAGGGATGAGTAGGGAAGGACAGAGCTGGTTAGAGAGATGGAATCAGGTGATGCAGAGAGGATGGAGGAGACGTGGAGGGTCAGGGGAGGAGGAGGAAGGGGACAGGAGGAAGGGCGAGGAGCAGAGGTTTGGACAGGAAAGAAAAGGGAGCAAAAATGAAAAGAGTAAAAGACAAATATGGAATGCAAACAATGGAGAGAGGAGATTTAGAAAAGGAAGAAGAAACAGAGTTTGCAGATAAGACATGGAAGGAAGGATTAGGGAGGATTAGGGGTAAGAGAAGGTAGGAGAGAAGGCAGGAGAGGAAGGGAGAGTACAATGCACAGTCTTTTGAGGGAGTGTGAGAGAGCTGGAGTAGCGCTGGGGGAGAGCAGGGAGAAACGGAGAAAAGAAACACTCCAGGGGGCTGATTGGAAGAAATCAATAGAGCTCATTCACATTGACATCAAGACCATGTTTCATGTCTGTAGAGTGACCCTACTCACAGCCATGGATTCAGTCAAGCCTTTGAACCAGAAGCCCAGAAAACCAAGACATCTCAAGCATGGAGGGCATACTCTGAGTGACAGAGGTGACATCCTTTCCCTGCAACTCGAGTCCCCCTCACCTGGCAATAAACCGCTTTCTCTGCAGGTGTGACTTTGTTGTCTTTTCCCGAAGGAAACCATCTTTCAGGTGGGAGGCGGTCTGCATGACCAGCTGGATCACACAGGGTTTTCACATCTGGCCCTCTCCTCCTCCAGACCCTGAAGCATCAGCACACATCATAGCTGTCCTTTCTGTGGGCTTGATTGAATGGCAAAGGTGTGGGGAGGCCACTGGGGCAGAAGGGCCCTGAGGCCAGAGAGGGCTGGTGCTTTCCATAGACAGTTTGTCTTTCCTGATTTCACTAAAATATTATTTCTTTCTGGAGATATTCTCTGACTCCTCAAGTAGAAGGATGTCTGGTCATGTTCTCCCAGCCTTTCACTCTCTACTTGCACCTCAACAGCCCATTTACCTGGGGGACTCTAATCTTTGGGAAGACAAGATGAACTGTGTTGTTTGTCCTGGCATCAGTCTTAAGTGCAGAACCTGACAGACACTTGGCCCTCAGACACTTTTCAAAAGGCATATGTTGTAGATAAAGTCTTTCAGTAAATAGTTGGGTGCGAATGAGACACAAATTGAAAGGTGCCAGAAATAAAGGACCTGGAACCCGGAGCCTAACCTGTGTTCTGGGGCCTGAGCAGCCCAGGGAGAGATGTAACAGTGGCTGTGGGAGCTTTTAGTCACTAGTGAAGTCACCACTCATGGCCTATATAATGTTGGGGTCAGTAATGGAGACTATAACTCAAAACGGAGTCAACAAAAGTGCTATCCAGTTAAGGAACTTAGAAAATCTCTTGCGTTCCCAGAGAAGCAAGAAAGAAGTTTGTCACTGTATATGGATTATAAGGAAAATTTTTTCAAAAACATATACTAAGTATCAGTAAGAACAGCAGATCTGTGCCATCTGATCTATGACTCCTGTCCCCCATGCACCACCCACCCCAGCTCTGTATGAGGAAAGTAATATTATGAGTGGGTGGGTCTGAAAAGATTGGTTCCCCTTCTTCCGTCTCCCAGTCAAGGACTGTAGGAAGTATCACTTCCAGGGAGAAAGGCTGCCATCCTTACTCAACCCCGCAGGTCCATGTGTCAGAGGGTAATTTCAGGGAGATGTGATTGATAAGTTAGGGACTTTTCCCTCCACCCAGATGTCACTCTGGTTCCAGGCTCCACCCAGCAATAACAGGCTCAGAATACTGGGCTCTCTGTAACTTTGGCCCCAGCTTGTTTGTAATGAAGATTTTCTATGTTGGGAGAAGCAAGTCATGAAGGCCAGGGTCTACTAACCCTCTCCCAGTGCCCTTTTTGTAAAGCAGAGGGGGCCTTCTGAGAAAAGCCCTCCACTGTCCTTGCCTCCAGTTCTCAAGCTGTGGCTCAGAGACACAGGTAAGAACAGAGCTTTGCCTGGTTGGTGTGGCTCAGAGGTTGAGTGGTAACCCATGCGCCAGGAGGTCACCGGGTCCAATCCCAGTCAGGGCACATGCCTGGGTTTCAGGTTCTATCCCCACCAGAGGGTGTGCAGGAGACAGCTGATCGATGTTGATGTTTCTCTCTCATCCATGTTCTATCTCTCTCCTTCTCCCTTCCTCTCTCTCTAAAAAACAAAACAACAAATCAATAAAAACAAGTTAGGAAGTAGGGAGGGGTACTGGGGGTGGCGAGAAGGGGTCCTAATATAAGGTGATGAGAAGATTTAACTTTGGATGGTGTGCACATGGTGCAATAGACAGATCTTGTAACATAGGAACCCACACCTAAAACCTATGTGTCATGGTGACCAATGTCTCCCCAATTAATTTAATAAATAAATATAAAAATATTATTTTTTTAATTTTTTTATTAAATCTTTATTGTTCAGATTATTACATTTGTTCCTCTTTTTCCCCCCCATAACTCCCCTCCTTCCAGCTCCCACCCCACCCTCCGCCCTCACTCCCCACCCACTGTCCTCATCCATAGGTGCATGATTTTTGTCCAGTCTCTTCCCGCATCTCCCACACCCCTTTACCCCCAAGAATAGTCAGTCCATTCCCTTTCTATGTCCCTGATTCTATTATAATCACCAGTTCATTCTGTACATCAGGTTATTTATTCACTTGATTCTTAGATTCATTTGTTGATAGATGCATATTTGTTGTTCATAATTTGTATCTTTACCTTTTTCTTCTTCTTCCTCTTCTTAAAGGATACCTTTCAGCATTTCATATAATACTAGTTTGTTGGTGATGAACTCCTTTAGCTTTTCCTTATCTGTGAAGCTCTTTATCTGACCTTCAATTCTGAATGATAGCTTTGCTGGATAAAGTAATCTTGGTTGTAGGTTCTTGGTATTCATCACTTTGAATATTTCTTGCCACTCCCTTCTGGCCTGCAGTTTCTGTTGAGAAATCAGCTGACAGTCGTATGGGTATTCCCTTGTAGGTAACTGAGTTTCTTTCTCTTGCTGCTTTTAAGATTCTCTCTTTGTCTTTTGCTCTTGGCATTTTAATTATGATGTGTGTTGGTGTGGTCCTCTTTGGATTCCTTTTGTTTGGGGTTCTCTGCGCTTCCTGGACCTGTAAGTCTATTTCTTTCACCAGGTGGGGGAAGTTTTCTGTCATTATTTCTTCAAATAGGTTTTCAATATCTTGCTCTCTCTCATCTTCTGGTACCCCTATAATTCTGATGTTGGTACGTTGGAAGCTGTCCCAGAGGCTCCTTACACTATCTTCGTATTTTTGGGTTCTTTTTTTCATTTTGCTTTTCAGGTTGGGTGTTTCTTGCTTCTTCGTATTTCAAATCTTTGACTTGATTCTTGCGCTCCTCTGGTCTGCTGTTGGGAGTCTGTATAATATTCTTTATTTCAGTCAGTGTATGCTTACTTTCTAGATGGTCCTTTATCACACCATCGAGGGTCTCATTAGATTTCCTGTACATCTCATCAAGTTTTATCGACAGACTCCAGAAGTCTCTTGAGAGACCTCAAAAGTGTGGTTCTGAACTCAATATCCTCCCTTGATAGTTTTGTCCTGTTTCTTTGTCTCCGCATTTTTTTACGCTTTCTTGGTACACCCCCTAGTGGTCTTTGTGCGCAGTCTTGATGTAGTTAAGCCTTGATTGTTATAGTTAATACTAGAGGGATTTGACCTCCAGGCCGACTGGCTGTGATAATCAGCTGTGTTTGCAGTGGAAGAACTTGTGTCCTCTAGGGAGGTGCTAATCTAGCCTTTGCCTGAGGCTATCCGGCAAATGCCTTTGTGCAGGGCTTGGGCGGGGCAGGTCCCATGGGATCAATAGGGTAGAGGAGGGAGCAGTTATGGCTGCTCCCAGTCCGTCCCCAGGGGCTCTGCCTCTCTGTCCCGGCAACAGCTGCACACCTCAGAGGGACCGAAGCCAGACAGTCCTGCTTTTCCTGTTTGAGTCTGGGTCCCTAGAGACTCACCCAGATCTGGAGCTCTGAGTCTGAGGCTCCCTCCGGATTGAAACAGACAACCGCGACCTCAGCCACCAGCCCTCGCCACGCGCACTCCGCACCTCAGTATTTTACTTCAGCACTGCGCCTCCTCTGATTCTCGGTTCCTCCTAGTTGTAGAACTTCCATTCAGCCAGCCTTCCTGTGGTTCTGGATGATGTCCGTTCCATCTTTTAGTTGTATTTTTGAAGTGGTTGTTTGTGAAAGCAGATCTCAATATAAAAATATTTAAAAAAAGGTCAGAGAGCTTCAACGTTCTTTCCTAGAAAGTGACTTTATTTGGAACAGAATGTGTGGAGGGAGTTCATGGAGAAGGGCAGTCTTATTAACAATGAAGATGGTGGTGGTCACCAATGCAGAGGAGCTGAATGGCTCCATGACAAGGTAACCCCCAGGCTAGCTGTTGAACTAGGGAGAACTAGGGAAACCCACAGCTGACAGTAGTCCTCCTGGGGTCAGAACTAACCTCCAAGCTGCTCTCAGAAACAACCCCCGAGTGAATTAAAAATTAGTCTATCTTTATTTTTTAAGGTATTACAGATGTCCCTTTTCCGTACCCCCCCCCCCCATTACCACCCCTGCCTCCCCACTGTTTTCCCCCGGCCTTCACCCCACTATTGTCTGTGTCTGTGGGTTATACATATGTAGATAAGAGTTCTTTGGTTGATCTCGTCCCTCCTTCCCTTCCATCTGAGGATCCTTCATGACTCTGGATCTATTTTGCCAGTTTATTTTGTTTATTAGATCCCACATATGAGTGAGCTTATGTGATACTTGTTGCTCTTTGACTGACTTATTTCACTTAGTATACTACTCTCCAGGTTCCTCCATGCAGTCCCAAAGGGCAAGAGATTTTTCTTTTTTGTCGTTGCACAGTATTCCATGGTATAAATGTACCATGGCTTTTTTATCCACTCATCAACTGATGGGCTGTTTCCAGATCTTCGCTATTATAAATTGTGCTGCTATGAACATGGGGGGGACGGGGTGAGCATACATTCTTTCTGATTGGTGTTTTGGGTTTATTGGGATATATTCCTAGAAGTGGGATCACTGGGCCAAAGGGGAGTTCCATTTTTAATTTTTTGAGGAAACTCCATACTGCTTTCCACAGTGGCTGCACCAGTCTGCATTCCTACCAGCAGTGTACTAGGGTTCTCTTTTCTCCACATCCTCGACAGCACTTGTCATTTATTGATATGTTGATGGTAGCCATTCTGATAGGTGTGACATGATACCTCATTGTCATTTTAATTTGTTGTTTTAAGAATAAATAGAAACATAGTCATACAGAATTAAAATGGCAATAAATGTGTACCTATCAATGGTAACCTTAAATGTAATTGGATTAAGTACTGCAATCAAAAGACATAGAGTAGCTGAATGGATACAAAAACGTGACCCAACTATATGTGGTTTACAAGAGACCCACATAAAATGAGAGGGAGAGAGAGAGAAACATCGATGTGAGAAACATTTATTCCCTCCTATACACACCCCTACTGGGGATCAAACCCACCACCTGCATAGGTGCCCTGTGACCTTTTAGTGTATGGGATGATGTTCCTTCAACTGAGCGACACTAAGCAAGGCAAGAAATTTTTGTTGTTGCTTTTTTAAAATCCTCACCTGTGGAGTGATGATATTTTTACCATTGATTTTTAGAGAGAGTGGATGATAGGGGATCAGGGGGAAAGAGAGAGAGAGAAACATTGATGTGAGAGCAACACAATTGGTTGCCTCCTATGTGCACCTCAACTGGGGGCAGGGATCAAACCTGCCCAGTTATGTACTCTTGACTGGGAATCAAATCCTTGACCCTCTTGTGTGCAGAACAATGCTGGCCAGATCAGAAATTTCTGTTTTTAAAATATATGTTTTTATTTCAGAGAGGGAGGGAGTGAGAGAGAAACATCAATGACGAGAATCATTGATTAGCGCCTCCTGCATGCACCCCTCCCCCCACCACTGGGGATGAAGCCCACAACCCTGGCATGTGCCCTGGCTGGGAATGGAACCTGGTTCATAGGTCAACACTCAACCACTGAGTCACACAATTTGGGCTGGTTTTAACAAGAGAACCATTCTCCTGAATAATGATGTTGATTGGGAAGTGAGCATGCACAGCCCTCATCCTATATAATAAAGAGGTAATATGCAAATTAACCCCCATGTCTTCAAAGATGGCTGCCTATGACCATGCCGGCAGGGGGGTTAGTGAGGAATGACCAAACAACTGAAAAAGCAGGCTGTGTGGGGCAACCAGGCTGTCAGGGGGGACATGAGGGGTGACCAGGCTGGCAGTGGGGGATAGTAGGGGGTGACCAAGCTGGCAGTGGGGGGCAGTTGGGGGTGACCAAGCTGGTGGGGGGACATTTGGGGGTGACCAGGATGGCAGGGGTGGTGCAGTAAGAGGTGACTAGGCCAGCAGTGGGGCAGTTACGGGTGACCAGGCCATCTGGGGCAGGGGTGCAGTTGTGGGTGACCAGGCAGGCAGGGGGGCCAGTTGGGGGTGATTAGGCTGGCAGGGTGGACAGGGATGGGTGACTAGGCTGCCGGGGGGAAACCAGTCTGGCAGAAGGGGACAGTTGGGGGCGACCAGGCTAGTGGGGGGGGGGGCAGTAAAGTGTGACCAGGCCAGCATGGAAGGGGCAGTTAGGGGTGACCATGCCAGCAGGGGAACCAGTTAGGGGCAATTAGGACAGCATGCAGAGTCAGTGAGGGGCGATCAGGCTGGCAGCTGGGGGTTCAGTTAGGTACAACTATGCAGGCAGGAAAATGAGCGATTAGGAGCCAGCAGTACAGGATTGTGAGAGGGATTTGCGGCTGCTGGTGTACGCCCGATCCCCGGGATAGGGCCTAAACCGGCAGTTGGACATTCCTCAAGGGGTCCCAGATTGGAGAGGGTGCAGTTTTGAATGAGGTGACCCCCATGCATGAATTTCATGCACCGGGCCTCTAGTCTTGTAATGAAAGCCCAGTGTAAGACCCTTGATTATGTTCTGTACATGATGCAGATATTATGAATGGTGGCCAATTCCTACATCCCCATCATTTGTCAACCCAGAACCTCTTTTCTTTCCAGGGAGACTGAGTTCTATGTTGATGTGTTTGAAGTCCATCTGCAGGGTGCCTCTGCAGCCATTTGGAGTGCTGTTAATATTTTCTGAAAAGGTGATAGTCCGATTGCTGAGAATGACCTTATACTTGCAGGAAATGCAGTAAAGAGCTCAAAGTCTTTTACAACAAGATAGTTTATGTATTCTTGAGTAATACTATATAATAAAAGGGTAATATGCGGGGGTGGGGGCAGTTAGGCGTGACCAGGTCAGCAGGGAGGGCAGTTAGGGGCAATCAGGCTAGCACGCAAAGGGAGTGAGGGGTGAACAGGCCAGCAGGGTGGGGGTGGGGGCAGTTATTGACCAAATGGTGGAACGACTGGTCACTATGGCATGCACTGAGCAGGCAGGGAGAGCAGGCAATCAGGCAGGTAGGCAATCATGTCTGACTGCTGGTTTAGGATGACAGTTGGAAATCCCCTGAGGGATCCTAGATTTCGAGGGTGCACAGGCTGGGCTGAGGGACCCCTACCCTGGTGCATTAATTTCGTGCAGCGGGCCTCTAGTAAGTAAATAAATAAGCATGAGAATATAAAAATATCACACCTTCCTCAAAGCTTCAGGCCCAGCTCCCTCCTAAATTTTCTCTGTCCACTGAAGAGGCATTAAGTAGGCGGCAGATAAAGGATGGAATTATGTAAAGTGGGCAAGGAACAGATAGGACATAGGGAAATGGGGCCCATGATAATTGAAGAATTTGGAGTCTGATTTTTCTCATTCTACCATACCTCCCAGAAAAAATACTAGAACCCCAACCAGCCTACTTAACCTTAAGATTGGGCTGGGAGTGCTCCAGAGGAGATCAATGCTAGTCTTTTGTTCAGCTCGCAAGAGAAGGTAGCCTATTAAGTGAAAGGAAAACCAGACTTAGGTAAAAATATCACAGCTCTGGTCTTAGCTCTTCCCATAGCTATGTAATGTGTGAAACTCACTCAAGTTTTCCAGATCTGTGATTCCCTTTCTGCCAAAGTTGTGGGTTAGAGGAGATACATTTAAAGGCCCTCTCAGCACTAAAATTCACTTTGAGTCTGGGGGCAGATACAAAGCAGAGCAAAACTTTATTAGAAATGTCAAACACATCCATAGGAACCTTCTGTTCTTCAAGTCTCCACCTGCTCATCAACTCATGACAAGCAGTCGGAGGCTCCCAGCCCAAAGAGGTGTCCTGTGACTCGGGACAGATGTCTCCACAGGAACATTGTCGAGTGATTATAGCAATATTAGCAGCAATAGCCCAAACTTCCCAATGGAAATGGGAAGCCAAGTGGTGGCCCCATTTCCAACCTTTCGGGATTGAATGAGAGATTGGTATGGACACATTTCCTGTACCCACATGGGTCCAATTGTGAATATCCCAGACATCAGCCCACAATGAGGTACAGATGTACAGCCTTTGACCTCCAAAGTTGAGTCGATGTCTCCTATGGAACAAGGAAGGATGGGGAGACAAACAGATGTTTTAGAAAACCAGAGAGGAATCCAGTCCCTCCTCATTCCTGGATCCCAGAGTGTCAGAACCTCTTGGGATGCACTCAAATGTCTAGTTTTCCAGTCTCTGAAACCATCAGATGTTCAGTTTACCTCCAGCAACCCGAAGTTTTCCTTGATAGCATCGAGTTGTATCAATGGGACAGGGAAGAGAAGGCGCACTCGAACAGGCCCCCAAAGCTAAACAGGTTGGGCAGTGGAAAGTTGTTGACATATTGGGAGCTGGAGGGGGAAAGAGAGGAACAATTTAAGAGTATGTCCTGCTTTTGGAGTGCTCTCCTTGCTACCTCGTCTTCCCCAAGTCTTTCCAGTTGATACCACTATAATCAAGGCCTATTACTGCCACCTCCCCACTCTTTCCCAACTGATTTTCTTGGCTGTCAGAACCCCATCCAACATGACTTTCAAACTCTGTGCTTAGTTCCATCTAGGATCATTGTCTAGAAGGAGAAAGACATGTAAATAATTCAATACAACTCAGTAGGCATTGTGTCTTAGGTATAAGAGCAAAAAATTAAAGGAAGACCCAACTACCTAAAAGAAATTGGTGTCTTCAGGGAGCAGATATCTGAGTTGAGATGATGAATAGAGGTTAGCTTTTTGAAAATGGGGGGTTTGATGGGGTAGTAAAGGAAACAGTAAGGACAAAGGCCTGGAGCTGTGAGCCAACTTGGTGAATATGGGGAACTGTAAGAAACTGCAGTGTTGATATTCAACTGCGAGGCACTGGTAGGGCTGGACTGGCTGTTATAACCGTGTGCATTCTGATTGGCCAGATTCATTGTCAACTATTTTGAATACCAGCCTCAGCTAGAACACAATAGATAAGAGAGGGAAGAGAAGGAAGTGAGCTGAAAAGAGAGGCCAAATGGGAGAAGCAGGCTATGATCAGGTGGCACCTGGGAAGCAATAATTGTTAGGTTAACACCATCACCTTGTTCAGAGATCTTCACAGACATCTTGTTTAGTGACACAAAACCCAAGGTATATCCCAGCCTTCACTGATACCCTCTTTTCTGAGCAGCATTGAGACCCCAAGGTAACAATTTAGAAAAAGAAAGACAAGCAGAAGGTCTGAGGTCCTTTTGTGTGTGGCCCGCTTGGACCTAAGCCACGTACGAACACAAAAAGCGGTGTCGGGTGGGTGGGTGGGTACGTGAGATGCCAGGGACACACTGTGGAGAGCATACAATCATATGACCACTACGGTGGACTCCAGAAATGAATACAGAACAAAGCTGAATGCAAACTGCATTGGAAAACACACAAACAATGATAAGCTGTGGGGAGAAAAGGACAAGGAGGAGGAAGACCTACACTGCCTTCTGGGTTGACCGCCTTTCTCTCTCCCCTCCCGAGGTACCTGGGATCATCTCTGGATTCCATATCTCAGGGATGTTCTTCCTGTTGTTGCAGAAGGAGTGCTCACAGTAGCTACTGTAGGAGACCACCATTATGCCGGGCGGTGGGGAGTGCTGGACCAACGTTATGGCGGGTATCCCGTCGGGGTTGCAGCCCTTTGTGGCCAGAAGTGCCATCTTGGCACCTGTTAATGAAAGGACAGAACCGGACTGATAGCTGTGTCCTTAACCCTTCTTCCAAGAAAAAGCCGAAGAATGTAGCAGTTACTCAGCCTGCCCTTATCCCGGCCAATGGAAAAGTGGGGAAAACTAGCCCAAGGCCAAGAGTATGCTAGCCACCCCACTGTCTTTGTGTAACCAGACCCTAGCTGCATGCTGCCCTTGCATCACTAGCCCCCGGCCCTCACTCAACCAACCGGAATGGACCAAATCAGTGGTCAGAGTGTGCCCCCACCCCCCAACCCCAAGCCCTATAAATTCTTTGTTCTCTTGGAACTCGAGGCTCTCTCTTGCATCCAGTAATGGAGGCAGGAGTGGGGGCGGGGACCAAGTCCCGGGCTTGAATAAAAGACCCTTTGCTCTTGCATCCGAAAAGGCTCCCTGGTGGTGGATTATTGGGGACCCCGAACTCTGGGCATAACATTAAGAGCGCAAAGAGAAGGAAGGGGGGTGGCGTGCCTCACCTTTGGCCCTGGGGAGAGGGGAACAGCACTGACAAGGATGCCATCACCTTCCTCCCATTCAACCTGACCGCCCCTTCTCGTTTTACCGGATTTGACCATCATCAGGGATTCCTGGCACAGCGCCCCATTGTCACAAGTCTCAACTCTCTCCGTGGTCCAGTTGAATGCGCTTGGGTCCTCCTCCAGGCTCATGGATATGCCCTTGTGACAGTACAGATGCTGCGCCACTGGGGTGGGAACAGGGTACAGGTCAGCACCTGCCCTCCTCCGTGGGTCTCCCATCACACCTTTCCCACCAAAACTCCCGCCTGTGACCCGGATGCGCTTTCCCCTTGACCCCCACACGTACGAGTGGAGTTGGCTCTGAGGAGAAAGAGCAGCAGCAAACCCTGGGCGTGACGGGCCCCCATGGCTCCGTGAAGAGAGGGTTGGTTGAAACGACCCGGTTCTGTGATTCGGTGGAGGAGAGAGAGCTTTCAACCACCTTCGAATGAAAGAGGCTAAATGTAGGTCCCACGAGTGCGGACATCAGGGCAGGAGTCACCGGTATGTCAAGCGCTGACCCCCAAAGCCAGGCCGCCCCTGTCCATCCAGCTTGTGGGTTGGAGCCAGTTACCACGGTCACTGGGCCTCAGTGTCCACCGCTGTGATGCTGAGGCCCCGCCACCAACTTCCTCAAGGCAAGGTGTGCAGCCACCAAAGCCTCTCCCACCGCAGGCCCCAGGCGTCTGGCCCAAAGGCCCCTCCTCCCTCTGGCCCAGCAGCCCAGTCCCCACCTACGGTCGGCCCCTCAAGGCCCAGGTATCCCGGCCCCCAGCTCCTAGATCCATCAGAACCCGGGGTCTGGGATCCCCGCCCTGACCTCCGAGGAGCTGGGGTTCAGCCTCCTCTTCCCGCAGGGCCCGTCATGCCAGGCCCAGGCCTCTCTCTCAGACCCGGGAGCCCAGGGCCCAGGCCCACCCCCCTCAGACCCGGGAGTCCGCTGCCTCCTCCCGTCATCTTTTTCCTCAGGCCCCAGGAATCTCCGTCCCCAGTCCCCTCAGTCTTTAAAGGGCCAAATTCCACCTGCTTCCAAAGAATTTCCACAGAAATCTAACGGTTCTAAACGCTTGGCCCCGAACGCCCTCTGGCCCAGACCGGCCTTCTCTGCTCGTCTCTCCTCGAGGCTCGGAAGGCGGGGCCAGCCTCGCCCCCAGGTCACTCGAAGCCCCATTGGTCAACACGAAAGCATCTGATGCGCTCATTGGATGAGCCTGGAGGAACCGCCCGGGAGAAGCCTATTCCTGGCCGGCTTGGAAGGCGCGCGCATGCGCCAAATGGCTAGTGGCGGTTAAGCGGCTGCGCGCAGCAGGTGGGTGGGGACGCAGGTGGCGTGCAAGGTGTTCGCAGCTCCCGGCATGCAGCGCAGGCCGGGGTGTCGCGCCTCGGAGGACATGGCTGAGTCTTTTCTCTCTCTGGGCAATGGCGGCTCAGCTGCTCCCGCCATGCTGTATAGAAGCTTTCTGGATGTAACATGAAGTGAAGATGCCTTTTGTGTACGTTCAGACTTGGAACTGTTTCTGTGAGTTGTACGGTATAAATGACTATTTTCTTTAAACAGAGAAAATGCTGTAAGAATGATGATAGTAAAGCTCTTAATTTTAGGTAAAAGTATACTAAGAACACGGAAATGGTTAATAACACTCTAAAGACAGTGAATACAAATATTAAGAGATAGCAATTTAGCTAGGTTAGGAAGAATAGCATATTCTTTTACAATACCCAACCAACTGAGCCAGGGCTTCTCTGCCAATTTTTAAATTGGATTGTTTGTTTTTTTGGGTGTTGAGTTGTATAAGTTCTTTATAAATTTTGGATATTAACTTCTTATTAAATGTGTATCATTGACAAATATCTTCTTACATTTAAAAGGTTGTCTTCTCATTTTGTTGATGATTGCCTATCCTGTGCAAAATCTTTTTAGTGTGATGTAGATCCATTTGTTTATTTTTTCTTTTGTTTCTTTTGACTGAGGAGATATGTCAGAACAAATATTGCTAAGGAAAATGTCCAAGATTTTACTGCCTATGTTTTCTTCTAAGAGTTTTATGGTTTCAAGTCTTGTATTTAATTCTTTAATCAATTTTGAGTTTATTCTTGTATATGGCGTAAGAAGGTGATAGTTTCACATTTTTTGCATATATCCAATATCATTTTAGATACATGGAAGTTAACTTTTCCAACACCACTATTGAATAGACTATTTACTTCATTGTATGTTTTCAGCCATTATATCCTCAAATAGGTTCTAAATTCCTTTCTCTCTCTAATCTTCTTGTGATACTCCTATGATGCAGATGTTGTTACTCATTTTTAATTATTTTTTCTTTGCTGTTATTATTATAAAACTAGAGGCCCAGTGCATGAAATTCGTGCAAGAGTAGGCCTTCCTTCCTCCGACTGCTGGCACTGGCTTCCCTCTGGCACCTGGGACCCGGGCTTCCCTCACAGCCCTGGCTTCATCCGGAAGGTTGTCCAGAAGGACGTCCAGTCTAATTAGCATATTGCACTTTTATTATTATAGATAGATTTTTAAAAAAATATATTTTATTGATTATTCACAGAGAAGAAGGGACTGGGATAGAGAGTTAGAAACATTGATGAGAGAAACATTGATCAGCTGCATCCTGCACACCCCCAACTGGGGATGTGACTGCAACCAAGGTACATACCCTTGACTGGAATCGAACCTGGGACCTTTCAGTCCACAGGCCGACACTTTATCCACTGAGCCAAACTGTTTAGGGCTATAGATAGATTTTTATTGATTTCAGAAAGGAAGGAGAGGGAGAGAGAGGTAGAAACATCAATGATGAGAGAGAATCATTGGCTGCCTCCTCCACACCCACACTGGGGATTGAGCCTGCAGCCTGGGCATGTGCCCTGACTGGGAATTGAACTGTGACCTCCTGGTCCATAGGTTGACACTTAACCACTGAGCCATGATGGCTGGGCATCTTTGTTGTTGTTAAGTGTTTTCTGTTATCTTGTCTTTCAAATCACTGATTCAATCCTCTGTTTCCTCTAGTCTGACTTTGATTCCTTCTATTACATTCTTGATTTCAGATATAGTATTTTTCATTTCTGATGGGCTCTTTTAAAATAATTTTACGTCTTTTTTGTTGTTGTTGTTAATTCTCACCCGAGGATATTTTTTCCATATATTTTTTAGAGAGAGTGTGGAGAGAGGGAAGGAGGGAAAAAGAAAGAGAGAAACATTAATATGAGAGAGACACATCGATTGGTTGCATCCCCAATGCACTCTAACTGGGGCTTGGGATTGAACCTGCAACCCGATATGTGCCACTGACAGGGAATCGAACTTGTGATCCTTTGGTGCATGGGCTGATGCTCTAACCATTTAACAGCACAGGCCAGAGTAACATTTATGTCTTTTTTTAAGTTCAAAAATAATTTTATTTTGCTTTGAAGGGGTTTTGTAGTTACATGTAAAGTGGTGCCTAGGGAGCTATGAATATGCAAAAACATTTTAAAAATTTTATTTTATCTTTATTTACTTATTTACTTTTATTATTTTTAAAATCATTATTGTTGAAAGTATTACATAGGTACACCTTTCCCCCCATTAACTTCTTCCAGTCTGCTCCCATTCCCCCCTCCCAGGCTCTCACCACCTCATTGTCTGTGTCCTCGGATTATGCATATACTCACAGAAGTTCATTGGTTGATCTCTTCCCACCCACCCTCCCCTGCCTTCCTTGTGAGACTCAATAATCTATTCATGCTTCTATGTCTCTGGGTCTATTTTTGTTCATCAGTTTATTTGGTTCATTAGATTCCACATATGAGTGAGATCATGTGATACTTATCTTTCTCTGACTGGCTTATTTTAGCATAATATTCTCCAGGTCCATCCATGCTGTTGCAAATGGCAAGACTTCTTTCTTTTGTATTGCCGCATGCTATTCCATTGTGTAAATGTACCATGGCTTTTTTATCCATGCATCTACTGATGGGCACTTAGGCTGTTTCCAAATCTTAGCTATCGTAAATTTTGTTGCTATGAACATAGGGGTGCATATATTCCTTCTGATTGGTGTTTTGGATTTATTAGGATATATTCCTAGAAGTGGGATCACTGGGTCAAATTGGAGTTCCATTTTTAATTTTTTGAGGAAACTCCATACTGTTTTCCATAATGGCTGCACCAGTCTGAATTCTCACCAGCAGTGTAATAGGGTTCCCTTTTCTCCACAACCTCACCAACACTTCTGGTTTGTTTATTTACTGATAATAGCCATTCTGACAGCTGTAAAGTGATATCTTATTGTCATTTTAATGCATCTCTCAGATGATGAGTGACTTTGAGCTTTTTTCATATGTCTCCTGACCATCTGTATGTCCACTTTGTAGAAGGGTTTATTTAGGTCCTTTGCCCATTTTTAAGTTGGATTGTTTGTCTTCCTTTTGTTGAGTTGTGTGAGTTCCCTATATATTTTGGAGATTAACCCCTTTTTGGATGTATCATTGGCAAATATAGTGGGTTCTCTTATTATTTTGTGGATGGTTTCTTTTGCATTGCAGAAGCTTTCTATTTTAATGTAGTCCCATTTGTTTATTTCTCATTAGTTTCCATTGTCCTAAGAGATGTATTGGTAAACAGAGATATCTGATATTTTAGTGCCAATGGTTTCTTCTAGGACTTTTATGGTTTCACACATTACATTTAAGTCTTTTATCCATTTTGAGTTTATTATTTTGTATGGTGTAAGTTGGTAGTCTAATTTCATTTTTGCATGTACCTGTCCAATTTTCCCAACACCACTTATTAAAGAGACTATTTCTGCTCCAATGTATGTTCTTGCCTCCTTTGTCAAATATTAATTGAGAATAGTGGCTTGGGTGGATTTCTGGGGTCTCTGTTCTGTTCCATTGATCTATATGCCTATTCTTGTGCCAGTACCAGGCTAGTTTGAGCACAGTGGCTTTGTAGTATAACTTGATATCTGGTATTGTGATTACTCCAACTTCGTTCTTCTTTCTCAAGGTTGCTGTGGCTATTCGGGATAATTTCTGGTTTTACAATACAAATTTTTGGAATGTTTGTTCTAGGTCTGTGAAATATGCTATTGGTATTTTAATAGGCATTGCATTGAATCTGTAGATTGCTTTGGGTAGTATGGACATTTTAATGATGTAGATTATACCAATCCATGAACATGGTATATTTTTCCACTTGTTTATATCTTCCTCTATCTCTTTTTTCAATGTTTTGTAGTTTTCTGAACACAGGTCTTTTACCTTCTTGCTTAAGTTTATTTCTAAGTATCTTATTTTTGTTGTTGCAATAGTAAATGGGATTTTTTTTTAAAAAAGTCTCTCTTTCTGAGAGTTCATTATTGGTGTATAAAGTGCTATGGATTTTTTGGGTGTTAATTTTGTATCCTGCTATGTTTCTGAATTCATTTATTATATGTATTAGTTTCTTTAATGGAGTCTTTAGGTTTTTCTATGTGCAGATAATGAGAGTTTTACTATCTCCTTTCCAATTTGGATGCCTTTTATTTCTTCTTCTTGTCTGATTGCTATGGCCAGGACTTCCAGTACTATGTTAAACAATTGTGGTAAAAGAGGGCATCCCTGTCTTGTTCCTGTTTTTAGGGGAAATGGTCTTAGTTTTTTCCCATTGAGTATGATGTTGGCTGTAGGTTTGTCACATATGGCTTTTATTACTATTCCCACTCTGTTGAGAGTTTTTTTTTTTTTTTTTTTTTTTTTAAACTTTTTTTTTTTTATTTTTCGCTAAAAGTATTACAAAGTGTATTACATAAGTGTCCTTTTTTTCCCCCCGCCCTTGACAGACCCCTGCCCTCCCTTACCCCCCAGTGTCTTATGTCCATTAGTTATGGTTATATGGATGCATACAAGTCCTTCGGTTGATCTCTTAATCCCCTCCCTCCTCCCCCCCAACCCTCCCTGGCCTTCCCACTGCAGTTTGACAATCAGTTTGAGGCAGCTCTGCCTCTGTATCTATTATTGTTCAAAAGTTTGTAATGGTCTTTATTATCCATGAATGAGTGAGATCATGTGGTATTTTTCCTTCATTGACTGGCTTATTTCACTTAGCATAATGCTCTCCAGTTCCATCCATGCTGTTGCAAATGGTAGGAATTCCTTCTTTTTAACAGCAGCATAGTATTCCATCGTGTAGATGTACCACAGCTTTCTAATCCATTCATCTACTGATGGGCACTTAGGCTGTTTCCAGATCTTAGCTATGGTGAATTGTGCTGCTATGAACATCGGGGTGCATATATCCTTTCTGATTGGTGTTTCTGGTTTCTTGGGATATATTCCTAGAAGTGGGATCACAGGGTCAAATGGGAGTTCCATTTCCAATTTTTTGAGGAACCTCCATACTGCCTTCCATAGTGGCTGCACCAGTCTGCATTCCCACCAGCAGTGCACAAGTGTTCCTTTTTCTCCACATCCTCTCCAGCACTTGTCGTTTGTTGATTTGTTGATGATGGCCATTCTGACAGGTGTGAGATGGTACCTCATTGTTGTTTTGATTTGCATCTCTCGGATGATTAGTGACTTTGAGCATGTTTTCATATGTCTCTTGGCTTTCTGAATGTCCTCTTTTGAAAGGTGTCTATTTAGATCCTTTGCCCATTTTTTGATTGGATTGTTTATCTTCTTTTTGTTAAGTTGTATGAGTTCCCTATAAATTTTGGAGATTAAGCCCTTATCAGATATGACGTTGGCAAATATGTTTTCCCACGAGGTGGGTTTTCTTGTTGTTTTGTTGATGGTTTCTTTTGCTGTGCAGAAGCTTTTTATTTTGATGTAGTCCCATTTGTTCAGTTTCTCTTTAGTTTCAACTGCCCTAGGAGCTGTATCAGTGAAGAAATTGTTTTGGCATATGTCTGAGATTTTGCTGCCTTTGTATTCTTCTAGAATTTTTATGGTTTCCTGTCGTACATTTAAGTCCTTTATCCATTTTGAGTTTATTCTTGTGTATGGTGTAAGTTGGTGGTCTAGTTTCATTTTCTTGCATATATCTGTCCAATTTTCCCAACACCATTTATTGAAGAGACTATCTTGGCTCCATTGTATGTTCATGCCTCCTTTGTCAAAAATTAATTGAGCATATTGGTTCGGGCTAATTTCTGGACTCTCTATTCTATTCCACTGATCTATATGTCTGTTCTTGTGCCAGTACCAGGCAGTTTTGAGAACAGTGGCTTTGTAATACAGCTTGATATCTGGCATTGAGATCCCACCTACTTTGTTTTTTCTCAGGATCGCTGCAGCTATTCGGGGTCTTTTTTTATTCCAGATGAATTTTTGGAGAGTTCGTTCTAGATCCTTGAAGAAGGCCATTGGTATTTTAATGGGAAGTGCGTTGAATGTATAGATTGCTTTGGGTAATATGGACATTTTAATGATGTTGATTCTACCAATCCAAGAACATGGTATGTTCTTCCATCTGTTTATGTCTTCCTCTATCTCTTTTTTCAACGTCCTATAGTTTTCTGAGTAGAGGTCTTTTACCTCTTTAGTTAAGTTTATTCCTAGGTATCTTAATTTTTGGGGTGCGATGGTAAATGGGATTGTTTTTATAATCTCTCTTTCTGAAAGTTCACTATTGGTATATAGAAATGCCTCGGATTTCTTGGGGTTAATTTTGTATCCTGCTACATTGCCAAATTCATGTATTAAGTCTAGTAGTTTTTTG
This sequence comes from Myotis yumanensis, assembly GCF_028538775.1. Classification (NCBI taxonomy): domain Eukaryota; kingdom Metazoa; phylum Chordata; class Mammalia; order Chiroptera; family Vespertilionidae; genus Myotis; species Myotis yumanensis. Next base: position 14,674,564 of record NW_027223774.1, read on the forward strand.
ATGGAGTCTCTAGGGTTCTGTATGTATAATATCATGTCATCTGCAAATAAGGACAGTTTTACTTCCTCTTTTCCAATTTGGATGCCTTTTATTTCTTCTTCTTGTCTAATTGCAATGGCTAATACTTCCAGGACTATGTTGAACAGGAGTGGAGAGAGTGGACATCCCTGTCTTGTTCCTGTTCTTAGGGGAAATGGTGTTAGTTTTTGTCCATTGAGTATGATGTTGGCTGTGGGCCTGTCATATATGGCTTTTATTATGTTGAGGTATGATCCTTCTATTCCCACCTTGCTGAGAGTTTTTATCAAAAATGGGTGTTGGATTTTGTCAAATGCTTTTTCTGCATCAATTGATATGACCATGTGGTTTTTTTCTTTCAATTTGTTTATGTGATGTATCACGTTTATTGATTTACGGATGTTGTCCCATCCTTGCATCCCTGGGATAAATCCTACTTGGTCATGGTGTATGATCCTTCTGATGTACTGCTGGATCCGATTTGCTAAGATTTTGTTGAGGATTTTGGCATCTATGTTCATGAGGGATATTGGCCTGTAATTCTCTTTCATTGTGTTGTCTTTACCTGGTTTTGGTATTAGGGTGATGCTAGCTTCATAAAATGTGTTTGGAAGTGTTCCATCCTCTTGGACTTTTTGTAGTAATCTGAGGAGGATAGGTTTCAGTTCTTCCTTAAAAGTTTGGTAAAACTCCCCTGAGAAGCCGTCTGGTCCTGGGCTTTTGTTTGCTGGCAGCTTTTTGATGACTGCTTCAATTTCTTCCATCGTTATTGGCCTATTGAGATTTTTAGATTCTTCCTGATTGAGTTTTGGAATGTTGTATTTTTCTAGGAATTTGTCCATTTCCTCCAGGTTGTCTAGTTTGTTGGAGTAGAGTTGTCCGTAGTATTGTTTAACAATCATTTGTATTTCTGTGGGGTCTGTTGTTATTTCGCCTCTACATTTCTGATTTGGTTTATTTGGGACCTCTCTCTTTGCTTCTTGGTGAGCCTGGCTAGGGGTTTGTCAATCTTGTTTATCCTTTCAAAGAACCAGCTCTTGGTTTCATTGATTTTCTGTATTGTTTTTTTGGTCTCTATTTCATTGATTTCTGCTCTAATCTTTATTATCTCCTTCCTTCTGCTCACTCTGGGCTTTTCTTGTTGCTCTCTTTCTAATTCTTTGAGTTGTAGAGTTAGATGATTAACTACCATTTTTTCTTGTTTTTTGAGGTAGGCCTGTAGAGCTATAAACTTCCCTCTCAGGACTGCTTTCATTGTGTCCCAGAGGTTTTGGATTGTTGTGTTTTCATTGTCATTAGTGTCCAGGATGTTTTTAATTTCTTCTTTGATGTCATCGGTAACCCAATCAATATTTAATAACATGCTATTCAGCTTCCAAGTGTTTGAGTATTTTGGGTTGTTTTTATTGTGGTTTATTTCTAACATTATGCCATCATGGTCTGAGAAGATGCTTTTTATGATTTCAATCTTCTTGAATTTGTGGAGACTTTGCTTGTGACCCAATATGTGGTCTATTTTTGAATATGTCCCATGAGCACCTGAGAGGAATGTATATTCCGCAGCTGTGGGGTGAAGTGTTCTGAAGATGTCAATTAAGTCCATCTGATCTAGTGAGTCATTTAGGATTGCTGTTTCTTTGCTGAGTTTTTGTCTAGCGGATTTATCCAGTGATGTTAGTGGTGTATTAAAGTCCCCTACTATGATTGTATTGTTGTCGATCTCTCCCCTGATACCTTCCAGGAGTTTTCTTATGTATGTGGGTGCTCCTGCATTGGGTGCATATATGTTTATCAGGGTTATATCCTCTTGTTGTATTGATCCCTTTAGTATTATGAAGTGGCCTTCCTTATCTCTGGTTATGGCCTTCACTTTGAGGTCTATTTTGTCGGATATAAGTATTGCTACCCCAGCTTTTTTTTCATTTCCATTTGCCTGAAAGATATTTTTCCATCCCTTCACTTTCAGTCTGTGTGAGTCCCTTCTAATGAGGTGGGTCTCTTGTAGACAGCAAATGTATGGGTCATGTTTTTTTATCCATTCAGCCACTCGATATCTTTTGATTGGACCATTTAGTCCATTTACATTTAAAGTTATTATTGAAAGGTACTTGTTTGTAGCCATTTCTATTTTTTTGTGGCTGCTTTCTTTCTGGGCTTTTTATTTCTTCTTTTTACACCAGTCCCTTTAGCATTTCTTGCATTGCTGGCTTGGTGGTGATGAACTCCCTTAGCCTTTTTTTGTCTGTGAAGCTTCTTATTTCCCCTTCAATTTTGAATGATAGCCTTGCTGGATAGAGTATTCTTGGATTCAGTCCTTTGCTTTGCATCACTTTGTAGATTTCCGTCCATTCTTTTCTGGCCTGATGTGTTTCTGTTGAGAAATCGTTTGATAATCTGATGGGGGACCCTTTGTAGGTAACTCTCTGTTTCTCTCTTGCAGCCTTTAAGATTCTCTCTTTGTCTTGTACATTTGCCATCGTTATTATGACGTGTCTTGTTGTGGGTCTTTTGGGGTTCATCTTGCCTGGGACTCTCTGTATTTGTGTAACTTTTTTCTTCCCCATATCTGGGAAGTTTTCTGTCATTATTTCTTCAAATAGATTTTCTAATCCTTGCTGCTCTTCTTGTCCTTCTTGCAGCCCTATTATGCGTATGTTACTTCGTTTCATGTTGTCCTGAAGCTCCCTTAGGCTCTCCTCCTGTTTTTTAATTCTTTTCTCCAGTTGCTGTTCAGATTGAGCTTGTTTCTCTGCCTTATCTTCTAACTCACTAATTCGGTCTTCTGCTTCTTCTAGTCTGCTGTTGAAACTTTCCATGGTGTTTTTGATTGTAGCTATATCACTTTTCATTTCTTCCTGATTCTTGCATAGGTTGTTGATTTTCTCATCCATGCGGTGAATGAATTGTACAACCATCATTCTGAATTCTTTTTCTGTCATGTTGCACGCTTCAGCTTCATTAATTTCCTTTCTTGGTGATTCTTCATTGTCTTTCCTCTGGGTATTGTGTCGTCTCTTCATTTTGATTATCTCCTGATGGTTCAAAGGTTGAGTTGCGTGGGCCTGGGCCGTGCGCAGTGGGAGGCTCCCACCACCCTAGTGTCACTGAAGAGCTCTGACACTAAGATGTGTGGTTGTTGTTGGTTGGTGGGAACCAGGCTCGCTCTGTGTCAGTGTTGCCAACACTCAATGTGGCCTCGCGCGTGCCCTTAGAATTAGGGACCCTGCCTGCACTGTGCTGAAATAGAGGCCCCCCTGACGCGTGTTTAGCACCAGAGCAGAGCCCCCTAGCTTGCGCCAGGAGTCAGAGTTCCCCAAGAGTTCAGTATCAGAGTCTCTGTTGCTTCGCGCAACCTCACCTTGAGAATCAGGGTCCCTGTGTGCCCTTGCACCAGGAATTGGATTCACTGGCTCTTAGTATGAATGCACAGGAAATCAGGATCTCAGGCGCAGGTGGTAAGAAACACAGTCAAGTCACTGGTGCTTGGTGCTGCCTCCTGCCCTGAGAAACGGGGTTTCTGGGCCTGTGCTAGGCGGACAAACTCCCGTTCGCGCGATTGCTCCCAGCCCAGGGCTCTGATGCCAGCAGTGCGCGCAGGATTAGTTCCTGGTGCTGTGCGCGTTTTTGCTCCCAGCCCAGGGCTCTGATGCCAGCAGTGCGCACAGGATTAGTTCCTGGTGCTGTGCGCGTTTTTGCTCCCAGCCCAGGGCTCTGATGCCAGCAGTGCGCACAGGATTAGTTCCTGGTGCTGTGCGCATTTTTGCTCCCAGCCCAGGGCTCTGAAGCCCGAAGTGCGCATAGGATCAGTTCTAAGGTGCTCTCGCACTTTCAGGCCAAAGTTTCTGCAGCGCTGAGGCCCCGGCAAGGGGTAGGTCTATCAGTTAGTTACTCTGGCACTGCCCGCGATCCTGGGGGAAGGGGGGATGGGCTCCGCTACTCACGGATCTGCAGCAGGGATCTCCGAACTTTCCGTGTCTGCAGGTCTGTAGCTGTGGTCACAGGTCTCTGTCCCCAGTGGCTGCAGGGTCCTGGTATGCGTCTGAGATCAGACTGGGTGGTGCTGAGGCCAGGATCCTAGTCTCAAGCAGCTCTGTTTCCCAAGATGGCGTGGTCGCTGTGCCTCTGCTGGCCGCCCAGGAGTGTCCGCCCCTCCGTGGAGGGGCGCAGGCCTCCTCTGGGCTCCCGCAGTCGCGCCGCCCGCAAGTCGCCGCCTCTGGGTTAGTAGCCGCTGGGTTAGTAGCCGATCTCTGGATGCCGATAACCGCCTCCCAAGATGGCGCGGTCTCGCCGCTGCGCTGGCGCCCAGGGGGAAGTTTCAGCCTCAATCTCTAACCATCCGCATTTTTCAGGAGTTCTCTGTCTTTCCTGGCTGCAGACTGTCTCTCAGCTGAACCTCCCCAGCTTGATCGGGCTGGTTGTTACCCGTTTCAGCTGCTCGCCCCTATCTGCTCCGGGACGAAGGACCAACACGTCCGTCTAAGCCTCCGCCATTTTTTTTTTCCTGTTGAGAGTTTTTATAAAAAATGCATGTTGGAGTTTGTCAAATGATTTTTTCTGCATCAATTGATATCATCCTGTGATTTTTGTCTTTCAATTAGTTTATGTGCTGTATCACATTTATTGATTTTTGAATATTGTACCAGCCTTGCATCCCCATAATAAATCCCACTTGATGAAGGTGTATGATTTTTTTCATGTATTGAGGGATCTGATTTGCTGAAATTTTGTTGAGGATTTTAGCATCTATGTTCATCAGGGATATTGGCTTGTAGTTCTCTTTCTTTGTCGTGTCTTTATCTGATTTTGGAATTAGGATAATGCTGACCTCACAGAAAGAGATTGGAATTGTTTATTCCTTTTGAATTTTTTTTGAATAGTTTGAGGAGGGTAGGTGTTAGTTCTTCTTTGAATATTTGGTAAAACTCCCCCATGAAAGCATTGGACTATGGCTTTTGTTTGCTGAGAGTTTTTTGATTACTGCTTCAATTTCATCAGTAGTTATCAGCCTATTCAGGTTTCTGATTCTTCCTGATTGATTTTTGGAAGATTGTATTTCTAGGAATATGTCCATTTCATCCAGAGTGTCCTGTTTGTTGGAATAAAGTCAATCATAGTATTTTTTTTATGATCCTTTGTATATTTCGGTGGGGTCAGTTGTTACTCAACCTCTTTCATTTCTGGTTTTATTTGGGTCTGCTTTTTTTGTTTCTTGATGAGTCTGGTTAGAGATTCATCAGTCTTGTTTAATTTTTTGAAGAACCAGCTTTTGGTTTTATTGATCTTTTGTACTTTTTTGTTTGTTCTCTATGTTATTTATTTCCTCTCTGATCTTTATTATTTCCTTTCTTCTACTTACTTTAGGCTTTTCATGTTGTTCTCTTTCCAATTCATTGAGTTGTAGTGTTAGATAACTTACTACCAGTTTTTCTTGTTTTTTTTTTTTTTTTTTTTTGAGGTAGCCTGTCGTGCTATGAACTTCCCTCTCAGGACTGTCTCCCATAAATTTTGGATTGTTGTGTGTTCATTTTCATTTGTTTCCAGGATGATTTTTTTATTGTCTAAAGTTTTACATATGTCTCCTTTTTTTTCCCAATTGACCCCTCCACCCTAGCCATTCCCACCCCGGCAAGCCCCCACCGCTCCAGTGTCTGTGTCCATTGGTTATGCTAATATGCATGCATACAAATCCTTTGGTTGCTCTCTACTCCACCCTCCCCTACCCTTTGACTCTGGATCTATTCTTGTTCATCAAATTATGTTGATCATTATATGCCACATATGAGTGAGATCATGTGATATTTATCTTTCTCCAACTGGCTTATTTTGTTTAGCATAATGTTCTCCAGTTCTGTCCATGTTGTTGCAAGTGTTAAAAGTTCCTCCTTTTTTATAGCAGCATAGTATTCCATTGTGTAGATGTACCACAGTTTTTTAATCCACTCATCTGCTGATGGGCATTTAGGCTGTTTTCAAATCTTAGCTATTGTAAATTGTGCTACTATGAACATAGGGGTGCATATATCCTTTCTGAGTGGTGTTTCTGGTTTCTTGGGATATAGTCCTAGGAGTGGGATTACTGGGTCAATTGGGAGTTCCATTTTTAACTTTTTGAGGAAACTCCATACTGTCTTCCAAAGTAGCTCCACCAGTCTGCATTCCCACCAGCAGTGCAGGAGGGTTCCTTTTTCTCCACATCCTCATCAGCACTTGTTGTTCGTTGATTTTTTGATGATCACCATTCTGATAGATGTGAGATGGTATCTCATTGTTGTTTTGATTTGCATCTCTCAGATGATTAGTGACTTTGAGCATGTTTTCATATGTCTCTTGGCCTTCTGTATGTCCTCTTTCAAAAAGTGTCTATTTACATCCTTTGACCATTTTTTGATTGGATCATTTATCTTCCTTTTGTTAAGTTGTATAGTTCTCTGTAAATTTTGGAGATTAAGCCCTTATAGGAATTATCATTGGCAAATATGTTCTCCCATGCAGTGGGCTTTCTTGTTGTTTTGTTGATGGTTTCTTTTGCTGTGCAGAAGCTTTTTATTTTGATGTAGTCCCATTTGTTTATTTTCTCTTTAGTCTCCATTGCCCTAGGAGCTGTGTCTGTAAAGATATTGCTGCAACATATGTCTGCTATTTTGCTGCCTATGGAATCTTGTAGGATTTTTATGGTTTCCCTGTCTTACATTCCAGGATGTTTTTTACTGCTTCTTTGATATCTTTGGTAACCCATTCATTGTTTAATAGCATGCCATTTAGCCTCTATGTGTTTGATTGTTTCTGAGCATTTCTGTTGTAGTTGATTCTAATTTCATGCCATTGTGGTCTGAGAAGATACTTGATATGATTTCAATCTCAATTTTTAGAGACTTGTTTGTGTCCTGACATGAGGTCTATATTTGAAAATGTCCCATATACACTTGAGAAGGATGTATATTCCATAGCTTTGGGGTGAAATGTTCTGAAGATGTCAGTCAGTTCCATCTGATCTAGAGTGTCATTTAGGATTGCTGTTTATTTGTTGATTTTTTTTTGTCTAGAAGATTTATCCAGTGATGTCAGTAGGTGTTAAAGTCCCCTACTATGATTGTATTGCTGTTGATCTCTTCCTTGATATCCTCCAGAAGTTTTCCTATGTATTTGAATGCTCCTGTATTGGGTACATATATGTTTACCAGAGTTACAGCCTCTTGTCAAATCAATCCTTTTAGTATTATGAAGTAGCCTTCCTTATTTCTTGTTATGGCCTTCATTTTGAGGTCTATTTTGTCAGAGATAACCATTGCTACCCCAGATTTGTTTTCTTCATTTGCATTTGCCTGAAAAAATTTTTTCTATCTCTTCATTATCAGTCTATGTGAGTCCTTTGTTTTGAGGTGGGTCTCTTGTAGACAGCATAAATATGGGTCATGTTTTCTTATCCATTCAGCTACCCTATGTCTATTGATTGGAGCATTTAATCCATTTACATTTAAGGTTATTATTGATAGGTACTTGTTTGTTGCCATTTTTATTCATTATGCATGTGTTCCTTGTTTCCTTCTTTTTATAGCAGTCCCTTTAGCATTTCTTGCATTGCTGGCCTGGTGGTGATAAACTCCCTTAGCCTCTTTTTGTCTGCGAAGCTTCTGATTTCACCTTCAATTTTGAATGATAGCCTTGTTGGATAGAGCATTCTCAGATTCAGTCCCTTGCTTTTGAATATGTTGTACACTTCATGTCGTTCTCTTCTGGCCTGATATGTTTCTGTTGAGAAATCAGTTGATAGTCTAATGGGAGATCCTTGTAGGTAACTTTCTGTCTCTCTCTTGCAGACTTTAAGATTAGTTCTTTGTCTATAATGTTTGCTACTTTAATTATGATATGTCTGGTTTTGGTCTTTAATTGTGACTCTGTGTTCTTCTTGAACTTGTATGACTTTTTTCTTCCCAAAGTCAGGGAAGTTTTCTGTCATTATTTCTTCAAACAGGTTTTTTATTACTTGCTTAGCTTCTTTGCCTTCTGGCACCCCTATTATATAGATGTTTTGTTTCATGTTGTCCCAAAGCTCCCTTATACTCTCCTACTGCTTTTTAATTTGTGAGCGTGTTTTTTTCCAGTTGCTGCTTTGTTTGGATGTTATTTTTCTACCTTGTTTTCTAACTTGCTGATTTTCTCCTCAGCTTCTTCTAGTCTACTGTGGAAACCTTCCATTGTGTTCGTTATTGCAGCTATGTCATTCTTCATTTCCCTCTTGATTCTTACTCATGTTGGTGTATTTCTCATTCCTCTCCTTATAATTTTCATGTAGTTGCATGTAATTCTGATCTGGACATTTGAGCTTCCTTATGACTATTACTCTGAATTATTTCTCTGACAAATTACTTGCCTCCATTTAATTTAGTTGCTTTTCTGGTGATTCCTCTTTTTCTTTCATTTGGGGGTATTTCTTTGTTTCCCCATTTTTGCTGTTCCTTTGTAATTGTTTCTATGAATTACATCAAATGGTGATGCCATCCAGATTTTTTGGGTTGGTCTCATGTAGTAGATGTTTTGTGGGACCCAGTGTTGCAGTCTCTCAGGTCTCCTAGGCTGTGTTCTAGGGAGGCCCCTACTTGAGATATTTAGGTTCTCCTGTTGTAGTTGGGTCTTGAATGTTATTGTCCCATTTGTGGATGGAGTCACCTCTCAGGGTGTCTGATTATGTGGTTCATTCCCTACCACGTTGTGCCAGCCATTGTGGAGGTGTTTACTGAACAGCACAAAATACAGGGCATGACACAGAAGAAACAGAACACGAATGTACACAAGGCCCTTATAGCCCCCCCAAAAGTGACCACCACTAGAGAAAACAGTACTAGGTAAGAGAAAAGAGAGTAAGAATGATAGGAAAAAAAGAAAGAACAAATAAGGTGAGAAAACACAACAGAACAAACAAACCAATCAAGCACAAACAAAAAACCACCCAGAAAAATGGGGGAGGCAGAATCTGATGCAGACCTTAAGTAAAGAAAATAACGTTAAAGAATTAGAGGAGCCGAAACCGGTTTGGCTCAGTGGATAGAGCATCGGCCTATGGACTGAAAGGTCCCAGGTTCGATTCTGGTCAAGGGCATGTGCCTTGGTTGTGGGCACATCCCCAGTGGGAGATGTGCAGGAGGCAGCTGATCGATGTTTCTCATCGATGTTTCTAACTCTCTATCCCTCTCCCTTCCTCTCTGTAAAAAAATCAATAAAATATATTAAAAAAAAGAATTAGAGGAGTAGGGGAAGGACCACCGTTTAGAATAATGGAGGGAGAAAAGGAGGAAGACAAGAAAGGAAAAAAATTGAAAAGAGAACAGAGGAGAGAGCAGATGGCCTAAATTTAGGAAGTGAAACAAGAAATTAGGAGAAGAAGGAAAGAGAAAGAAGAGAAATAAAAATAATTGAGTAGTGAAAACTAAGAAAAGAGAAAGGGAAATTGAGTAGGAGCAGGGAAAAGGAAATTAAGTATATGAATAAAACAACAGAGACTAGAATAGTAACAAATCAATAAAGCAGATAGATAAGGAAGATCAATGTATAAATAGGGGAAAAAAGAAAGGAAAGAAAAATGAAAAAGGATAAAGGGGAATAGGAATGGGAGAAAAAAAGGAGAAGGGAGCAAGAAAAAGGTGCAAAAAATTAAAATAAAAAAGTAATAAATAAAAAAATTAAGTGCAGTGTCATTCGCTTCAGCTGAGTTTTAAAGCCTCATGGGAGCTGGTTTAGGACCCCACTTTTCTGTCTGCCAATTCTGGGCTTCCTGTTAGTTACTTAAGGTGCTAACCACTGTCAGGTACTGTTGTTTGGCTTTTAGCCCCCTGCTTGAAGCTCCAAGCGATCCACCAGTCCACTGCTTATGTCTGTCTCCATAGGAGGGGTCAATCTGCCCTCTTTGCCTGTCCACCAGCTGTCAACCTCAATCAATCAAGTATCTGTCTCTGACAGGGCTTTAAGTGGGGTCAGTGCTGTTTCGCTTTCAGGGACCATGATGAGGGTTTTTTCCCGTCCCAGAGCTATTCCTCCTTGAGTGGCCCAAAATATTACTCTGCTTTTGGCTGGACAGAGATCCTTGTATGGAGACCAATGGGGTTATCTGGGACACCAGAATTTTTATCAGTCTGGTTCCTAGAATAGTGGGGCAGATGGTCCCTCCTCCACTCCAATCACTGAGGGCTCCTTGAGACTATTTCACCTGTAAGCTTGGCCTCTGCCTTTGTTTCCTTAGTAAAGCTCAAATGCAGGGTGTGGCAGGCTGTAGCACCTGCTCTGAGGCTATTGGGAGGGGTCTCCTCTCAGGGAAAATGGCAGTGTTGGTTTGGAAGCATATGAACTACCCAATGCAGGACTCCTGGCTACCACTTTTCTAAAGTCTCCCTGTCCTGTTTCCCATCCCCACCTCTCCTCAGGAACCGCAGGTCCACACCTCCTTCCCTGTGCCAATTCCTTGGGTGTGTAGTTGCAAATGAAAACTCCTGTGGTCTGGGTTTAGAAATTTTTAAAAAAGGCAATTGAAACTGTGGCTTTCTTCCCACTGGCTCTGGTCTGCCGGGTCTAAACTCCGCTGCCACCAGCAGTCTTGCTACCTTTTGTAGCTTCTTGAATGATATGGGTGCTGCAGGTTGTGCCGTCACAGGTCTGGAGGCACCACCAGTCAGGTTGCTGCTGTGGGAGTGTGTGTGCTCCTGAAACAGTTCTCTTAGCTCAAGTCCCTCCTCTCTGGGCAACCCCCCTCTCATGATCTTGCTGTTCCTACCAGTCTCCAGGTGCCTTCTGTTCTTCCTTGTTATAAGTCACCTCCCTTCCTGGACCACAGTTGGAAATTCCAGGTGAATGTTCTCCAATTTAGTTGTATTTTCAGCCTGGCCCTGGGACAAGGTGACCAACAGGTCTGCCCATTCAGCAGTCATTTTTCCGTTTTATGTCTTTTTAAAAAAATGTTTGCTATCTCTTTGTTGAAGTTCTCACTTAGTTCCTTGAGCATCTTTATTATCTATTACTGTTTTGAACTCTGTATCTGGTAGCTTGCTTGCCTCCATTTCATTTAGGTCTTTTTCTGGGGATTTATTCTATTTTAAAATTTGGGGCCTGCTTCATTGTCTCCCCATTTTGGCTGCCTCTCTATATTTGTTTCTGTGTATTAGGCAGGTGTTCTATGTCTCCCAGTCTTGGTAGGGGAGCCTTATGAAGTAGGTGTCCTGGGGGTGGAGAGGAGCTCAGTGGTGCAGTCTCCCTGATCACCTGAGCTAGGTGTTTCAGGAATGTCTCTTGTATAGGTTATGTGAGCCCTCTTGTAACTTAGTCTTGATTGCTGTTGGCACATCTATGGGTAGGATTGGCCCTCAGGCTGGCTGTGAGGATTGACCTTGACCACAGCGTAGGAGCTGCATTGTGGGGGCTCACCTAACAAAGCTGAATTTGCCCCAGCAGGGTTTGGGTGCCTGCTGAGATATCCCTTTGGATGTGCCCTTTGTGGAGATAATAGAATCATGCTCTGATGTGATTTGAAGCCAGTCACCAGATGTGTTGGTTCTGGGGCCTCTTGGGAAAAACTTCATTGTGAGTCAATATCAGACACTGCTTATGACTGGTCCTGGGATCCCTGTTAGGAGCTACAAAGTGATATGTGTTTGGTGGCTGCCTCCGCTGGGCCTGGGTGTGCGTGGGAAGGGCTGAGCTATGTATTAAGCAGGCTTCCACTAGTACCAAGCTTGGGGTAGGTCAGCAAAAGGCTCAAGGAACCCTGAGATTTGCCTCCAGCTGCCAGCTGCCTGTTAGGCTCAGCCATCGAAACAGCCTCTGGTGGAATGCAAGTTGTGTGAGGCAGATTCTCAATGAGTCATCAGGTAGGAGCCAGTGGTGTTCACCAGGTTGATAGAGATTCGATTTTGGCACCAGTGCTGGATCTGAGACCACTCAGCAAAAGCAAAGGGAACTATTCTTTTCTTTTTTTTTTAAAAAAAATATATTTTATTGATTTTTTACAGAGAGGAAGGAAGAGAAATAGAGAGCCAGAAACATCGATGAGAGAGAAACATCGATCAGCCGCCTCCTGCACATCTCCCACTGGGGATGTGCTTGCAACCCAGGTACATGCCCTTGACTGGAATCGAACCTGGGACCTTTCAGTCCGCAGGCCGACACTCTATCCACTGAGTCAAACCAGTTTCAGCAAAGGGAACTATTCTTATACAAAATAACCATTCCTGTTCTGGCCAGCCAAATCCTGCAATCCATCCTTTCACACCTCCAAAGCTCAGTGCCTATGTGGATGAAGCATAGGCATATGAGGCCAAGTACATCCTGCAGATCCTGGACATTGCCACCGACGGAGCTGATACTCTGACTGCAGCTGCTTCTGCTACTGTTTTCCAGGATATACTGCCCCTAACACAAATGCACCTGTGTCCGCAGCTGAGCTCAAGTAAGCAGTGACTCTCGGACTAGACTTAGCAGCATATACAATGGAGGAGGTCTACTTTACTTTTGTAGTGACTGCCAGAGGGGATGGATGTGGAGCCTTCTGCAGATATCCTTCTTGTATCTTAAAAATGACACACACACACACACACACACACATAAAAATAAAAATAAGACACACAAGACTCTATATAGAAGAATTAAACCTTTAACTCAATCCCCTCACGATTGCACATAATACTTTTCCTAAAGTGATGCCATTCCTGAGACGGTAGAGCTTATACTAACTGTAGAATCATGATATGAGAACACTGTTCTCAATGCAATCAAAGGTTAAGGAGCCTTTTGTCTAACAGAAAATTGAAGAGCAATTGCCCCCCTAAGTTGTTCTGAGTATCTTGAGAGCATGTTTACAAACCCTGACTGAGCTAGCAAGAGTTCAGGGGTGACCAGACCTGGGCAGTCAGTACCAACAAAGGAAACCAAGTAAACTCCAGAGGTTCAACCCTGGCTAACAGCTGCTGTTGTGACAAAAGGCAGGAGGAGGGTGGGAGGACGCTTTTCAAAACGTGCTCCCCATTGCCCTCTATGTGAAGCCCAGTCACAGACAAGCTGGTGAAAGACTGCCGGAGGGCAGATGACACCAGGATCACTGCAGTAGGATGGGTGAGGAAACAGAGCCGCTGAGAAGTTAAACCACCTGCCCGAGTTGGCCCAGTTGTTCAGAAGCTGAGCAGCCTCGCAGACCATGCTGCCTGACTCCAAAGGCCCCACTGCGACCTGCGCTTTGATTTTGCGCTCTCCTCTCAGTGTGCCCTCTTGCTACTCAGGATCCTGCTCTTGGGCCTCCATCTCCTCAGGCACAGGGCGTCTCTCAGCTCCTGAAAGCTCCCCAGCCCTCCCTCTGCATCTGGGGTGGTGCCCTGACTCCCCCACCCCCACATTACTCCGTTCTTGGATCAGTCCCCTGTTCTGCCTCCTCTCCACACCAAGGCCACCGAGCCAGTAGAAAAAGCTCCATCTGGGCAAAGGGAGCCACTGAAAAGGGTGAGTGTGGAGTGGCAGCACCCCTTCTAGGTGCAAGGTCAGCCCCACCCACCTTTTCCACTCCTCCTTAAGCCCTCCCTGGGATTTACCATCCACAACCTTATGGTTATCCTTCTCTGCTGCCCTGTGGATCCCCTCCTCCTTACCTCTGCCCTGTACACCTGGACTCTCTGTTCTTTACTCTTTCATTGCTCTAAGTCCACCTTCTGGCCCTTCTATGGCCTCCAGTCACCACTTCCCACCATCTCTCTCTCTCCCTTGGTCCTCCTGAAAACTTTTCCTGGGACCTGTTGCACTCACCAGTGAGCACCTGACCTCTCAATACTTCATGAGTGGGGCATTTGAGCTTTCCTAGGAGACAGCAACAGGGGTGCCTTTAATAGAGCAAAGGTTGTCAGGGAAGGGGAGCCTGTGTAGCAGGAGGAGAGGTGAAGGCCTGCTATGAGGAGCTGGGGGATGGAAGCTTGCAGGGATGGGGAGAGAAAGCAGGGACCTGGGAACTCTAGGGGTGGCATTACCAGGCTCTCCCTATACAATCTTGACTTTAGAAGCCGCTGACTTAGGTTTATGAGGTCACACCTACAACCCCCCTAAAGCAGCCTGCTACCCCAGAGATGCTGGGCCAGGTTCCAATCAGCCCATCTGGCTCCCACTGTCCTTACCTGCCCATATTGTCACCTGGGTCAGGTCCTTTGTTTGCCTGCCTTATAAACTCTCCCTTTCAGAGCTAACAGACTCAATTGCATCCACAGGGCACTGGCCTTGGCACTTGTGCTGCCTTTGGGGGGTGGGAGGCCCTGCTGTTCCTTCTCTGTACTCTTTATCACAAAAGGCTGATTACCCCCCTCCTCTGGCACTGGAATCACAAAACCTCAGTGTACATGGGGCCAGGACCTCTCTTCATGTCTATCACTAGAAGCAGTGAATAAGCTCAAATGACTGTTCATGAGTCTCCACCCATGTTCTTAGTCCCTAGCTTTGTCGGCTGGAGAAGCTTGAGAAGGTAGGTCTGGACACCAAACGTGAGGTGATCACAGCGTGAACCTCCTCTGAAAGCCTCATCCTGAGCTCTTGGTGCCAGGGAAGATGGACATAGGCCAGAAGCAGCAGGAAAACGCAGCCTTGGCCAGTCTGAGGTTGGTGAGCCAAATCCCCAGGCTCCCCCACCCCTAATCCCTGGCTCCCACAAAGTGCACTCAGGGGCCTGAAGTCACTTTCTGGGCAAGAGGCAGTTGCCCCTCAGAAGGCCCAAATTTGCTACCTGGCTTGGGTTTGGGTGCCCAGGGCTGTGGGGATTTTTGGGGCACTGGATTTTCAGTGTTAAAACAAGCACAGTCCCCAGACAAACCTGCATGATCTGGCCACTGCAGGTCCATTAGGGAGCTCTGGAGACTGGCCCCTGTCTCCAGTCTGAGGGTTTTTCTCCCTAACTCCCCCCCCCCCCCCACCCTGAAGGACATTGTCCTGCTGCATTTTTTGTTGTTATTCCTCACCCAAGGAAATGTTTCCATTGAGAGGGAGAGGGAGAGAAAGAGGGAGAGGGAGAGGGAGAGAGAGAAAGGGAGAGGGAGAGGGAGAAGGAGGGGGAGAGAGAGAGAGAGGGAGAGAGAGATCTCAATTGGTTGTTTTTTTCAAGAGCCCTAAATGGGGATCAAACCTGCCACCCGGTATGTGCCATGGCCGGGAATGGAACCTGCCACCTTTCGGTATACTGGATGATGCTCCAACCAATTGAACCTTAACTGACTTCTAAGGGGCCTTAAGTGGGTAAAAGATCACCTTGCCATATAGGACGTCCAGAATAATTGTGCTGTGTGTTGTGGTTTTTCCTCAGATCTTCATGGGCTCACAGACAGAATTGTGTACACTTACCCTGAGATACACACACACACACACACACACACACACACGCACACAGATACACATGTATGTGGACATGTACCTCACTCACCCCACACATACACACTCAAAAAGACATATCCAAACTTAGAAACACATTCAGAGTCACACACAGACACACACACACACACATGCTTATGTTCCCACAGACACGCTCACAGAAACACACATACTCAAAGACACAGGTCCTTATAATACAGACACATCACACAAATGTGTAAGGAGAGCTAAAGTCTGAAAAGTATACATACTCAACCAAACACACACAGCTAAACCTTTGACAGGCACACCCTGAACCACCCACAGACCCCACGAAGCTCCATGACCTCATATCTGATACATGACCTCCGTCCCTCCCAGTAGCCTATACCTAGCCTCCAAGCACTCCAAGAGCCCTTAGCAGGGAATATGGTGGAAGATTGTTCAAAAGAGACATTCAGAGAGGATGGAGCCAGAGGGCTAGCAATTTGGAGTCACCTTCCTTCCATATGGCACAATCCTCAGACTCAGTGCAGCCCTTGAGCCAGGCCTCTGGACCTGAAGACCACTCGGGGATGTGATTGAAGGATTAAAAAACATATTGCAGCCTATATTGGAAATTTATTAACCTAAAAAGTTTTCAAAGAGTCCCAAACCCAATAAAAACAACTAAGGCATAAATCCTATAGAGAATGATCTATGAGGAATGGAAAACATAGTGCTTACAAAAGTGAAACTTATGTTTAATTATGGTGCATCCTGCATGAAAGAATTGTATTAGGTGTTTTTGTGGAATAATACAGAAGCTATACTATAACTTTGAGAAAATAAATTTGGACGAAATTTTTTCCTGTGATTGCAACTATGCTACTAAACAAGCATTAGACACATGAATGGGAAATGCACAGGAAAGAAAATGCTAGAGGTGAGAGGAAAGTGACATTGTGGGAAATTTCTTTTCTAATACTTCTGTAAAATGGGCAAATAAAAATTAAGTTACAACCATATAGGAGTATTGTAATCAAAATCCTCCTAGCCGCAGAGAATAAATTACTACTCAAGCTTTTTTAAAAAATATTTTTATTGGTTTCAGAGAGGGAGGGAGAGGGAGAGATAGAAACATCAATGATGAGAGAGAATCATGGGTTGGCTGCCTCCTGCAAACCCCACACTGGGAATCAAGACCACAACCCGGGCATGTGTCCTGACCAGGAGTCAAACCGTGACCTCCTGAGTCAGCGGTTCTCAACCTGTGGGTCGTGATCCTTTGGCAGTCGAACGACCCTTTCACAGGGTCGCCTAAGACCGTCCTGCATATCAGATATTTACATTATGATTCATAACAGTAGCAACATTACAGTTATGAAGTAGCAACGAAAATAATTTTATGGTTGGGTCACAACATGAAGAGCTGTATTTAAAGGTCCAGAAGGTTGAGAACCACTGTCCTGAGTTCATAGGTCAATGCTCAACCACTGAGCAATACCAGCCAGGCTCCACTCAAGCTTTTAACATCTTTGTAGAAGCTGAATAAAAAATTTTTAGAAGCAGAATGAATCAGATTTACTGAGTTCGACCCTAAGAACCCACCTGCTAATTTGTCATTTCAGAAAGATCCAACATTAAAATCTATGTTTTACACCAATCAGAAAGGATATAGCAGCACAATTTACAATAGCTAAGATTTGGAAACAGCCTAAGTGCCCATCAACAGATGAGTGGATTAAAAAACTGTGGTACAGCTACACAATGGAATATTATGCTGCTGTAAAAAGAAAGAACTCTTACCATTCAGAACAGATGGATGGACCTGGAGAGCATTATGCTAAGTGAAATAAGCCAGTCAGAGAAAGCTAAATATCACATGATCTCATTTGTGGAATATAATGAACAACATAAACTGATGAACAAAAATAGATCCAGAGACACAGAATCATCAAACAGACCATCAAACCTCAGAGGGAGCCGAAACCGGTTTGGCTCAGTGGATAGAGCGTCGGCCTGCGGACTGAAGGGTCCCAGGTTCGATTCCGGTCAAGGGCATGTACCTGGGTTTCGGGCACATCCCCAGTAGGAGATGTGCAGGAGGCAGCTGATCGATGTTTCTCTCTCATCGATGTTTCTGACTCTCTATCTCTCTCCCTTCCTCTCTGTAAAAAATCAATAAAATATATTAAAAAAAACAAAAAAACAAAAACAAAAACAAAAACAAACAAACAAAAAACCTCAGAGGGAAGGCATGGAAGGGTGAGGGGGTGGGGGGGAGGAGGCAGCAGATAAGAGATCAACCAAAGGACTTATGCATGCATATAAGCATAACCAATGGACACAGACAGTAGGGGGATGAGGGCATGTGCTGGGGGGTGGAAGTGGCCAGGGAGAGGTTAATGAAGGGAAAAGGAAATATGCAATACTTCAAACAATAAAGAATTTAAATAGAAAACTAAAACAAACAAAAAAACCCTGTTTCAGTTCACTAATAAAAAATCATTTACTGAGGACCTGCTATGTGAACAACTTTTGGGATGCAAAGATGAACAAGACGTTCTTTATATTTCTTGGAGGAGATGCTGCCTGGACTGAGGGTGGAGGAGGAAATGCTGATCCCAGGAGTGATTAGGAGGAAACCTAATGGGCCAGGGAATCAAATGAATTAGGTAAGAGGAAGAATGATGTGCAGTCAGGAACAACTGCATTGTTTCTGAAAGTGGGACTAGATGGAACGTAGGTGATATCACATGGGTGGGCCTTCAGGATTGGGCTGGGTAGAATGTAGTTTCATTTTGGACCTGAGTGTTTGTAGACCTAAAGAAGATTCCTCATCCATGGAGATACAGGGTGGGGAGACATCGGTGGAAAGACAGTGGAGGAAGCTTGTGGATTTGCAGGAAACAATGCACAGTGTGAGAAAATAACCAAGGAACTAAACCTGGGAAAGAGCACGTTAAAAAGGGTTGGCAGAAAGACTGGAGCCATGATATGGCTGGGAGCTGTCAGAGGCAGAAGAACTACAAGTCACAAAAGCCAAAGGAAGATCATGCCAACCTGTGAGGGTGCATTGAAGATGAGCCAGTGGCCAGGACTGAGTCTTGGAAAGGGACACCAAGAACATCCTGTGGACAGCAGTGATGCCCGGAGAGTTTCTACTTGCAGGAGTGAAGCAGAGGACCAGGAGCCCATCAAAGTGGTGGATCTCAGCTCATGGAATCTAAGCATCTATAAAAAAAGAATCTATAAAAAGTCCAGGGTGATCTCCACAGATGAATTTCTTATTAGAAATTGCTGGACTCTTACTGAGTTATCACTCAAGGTATCATGGGTTTATTAAAGTTTGGTTGGAGGTTAATGGGCAAGTAATCAATATTTATGATTTCTTTTACACTTCTATGAAAAGGATTAGAAGTTGTGACTCTTTTGGTCTAAACTGAGCTAGCTCTCCTTTGCCAAGAAGTGTTTCCCTATTCTTCCTTTTGTTTTCCTAGTCTTCTAAACTTATTAATCAATGTTAAAGCATGTGCTAAAAAATTAAATACAAATTTAATAATATTTTAAATTTCTTTCCTTGAATGAGATCACCCTGATTTTAGGTTGGGCCTTATGACTTAACATTGAATAAAAATACAGTATATGATAATTAGCAACTACCTAGTGTGTGGATTCTGGGTAAAAATGTCAGCCACTGAAAAAAGTCTTGTCTTGAGTCATTCAGAAAAAATCACATAGTAAAGGCCAAATCTAGGAGAAGGTTAATGCTAATTTCTCGAAATCTGTAAACTATGCAGCACAGATGCTGTTGAAAGCATGAAGTGGAATAGAGAAAATGTACCAGGGAGAGCAAGATGCTTGAATCCGTTGATATTTGGTTAGTCATTCTCATATTGATGGTTGGGTGGTCATGTAAAACCTCAGGCAAGGGCCTTCTGAATGGCCACTTGAGGAAGTGAAGCTGTCAGGATGGGCTTCATACAGAATTGATTTTCTTTACAAAAGACCACTTACTGGCATTTTATTTATTATAAGATAAATAGGAAGGACAATTAAGTTATCTTTCTGTAACCAGATGACCCAAAACTGGTTGAGCCAACTCTCCCTGCATTTTGGCCTATGTTTCTGTGAAATGGTTTGAACATATTTTCTATCACTGTAAGAAATATGTGCTGCTTCCTGATGGCATCTCAGTTGAAGGACAGACGAGGGGAGGTTGACTGGTGCTGGGACCCTGGAGTGAGGAGAAGGTCAGTGAAGATTGCCGGTCATCTTAATTCTACCAGTTCTGGAAAATATGAATCTCTCGGGGACTCCAAGCAGCAGGCCAAGGGGAGGGCTCCGAGGGGGCTCTGGGTCCTCACACCAGCCCCCTCCCTCCGAGGCCCTGGGGCAGTCAGAAGCTCTCCATGAGGTCCCATGACCTTGCCTCTGTTCATTTCCCTCAGGAAATTGAAGGACGCCCTTCTGGGTGGGAAGAAATAAAGCCTCCGAGTCCCACAGTGTGTTCATGGGAACCTGACTCCAGCTGCATCTCCTTCAAGTCAACAGCTTCCAGGGTCAGTAGGAGGGCCTGGCCTTTCTGAAGAGCTGCTTAAAGGCTGCCCCAGGTAGCACTTGGGAAAGAAAATAGGCTACTGTCATGGATCCCACTTCCCTACCCAGGGGTCAGATGCATCTTCTAAGAGGACAAGTTGGCAAGATGGAGAGGAGAGCGATGGGACTAGCCAACCATGAACCCACCTCACAGGCTTCCTCCCCAGGTCTCTGCATTGCCCTGCCCCTTGGGGTCTGGGCTGACCCTCAGAGAACCCAGTCTTACCTTTGCCCTGGGTAGAGGGCTGGGGAGCTCTAGGGAAAAGGACTGCTGTCCCGTGGCCCCAAGGAGCTGGGTCATTGGTTTCCTTCCTTGGGTGGACATTGCACAGCTCTGTCCTTGGTCAGTCCTGTCTGAGATGCTGATACCTGGGGGACCATAGGTTGTGGATAGGTCAGGATCCTCTTGGGGTAGGACCTAACCCCCCCAAAGCAGAGAAAGGGATGGAGGATGGGAGCTAAGTGCTGAGGAAGGATCTTGTGGTGAGGTTCCTCAAAGTCTGCTAGGCTCTCCACCTGTTCTTGACATTAGATATTAGAGCTTAAGCCAGGCTGGTGTGACTCAGTGGTTGAATGTTGACCTATGAACCAGGAGGTCATGGTTCAATTCCTAGTGAGGGCACATGCCAGGTTTTGGGCTCAATCCCCAGTCTGGGGTGTTGCAGGTGGCAGCCGATCAATGATTCTCTTTCATCATTGATCTCTCTCTCTCTCTCTCCCCCTCTCTTCCACTCTGAAATTATTAATAAAAATATATTAAAAAAAGAAATAAGAGCTCAAGGTTGGGATGTCTGGCAGACTGCATTTACTTCACAATCATTGGCAAACTCGAGGCCATCAGCAGGAGGGATCGGTCTCCCCTGGTCGGCCAATGCTGTGCATCCTGGAGAAGGGTTGCCAGTTGTGCCAGTCACAGGTGTGTCTTCAGAGCATGACTTCACCCGTAGGAGGGCAGTTATCAAGACTAAGACGTTTGCAGGGGCTAAAAGAAAGTACAATCCTGAACCCTGAGCATCCCAGGCTGTGGTCAGGAAGGCCACCCCTGGAGGGGCAGGCAGCCAGTGTGGTATGTGAGTTTTCAGGGATCTCCCTCCCCACACTCAGTCAGCATTCCCAAGACTCACCTTTCGGAGGGGTAGAAGGGGACGTGCTGCTGATTTTCGGTGGTCCAATCTGGAGCTGTCTGGCCCAGCTGGGCAGACAGAAGAGTTTAAATGTGGATTCCCCCATTTTGGGCCAGTCTGGCCGTGTCTTGCTTGTGTCACAGGTGGGAAGCGGGAGTAGCCCTGGCTGCCCTGGGGCCTGCAGGGAAGGGTGTGAAGGAAGGTGTGGAGGCCCCAAGGCCTCAGAGAGGCCCCTCCAGACAGCTCTCACCTCCAGATGCAACTTCCTCCCACACCCCCAGAAGCCTAAGGCTGTCCCCAGGGAGGCTCCAGAAACACAGTCCAGTCTGAGCTAAATGATGACCAGCAACTGCCCAGGACCACAGTGAACAGGGCGCTTTGCCCCAGGCTTCTCTCAGCAGGGATTCACCTCTCCTCCCACTGCCATTGTGCCCCTTCCCAGGCAGTCTTTGCTTAGCCAGAGGGTTCCTAGTCATTGTCTCTTGGGAAGGCTGGTTGAGGATGGGGTATGTACCAGCCACATGACACAATCACTCCTGAATGAGGGGACTGTGCTTGGCCACGTGGAGGGATAGGGCCTGCAGGGAAAGATGCCCTGAGTCCAAGCCCCACCACCCCCTTCTAATGGCAGCTCTGAGAGCCTGGTGGGGCCCATGTGTGGATACCCAGGAGCTTGTTACATTTTCTTTGGCCTGAGGACTAGTCCACAGGTGGGATATTCACTCAGAGACTCAGGCCAGATGGACTAGAGGGCTGAGAACTCTCTGTGGAGATGGTTCTTTCTGGAGTGCTGGAGGGCCCACCAGTTTTACCTGTAGCTGCTGCCCACCATGTCTTGCTCCCTGTGCCCAGCAGGTGCCTGACTCCTGAAGCATTGAGAGGTCTGGGTTCCCATTGGCAGGGACTCCTGGCCCAGGGAACAGTTTGCAGAATGGCCCAACAGAGGGGAGATGGTGGGAGGAGGTGATTGGGAAGGAGGGGAGGATAGGCAGGTGAGCTGCCTGCCCAGGTGTCTGCAGGCCAGTGAAGGTCCAGAAGGGGGTTGTGGGGCAAAGGAAAAGTGAAGAGCAGAGAGGGAGGCCAGCTGGACAGGGTGGAGGGAAGGAGAAGAAGGGGGACTGGCCGGGCAGTGGGAGCAGGGGACCCCAGGGGACCTGTGGAGGCTGCAAGCTTTTCGGGCCACCAAGTGAGGAGGGTGCCCATTGGTGAGAGATGGCAACTTGGTTTGGCGAGGTGGGGGAAGAGGGGGAGGACCAGGCCGAGGGCCCTGAGGGGGGGCCTGCCAAAGGCAGTGTGGGAAACCAGGTGAGGAGGAAGAGGCAGGGGAAGTGGGAGGGGGGCGAGGGTGGGCTGGGGACAGTAGGAAAACAGAAGGGCTTTTTCCTCATTGCTGCCAATGCACAGAGTGAGCGCTGGACCCAACTGCGGGATTCTGGAATCTGCCTGTCCTTGTGACCTCAGGAGCTGAGAATTCTAGAGAGAGACCTGGAAGCCCTGCATGAAGCACAACTGTGTGCTCTGTAGAGATGAGCAAACCAAGGTCTTTCTTTTTCAATGCAGTTTACTTTCATCATTACTGTGTTATTTTCAGGTGTACAGCATTGTGGTCAGACAATCTAGTACTTTACAAAGTGACCCTCCAGATATTTCTAATACCCACCTGGCAATATGCATAGTTATTACAATACTAGAGGCCTGGTGTATGAAATTCGTGCACTGGGGCAGGGGGTGATCCCTCAGTCCCGCCTGTCCCCTCTCACAGTCTGGGACCCCTCAGGGGAATGTCCGCCTAAGCCGACAGGTAGACATCCTTCTCGCAATCTGGGACCCTTTGCTCCTTACGGCCTGCCTGCTTGCTGCTCCTTAGGAATGCCGCGGTGGTGGGAGAGGCTCCTGCCACTTCCACTGCACTTGCCAGCCATGAACCCGGCTTCTGGATGAGTGGTGTTCCTCCTGTGGGAGCACACTGACCACTAGAGGGCAGCTCCTGCATTAAGCATCTGCCCCCTGGTGGTCAGTGTGCATCATAGCCACTGGTTGTTCTGGTCGTTCCACTGTAAGGGTCTCTTAGGCTTTTATTATATAGACTAGAGGCCTGATGCATGAAATTCATGCAAGAGTAGGCCTTCTTTCCCCCAGCTGCTGGCATCGGCTTCCCTCTGGACCCGGGCTTCCCTCTAGCCTACAGCAGGCACCCGGGACCTGGGCTTCCCTTGCAGCCCTGGTCTAATCAGCATATTACACTTTTATTATTATAGATTATTGAGTATATTTCCTATGATGTACTTTACATCCCCATGACTATTTTGTAAATACCAATGTGTCTTTCTCAATCCCATCATCTTTTCCCCCCCAGTTCCCTTAACTCTCTTCTGTCTGGCAACCCTCAGTGTGTTCTCTGTATCTATGAATCTGGTTCTGTTTCATTTGTTTGTTTATATTGTTCTTTAAATTCAACATATGGTATTTGTTATTTTTTAAACTAAATTTTATTTTATTATTATTATTTTAAAATATATTTTTATTGTTTTTTTTTTTTTTACAGAGAGGAAGGGAGAGGGATAGAGAGTTAGAAACACTGATGAGAGAGAAACATCAACCAGCTGTCTCCTGCACACCTCCTACTGGGGATGTGCCCGTAACCAAGGTAAATGCACTTGACCAGAATCGAACCTGGGACCTTTCAGTCTGCAGGCTGACGCTCTATCCACTGAGCTAAACCAGTTAGGGCTATTATTATTTTTAAATATATTTTTATTGATTTCAGAGAAGAAGGGAGAGGGAGAGAGAGAGAGAGAGGTAGAAACATCAATGATGAGAGAGAATCATTGATGGGCTGCCTCCTGCATGCCCCCTACTGGGGATAGAGCCCGCAACCTTGAGCATGTTCCCCTTGACTGGAATTGAACCCAGGACCCTTCAATCCCCAGGCCGACACTCTATCCATTGAGCCAAGCCAGCTAGGGCTTAAATCTTATTGTTGACAGTATTACAGATATCTCCCATCACCCTTCCCACTTTGCCTTCCTCCTCCCAGTCCCTGCCTACCGTCCCAGGTGTCACTACACTATTGTTTGTGTCCATGGACTATACATATCTATATATATAAAAGGCTAAGTGACCAGCTGACTGGCCGACTGGCAGGTAGGTATGACGTGCACTGACCCACCAGGGGGCAGACGCTCAATGCAGGAGCTGCTGAGCGACAGCAACTTTGCAGAGTGCCCTCTTGCACTCTGGGACCCCTCTGGGGATGTCAGACTGCCGGTTTTGGCCCCATCCCCACAGGCCAGGCCAAGGGACCCCACCTGCCAGAGGGACTATGCTCACTCTGCAGATGCCCTTTGAGCCCCAGTGCTGTCCCAGGGGTGGCCAGCTGGGGAGGGACTGCGGCAGGTTGGCTCCAGGGTGTGTCCCCTCATAGGGATCAAGCCTATAAATGGGAGGCAGACTATGACCTCTTGGTTCATAGGTCAATGTTCAACCATTGGCTGCCTCCTGCATGCCCCTTACTGGGGATTGAACCTGCAACCTGAGCATGTGCCCTTGACTGGAATTGAACCTGGGACCCTTCAGTCTGCAGGTGGATGCTCTATCCACTGAGCCAAACCAGCTAGGGCTCAATGTCCTATAGTTTTCCAAGTATAGGACTTTTACCTCTGTTAAGTTTATTCATAGGTATCACTTTTTGTTGTTCTTGAAATGGTAAATGGGATTGTTTTTTAGTTTCTCTTTCTGAGAGTTCATTATTGCTGTATAAAATTGCCATCAAGCCCTAGCCAATTTGGCTCAGTGGATAGAGCGTTGGCCTGCAGACTAAAGGGTCCTAGGCTCAATTCTGGCCAAGGGCACATGCCTGGATTTCGGGCTTGATCCCCCGAGCCGCAAGGAGGGGGCGTGCAGGAGGCACCAATCAATGATTCTCTCTCATTATTGATGTTTCTATCTCTCTATCTCTCTCTCTTCTCTCTGAAATCAATGAAAAAAACATATTTAAAAAAAAGAAAAAAGAATATGGTTCCCTAAATGTTAAAAAATAAAAATAAATAAGAATTAAAATGCCATCAATTTCTGGCTGTTACCTTGTTGAATTCATTTAAGTCTAATGGTTTCCTGGTGGAGTCTTTAGGGTTTGCTATGTACAAGATCATGTCGTCTGTGAATAATAAGAATTTTATTTTCTCCCTTCCAACTTGGATGCCTTCTATTTCTTCTTCTTGTCTGATCTCCATGGCTAGGACTTTCAGTACTATATTAAATAAGAGTGGTGAATGTGGACATCCTTGTCTTATTCTTGTTCTTAAGGGAAACACTTTTAGTTTTGCCCATTGAGTATTATATTGGCTATAGATTTGCTATATATGGCCTTTATTATGTTGAGGTATAATTCTTTTATTCCCACTTTGCTGATTATTAATCAAAAAAGGATTCTAGATTTTGTTGAATGCTTTTTCTTAATCTATTGATATGATCATGTGATTTTTATCTTTGATTTTGTTTATGTGATGTATCACATTTATTGATTTGTGAATATTGTACCAGTTCTGCATCTCTAGAATAAAACCCACTTGATGTATGATTTTTAAAAATATATTGTTGTATCCGATTTGCTAATATTTTGTTGAGGATTTTAGCATCTGTGTTCATCAGGGATATTGGCCTGTAATTTTCTTTCTTTCTTTGTTTTTATCTGATTTTGGAATTAGGATATTCCTGGCTTTGTAAAAAGAGCTTAGAAGTGCTCCTCCCTTTTGAATTTTTTGGAATAGTTTAGATAGGTGTTAGTTCTTCTTTGAATGTTTGGTAAAATTCTCCTATAAATCCATTGGTCCAGGACTTTGGTTTGCTGGGAATTTTTAAATTACTGTTTCAATTGTATCAGTTGTTATTGGCCTATTCAGGTTTTTTTATTCTTCCTGATTGAGTTTTGGAAGATTGTCCATTTCACCCAGGTTTTCCAGTTTGTTGGCATATAGTTCAAAGTATTTGCTTATAATCCTTTGTATTTCTGTGGTGTCCATTGTTATATTGCCTCTTTCATTTCTGATTTTATATATTTGGGTCCTTTCTGTTTCTTGATGAATCTGGATAAGGGTTTATCAATTTTATTTATCTTTTCAAAGAACCAGCTTTTGGATTCATTGATCTTTTATAGTATTGGTGTGGTTTTTTTAGTCTCTGTTCTTTATTTCTGCTCTGTTCTTTATTATTTCCTTCCTTCTACTTCTCTGTTATTTTCTTGCTGTTTTCTTTCCAATTAGTTCAGTTGTACGGTTAGTTTATTAGTGATCTTTCTTGTTTTTTGAGGTAGGCCTGTAATGCTCTCGACTTCCCTTTCAGGACTGCTTTCACTGTGTTCCATAGGTTTTAGTTGGTTGTATGTTAATTTTCATTTGTGTCTAGGAAGTTTTTAACTTTTTGCTTCATCTCATTGGTAATCCACTCACTGTTTAATAACATGCTACTTTGCCTCCACGTATTTGAGTGTTTTGTAGCTTTTTAAAAATTGTAATTTGATTTCTAACTTCATGCCATTGTGATAGAAGATGCTTGGTATGATATCAATCTTCTGGAATTTGTATAGACTTGTTTTGTGTTTGAACATGTGGTATATCTTTGAGAATGTTCCATGTATGCTTGAGAAGAATGTATATTCTGCTCTTTGGGGTGAAATGTTCTATAAATATTAGTTAGCTCCATCTGATCTAGTGTGTCATTTAAGGCCTCTGTTTCCTTGTTGATTTTTTTGTCTGAAGGATCTATCCAGTGAAGTAAGTGGGGCCTTAAAGTTTTCTACTATGACTGTATTGTTGTCAATCTCTCCCTTAAAGCCCATCAAGAGGTTTTTTCTTTTAAAAAATATATATGGGTCTTCCTGTATTGGGTGCATATATGTTTACAAGGGTTATATTTACTTGTTGATCATTCCCTTTAGTATTATGTAGTGGCCTTCTTTGTCTCTTGTTAGGGCCTTTGTTTTGAAGTCTATTTTGTCTGATATGAGTATTGCTACCCCAGCTTTTTTTTCCCATTTGCGTGGAATATTTTTTTCTATCCTTTCACTTTCAATTAATGTGTATCTTTTGTTCT
Source organism: Myotis yumanensis (assembly GCF_028538775.1). Lineage (NCBI taxonomy): Eukaryota > Metazoa > Chordata > Mammalia > Chiroptera > Vespertilionidae > Myotis > Myotis yumanensis. The sequence continues at coordinate 14,701,728 of NW_027223774.1, forward strand.
GAGGTGGGTCTCTTGAATACCGCATATTTTCTTACCCATTCAGTCACATTATGTCTTTTGATTGAACATTTAATCCATTTACATTTAAGATTATTATTGATAGGTATTTATTTATTGCCATTCTAATTTTCTCTAGGCCTATGATACTCTTTGAAGACTCTGATTTCTACCTGGACAAAGGAAGGGGTAGATGTGAAGAGAAGAAGGGTGGATTGTGCTGGACACTCTGTTTCCTTTTTCAGACTCACTCTCTCCCCTTTTTTCCCCTATTCTGCACTGTTGGGGGCAGATCTATGGGGACTGTGTCAGTGGGATCTCCAGCTTTACAGCTGGGTGCAGTCAATGGGGAGCCCTGATAGGAGGCCAGAGGGCGGACACTGAGTGAGGCTGGGCTTCCAATTCCCCAGCTCCTTCCCTGTAATGTTGCTGTTGGCTGGAAGGATTACTTGGTTTGAGATCTGAGCTCTTGCCAGGCAAACCTCTCTAAACATCCTACCCCCTCTCTCAGGATTCTAGTAATGGTAATAACTTCTCCTCAGTCTTCCTAGAATGGTAGCAGACCCTGTGATGCCAGCCTCAGGAAACTGTGCACGATCTCTTGTTTCTCTACTTCACACAAAACCGGATGTCAAGTGATTTGAGTGGGATGAAGCCCCTGTTTGTGTAGGGAACCAGACTCCTAAGTAGGTGCTTCATTAGTCGAAGTGCACATTTACCTCCCAGGTCACAGAGATGCCCAAATACCCTGAAGGCTTTACTACTACCAAGCTGGAACAGAAATGTTCACCAGACCAGAAAAGGACAGGCCTGGGGTGGTGAATCACTCACAGGGTTACTCTCCTCCCCCATGACAGATGGCTGGGTGTGCTGCCCTCCCCTCCCATAGAGAAACCCCAGCACTGGGAAAAAAGATGATTTCTTTATTTATTAGATACATGTGGCTGTAAGAACAATGCAGCTGCTCCCAGGCTCTTCCATATCTTGTTATCAGATCACAAAGTGTGTGTGTGTGGATGAGAATTCACAGAGAAGTTGAGAAAACAATTAAGTGTTTGGTTATGAGGTCAGAGGGCGGGCTGTATTTAGGGAGTCAGCAGGGGAGAAAAATCATGGGTAAATGGAGTCAGTGGGAGGTTATCCCACACCAAAGGGCTAGGGATATCCCCAGCCCCACCACCCAAGCCAGGCAGCGAACAGGAACAGCCCCACTTTGGTGAACCTTATCTTCCGCATCTTCATTCTCAGGACCCTCAGTTGCGATGAACTGCCCAATATTTTTGGTGTGGTTCAATAAGGAGCTGGAAGGTTGGGCCATGCAGCCCTGAATGTTAAATATAGCGGACGGCCCATCTAGAGAGTGAAGATTGACTCAGAGGGGTCTCAAAGTAATACACACTTAAATTCCTATGATCCAGAATCTCAGATCCTACCACTCGCCCCTCAGACCAGGAGATCAGGCTCTTAGGCCTCGCCACCCTCAGATCTAGAAATCTGAATCTCCAGCTCTTTCCATACACAAGCCCATGAGCCAGGGCCTCAAGCATCTTCCCACTGCAGCACCAGTGAATCCAAACCCCTAACCCTTTAATCCTGGGACCTGGCCTTCAGCACTTACCTCCTTTGAGATTGAGATAGCCGTTATAACAATGAGTGGTACTAAGAGGGCACTTGACGTTTACAGTGTTTGAACAGGATCCACCGAATTGCACACAGGCAGGACATTGCAGGCCTCCTGGGGCAGGGACAGGGGCGGCTGGGGAGCAAAGGGAAGGTTAGGGTGCACAGCCCTGCTCCCAGCTGCAGTCACCCTCATAGAGCCCAGAGTCTCTGTATCTCTGGGGCCCCATCTCTCCATGTCCTCCCCTATTCCCCTGGGCTCCCATACCTGGATGAGGGAGGGAGTTCAGCAGGACACTGCTACTTGTGGCCCTGTTGCACCCATTGGAGGAACAGAAATGGGCATAGGAGGCGACGAGCACTCCAGGGGGCTCTGGGTGGATGGAGATAGTCGTGGAATTCTGTGTCTCAGTCTTGCTGCAGCCTTTGATCCCCGCTATGAGTGATGTAGGTCCTGCAGGGGAAGGGAGTGAGGGAGTGACAGCTGGGCTGGGGAAGGGACATTCCCAAGGGAGACAGGAGCTAGCATTTTCTGGATGCTTAGCAGACAGAGGGTGAAAGTAAGATGCCTGAGTCCAAGATCAGAGGTCGTTGCAGGTGAGGTGAAGAGGGAGCCTGAGCCTGAGTCATTCCATGAGCTCCGTCACTTCTCAGTTCTTGCTCAAATGTCACCCTCTCAGTGGAGCCTCCCATTTTTCAAATTGCAGCTGACATCTCACTCTCTCTTATCTCCTGTCCCTGCTGGATTTTCTGCTTCCTCACTCATGCAAAAAGAGGCAGGAAGACACCCAATGGCATCTATAGAGGCTGGCACACAACAGGTGCTCAATAAGGTTCAGACAAAGTCACTGATGTCACTGTACACCAGCTCTGTTCTCAGATTTTGCAAGGGCCCTCGAATATATCCTCATGACTACCCAGCACAATAAGTACTATTACTGCCAGCATCTAGCCCCATTTTTCAGAAGGGGAAACCAAGGTCAGAAAGAGAAAGACTGAGGTGTAGAACTCCAGACATGGTGGGAATCGGGGAGCAAGTTCAGGGGACAGAATCCAGGGCAAGAGACCAAGGACGCCATGCAGCCATCCCTCCCTGTTGCATAGTCCACGCACCTACATCTATGAGCAGCAGTGTCTCCTGACACATCTCCTTTAAATCACATGTCATGGTCGAAAATGTGTTCCATGGCTGGGGGTTCTGAGCTAGGTTTTCTTTGATCTGAAGCATGACCCCCTTTTGACAGGTCAGAGGAGCTGTGGAGAAGAAATCAGGGTCTGTGTAAGCCCGGGAACAAGCCATGTCTGTCCCTCCTGGTCTCGTGCTTGGGAAGGTGATTACATTCTTGAGTCACACTCCAGGTAGCCTGGACACAGTCCCTTTATCTCAGGCTTACAAGGGATCTTTGAAGTCTGAGACCCTCCCCTATTCTTCATACCACCACTTCTGCTCCAACATCTGCAGGGACTTTTCTCAACACCCCTTTAAGGCTGCTCCTTGCTTGGGGTGTGAGAAAGACGGATGGGTCGGCGTCCTCTGGCATCTCCATTAGACACTTTGGAATCCTGCACAAACTCACTTCATGTGCTGAGTCAGCCCTTGTGTTGCCTCAGGCTAGAAACCTTGGTATCAGTGACATCCAGGCCTTGTCTTCATGGCTCCAAGTTTAGGTTAATGAGGAGTGTAGACTGACACCTTATATTCTTTTAACTGAGAAACCCCATGTTCCAAACAGAATTATTGCAGTGCCTAGTGTGTACTGAGCAATTACTATGTGCCCGGCTGTTGTGATTGCTTTCTATGGATTAGCTCGTTTAAGTTTCCCAAGAAGCTCCCTCATTTGGGTTACCTCATTTTCTCACAATGACCCCCAAAGTAGGTGGTGCTATCCTCCTCCCCATTTTCAAGACGGAAAACAGAAGCAGAATTGTGAAGCAGCTTTCCTAGTGCCCACTGCCAGCAATTAGCAGAGCTGGGCTCCTTGAGTTGAGTGACGGGGAAGACAGTGATTAATGACTATCCTTAGCTACTGTGGCCTCTGGGGCCCTCAGGAGGAGTCCACTCTGAAAACCAGGAGACTTCACTTAAGGCCATCACATCACCAGCATGGATGTGTCCCATGATGTATAAACTCCTGGGCTGACGATATAGCATCCACCTACATGGTAACCTTCAAAACAGCCCCAGAAGCAGGACCGCTCACTTCTCCACTTCACAGACCACAGTATCATGGCTCCTACTGCCCTCCTCCCAGCCTGTCCCCACTCTCTCTGCCACCACCTTTCGTGTCTTGGTCAATAGTAGCTCCTGTTTTGTAATTGCTCAAATGGAGAACATTGCTGTCATTTTTAACAATTCTCTATGTCTTACACCCCATGTTGCACCCATTAGGATATCCTGTTGCCTTAAGCTGCACAATACTGCCAGACCCTGACCACTTTTCATCACCTCTGCTGCTTCCACTAGAGTCCAAGACCCCATTGCCTCTAATCTAATTCCTTCTGAGTCTCTCTAGAGGTCCCCTCCCCCACTCCCAACTTCCCCTTACTGTAGTTTTCACCCAACAGTTAGAAGGATCCTCATAAAAGGTAAGTTAATTCATGTCACTCCTCTGATCAGAAGATTTAGTAGGTTCCCACCCCACTCAGAAAAAAATTTAAGTCCTTAAAATGGCCCCAAAGGCCCTGCCTCTCCAACCACATGTCCTGCTGTGATCTCTTTTGAATACACTACTTAGAGTCTCATGGGGATCTGGGCTCTTCCTTGAACAAGTGGCAGGTACCCACACACCCCAGGGCCTTTTCATATACTCCTTTGCTCCTGACTGTCTGTAATCACCCCTTTCTCCTTGAATTTGGTGAAAGGGGCTCAAAGAGGTAGTGATCCTCCAAAGCTGGTTCAGTGGAAGAACAAGACAGGAGCCTACATCTCTTGGATTCAGACACTAACTAGACTCTTAACTGTTGTGCTCTCCCTGACTGTGTGGATTCATAGCCTTCACTGGGACCACTGCTCAGCTCCTTGTTGGGGCAGTCAAGGCCATTCATATTCCAGCCCTATGGTTCTACTTCAGTGGGTTCCTGCCATGGCCTGTTTAGGCAATCTGTCCCCTTGTACCCAGGTGTCTTTCAGCCCCCGGTCTTCACAAGAGCTGCCTGTAACCCTTCACTGACCTTCTGTCTCCATGACATCTCATTGTACCCCAGATTCTGACACCTGATCTTGCCATTGCTCGATAAATACTTATTAAACTGCTAAACTGAACTGAACTAGGGAAAGCAAATGCAATCCTCAAGATCTGACTCCAATGTTGAAAGCTAACAGAATGACCCCCTTTTGACAGTTGAGAGGAGCTGGGGAGAAGAAGTCAGGGTCTGTGTAAGCCTGGGAACAAGCCAAGTCTATGTACTAGGAGAATTAATTTGTGGTGAAGTAGCTGTGTTCCATGTGGCTTTTGTGTGGTTTGTGTAGTGTGTGTGTATGGTATATGGGTGTAAGTGTATGTGTGTAGGTATCCTATCTAATAAAATAGAAACATGGTAATTAGCCATACCTCCGCTATCCTTCCCATTGGCTAATCAGGGAGATATGCAAATTAACTGCTAACCAAGATGGCGGCCGGCAGCCAGGCAGCTGACGCGAACAGGGAGGCTTGCTTGCTTCAGTGATGGAGGAAGCCAAGCTTCCCTGCCTGCCTTGCCAGCCTCTGAGCTGCAACTCTAAGAAATATTGTAACAAATATAGAAGCTAAACCAAACCCCAGAAACCTGCTTTAGTCAGCTGGGCTTCAGCCAGCAGGACTGCAACATTGTTTCAAATACAGAAGGAAAACAAAGGCCAGAAACCTGCTTTAAGCAGCCGAGGCCTCAGAGGTGGAGCCGAGCCTCAGAGCTAAAGCTGGCCCAGAATAAAAAAAAAAAAAAAAGGAGCGGTTGGGAGCTTCATTCACCCGCCAGCCTGAAAACAGCCCTCAGACCCTCACCCAGACTGGCCAGGCACCCCAGTGGGGACCCCCACCCTGATCCAGGACACCCTTCAGGGCAAACCAGCCGGCCCCCACCCGTGCACCAGGCCTCTATTCTATATAGTAAAAGGGTAATATGCCTCCCAGCACCGGGATCAGCGTGACAGGGGGCAGCGCCCAAACCCCCTGATGGCCCTGCGGCTCTGTGTGTGACAGGGGGTGGGGCCACAACCTCCTTATCTGCCCTGCTCTGTTCATGACAGGGGAAGGTGCCCCAACTCCCTGATCAGCCCTGCTCTGTGCCTGATAGGGGGGAGCTCCCCAAGCCCTTGATCGCCCTGAGGCTCTGTGTGTGACAGGGTGCAGTGCCCCAACCCCCTGATCGGCCCTGCTCTGTGGGTGATAGAGGGCGGCGCCCCAACCTCCTGATCTGCCCTGCTCTGTGTGTGATGGGGTAGAGCCATAACCTCCCCATCGGCCCTGCCCTGAGTGTGACAGTGGCAGCACCCCAACTCCCTGATCGGCCCTGCTCTGTGTGTGACAGGGGGCGGTGCCCCAACTCCCCTATCGGCCCTACTCTGTGGGTGACAGGAGGGAGCTCCTCAACCCCCTGATTGGCCCTGCTCTGTGTGTGACAGGGTACGGAGCCCCAACCCCCCTGATGGGCCCTGCTCTGTGCATGACAGGGGGCAGTGCCCCAACCCCCTGATCCGCCCTGCTCTGTGTGTGACAGGGGGTGGTGCCCCAACTCCCTGATCAGCCCTGCTCTGTGCGTGACGGGGTGGTGCCGCAACCTCCCCATCAACCCTGCCTTGAGTGTGACAGGGGGCGGTGCCCCAACCCCTCCAATTGGCTCTACCCTGAGTGTGACTGAGGGTGGCATTGCAACCTCCTGATCCACCCTGCTCTGTGCATGACAGGGGGCGGCACCCCAACTCCCCAATTGGCCCTGCTCTGAGTCCGACCAGGGGCTGCACCTAGGGATTGGGCCTGCCCTCTGCCACCCGGGAGCAGGCCTAAGCCAGAAGGTCATTATCTCCCGAGGGGTCCCAGTCTGCGAGAGGGCACAGGCCAGGCTGAAGGACCCCCCTCCCCCCAAGTGCACAAATTTTTGTGCACCGGGCCTCTAGTATTATATGATATGATATGTTTGTATGGTGTGTATAGTATGGGTGGTATGTGATGTGAGGTATGAATGTATAATGTATGTATTTTGTGTTTATTGTGAAGGCGTAGCATGGTATGAGTTCTGTGTATCTGTGTTTTCCTCATCTGTGATATATGGAATGTTCTGGGTGGTGTATGGTATGTGGTGTATGAGTTTATTGGTGTGTGTCAGGTGTAAGGAGACATGTGGTGTGTGGTGTGCATTTGGCACAGTAAGTGTGGTTATGTCTGTTGTGTGGATTGTGTACTGCGTGTCTGTATGGTCTGGGTTACACAAGATTTGTTTCAGGAATGCCTTCTGGAAAATGAATGTTACTTTGTCCCAGAGATGAGAGCCAAACAGTTTAAACAGAACTAATCAAAAGGAGAGACTCAGAGTGTTCTTCCCTGTTGAACTCCCTTCCATGGCTCCTGTGCCTCAGGAGAAAGACTAACCCTTCAGTCTGGCTTTGTGGCTACTTGACCCACCACCAGGCCCCCCACCCTCCCTCTTTACTCCCCCACAATATCCATTCCAAAGACACACCAGGTCATTTCCTGCCTCCTTGGCCTTGCACCACTGTTCCTTCTGCTTGGAATAGCAGAGGTGACCCACTTCTACCTTGTCTACCTGAAAAACTGGCAATCACCTCCAGTTCCAGCCACACCCCATCCTCTTGATGTGACCTTCTCAGGTAGAGCCAAGGAGCCCTTATAGAAAATAGCAGGTTTATTCCCACCACAGGGCCTTTGCACATGCTGTTTCCTCTGCCTATTAATGTCCTTTTCCTCTTCTACTAATAGACTTCAGCTAGTCTTTAAGGTCACCTCCTCTGTGAAGCCCTTCTTGACACCCACCAGCAGGACATTGGTATCTTCCTCCTCAAAGCTCCCCTGTGACCATCTGCATCAGTAATGTCTCTCATCCTTGTCCTTGAGGCCCTTTAGGGCAGGGTTAAGGTCTCAGCCCTCTGCAGTCTCCACCAGAGACCTTGGAGTCCTGTACAAGCTCACTTCCCATCCTGAGCCAGCCCTTGTGTTGCCTCAGGCTAGAATCCTTGGTGTCAGTGACATCCAGGCCCTGTCCTCAAGGTTCCCAGTCTATTCAGAGAGATCCAAGCACACAGAGGATGTTGCTGCATTCACTGAACTTTCACCTTGAGGCTTTAAGGACTGGGTGTCATGGGTGGATGAGGAAACTGAGTCTCAGACAGGGAAGACCCTCTTCCCACTCTCCTTCCTGCCATTGGTGTTTCTCATTGAGATACTCCAGGCCAGACTCAGTCTACCGGGTGTACTGGTAAGGGCTGAGTTTGTGTGGGTGAATGGGGACCCTCCCAGTGAACCTGCTTGGCTCTTGCAAGAGGGGAGGGAACTAGGTCTGCCCAAGGTCAAGAGTGTGGGGAAATAGAACTGAAGGCAACGAATCACTGCCAGCATGAGAAACATGCACTGTGCATTCGCTTCCACACACAATGAATAAAGTGAAAGGCAACACAGCCAGCCCAGCCACCCTGTCCTATATCTGTCCCCTGGCCCTCTCTCTCTCCTTCAGTTGGACACCACTTACTGGCATGTTTACCTCAGAGCACCTACCAGGAAAATCCCTCACCTTATGCATGACTGAATGAGTAATAAACTTCTAAATTATTTGTGGGTGTTGGTGTTTGTGCGATGTGTTTGCATGTCTGACATTCACAGGGTCACCATACCTGAAGTCTGCAAGGTGGGTACAGCTTCACGTTCAGGATATGGGACTTACCGTCAGAAGCACACCTTTCACTCACAGACAAGGCCCCAATTTCTCGAGTCTCGTTCAGCAGGTTGCAGGCTGCTTGGGACATGCATGCCTGGACTTTCAGATCGCCGAGGATGCCAACTGTGGAAAGAGGCCAGGCAGAGTGGGAGAGAGTGAGATGCCACCAATAGGACCTTCCAACCCTGAGGAGCCAGGCCCACCCACCTCTGAGCCCCAGCCCTCAGCTTCCCTTAGACAGGCAGGGACCCCGATGTTCCAGCTTACTTCCTCTGAGATCCAGGGTCCCATTGTAGCAGTGCGTGTGCCCAGTGGGGCAGATCTGCTCTGTTGCAGACTTACAGCCATCCTCAGTAAAGCAGACTGGGCACCGCACCAACCCTGGAACTGGGAGGGGAGAGGGAAGAAGAAAGGATTGAGTGGGCTCTGCATTTTATCCAGTACCTTCTAATCTCTTCTATTTTATGGAGCCACAATCAACCTCCTCAGTCTCATGTAGACCTGGGGAGCCAGAAATTTGAATGGAGTTGTTGGTGAGAGAACAAGGCAGGAGGCATGAGACCTGGGAGAGGCAGCAGTAACTGAGACAGGAGACGGAGGCTTGGAGGAACCAATGTAGCTCTCACCCACAACTTCCACTGCACAGTCCAAGCAAACAACATGCTCCAAAGAGTAGAGCATCACAAAGTACCCTTCCCTCCAAAACAGTTTATGATACAGACTAGAGGCCCAGTGCACAAAAATTTGTGCATTTGCGGGGGGGTCCCTCAGCCCATCCTGTGCCCTCTTGCAGTCTGGGACCCCTCAGGATATAATGACCTGCTGGCTTAGGCCTGCTCCCGGGTGGCAGAGGGCAGGCTCAATCCATAGGTGCAGCCCCTGGTAGGGCTCAGAGCAGGGCTGATTGCGGAGTTGGGGCACTGCCCCCTGTCATGCACAGAGCAGGGTGGATCAGGAGGTTGCAATGCCACCCCTAGTCACATTCAGGGTACAGCCGATTTGGGGGTTGGGGTACCGCCCCCTGTCACACTCAAGGCAGGATCGATAGGGAAGTTGTGGCGCCACCCCCTGTCACGCACAGAGCAGGGCCGATCAGGGGGTTGGGGCATTGCCCCCTGTCATGCACAGAGCAGGGCCCATCAGGGGGGTTGGGGATCCGTACCCTGTCATGCACAGAGCAGGGCCGACCAGGGGGTTGGGGTGCCACCACTGTCACACTCAGGGCAGGGCTGATGGGGAGGTTATGGCTCTACTCCGTCACACACAGAGCAGGGCCCATGGGGGGGGGGGGTTGGGGCACCGCTCTCTATCACCCACAGAGCAGGGCCAATCAGGGGGTTGGGGAGCTCCCCCCTGTCACCCACAGAGCAGGGCCGATCAGGGGGTTGGGGAGCTCCCCCCTATTAGGCCCAGAGCAGGGCTGATCAGGGGGTTGGGGCGCCTTCCCCTGTCACGAACAGAGCAGGGTGGATAGGGAGGTTGTGGCCCCATCCCCTGTCACACACAGAGCCGCAGGGCCATCAGAGGGTTTGGTCTTTGCCCCCGTCATGCTGATCCTGGTGCTGGGAGGCCTCGCGGCTCCACTGATCCCGGTGCTGGGAGGCATATTACCCTTTTACTATATAGAATAGAGGCCTGGTGCACGGGTGGGGGCCGGCTGGTTTGCCCTGAAGGGTGTCCTGGATCAGGGTGGGGGTCCCCACTGGGGTGCCTGGCCAGTCTGGCTGAGGGGCTGAGGGCCGTTTTCAGGCTGGCAGGTGACTGAAACTCCCAACCGCTTCTTATTTTATTTTATTTTTTTTTATTCTGGACCAGCTTTACCTCGGCTGCTGAAAGCAGGTTTCTGGCCTTTGTTTTCCTTCTGTATTTGATACAATGTTGCAGTCCAGCTGGCTGGTGTTTGGTTTAGCTTCTATATTTGCAACATAGTTGCTTAGAGTTGCAGCTGAGAGGCCAGCAAGTCAGGCGGGGAATGTTGAAGTCCGCAGTCACTGGAGCAAGCAAGCCTCCCTGTTCACTTCAGTGCATGGCTGCCGGCCACCATCTTGGCTGGCAGTTAATTTGCATATCTCCCTGATTAGCCAATGGGAAGGGTAGCAGATGTATGGTTAATTACCATGTTTCTCTTTTATTAGATAGGACAGGGACAGTGGAATGTTATAGGCCAATTTCATGTTAAGAGGATATACCCAAACCCTAAGTGAAACATGAGTGAGCCAAGCTCAACAGTATGGAGAAAGGAGCTTGGCCCAGGACTGTTAGAAGAAGCTGTGCCAGGGGAGTGAGTCCAAGGGAGTGTGGACAGGCTGGTGGGAGGGAGGGGTTCTAAATGAACAGCCCTTCTGTGCTTCCCTCCTCCCCTCTCTCCTGTCCTCTCCTCCTCCTCCTCTCCCTTCTTGTTCTCACCTGCAGAGGTGGGAAGGGTCCAGACAGGGAGGGTGGAAGAGAGGTCATTGCAGAGGTTCTTGTGGCGGCACACACGGGTGTAGGAGACGACAGAGAGGTCAGGGCCTTTCCTTGCTGGGTGACATGGACCTCATGATCCTCCTTCTGGGTACAGTCCTTGCTGAGAGCTAGGAACACTTCGGGTCCTAGAAGAAGAAAGAGACAGGCCAGGTGAGGAGCAGGACTCTGGTGTGCTCGAGGGAGAGTCTTCATCGTGGCTGGGGGAGAGGCTGGAGAGGAGGCAGCTGGGCCCTTGAGGGCTTCCTCCTGCTGGGGAGGGGACAGCTCCTGGCATGAGGGGAGCTGAGTCTTTGGAGACTGTTGGTCAGGAGGAGGGATATCCCTGTGCAAGTTAAGGTGGGGTCAGGCTTGGGGCCTTTGGGGCCTTTCTCACCATTCTCAATGAGCATCAGCGAATCTTGGCAACCCCAGCCATCCATGCAGAATTCCTTGCCTGTTTTCCACTCCAAGGACAGTTCTATTGTTTTCCTCCAAATCGTCAGTGTTCCTGACTGACAGGTCAGGGCCTGCACTCCTGAGGTGGGAACAGCAAATCCATCTTAGCCCATCCTCCCAGGAAATCCCCTCCCAATTTGGGGTTTTTACTCAGGGGCAGCATGAGGGTGAGGCCTAGGAGGGCTGGGCAGCAGGATGAAGCTCATGGTCGGGGCAGCTAGAATTCTCTTGCTCCTGCTCTTCCCCCAGGAAACGGAGCCCTTTTATGTCTCTCTTCACCCAGGGCAGCCAGGAAAGGGTGGGGAGTGGAGGTCCTTGCTAAGGAAGGGCTGGGCTCACACTCTGAGTCTCTCCAACTTTAAAGGCCCAGAAACCCAAGTCCTTCTTCCTCCATCTGACCCAGGAGTCAAGGCCCCTCTCCTCTCTCTGATCCAGATTCCAGGTACCCAGACCCCTCTACAGTTAAAACTGAGGCATCTTGACCCCAACTTCAGCTGGTTTGGATACCCATCCCCACATTGTTTCAGGGTAGTTTGTCAAGGTAGTTTCCTCATTTGTCCTGGCAACCTGGCCCCTTCTGGCCCCAGGTGGGGAAATGGCTCAACTGCCTGTGAGGATATTGTGTGATGGGTCTTCTCTGGGCTCTACGGTTTTTCTACCCTAACCTCTACCCCACCACAGATTCCTATTCTCTTTTTTTCTTGTGGTGTGTGGTGTGCATGTGGTATGATGAGTGAGGTTATGGCTTTTGTTTGTATTGTGTGCTGTGTCTGTGTGGTATGGATTACATTAGATTATTTTCAGGAATGACTTCTGAAAAATGAATGTTACCTAGTCCCAGAGATGAGGGCCAAACAGTTTAAACAGAACTAATCAAAAGGAGAGACTCAGAGTGTTCTTCTCCGTTGAACTCCCTTCCATGGCTCCTGTGCCTCAGGAGAAAGACTAACCCCTCAGTCTGGCTTTGTGGCTACTTGACCCACCACCAGGCCCCCCACCCTCCCTCTTTACTCCCCCACCAATATCCATTTCAAAAACACGCCAGGTCATTTCCTGCCTCCTTGGACTTGCACCACTGTTACTTCTGCTTGGAATAGCAGAGGTCACCCGCATCCACCTTGTCTATCTGAAAAACTGGCAATCACCCCCAGTTCCAACCACACCCCATCCCCTTGATGTGACCTTCTCAGGTAGAGCCAAGGATCCCTTATAGAAAATAGCAGGTTTATTCCCACCACAGGGCCTTTGCACATGCTGTTTCCTCTGCCTATTAACGTCCTTTCCTCTTCTACTAATAGACTGTAACTAATCTTTAAGGTCACCTCCTCTGTGAAGCCCTCTTTGACATCCCACCCACAGGACATTAGTATCTTCCTCCTCAGACCTCCCCCAGACCCATTTCACTGCAGCCCTGTGACCGCTGAATCAGTAATGTCTCCCCTCCTGGTCCTGGAGGCCCTTTAGGGCAGGGTTAAGGTCTCAGCCCTCTGCAGTCTCCACCAGAGACCTTGGAGTCCTGTACAAGCTTACTTCCCATCCTGAGCCAGCCCTTGTGTTGCCTCAGGCTAGAAACCTTGGTGTCAGTGACATCCAGGCCCTGTCATCAAGGCTCCTAGTCTAGTCAGAGAGATCCAAGCACAAAGAGGAATGTTGCTGCATTCACTGAACTTTCACCTTGAGGTTTAAGAACGGGGTGCCGTGGTTGGATGAGGAAACTGAGTCTCAGTCAGGAAAGGCCCTCTTCTCACTCTCCTCCCTGCCATTGGTGCTTCTCATTGTGGTACTCCAGGCCATTCTCAGTCTCATTCTTAGTTGGGTGTGCTGGTAAGGGCTGGGCTTGTGTGGGTGAGCAGGGACCTTCCCAGTGTCCCTACTTGTCTTTTGCTGACCTATTACACATGAAACACCCTGTTTTCTCTCTGACTTTCTTTCATATGCAGCAGGGCTGCTAGGGTGCTCTAGTACCATTGGTGGGGAATGGATGAGGGTGGAGGGAGGTAAGGCAACTTGGGCTAGCCTAGGTCAAGAGTGTGGGGAAATAGAATTGAAGGCAATGCATCACTCAAAGCATTAGAAGCCTGCATTGTGCATTCCCAATGGATAAAGTGCAATGCAAAGCAGCCAACCCACCCACCCTGTCCTATATCTGCCCCCTGGGCCAGTCTTCCCCTTCAGGCTGGTACCTCTTATTCTCATGCTCACCCCATGGTACCTACCAAGACAATCCCTCACTTTGTGCATGCCCAAATGTGTAATAAACTTCTAAATTATTTGTGACTGTTGGTGATGGTTGGATGTGTTTATACATCTGACATTCACAAGGGTCATTGGACCCCAAGGCTGAAGGGTGGCTACAGCCTCACCTTCCAGACAAGGGACTCACCATCAGAATCACACTTTTCACTCACAGACAAGGCCCCGATTTCCCGAGTCTCATTCAGCAGGTTGCAGGATGCTTGGGACATGCCTCCCTGGACTTTCAGATCAGTGCGGATGCCAACTATGGAAAAAGGCCAGGCAAAGTGGGAGAGAGTGAGATGCCACCACTGGGGCTTTCCAACCCTGAGGAGTCAGGCTCACCCTCCTCTTAGCTCCAGCCCTCAGCTACCCTCAGGGCCAGCAGGGACCCCAATGTCGCAACTTACCTCCCCTGAGGTGCAGGGTCCCATTGTAGCAGTGCGTGTGCCCAACGGGGCAGGTCATCTCTGTTGCAGATTCACAGTCTTCCTCAGAAAAGCAGACTGGGCACCGCATGGATCCTGGGACTGGGAGGGGAGAGGGAAGATGGAGGACCAAGTGGGCTCTGCATTTGGATCTGGTGCCTTTTACCCTCTTTGCTTTTGTGGCCCCATCATCAACCTCCTCAGTCTCATGTAGACCTGGGGTGCTGGAAATTGCAGTGGAGTGGTTGCTGAGAGATCAAAGGGGTGCAGTGGGAGACCTGGGAGAGGCAGCAATGACTGAGACAGGAGGCGGGCTCTTGGAGGAACCAGGGCAGTTTTCACCCACAACTTCCACTGCACAGTCCAAGCAAACAACATGCTCCAAAGAGTAGAGAAACACAAAGCACCCACCCTCACAAACAGTTTATGACATAGACAAGGACAGTGGAGTGTTATAAGCCAATTTCACTTTAAGAGGATATACCCAAACCCTAAGTGAAACATGAGTGAGCCAAGCTCAATAGTATAGAGAATGGAGCTTGTCCCAGGTTCAAGCCATCACTGGAGTTTGAGGAGGGGTTGAATCAGAAAAGTAGTCCAGTTTGCTACTCCAGGACTGTTAGAAGAAACTGACGGAGGAGATAGTCTTGGGGATTGTGGACAGGCAGGTGGGAGGGAAGGGTTGTAAATGAACAGCCCTTCTGTGCTCCCCTCCTCCCTTAGCTCCTGTCCTCTCCTGCTCCTCCTCCTCTCCCTCCTTATTCGCACCTGCAGAGGTGGGCAGGGTCCAGACAGGGTCAGTGGAGGTGAGGTCATTGCAGTTCTTGTGGCGACACACACGGGTATAGGAGATGACAGAGAGGCCAGAGCCTTCCCTGTGCTGGGTGACACGGGCCTCATGATCCTCCTTCTGGGTACAGCCCTTGATGAGCGCTAGGAACACTAGGGGTCCTAGATGAAGAGGGAGGCAGACAGGGTGAGGATCAGCACTCTGGGATGCTAGAGGGAGAGTCTTGGTTATGGCTGGGGGAGAGGCTGAAGAGGAGGCAACTGGGCACCTAAGGGCTTGCTTCTGCTGGGGAGGTGACAGTTCCTGGCAGGAGGGTCAGGGGAGAGTCTTTGGAGTCTCCTGGTCAGGAGGAGGGATATCTCTGTGCAGGTGAAGGTGGGGTCAGGCTTGGGACCTATGGGCCTTTCTCACCATTCTCAATGAACATCAGTGAATCTTGGCAACCCCAACCTTCCTTGCAGGTCTCCTTGTCAGCTGTCCATCTCAAGGGAAGTTCTGATGTTTTCCTTACAATCGTCAGTCTTCCCAACTGACAGGACAGGGCCTTTACTCCTGAAGTGGGAACAGCAATCCATTAGGCCCACTAGAGTTTGCAGCAGGACAGGGTACCTGGTCAGGGAAGCTAGAATTCTCTCTCTCCTGCTGTTCCCCCAGGAAATGGAGCCCTTTTATGTCTCTCTTCATCCAAGGCAGCCAGGAAAGCGTGGGGAGTGGAGGGCCTTGCTAAAGAAGGCCTGGGCCCACACTTTGAGTCTCACCAACTCTAAAGGCCCAGAGCCCGAATCCTTTCTCCTCCCTCTGACCCAGGAGTCAAGGCCCCTCTGCTCCCTCTGCCCCAGTTGTTCAGGCTTCCAGACCCTACTACAGTTAAAAACCGAGACATCCTGACTCCAGCCTCCACTGGTCTGGATCCCCACCCCCACACTGTTTCAGGGTAGTTTGTGAAGGTACTTTCCTCATTTCTCCTGGCAACCAGCCCATCTTCTGGCCCAGGTGGGGAAATGGCTCAACTGCCTGTGAGGACATTGTGTGATGGGTCTTGACTGGTCTCTATGTTTTTTCTAGCCTAACCTCTGCCCCTCCACAGATACCTACTTCTCTTTTCTCATGTGGTGTTTGGTGTGCATTGGTATGATAAGTGAGGTTATGTCTGTTGTGTGATTGTGTGCTGTGTCTGTGTGGTATGGATTACTTTAGATTATTTTTCTGGAATGCCTTCTGGAAAATAAATGTTACCTAGTCTCAGAGATGAGGGCCAGATAATTAAACAGAACTAATCAAATGAGAGACTCAGATTGTTCTACCCTGTTGAATACCATTCCATGGCTCCTGTGCCTCAGGAGAAAGACTAACCCTTCAGTCTGGCTTTGTGGCTACTTGACCCAACACCAGGCCCCCCAACCACCCTCTTCACTCCCCCACAATATCCATTCCAAAAACACGCCATGTCATTTCCTGCCTCCTTGGCCTTGCACCACTGTTCCTTCTGCTTTGAATAGCAGAGGTCACCCACATCCACCTTGTTTACCTGAAAAATTGGCAATCACCCCCAGTTCCAGCCACATCCTATCTCTTGATGTGACCTTCTCAGGTTGAGCCAAGGAACCCTTCTATAAAATAGCAGGTTAATTCCCATCACAGGGGCTTTGCACAGGCTGTTTCCTCTTCCTATTAATGACCTTTTCCTCTTCTGCTAATACAGTGGTTGGCAAACTCATTAGTCAACAGAGCCTAATATCAACAGTATAACGATTGAAATTTCTTTTGAGAGCCAAATTTTTTAAACTTAAACTATATAGGTAGGTACATTGTTATTAATATAATTAGGGTATTCCTAAGCTGTCCTTGGCTAAAAATGTCCTCAATCTGATTGAGGTACATTAACTGAGGTTGACCCCTTCCAACTCTCCCATCCACACTCACCTTGTATACTTTTTTCATCTATCTCCTTTCCGAAAACCGACTTCTGCGCATGGGCCAAGATGTTTCAATCGCACTGTACATGTGCGCCCCCATGTAGTATTTTGTGGAAGAGCCACACTCAAGGGGCCAAAGAGCTGCATGTGGTTCACGAGCCCCGGTTTGCTGAAAACTGCCCTAATAGACTGCAGCTAATCTTTAAAGTTACCACCTCTGTGAAGCCCTTCTTGACACCCCCCTGCAGGACATTAGTATCTTCCTCCTCAGACCTCCCTTAGACCCCTCTCACTGCAGCCCTGTGACCATCTGCATCAGTAATGTTTCCCCTCCTCGTCCTGGAGGCCCTTGGGCAGGGTTAGGGTCCGAGTCCTCTGGAGTCACCACCAGAGACAGTGGAATCCTGTACAAGCTCACTTCACATCCTGAGCCAGTCCTTGTGTTGCCTCAGGCTAAAAACCTTGGTGTCAGTGACATCCAGGCCTTGTCCTCAAGGCTCCCAGTCTAGTCAGAGAGTCCAAGCACAAAGAGGAATGTTGCTGCATTCACTGAACTTTCACCTTGACGCTTTAAGGACTGGGTGCTGTGGGTGGATGAGGAAACTGAGTCTCAGACAAGAAAGGCCCTCTTCCCACTCTCCTCCATGCCATTGGTGCTTCTCATTGAGATACTCCAGGCCAGTCTCATTCTCAGTTGGGTGTACTGGTAAGGGCTGGGCTTGTGTGATTGAGTGGGGACCCTCCCAGTGTCTCTGCTTGGCTCTTGCAAGAGGGGAGGGCAGGGATCTAGGGCTACTCAAGGTCAAGAGTGTGGAGAAATCGAACTGAAGGTAATGAATCACTTTCAGTATGAGAAGCATGCACCCTGCATTCGCTTCCATACACAATGGATAAAGTGATCGACAACACAGCCAGTCAAGACACCTGTCCTATATCTGTCCCCTGGGACTGACTTTCCCTTCAGCTGGGCACCTCTTACTGGTATGTTCACCCCATGGCGCCTATCAGGACAATTTCTCACTTTTTGCATGACTGAATGAGTAATAAACTTCTAAATTATTTGTGGGTATTGGTGTTGGTTGGATGTGTTTGCACATCTGACTTTCACAACGGTCATTGTACCCCAATGCTGAAGACTGGGTACAGTCTCATCTTCCAGACAAGGAACTCACCATCAGAATCACACTTTTCACTCACAGACAAGGCCCCGATTTTCCGAGTCTCATTCAGCAGGTTGCAGGCTGCTTGGGACATGCATCCCTGGACTTTCAGATGAGTGAAGATGTCAACTGTGGAAAGAGGCCAGGCAGAGTGGGGGAGAGTGAGATGCCACCACTGGGACTTTCTAACCCTGAGGAGTCAGGCTCACCCTCCTCTTAGCTCCAGCCCTCAGCTACCCTCAGGGCCAGCAGGGACCCCGATGTCCCTGCCCTAGCTTACCTCCCCTGAGGTGCAGGACCCCATTGTAGCAGTGCATGTGCCCAACGGGGCAGGTCATCTCTGTTGCAGATTCACAGTCTTCTTCAGAAAAGCAGACTGGGCACAGCAAGGACCCTGGGACTGGGAGGGGAGAGGGAAGAAGGGAGGATTGAGTGGGCTCTGCATTTGAATCTGGTGCCTTTTACCCTCTTTGCTTTTGTGGCCCCATCATCAACCTCCTCAGTCTCATGTAGACCTGGGGTGCTGAAAATTGCAGTGGAGTGGTTGCTGATAGATCAAGGGGCGGGGGGTCAGGGGGATTGAGACCTGAGAGAGGCAGAGGTGACTGAGGCAGGAGGGGGGCCTTTGGAGGAACCAGGGTAGCTTCCACCCACAACCTCCACTACACAATTCAAGCAGACAAGATGCCCTAAAGATCAGAGAATCACAAAGCACACCCCCGCTCTAAAACAGCTTATGATATAGAAAAGGACAGTGGCGTGCTACAGGCCAATATCACTTTAAGAGGATATACCCAAACTTTAATGAAACATGAGTGATCCAAGCACAACAGTATAGAGAAAGGAGTTTGGCCCCGGTTCAGGTCATCGCCAGAATTTGTGGAGGGGTTGAACTCAGAAAAGCAGCCCAGTTTCCTGCCCCAGGACTGTTTGAAGAAGCTGTGTCAGGCACGGAAGTCCTGGGAAGTGTGCACAGGCCAGATAGGAGGGAGGGGTTCTAAATGAACAACCTTTCTGTGCTCCCCTCCTGCCCTAGCTCCTGTCCTCTCCTCCTCCTCCTCTCCTTCCTTGATCTCACCTGCAGAGGTGGGCAGGGTCCAGACTGGGAGGGTGGTGGAGAGGTCATTGCAGAGGTTCTTGTGGCGGCACACACGGGTGTAGGAGATGACAGAGAGGCCAGGGCCTTTCCTGTGCTGGGTGACACGGGCCTCATGATCCTCCTTCTGGGTACATCCCTTGCTGAGCACTAGGAACACTTCGGGTCCTAGATAAAAAAGGAGACAGGCCAGGTGAGGATCAGGACTCCGGGGTGCTAGAGAGAGAGTCTTGATCGTGGCTGGGGCAGAGGATGGAGAGGAGGCAACTGGGCTGCTGAAGGCTTGCTCCTGCTGGGGAGGGGACAGCTCCTGGCATGAGGGGAGCTGAGTCTTTGGAGACTGTTGGTCAGGAGGAGGGATATCCCTGTGCAGGTGAAGGTGGGGTCAGGCTTGGGGCCTTTGGGGCCTTTCTCACCATTCTCAATGAGCATCAGCGAATCTTGGCAACCCCAGCCATCCATGCAGAATTCCTTGCCTGTTTTCCACTCCAAGGGCAGTTCTGATGTTTTCCTACCAATCATCAGTATTCCTGACTGACAGGTCAGGGCCTGCACTCCTGAGGTGGGAAGAGCAAATCCATCTGAGCCCATCCTCCCAGGAAATCCCCTCTCAAGTTGGGGTTTTCACTCACGGGGCAGCATGAGAGTGAGGCCCAGGAGGGCTGGCAGAATGGAGCTCATGGTCGGGGCAGCTAGAATTCTCTTGCTCCTGTTCTTCCCCCAGGAAACGGAGCCCTTTTATATTTCTCTTCACCTAGGGCAGCCAGGAAAGGGTGGGGAGTGGAGGGCCTTGCTAAAGAAGGCCTGGGCCCACACTCTGAGTATCACCAACTTTAAAGGCTCAGAAACCCGAGTTCTTCCTCCTCCCTCTGAACCAGGACTCAAGGCCCCTCTGTTCTCTCTGACTCAGTTGTGCAGGCTCCCAGTTAAAAACTGAGGCATCCTGACCCCAGCCTCAATTGGTGTGGATCCCATACCCACACTGTTTCAGAGTAGTTTGCGAAGGTAGTTTCCTCATTTGTCCTTGCAACCTGGCCCCTTCTGGCCCCGGGTGGGGAAATGGCTGAACTTCCTGTGAAGACATTGTGTGATGGGTCTTTGCTGGCCTCTATGGTTTTTCTACCCTAACCTCTGCCCCTCCACAGATGCCTATTTCTCTTTTCTTTCTCTTTCCTTCCAATATTGCTTTTTAAAAATACCCTATTTCATGACCTTCCCTCATGCTTTCTCTTTTTTTCTTTTACTTATCTTTCGTCTTCCTCTGTTCTCTCCCCTCCTTCCACAAAGCAGGCTTAGAGTCCCCAGTTCCTGCCACCCAGGAAGGGGCTGAATTATGGCAGGGGGAATGGAATAGCTATGGAAGAACTAGAATATTCTTTGACATAGCAAAGTTTTTCTGCTAGAAACAGATGGGAACAGTCGTGTGCTATAAAACCAGCTTTTTGGAAAAACAGCATCAACAAACCCCATCTCATAATGTTGGCCCATTACTGTGGCGCAAAGGCTCCCACCACGTCTGATTTTGAAGCCATGCACAATTTGAAAACCAGCTTGCCAAATCCCTAAATATTTAATAATTGGCTTTGCATGTGTCTACAAATCAGTTCGAGCCCACTGGGTAGGAGGGAGAGGGAACGGGTATAGGGCATCTGTCAGTGACTGCAGAAGCTGCAAAGTTTGAAAAGAAAGGCTGAGAACAATAGCAGAGGAGAAAGAGAAATGAATGTGTAATTCACAATGGTCTGCTTATTTTTGACATTTTTATACCTTCTATTTTTCTTTTGTTTGCAAGTTTCAAATTTGCCACACAGGCACAGAGGTGTTTCTCTTCTCTCCTACTGTGTCTGCACCACTAACTCTGCATATTGTGGGTGCTCAATAGATGTTTTTGATTGAGTGAATGAATGAATGAATGAATGTAAGGGAGGGAAAGATAGCAACAGAGCCATCACTACATTTATATAAGTTGTGCACTTTTGAAACACCGCCTCCTCCCTGATGATTCACATTGTTGTTCTGTAAATGGTGCCCTCTGAAGCTGTGTGTGGCCTCAAGCAGGGTCCCTAGAGGAAGAGGGGAAAGAAGGTGGGCAAAGAGGTACATAGGGTAACAGGTCATCCATTAAATGTCTTGTTTTAGTCAACAAATATTTACTGAGGCTGAACTTTGTGCCAGAACTTTGTCCTGGTTGCTTGGGATACAGAAAGACTACTGTATTTTTCCATGTATAAGACGCTATTTTTTTTTTAGAAGGGCTTCTAATACACAGAAGTAAGCTGAGGAGGGAGCCATGCAGGTGCGCAGGTGTGTAACTGCCCCTACCTTGTCAAACTGGCTTCCTCAAGTCATGAGCCTTATTGTTACTGACATCAGCTGATGCCGTAATTGGAGGTGGAGGTGGAGAGTGTGCAGATGCAACAGGGACCAGAGCGTTCTGAGCCCATAAAAATGTCAAAAAATAAAAAAGATAAATACTGTAAGCAATTGTCTTACTCTGCAAAATTCAAACTGAATATAATCAGCAATGCAAAAGAGCATGAAAATAGAGCTGCAGCGAGACAATTTGGACCTCCTCCCACTGAGTGTATGATCAGACTGCGGAACATCTTAAGATGCCAAAAAAGAAGAAGGCTTAAAGAGGAAAACCAGCAAAATATTTACAATATCGATTTCTTAATTTTAGGTTGGAAAAGTGGGGAGCGTCTTATACTTGGGGGTGTCTTATACACGAAAAAATATGGTAATGAGAATGAGGACCTTGCTTTTGTTGTGATCGCAGCCTAATGAGAGAGACAGTCACTGAGCACACAAAAAATCTTAGATATGACTGAGTGTCAGGCCCATGATGCGAAAGTAAGTGACTGAACTGGGATCAGGGAGGGCCTCCCTGAAGAGGTGACCTTTGAGCTGAGAGTAGAGTGACAAGAAAGAGCTTACCATGGAAAAACAGGTTGGAAGAGTATTCCAGGCAAAGGGGAGAGCAGGAGTAAGGGCCCTGAGGTGGGGTCAAGCTTGGCTTATGTGAGCATTAGAAAGAAAGCAGGGCTAGACTGTAGTGGCTAAGAGGCAGAGTGATAAAGACAGGAGTGGAAAGGCTCTCAGGGACCCAGCCAGGTAGATGAAGTCAGGAGATTAAGGCAACCTACCTGGGATCCTGGCATCTTTCCAATGGCAAATGCCAAGATTGGGTTTTGGGCTGTTTAGCAAGAAGCCTGACAGTCCTTGGTGTAAAATTATGTTGGCTACCTGGCCCGATTCTGTTGCTCCCTAATTGTAGAACCTCCAGTCAATCACTTCCCATCTGTGAACTTCACCCTACTTCACTGTAAGGCAGGTGTAATGATTATCTGCATATCATGGATGGTGGTGAGGATATATATAACCCAAAGTGGATTCTCAACAAATAATAAAAATAGTTAATGTTCTGAGCCCTTATTCTGTCCAAGCCTTAGTCCAAGCACTTTGTATGTTTCAACTCATTGATTTATGACCACAACTATGTGGGGGATCCTGTTAATTGCCCAGTTTTATAGGTAAAGAAATTGAGTCTCAGAAAATTAAAATAACTTGCTCAAGGTCACACAGTGTGGCAGAGATAACTGCCCACCAAAGGTCCATGATCCTTTCAGGGTGTAGAGCTCTTACTAAGTGGTGACTTCCGAGGTAGGGACTACACTTCCCAGCCACCCTAGCCTGTATGTGGACCATGTGACTAGTTCCACCAATGGAATGTGGGCAGAAATGAATGGTGTCACTTTGAGCCTGAGTGATTAAGAAGCAAGAGTGCATTTCTCTCCCCGCTTCTCCCCCGCCCCAATCTCTGTGGCCATCAAGGGTGACCTTGGAGCCACACATAGAAGATGGCACAGCCTCCATTGGCCTCAGTGCCTGAAAGTGCGAGTATAGCAGAGCACACCTCCCTCCCCCCAAATACTTGACCAAGTCAATCGGCTGCAAGTGGAGATATCTATTATGCTAAACCACAGAAGTTTAACTTGGCGATGTGTTTGCTGTAGTGACTAGAATGTCTAATACATCACACACAGCTAGAAAGTGCTTTCCTTGGGATGGAGGTCTTAGAAGCAGAACCCGAGACAGGACTTCTCAAGCCCTTTCCTTGAAAGAGCATTTTCAAGAGAAGGGGCAGTGAGGGAAGCAGGTAGGGGAGAGCAAGGAGTCTAAAGAAGGAGGGGTCTAGGCTGGAATCACACCTCAGTTCAATCCCACACATTGCACCACAGAGTTGGACCCGCCGTGAAAGAGCGCCACCCTTTTGCACCTCCAATCCAGTCCGCCCCTGAGTGGAGGGAGTGGAAGGTGTGTAGTTAGTGGCTCCCACTGGCCGAGGGCTATTCTCCAGAGAAGGGGCAGCTTTGAGATGTTGTTAGCCTACGCCAGCTGGCCAAGGGCATCGGGGCAGGACATAGTACACCCACTTCAAAGCTGCGGACAGATTTAACTCCAGGGGCCAGCACCTGACCACTACCTCTGAGTGGGGTTCTTCTGTGAATTTCTAGGAATACCAACTTCATAACAGAACAGAAATAGTAACAGTGATAAACACTACTTTACATGATCAGTGCTACAGGGTGTCATAGTTATGAGCCCTGGGGCATTCGCCCAACACTGCCAGGACTAGTTTCTTTCTGTTCTTCTCTCATTTCTTTTCATTGAGTGCGACAAAGGCAACAATTCCTCGTTCCTTTGTGGAAGAGGATCCAGACACTGACAGAAGGAAAGAAGCTTTCTAAGGCCTCCATGTCAGGCTGTGGCCGAGGGAGAGCCAGTTCTGGGCACCTCAGCCCACAGATTGGCAGACTCATTCTGCGTTTTTCTCCTTGACTGGCCACTGGGATCACCAGGTACAAGAAGCCTGTGTCATGCCAGAATCTGCTCTCAAGATTTACCTTTAGCATTTCCGTGGGGCTGCCTTCATAGTTATGTCCAGCCAATACACTTCCCCACCCTCTTCTGACACTTCCTTAATGACCCAAGGAACAAGTACTTCCCCCTGGGATTTCCTCAGGTACAACCCCTATTGCTGCCACTGCCATAATCTTTCTGGGCAGTGACTGTCCCCACCTGTCTTCTCATCTCTAAGTCTTGAGGGAGGCCCCATACAGCGCCCAGTCCACAGAGGAGGGCTATAGAGGGTCAAGAAGGCCCAAGTCCATCCGTCTTCAAAGGATTATTTCTTTTTGTGCCCTAATATTTTTATTTTGAAAATTTTTCAACCTGCCAAAAACCTGCAGGGACATGCATATATTCAGATTCACCAATTGTTAATACTTTATTGTATTTTTTCACACACACAATTTTAAAATATTTTTAAATTTTAAAAATAAGTTGTAGATGTTGTAATTCTCACTGCTAAGAGCTTCAGCAAGTTCCCCCTTAAGAATAAAAACCGTGTGCTACATAACCACAAGACCAGTATCATACTTCAGTAATTTACATTGGTATAATACTGCTGAATAACTGGCCCATTTTCAATTTTCCTCCACTGTTCCAAAAACATCCTTTACATTGTTTTTGATAGGGGAGACAACCCGAGGTTATGCACTGACTTCGCTCATCCTGTCTCTGAGGCCTCCTTCAATCTAGAAGTGTCCCCAGCCTTTTGATCCCCGTGAAATGTCCCACAACCTGGGTTTGTCTATGTCTACACGATGAGAGTCATTTAAATTGTTTTTGACAATATTCTACATGGGTGATGTTGTGTCTTTCCCGTGCATCACATAGGGATTGTAATGCCACATTGTTGCATTTTGGACTAATTGATAAGTAATTTGTGGTGTGAACCATTGAGGCCAGGTGAATATCATAGTCCCCGCCCCCCCACCCCCAACCCCCCATTGAGGAAGACCCTACCATTTCCTTGTACATACTGTCCTAGCACCATTTTTAAAGAATTCATCTTTATCAACACTGACTACACAACCTTGGATCACAAACTGACTGCCCTGGGGGCCTTAGGAGAGTTGAGCGAGAGGAGAAAAGATGCTCCTGGCAGCTCCTCATCTACCAGAGATTAGCCCAGTGGGTTCCTTCTTGGAGTTGATCAATAACAGATGCCTCCTATTCAAGCAGCTTCCCTATTCCAAGGTTTAGTTAGATACTATGAATATTTTACAGTGAATACACTGATAACCTGCAGCCAAGTATTCATGGTACTTCATTGAGGGGAAGCCAAGGCACAGGGAGATACAGGCACTAAAGTGGAGTCCCACAGACCATGAGCAGCTGATCAGAGTCACCTGAGGTCTGTCTGCAGCCAGAGCCCTGTCCTCTCCTCCACCCCAGGGCCTTGTTAAGTGTCTGTGGATCCCTAGACCAACCATTAGGCTTCCTCAGCTCACAGGTATATATTCTGGTCTGGGGAGTGAAAGCAAATGAAGAACTAATGAGAATTTCAAAATTGCATCAGATTATGCGGATCTTTTTCACACCTCCTTCCAGTACCCAACTGGAATAAACCTAAATAGGGGGCACTGCCCTTCAAGATGGTAATGTAGGTAAACACAGTAATTGCCTCCTCTCTCAAACACATTAATATTACAACTAAACTATGGAACACGAGTGCAGGACCCATGTATGGCTTGTTCTCAGTAAATACTCATTAAATGGATGAGGGAAACCACACAATGGAATCCTGTTACCCTGTGTGATACTTTTGGTTGGAGCATGTTTCTTATAGACATGAAGGCATTGGTGTCAGCCTGGGAGGAGGCCACCAAATGCCTAGGGATGTCCCAGGATCAGTTCTTTACCAAACTTACAGCCAGGAGGGAGGACAGGAACCTGACTACAAGGGGTCAGTTCCACTTCATTCCCAGAAAATCACAGCACTCCACATTTCCACCTGTGAGTGACGTTTCATATTCCTGGGGCCTGAGCAGCAGCCTGTGTTCTTTGTCTTCTCACAGAGCCCTGACCTCGCAGCCACTCTGGATCCTCCGTCCCAGGTAGAGATACTAGCTGGGGAAAAGGCAGCTCACCAGACCTCAGAATACCAGAAGATGAGTCCCCATCCCAAAGGTCCCTGGTCCGATACAGCTGGCTGTGGTTCCTGAAGACATCTCACCAGCCCATGGTGTTTGGGGGAAGAAATGGCATTTCCTGTGCAGGATGGGACAGGAGAACCCAGGATCCATGGTTGCTTTCATTTCAGAGGGGCTGAGTGTCCCACAGGGGCCTCCCCTCCCCTAACAGAGGAACTCACAAGATGCCCTGGTTTAGTCTCCATGTGGACTACTCCAGATCCTGGGCCCATTGGGGAGGCCTAGAGCAGATGACTGACAGGGACACAGATGACTTGGATGCAGCATCTCAAAGCTGTGATGGGAAACACACACAGCGTTCTGGGGACCACCCCCCTAGGTCGGCACCTTCTCCCAAAAGCCTCAGGAGAGCCCTAATCAAGACCTTTCTGTGAAACCTTGGAGGCAGAAAGCTCCTCCTGCCTCAGCACATCCCCCTGCGAGGACAGTTCTCCTGACATTCAACTCATAAAACTCTGGAACAATGCCTATCTCTCACTGGGCTCACCTTGTCCTGGGATCAAGTCAGGAGGCCTGGAACCTGCAGTGATTGGGTCTTAACTTGTCTCTCAGCCTGCAGGTCAGAGCCCACCTCTGTCCAGGCTCATTGTCAGCTCCCACCCCTTGGTGCCTGGTCAGCATCACTGGTGCAGCACCTGACATTGGCTGCAGATCTCCTTCCGACCTCCAGGGGGTGACATTGAGACACTCAGATAACAGGGAATTCACACATGCACCTGGCTGTGGCTAAGGAGGTGGAGAAGGAGACTGATTTCTATCCCCTGGTCTAACAGGCCCTCTGGGCTTCTCTCCAATGTTTGCTGTGTCCCACCTGCCATTTCTAGGGATTGTTAACAAAAAATGAAGCTGCGCAGTAAACCAGACAAGCTCAGGGTCCATGTTCAGGCCTAATAAGCTCATTGGCCAGAAGTAACCACACAGAATGATCTGGTCACAAATGCCCAACTGGGCAGGTGATGGCAGGTAGTCATGTCCCAGGCCTACAGCTTCCTTAGCAAAGATCAGATTTTGTCTTAATTGAGGCCCGTTCCCTGTTTTAAAGCATGATAGATAACATACCTTTCACCTGTCAGAGTAATTTTCTTTGCTAGACCAATTGAAGGCGGAGCCTCTGGCATCAGAGTAGAAGACCTCAGAGCCCTCGCGTTCGGGTTCCCTGCATTCCCTCTCTACATGCTATAAGGTTAATTGTCCTGATCCACTCATGTAAAAAAAGTGTTTCTTCATTCTGCCTTTTTATCCATCCCTACAGATTTACTTGCTATACTTTTTCTCACCTCCTAATGGATTTTAAGACACTTTTTTCATCTTTTCCTTTGAGTATAATGTACAAAATAAGCTTAAAACCTGCTGTTCTTTGCAGGATTTGAGGCATTGTTTCCAGGCATATGTTTTCAGTTTGGCTCAGATAAACTCATAAAAATCGTCCACAGCTTTGGTCATTTCTTACTTTGACAGGGTCTAGAACAGGAGTGGGGCACGTATGGCTCACAGGCCATATGAGACCCATGAAATCATTTGGTCTGGTCCTGCCAAGGCATTAGGGGTGAGTTAATTAAAGGTTTGACCAAATACAGCAAGTTAATTTTTAAGTTGATAACTCTGTATGGCCTGTGAATGATGATATAAACATCCAAATGATCCTTGGCAGACAATCCCCACTCCTGGTCTAGGAGCACCTGTTGTCTTAGGGTTTTTGTGGTGCTCCCCACCCCATGCCTGGCACCACCCATGGGCAAAGCAGGGCGACCCCAGGAAAGTCCCCCAGGCAGAGGACAGAGGCTGCCCTAATAGTCAGGGAGCACATGGACAGGCTCAGCTAATAGACATGGAGAGGGGAGGTCTCCCAGAAGCCATTCCCTGAGGACCAGGGAACCCACAGCCACCTGACCTCCCACCACAGTCCTCTCTTCCAAGACACACAAGACACCTTCCTTTTCACACCTGGGAATCGCAGGTCTTGGGTCTCTGTCCCTGGAAGCAAAAGTCAGGCTAGTGACCACCTGAGATAGAGGGAGGGTCCCCTCTGCAGTCATCACCCAGCTTGACCCTTTCTCACCCCCAGTCACCTCTGTGACCTTCCTTCTGGGAGGAAATCCAACCTTCCCAGCGCATTTGAGAACACAGGGCAGACCCGGTGCCCAGCTGGGTTTCTGTGTCACAACAGAAATAATCCCCAGGTTTGGGGCCTGTGGGGCTCTCTGTGTGGTGCTGACAGACCCAAGGCCAGGACACAGCAGAGGCCTTGCTACGGCATGTGGGCTCCATAGGCCAGTAAGATCCACCTCCCCTGAGAGCTTGTCAGATGCAGAGTCCCTGGTCCATCGCACACCTGCTGAGTCAGAATCTGCATTTTAACAGGATGTGGAGACCCTCCCTGTGTACAGGAGAGGGGCACAGGCATCCCACCCCGAATCATGGGATCTCATTCTGGTTGGGCATCCACCTTAGCTGAGCAGCCTTTCTAAAATGTCACCTGGGCATCACAATCTTTACAAAGTTTCACAGGTGATTTGGTGTACCGTGGTGGTGACATCCCTGTGACAGGTTTTCCTGAGGTGGCTCTAGAATTCTCACTCTGAAGGGAAAAGTCAAATGTGAAAGAGAGAGGACTATGGGGGAGGCTATTGTGCACCTGACAGGGAGCTGTGGGGAATGACCAGGAACTGGAGGCCCCAGGCTAGTGCTTTTCCAAACACGTCTGTGTGTGTGTG
This sequence comes from Myotis yumanensis, assembly GCF_028538775.1. Classification (NCBI taxonomy): domain Eukaryota; kingdom Metazoa; phylum Chordata; class Mammalia; order Chiroptera; family Vespertilionidae; genus Myotis; species Myotis yumanensis. Next base: position 14,730,510 of record NW_027223774.1, read on the forward strand.
TGTGTGTGTGTGTGTGTGTGTGTGTGTGTTCAGAGACTTAGCAGTTTCCAGAGAACTGAAATTTAAAGAGACAATAAACTGAAAGGATGTGTGTTGGGTCCGAGCCCCTCTGCCAGGGACTGGACCTTAAGGATGCCGGTTATTAGATGGAGAAGACCTATGAGCAGTTATGGGTATATAAGAGAGTCTTTATTGCAGTCCAAGTAGCCATTGCTAATACGGTAGCTCACAAAGCAGTCCTTGCTAACACAGTAGCAAGCACAAAGCAGCCCTGGCTAATACAGTACCAAACACAGGAGCCATTGCTAACAAAACAGCCTGACCAAGCAGCCGCACACCAGCTGGTCAGTAACACATCTTCCCCATAATGCAGCCCCCGACATAGGAGCTATACAGGAGCCATCCTTTAGAGCTATAGCCGTACTAAGCAGCTGTCATATACTGGCTGGTGAGTAACGTACTTCTATACAAGTTCAAACAAGCTCAGACACAAGAGGCTTTTTGCCAGTGACCTCAGTACTTGGGTTACATAGAAGGACATGCTTGCCCAGGGCATACAGTGGAATTACTGTGTCCTTGTTCCTTCTTATGGCAACTTGGCCTTGAACATCCAGATTAGGATTCCCACACTCAGAATGGCCTTGAACAGCTGGCACACTCTAGACAGGGCTCCCACAAGGGGACAGGGGTGGAAGAAATGAGGGGAGGGAGAAGGAGGGTCCTGGCCACAGACCGTGCCCCTGCCCATTTGACCAGGGAAGTGATCTTGCCTCCAAGGAGGCTCAGCACACGGGGAGGAGGGACAGCAGATCCCACCTGTCATGACAGAGGTGCCTGGGAGCCTTACTGGAGCTCGAGCTCTTCTCACAGAGGAAGGGACAGAGCAGGGGCAGGCTCACGGAGTCCCCTTCAGCCCCTGCCTTGTCCCAGGGAGGGGATCCTGCTGGTGGGTAAGGAGGGGACAATCCCTGAGGGTGGAAGAGAGGATGGGAGCCAGAGACTGACTAAGAAGTTCTGCGGGGCGGTGAGGGGGGCAGTGCTCTGACAGTGGAGGGAGGGCTTCTGTGTGGACCTGAGGGGAGAAGACAAGGGAGCTGAGTAGGACAGAGGAGGAGGCTCAGCTACAAAAAAGTTTCATGATCTGCAAGTGGAAGGGGGAAAGGAAAACCTTAATTGCTGTTCATTCCCCGGGTTAATCATCACTGAGTGTTGAATTTTGAACACTGAGGATGATAATAGCAATTTATGTCAAGCAACCACAGAAAAACGTAACCAGGGGTGCTAAACATTCTCCTTACCACCAACCTCAGAAATGGGCACATGCACCTCCGGAGGTGCAGGACACTGATACCACACGATAATTCCCTCACAGGCCTGGCCCCATCCCTTTGAAATTTAATTCTCCTGGTGTCCCTGTGTCCCAGTCTCTGAGGGAGGATAGGAGCCTAACCTGGGTGGGGGTCCTTTACAACCCAGAGGTAACCTCCTGTTAGGGTTTCATGAAAATTTTTACTTTACTTTTGTGTAAATCCAATTAGCAAACACGGGAGACTATGATTCCTTCTGCTGTTTTTAAAATCTCTCTAGGGTCTTGTCTCAGGGGAGTTGAGATCAGTCTCACTGCCCTATTGCATGGTTTTGAATAAAGTCTTTTTTGCCTCTTTAAATTTGTCCAACTTCTGATCCTGTCATCTTGCTCACAGTATCAATCCTTACCATATTTTCCAATTTTTCCTTGTATTTGGCTACAATCCTCCAAATGAACATTTCCAACTTTCCTCCCTTATTTCTGATGTGGCAGCCACAGCAGGAGATGACCTGACTGCCCTTCTGGGTCTGAGTGTTACCTGGGAGCAGACTTGAAAAGGTGAACTTCAGCAGTGACCGGTGTTCTCGTTCTACGTTCATTTTCACTTCACCTTCAAGGAACAAGATCACAGAGATTTTAAAGCGATTCTTTCACGAAATTCAATTCCAGTAAACAGGCCGGTTTTTCTCACGTCCTCCACCCCCAGGCCTGCACTGGTTGGCCTTGTTTACCTGGAGCTCAGGGCAGATATCAGTGTCCTCATTCTTGGTTTTCATCGTTGTTTTTACAAACTCCATGTGCCTGTTCTTAGAGAGTTCACAACCAGAACCTGTGACAGGGGAACAAATCTCTCCTCTGGTTCTGTTTCCTTTCCTGCTCCCTGTGGTCTCTGGGATATTTGGCTAACATCCTTCAAGACCATTGCAGAGGTGGATTGTATGTAAGCAGAGGTGACCCTAGACAGAGGCTAGGAGCTGTGGAGGGGTAGGGGCTGCTAAGAATCAGGACAAAAAATTTTAAAACCTGAAGTGTTTTTGGGTGTTATATGAGCTCGAGGGAACCTAAGGGTGCCCTGCAGGAAGGCTGTTTGGCGAGTGCCAAAATGGGGCTGAGGAATATGAGTGAGTGACAGACCTACCTGTTGAGGGAGAAGCAACGGGAGCTGGTGTAGTGAGGTGGGGGTGCCATTCTCCTAATCTTGGATTTGCGTGAGTGCTGAGGCCCAAGTTTAAAAGAGAAAATAAGGTCTTGAAGACTTAGATTAGTGCCCCGACATTAGGACAAGAGGCAGCACCAGACGTATAGGCTGGCAGCGGACATGGGACAAGGGGGAGAAGGAGAGAGAATTCAGATTGGTAGTTATCAGGGGTTAGGGTGTGGAGAAAAAGGTAGAAACCTCTCAGTGGGAACATGGTTATGTTTGAGGTGATGAAAATGTTTTAGTACAAGGTAGAGGTGGTGTTTGCACAGCATTGTGACTATACTAACTGCCACTGAAGTGTTTACTTTTAATTGATAAAGTTTTTTTGTTATATGAGTCCCACTTTATAAAAATAACTATGCCGAATGAAAAAAGTCAAACAAAAAAGAGAATGTACTATGAAATTACATGTACTAGTATATATAATTCTGGAAAAGGTAAACTAATCTATTAAGAAAGACAGAAATGGAGCGACTGACAGGACTGCTGGGGTGGGGTGGGATGTAGAGAGAGGGTTTACAAAGGCACATGAGAAACTTTTGGGGTGGAATGGACACACATGGAGTGTGTATGCGTGTCAACACTCATCAGATTGTATACTTTATATATGTGTGGTTTATTGCCTGTCACTTATAACTCAGTCCAGCTGTAATCAAGGCTGATGTCATGAATTGCTCGTGTGGTTGGGGAGAGGAGAACATTGTTTCTCTATCACTGCTGTTCCCAAGTGGCAGGCTCTGGATGTGTGCCCACAGGAGTACAATAATGACAACAGCTGGCCTTTCTCTAGCACACACTGTGTACTGGGCACTTCAGGTCTATTAGCTCATTCATCACCCAAATGAGCCAGTCTAACTCATTTACTTCCCTTGACTTTCCCACATCTGGGCCTTTGCACCTGCTGAGCCCTCTGCCTGGTCCTCTTACTCCTGCCTCCATCAGCTCTAGAATAACCTGGGCTCTTGCTCTATTAGATGCCGCTCTTCAGCAAAGTCTCCCTGGTCCCTCAGTCTAGGTCAGAATCCCAGTTAGGTGAGCTTATGACACTCCATATTTCACCCTTTCAACCATGATCACATGTGTAACTTCTTTACTCATTTATCAAAGAAGACCAACCTACTGCTCACCATCTGCTGACACTGCTCTAAGCAATGGGGGTGCAGGTGTCAGACAGAACAGACAAAATCCCAGTCCTCATGGACATGGCATGCTGGTGGGGGAGTCGCCCAGTAACCCACACAGCAACAACAGTAATAATGTGATAGCATGTTAGAGTGAAATAAGGCATATGTGGGGTGTTTTAATTTATTTCCATTTAAAATGTTTGGACAACCAAAAGGAGGCAAGCTGATTGGAGCAGACAGAGCTGGAGATGAGAGGAGATGGAGTCAGAGAGGGAGGAGCCATAGCCAGAAGTCTGGCTTCCCTCTGAGTGACCTGAGGAGCCTCTGGTGGGCTGAGAGCCCCAGTGGGCATGAGTGATCTGTGTTTAGTGAAGACATCCACAATTTAGCCTTTCTGAAGTTCCTATTTTGGGATATTGATTTCAAGCTTTTAAGAAACAGAATTCAGAAAGAACTTTTGACCCTCTCCATATTCCTGAGAAGAGATTTAGATAGAAAAACTTGCTTAAAAAATTTTTTTTTATTGATTTCAGAGAGGAAGGGAGAGGGAGAGAGAGATAGAAACATCAATCATGAGAATCATTGATTGACTGCCTCCTGCATGACCCCTACTGGAGATTGAGCACATAACCTGAGCATGTGTCCTTGACTGAAATGGAATCTGGGACCCTTCAGTCTGCAGGTAGATGCTCTATCCACTGAGCCAAACCAGCTAGGGCTCAATGTCCTATAGTTTTCCAAGTATAGGACTTTTGCCTCCTTGGTTAAGTTTATTCATAGCTATTATTTTTTGTGTTGTTGAAATGGTAAATGGGATTGTTATTTAGTTTCTCTTTCTGAGAGCTCATTATTGCTGTATAAAAATGCCATCAAGCCCTAGCCAATTTGGCTCAGTGGATAGAGCGTTAGCCTGCAGACTAAAAGCTCCCAGGTTCAATTCTGGCCAAGGGCAAATGCCTGGGTTGCAGGCTTGATCCTTTCTCCCCCAGTAGGGGGTGTGCAGGAGGCTGCCAATCAATGATTCTCTCTCATTAATTTTTCTATTTCTCTATCTCCCTTTCTCTCTGAAATCAATGAAAAAAAAAACACATTAAAAAAGAAAAAAGAATATGGTTCCCTAAATGTTAAAAATAAATAAATAAAAATAAAAATGCCTTCAATTCTTGGTTGTTGATTTTGTATCCTGTTACCTTGTTGAATTCATTTATTAAGTCTAATGGTTTCCTGGCGGAGTCTTTAGAGTTTTCTATATACAAGATCATGTCATCTATGAGTAATAAGAATTTTATTTTCTCCTTTCCAGTTTGGATGCCTTCTATCTCTTCTTGTCTGATCTCCATGGCTGGGACTTCCAGTGCTATATTGAATAAGAGTGGTGGAAGTGGACATCCTTGTCTTATACTTGTTCTTTTAGTTTTGCCCATTGAGTATGGTATTGGTTATATATGGCCTTTATTATGTTGAGGTATGGTTCCTTTATTCCCACTTTGCTGATAATTTTAATCAAAAAAGGATTCTGGATTTTGTTGAATGCTTTTTCTTGGTCTATTGATATGATCATGTGATTTTTATCTTTCATTTTGTTTATGTGATGTATCACATTTATTGATTTGTGAATATTGTACCAGTTCTGCATCTCTAGAAGAAAACCCACTTGATGTATGATTTTTAAAAATATATTGTTGTATCCGATTTGCTAATATTTTGTTGAGAATTTTAGCATCTGTGTTCATCAGGGATGTTGGCCTGTAATTTTCTATCTTTCTTTGTTTCTATCTGATTTTGGAATTAGGATATTCCTGGCTTTGTAAAAAGAGCTTAGAAGTGCTCCTCCATTTTGAATTTTTTGGAATAGTTTGAGGAGGATAGGTGTTAGTTCTTCTTTGAATGTTTGGTAAAATTCTCCTATAAATCCATTGGCCCAGGACTTTGGTTTGTTGGGAATTTTTAAATTACTGTTTCAATTGTATCAGTTGTTATTGGCCTATTCAGGTTTTTTTATTCTTCCTGATTGAGTTTTGGAAGATTGTCCATTTCACCCAGGTTTTCCAGTTTGTTGGCATATAGTTCAAAGTATTTGCTTATAATCCTTTGTATTTCTGTGGTGTCCATTGTTATATTGCCTCTTTCATTTCTGATTTTATGTATTTGGGTCCTCTCTGTTAGTTTCTTGATGAATCTGGCTAAGGGTTCATCAGTTTTGTTTATCTTTTCAAATTGGATTCATTAATCTTTTGTACTATTGATGTGTTTTTTGTTTGTTTGTTTGTTTTGTCTCTATGTTCTTTGTTTCTGCTCTGTTCTTTATTATTTCCTTCCTTCTACTTCTCTGTTATATTCTTGCTGTTCTCTTTCCAATTAGTTTAGGTGTAGGGTTAGTTTATTAGTGCTCTTTCTTGTTTTTTGAGGTAGGCCTGTAATACAATGGACTTCCCTTTCAGGACTGCTTTCACTGTGTTCCATAGGTTTTAGTTGGTTGTTTGTTAATTTTCATTTGTGTTTTCTACTATGACTGTATTGCTGTCAATCTCTCCCTTAAAGCCCATCAAGAGGTTTTTTTTTTCTTTTAAAAAATATATTTGGGGGGGGGGGAGAAAAAATGGCGGAGGTTTAGACGGACGTGTTGGTGCTTTGTCCCAGAGCAGATAAGGGCGAGCAGCTGAAACAGGTAACATACAGCCCGAACAAGCAGAGGAGATTCAGCTGGAGACAGTCTGCAGCCAGGAAAGACAGAGAACTCCTAGAAAATGGGGATGGTTAGAGATTGAGGCTGAAACCTCCCCCGGGGTGCCACCTCAGCGGCGAGACTGTGCCATCTTGAGTAGCTGTTATCCTCATCCAGAGATCGGTTACTAACCCGGAGGCAACGGCTCTCAAGCAGCGCAACTACATGAACTCAGAGGAGACCTGCTCGCCCCATGGAAAGCAGATTCAAGCAAAAGCGGCCTCCTGATCACCACACGCTTTGTCTGGGGAACAGTTACTGTGTGTGAAGCCTCCCTCCACCAGCCAGAAGAGCCACCACAGCTGTGAACAGCACCCACCAGAGGCCCTGCTACCAACGGAGGAGCAGCTGCTACCACAACCGCCCAAGGAGCAACAACAGCCCGAGGAGCCACTGCCAACCAGGGAGCAGCCACCGCCACCCAGGGAGCAGCCACTGAACGACTCAACAACTAGATATGTCAGTGAGATCAAACATGGGTAGACAAAGAAACCCCCAAAGGAAAGAAAAGGAGGACTCGCCAGAAAAGCAGCTAAGTGAGACAGAGGCATGCAACATGACGGAAAAAGAATTCAGAATAAGGGTCCTAGAGTGCATGCACCAGACGGAGGAAAAAATCAATACCATTTTCAAGAAGCTAGAAGAAACAGATGAAAAAATAAACTACCTATGCAAGAAGCAAGAAGAAACAGATGAAAAAATCAACAATTTAAGTAAGTCCCAAGAAGAAATGAAGAGCGACATAGCTGCAATAAAAAACACCATTGAAAGTATCAACAGTAGACTAGGAGAAGCAGAGGACCGAATTAGTGAATTAGAAGACAAGGAAGCAAAACACACCCAAACTGTACTGCAATTGGAGAAAAAAATTAAAAGACAGGAGGAGAGCCTAAGGGAGCTTTGGGACAACATGAAATGAAACAACATAAGAATAATAGGGGTGCCAGAACAATAGAAAGATGAACAAGGATTAGAAAACCTATTTGAAGAAATAATATCAGAAAACTTCCCTGAGGTGGGGAAGAAAAAAGTCACACAAGCCCAGAGAGTCCCATACAAGGTGAACCTGAAAAGACCCACACCAACACACATCATAATTACCACAGCAAATGTTCAGGACAAAGAGAGAATCTTACAGCTGCAAGAGAGAGACGGAAAATTACATACAAGGGATTTACCATTAGATTATCAAATGATTTCTCAACAGAAACACATCAGGCCAGCAAAGAATGGACCGAAATCTACAAAGTGATGCAAAGCAAAGGACTGAATCCAAGAATACTCTATCCAGCAAGGCTATCATTCAAAATTGAAGGGGAAATAAGAAGCTTCACAGACAAAAAAGGGCCAAGGGAGTTTATCACCACCAACCAGCCATGCAAGAAATGCTAAAGGGACTGGTGTAAAAAGAAGAAATAAAAAGATCAGAAAGAAAACAGCCACACACACAAAAAGAAATGGCTACAAACAAGTACCTTTCAATAATAACTTTAAATGTAAATGGACTAAATGCTCCAACCAAAAGACATCGAGTGGCTGAATGGATTAAAAAACATGACCCATACATCTGCTGTCTACAAGAGACCCACCTCATTAGAAGGGACTCACACAGACTGAAAGTGAAGAGATGGAAAAATATCTTTCAGGCAAATGGAAAGGAAAAGAAAGCTGGGGTAGCAATACTTATATCAGACAAAATACATCTCAAAGTGAAGGCCATAACAAAAGAAAAGGAAGGCCACTTCATAATACTAAAGGGATCAATACAACAAGAAGATATAACCCTGGTAAACATATATGCAACCAATGCAGAAGTATCCAAATTCATAAAGAAAACTCCTGGAAGATATCAAAGGAGAGATCGACAACAATACAATCATAGTAGGGGACTTTAATACTCCACTGACATCACTGGATAAGTCCTCTAGACAAACAATCAGCAAAGAAACAGCAATCCTAAATGACTCACTAGGTCAGATGGACTTAATTGACATCTTCAGAACACTTCACCCCAAAGCCATGGAATATACATTCCTCTCAGGTGCTCATAGCACATATTAAAAAATATACCACATCTTGGGTCACAAGCAAAGTCTCCACAAATTCAAGAAGATTGAAATCATAAAAAGTATCTTCTCAGACCACGATGGCATAATGTTAGAAATAAACCACAATAAAAACAACCCAAAATACTCAAACACTTGGAAGCTGAATAACATGTTATTAAATATTGATTGGGTTACCGATGACATCAAAGAAGAAATTAAAAACATCCAGGACACTAATGACAATGAAAACACAACAATCCAAAACCTATGGGACACAATGAAAGCAGTCCTGAGAGGGAAGTTTATAGCTCTACAGGCCTATCTCAAAAAACAAGAAAAAATGGTAGTAAATCATCTAACTCTACAGCTCAAAGAATTAGAAAGAGAGCAACAAGAAAATCCCAGAGTGAGCAGAAGGAAGGAGATAATAAAGATTAGAGCAGAAATAAATGACATAGAGACCAAAAAAACAATACAGAAAATCAATGAAACCAAGAGCTGGTTCTTTGAAAGGATAAACAAGATTGACAAACCTCTAGCCAGGCTCACCAAGAAGCAAAGAGAGAGGATCCAAATAAACCAAATCAGAAATGATAGAGGCGAAATGACAACAGATCCCACAGAAATACAAATGATTGCTAAAAAATACCACGGACAACTCTACTCCAACAAACTAGACAACCTGGAGGAAATGGACAAATTCCTAGAAAAATACAACATTCCAAAACTCAATCAGAAAGAATCTAAAAATCTCAATAGGCTAATAACTATGGAAGAAATTGAAGCAGTCATCAAAAAGCTTCCAGCAAACAAAAGCCCAGGACCAGACGGCTTCTCAGGGGAGTTTTACCAAACTTTCAAGGAAGAACTAAAACCTATCCTCCTCAGACTACTACAAAAAATTCAAGAGGAAGGAACAATTCCAATCTCATTCTATGAAGCCAGCATTACCCTAATACCAAAACCAGGTAAAGACAACACAATGAAAGAGAATGACAGGCCAATATCCTTCATGAACATAGATGCCAAAATCCTCAACAAAATCTTAGCAAATCGTATCCAGCAGTACATCAGAAGGATCATACACCATGACCAAGTAGGATTTATCCCAGGGATGCAAGGATGGTACAATATCCGTAAATCAATAAAGGTGATACATCACATAAACAAATTGAAAGAAAAAAACCACATGGTCATATCAATTGATGCAGAAAAAGCATTCGACAAAATCCAACACCCATTTTTGATAAAAACTTTCAGCAAAGTGGGAATTGAAGGATCATACCTCAACATAATAAAAGCCATATATGACAGGCCCACAGCCAACATCATACTCAATGGACAAAAACTAACACCATTTCCCCTAAGAACAGGAACAAGACAGGGATGCCCACTCTCACCACTCCTGTTCGACATAGTCCTGGAAGTATTAGCCATTGCAATTAGAGAAGAAGAAGAAATAAAAGGCATCCAAATTGGAAAAGAGGAAGTAAAACTGTCCTTATTTGCAGACAACATGATATTATACATACAAAACCCTAGAGACTCCATCAAAAAACTATTAGACTTAATACATGAATTTGGCAATGTAGCGATACAAAATTAACCCCAAGAAATCTGAGGCATTTCTATAAACTAATAGTGAACTTTCAGAAAGAGAGATTATAGAAACAATCCCATTTACCATCTCACCAAAAAAATTAATATACCTAGGAATAACCTTAACTAAAGAGGTAAAAGATCTCTACTCAGAAAACTACAGGACGTTGAAAAAAGAGATAGAGGAAGACATAAAGAGATGGAAGAACATACCATGTTCTTGGATTGGTAGAATCAACATCATTAAAATGTCCATACTACCCAAAGCAATCTATAAATTCAATGCACTTCCCATTAAAATACCAATGGCCTACTTCAAAGATCTAGAACGAACTCTCCAAAAATTCATCTGGAATAAAAAAAGACCCTGAATAGCTGCAGCGATCCTGACAAAAAACAAAGTAGGTGGGATCTCAATGCTAAATATCAAGCTTTATTACAAAGCCACTGTTCTCAAAACTGCCTGGTACTGGCACAAGAACAGACATATAGATCAATGGAATAGAATAGAGAGTCCAGAATGGAGCCCGAACCAATATGCTCAATTAATATTTGACAAAGGAGGCAAGAACATACAATGGAGTCAAGATAGTCTCTCCAATAAATGGTGTTGGGAAAATAGGACAGATATATGCAAGAAAATGAACTAGACCACCAACTTACACCATACACAAAAATAAACTCAAAATGGATAAAGGACTTAAATGTATGACAGGAAACCATAAAAATTCTAGAAGAATCCAAAGGCAACAAAATCTCAGACATATGCCAAAGCAATTTCTTCACTGATACAGCTCCTAGGGCAGTTGAAACTAAAGAGAAAATGAACAAATGGGACTACTTCAAAATAAAAAGCTTCTGCACAGCAAAAGAAACTATCAACAAAACAACAAGAAAACCCACTGCGTGGGAAACCATATTTGCCAACGTCATATCTGATAAGGGCCTAATCTCAAAAATTTATAGGGAACTCATACAACTTAACAAAAAGAAGATAAACAATCCAATCAAAAAATGGGCAAAGGACCTAAATAGACACTTTTCAAAAGAGGACATTCAGAAAGCCAAGAGACATATGAAAACATGCTCAAAGTCACTAATCATCCGAGGGATGCAAATCAAAACAACAATGAGGTACCATCTCACACTTGTCAGAATGGCTATCATCAACAAATCAACAAATGACAAGTGCTGGAGAGGATGTGGAGAAAAAGGAACACTTGTGCACTGCTGGTGGGAATGCAGACTGGTGCAGCCACTATGGAAGACAGTATGGAGTTCCCTCAAAAAACTGAAAATGGAACTCCCATTTGACTCTGTGATCCCACTTCTAAGAATATATCCCAAGAAACCAGAAACACCAATCAGAAAGAATATGTGCACCCATATGTTCATAGCAGCACAATTCACCATAGCTAAGATCTGGAAACAGCCTAAGTGCCCATCAGTAGATGAATGGATTAGAAAACTTTGGTACATCTACACGATGGAATATTATACTGCTATAAAAAAGAAGGAACTCTTACCATTTGCAACAGCATGGATGGAACTGGAGAGCATTATGCTAAGTGAAATAAGCCAGTCAATGAAGGAAAAATACCACATGATCTCACTCATTCACGGATAATAAAGACCATTACAAACTTTTGAACAATAATAGATACAGAGGCAGAGCTGCCTCAAACTGATTGTCAAACTGCAGTGGGAAGACCAGGGAGGGTTGGGGGGCAGGAGGGACGGAGGTAAGAGATCAACCGAAGGACTTATATGCATGCATATAAGCATAACTAATGGACATAAGACACTGGGGTGTAAGGGAGGGCAGTGGATTGTCAAGGGCAGGGGGAAAAAAAGGACACATATGTAATACCCTTTGTAATACTTTTAGCAAAAAATAAAAATTAAAAAAATATATATTTGGGTATTTCCATATTGGTTGCATATATGTTTACAAGGGTTATATTTTCTTATTGATCATTCCCTTTACTATTATGTAGTGGCCTTCTTTGTCTCTTGTTATGGCCTTTGTTTTGAAGTCTATTTTGTCTGATATGAGTATTGCTACCCCAGCTTTTTTTCCCATTTGCGTGGAATATTTTTTCTATCCTTTCACTTTCAATTAATGTGTATCTTTTGTTCTGAGATAGGTCTCTTGAAGACTGCATATTTTCTTATCCATTCAGTCACCCAATGTCTTTTGATTGAACATTTAATCTATTTACACTTAAGGTTATTATTGATAGGTATTTATTTATTGCCATTTTAATTTTCTCTAGGCCTATGATACTCTTTGAAGACTCTGATTTCCACCTGGACAAAGGAAGGGGTAGATGTGAGGAGAAGGCTGGACTATTCTGGACACTGTTTCCGTTTTCAGACTCACTCTCTCCCCTTCTTCCCTTGTTCTGCACTGTTGGGGGCAGATCTATGGGGACTGTGTCAGTGGGATCTCCTGCTTTACAGCTGGTGCAGTCAATGGGGAGTCCTGACAGGAGGCCAGAGGGTGGACACTGAGTGAGGCTGGGCTTCCAATTCCCCAGCCCCTTCCCTGTAATGTTGCTGTTGGCTGGACTGATACTTGGTCTGAGATCTGAGCTCTTGCCAGGCAAACCTCTCTAAACATCCTACCCCCTCACTCAGGATTCTAGTAATGGTAATAACTTCTCCTCAGTCTTTCAGGTCTAGAATGGTAGCAGACCCTGTAATGCCAGCCTCAGGAAACTGTGCATGATCTCTTGTTTCTCTACTTCACACAAAATCGTATGTCAAGTGATTTGAGTGGGATGGAGCCACTGTTTGTGCAGGGAACCTGACTCCTAAGTAGACGCTTCATTGTTCAAAGTGTGCCTTCACTTCCCCGGTCACAGAGATGCCCAAATACCCTGAAGGCTCTGCTACTATCCAAGCTAGAACAGAGATGTTCACCAGACCAGAGAAGGACAGGTTTGGGATGGTGAATCACTCACAGGGTTACTCTCCTCCCCCATGGCAGATGGCTGGGTGTGCTGCCCTCCCCTCCCATAGAGAAACCCCAGCACTGGGAAAAAAGATGATTTCTTTATTTATTAGATAAATGTGGCTGTAAGAACAGTGCAGCTGCTCCCAGGCTCTTCCATATCTTGTTATCAGATCACAAAGTGTGTGTGTGTGGATGAGAATTCACAGAGAAGATGAGAAAACAATTAAGTGTTTGGTTATAAGGTCAGAAGGCGGGCTGTATTTAGGGAGTCAGCAGGGGAGAAAAATCATGGGTAAATGGAGTCAGTGGGAGGTTATCCCACACCAAAGGGCTAGGGATATCCCCAGCCCCACCACCCAAGCCAGGCAGCGAACAGGAACAGCCCCACTTTGGTGAACCTTATCTTCCGCATCTTCATTCTCAGGACCCTCATTTACGATGAACTGCCCAATATTTTTGGTGTGGTTCAACAAGGAGCTGGAAGGTTGGACCATGCAGCCCTGAATGCTAAATATAGAGGACAGCCCACCTAGAGAGTAAAGATTGACTCAGATGGGTCTCAAAGTAATACACGCTTAAATTCCTGTGATCCAGAATCTCAGACCCTACCATTAACCCCTCAGACCAGGAGATCAGGCTCTTAGGCCTCTCCACCCTCAGATCTAGAAATCTGAATCTCCAGCTCTTTCCATACACAAGCCCATGAGCCAGGGTCTCAAGCACCTTCCCACCGCAGCTCCAGTGAATCCAAACCCCTAACCCTTTAATCCTGGGACCTGGCCTTCAGCACTCACCTCCTTTGAGATTGAGGTAGCCATTATAACAATGAGTGGTACCAGGAGGGCACATGATGTTTACAGAGTTTGAACAGGATCCACCGAATTGCACACAGGCAGGGCACTGCAGGCCTCCTGGGGCAGGGGCAGCTGGGGAGAAAATTGAAGGTTAGGGTGCACAGTTCTGCTCCCAGCTGCAGTCACCCTCTTAGAGCCCAGAGTCTCCATATTCCTCAGGCCCCATCTCTCCATGGCCTCCCCTATCCCCCTGGGCTCCCATACCTGGACGAGGGAGGGAGTTCAGGAGGACACTGCTACTTGTGGCCCTGTTGCACCCATCAGAGGAACAGAAACGGGCATAGGAGGCGACGAGCACTCCAGGGGGCTCTGAGTGGATGGAGATTGTTGTGGAATTCTTTGTCTCTGTCTTGCTGCAGCCTTTGCTCCCCGCTATGAGTGATGTAGGTCCTGCAGGGGAAGGGAGTGACAGCTGGGCTGGGGTGGCAAGTTCCCAAGGGATACTGGAGCTAGCGTTTTCTGGATGCTTAGCAGGCAGAGGGTGAAAGTAGGATGCCTGAGTCCAAGATCAGAGGTCGTTGCAGGTGGGATGAGGAGGGAGCCTGAGCCTGAGTCCTTCCATGAGCTCTGTCACTTCTCAGTTCTTGCTCAAATGTCACTCTCTCAAGTGGAACCTCCCATTTTTCAAATTGCAACCGCCATCCCACTCTCTCTTTTCTCCTTTCCCTGCTGGATTTTCTGCTTCCTCACTCATGCAAAAAGAGGCAGGAAGACACCCAATGGCATCTATAGAGGCTGGCACACAACAGGTGTTCAATAAGGTTCAGACAAAGTCACCGATGTCACTGTACACCAGCTCTGTTCTCAGATTTTGCAAGGGCCCTCGAATATATCCTCATGACTACCCAGCACAATAAGTACTATTACTGCCAGCACCGAGGCCCATTTTTCAGAAGGGGAAACCAAGGTCAGAAAGAGGAAGACTGAGGTGTAGAACTCCAGGCATTTTGAGAATCAGGCAGCAAGTTCAGGGGACAGAATCCAGGGCAGGAGACCCAGGACGCCATGCAGCCATCCCTCCCTGTTGCATAGTCCACGCACCTACATCTATGAGCAGCAGTGTCTCCTGACACACCTCATTCAAATCACATGTCACGGTTGAAAATGTGTTCCAAGGCAGGGGGTTCTGCGACAGGTTTTCTTTGATCTGAAGCATGATCCCCTTTTGACAGGTCAGAGGAGCTGGGGAGAAGAAATCAGGTTCTGTGTATGCCCAGGAACAAGCCATGTCTGTCCCTCCTGGTCCCGTGTTTGGGGACAGACATTTAGCCTGGACACAGTCCCTTGATCCCAGGCTTACAAGGGATCTTTGAAGTCTGAGACCCTCCCCTATTCTTCATGCCACCACTTCTGCTCCAACATCTGCAGGGACCTTTCTCAACACCCCTTTAAGGCTGCTCCTTGCTTGGGGTGTGAGAGAGATGGATGAGTCTGAGTCCTCTAGCATCTTCATTAGACACCTTGGAATCCTGCACAAACTCACTTCATGTGCTGAGCCAGCCCTTGTGTTGCCCCAGGCTAGAAACCTTGGTGTCAGTGACATCCAGGCCCTGTCCTCATGGCTCCCAGTCTAGGATAATGAGGAGTGTAGACTGATACCTTATATTCTTTTAACTGAGAAACCCCAAGTTTCAAACAGAATTATTGCAGTGCCTAGTGAGTACTGAGCATTTACTATATGCCTGCTTGTTGTGATTGCTTTCTATGTTTTAGCCCGTTTAAGTTTCCCAAGAAGATGAGGGCATCTGGGTTACCTCATTTTATCACAATGATACCCAAAGCAGGTGGTGCTATCCTGCTCCTCCCTATTTTCAAGATGGAAAACATAAGCAGAAGAATTGTGAAGCAGCTTTCCCAGTGCCCACTGCTAGCAATTAGCAGAACAGGGCTCCTTGAGTTGAATGCTGGGGAAGACAGTGATTGTTGACTATTCTCAGGTACCTTGCCCTCTGGGGCCCTCAGGAATCCACTCTGAAAACCAGGAGCCTTCACTTAAGGCCATCACATCACCAGCAGGGATGTGTTCCATGATTCTGAAACTCCTGGGCTGGCAATATAGCATCCACCTACATGGGTTACCTTTAAAACAGCCACAAGAAGCAGGACCGCTCATTTCTCCACTTCACAGATCATAGTATCATGGCTCCTGCTGCCCTCCTCCCAGCCTGGCCCCACCACCTTTCATGTATTGGTCAATAGTATTTCCTGTCTTGTAATTGCTCAAGTTGAGAAAACATTGCTGTCATTCTTAACAATTCTCCGTTTCTTGCACCCTGTGTTGCACCCATTAGGATATCCTGTTGCCTTAAGCTGCACAATACTGCCAGATCCCGACCTCAGCTTATAAATGTCCTTTTCCTCTTCTACTAATAGACTGCAGCTAGTCTTTAAGGTCACCTCCTCTGTGAAGCCGCCCTTGACACCCACCAGCAGGACATTAGTATCTTCTCCCTCAGACCTCCCTCAGACTTCTTAAACTGCAGCCCTGTGACCATCTGCATCAGTAATGTCTCCCCTCCTTGTCCTGGAGGCCCTTTTGGGCAGGGTTAGGGTGTCAGGTCTCTGTAGTCTCCTCCAGAGACCTTGGAGTCCTGTACAAGCTCACTTCCCATCCTGAGCCAGCCCGTGTGTTGCCTCAGGCTAGAATCCTTGGTGTCAGTGACATCCAGGCCCTGTCCTCAAGGCTCCTAGTCTAGGCAGAGAGATCCAAGCTCACAGAGGAATGTTGCTGCATTCACTGAACTTTCACCTTAAGGCCCTAAGAACTGGATGCTGTGGGTGGATGAGGAAACTGAATCTCAGACAGGGAAGACCCTTTTCCTATTCTCCTCCCTGCCATTGGTGCTTCTCATGAGATACTCCAGGCCAGTCTCAGTCTCAGTCTCAGTCTCAGTCAGGTGTACTGGTAAGGGCTGGGCTTGTGTGGGTGAGTGGGGACCCTCCCAGTGTCCCTGCTTGTCTCTTGCTGACCCTATCACACCTGAAGCACCCTCCATTTTCTCTCTGACACTCTTTCCTATGCAGCAGGGCTGCTAGGGTTTCTAGTACCATGGGTGAAGGACCGATGTGCGTGCAGCGGAGGAGAAGGAACTAGGGCTACCCAATGTCAAGAGTGTGGAGAAAGAGAGTTTAAAGCAATGCATCACTCCCAGCATGAGAGGAATGCACTTGCACTCACTTCCACACCCAGTGGATAAAGTGAAAGGAACACAGCCAGCCCACCCACACTGTCCTATGTCAGACCCCTGGCCCTCTCTCTCCACTTCAACTGGGCCCACTTACTAGCATGCTCACCCCATGGCAGCTATCAGGACAATCCCTCAGTTTGTGCATGACTGAATGAGTAATAAACTTCTAAGTTATTTGTGGGTGTTGGTGTTTGTGGGATGTGTTTGCATGTCTGACTTTCAGAAGGGTCACCATACCTGAAGACTGAAGTTTGGGTACAGCTTTTCCATCCCGACTTGGGACTCCGACAGAATCACACTTTTCACTCACAGATAAGACCCCGATTTCCTGAGTCTCATTAAGCAGGTTGCAGGCTGCTTGGGACATGCATCCCTGGACTTTCAGATCGCTGAGGATACCAACTGTGGGAAGGGGCCAGGCAGAGTAGGAGAACATGAGATGCCACCACTGGGACCATCCAACCCCGAGGAGTCAGGGTCACTCTCCTCTGAGCCCCAGCCCTCAGCTACCTCAGGACTGACAGGGACCCTGATGTCCCAGCTTACCTCCCCTGAGATGCAGGACCCCATTGTAGCAGTGCGTATGCCCAACGGGGCAGGTCAGCTCTGTTGCAGACTTACAGCCATCCTCAGCAAAGCAGACTGGGCACCGCACTGACCCTAGGACTGGGAGGGGAGAGGGAAGAAGGGAGGACTGAGTGGGCTCTGCATTTGGATCTGGTGCCTTCTATCCTTTTCGCATTTGTGGTCCCATCATCAACCTCCTCAGTCTCATGTAGACCTGGGGTGCTGGAAATTGCAGTGCAGTGGTTGCTGAGAGAGCAAGGGGCCGGGGGCATGAGATCTGGCAGAGGCAGTAGTGACTGAGACAGGAGGGGGTCCCTTGGAGAAACGAGGGTAGATTTCACCCACAACTTCCACTGCACAGTCCAAGTAGACAAGATGTTCCAAAGAGCAGAGAATCACAAAGCACCCCCGCTCCCTCCAAAACAGCTTATGATATAGAAAAGGACAGTGGCGAGCTACAGGCCAATTTCATTTTAAGAGGATATACCCAAAATCTAAATGAAACATGAGTGAGCCAAGCTCAACAGTATGGAGAAAGGAGCTTCGCCCAGGTTCAGGCCATCACTGGAATTTGAGGAGGGGTTGTACTAGGAAGAGCAGTCCAGTTTCCTGCCCTAGGACTATTAGAAGAAGCTGTGCCGGCGAGGCAGTCCTGGAGAGTGTGGAGAGGCAGGTGGGAGGGGGGATTCTAAATGAACAGCCTCTCTGTGCTCCCCTCCTCCCCTAGCTTCTGTCCTCTCTTCCTCCTCCTCTCCCTCCTTGTTCTCACCTGCAGAGGGGGGCATGGTCCAGACAGGGCGGGTAGAGGAGAGGTCATTGCAGAAGTTCTTGTGGCGACACACACGAGTGTAGGAGATGACAGAGAGGCCAGGGCCTTTCCTGTGCTGGGTGATACGGGCCTCATGATCCTCCTTCTGGGTACAGCCCTTGCTGAGCACTAGGAACACTTGGGGTCCTAGATGAAAAAGGAGGCAAACGGGGTGAGGATGAGCACTCTACGGTGCTAGAGGGAGAGTCTTCATCGTGGCTGGGGAGAGGCTGGAGAGGAGGCAACTGGGCACCCAAGGGCTTGCTCCTGCTGAGGAGGGGACAGCTCCTGGCATGAGGGGAGGGAGTCTTTGGAGTCTGCTGGTCAAGAGGAGGGATATCCCTGTGCAGGTGAAGGTGGGGTCAGGCTTGGGACCTATGGGCCTTTCTCACCATTCTCAATGAGCATCAGCGAATCTTGGCAACCCCAACCTTCCTTGCAGGTCTCCTCATCAGATGTCCACTTCAAGGGCAGTTCTGATGCGTTCCTCACAGTTGAGAAACTTCCAGAATGACAGGTCAGGGCCTGCACTCCTGAGATGGGAACAGCAAATCCATCTTAGCCCATCCTCCCAGGAAATCCCCTCCCAAGTTAGGGTTTTCACTCACGAGGCAGCATGAGGGTGAGGCTCAGGAGGGCTGGCAGAATGGAGCTCATGGTCGGGGCAGCTAGAATTCTCTTGCTCCTGCTCTTCCCCCAGGAAACGGAGCCCTTTTATGTCTCTCTTCACCCAGGGCAGCCAGGAAAGGGTGGGGAGGGGAGGGCCTTGCTAAAGAAGGGCTGGGCTCACACTCTGAGTCTCTCCAACTTTAAAGGCCAGAAACCCGAGTCCTTCCTTCTCCCTCAGACCTAGGAGTCAAGGCTCCTCTCCTCCCTCTGACCCAGTTGTCCAGGAGCTGAGACCCCTCTACAGTTAAAAACTGAGGCATCCTGACCCCAGTCTTTATTAGTGTGGATCCCCACCCCCACACTGTTTCAGGGTAGTTTGTCAAGGTAG
Source organism: Myotis yumanensis (assembly GCF_028538775.1). Classification (NCBI taxonomy): domain Eukaryota; kingdom Metazoa; phylum Chordata; class Mammalia; order Chiroptera; family Vespertilionidae; genus Myotis; species Myotis yumanensis. Next base: position 14,749,889 of record NW_027223774.1, read on the forward strand.
TTTCCTCATTTGTCCTGGCAACCTGGCCACCTTCTGGCCTCAGGTTGGGAAATGGCTCAACTGCCTGAGAGGACATTATGTGATATGTCTTGGCTGGTTCCTATGTTTTTTTCTTGGCTAACCTTTACCCCACCACAGATGCCTACTTCTCCTTTCTCATGTGATTTGTGGTGTGCATGTAGTATGATGAGTGAGGTTATGTCTGTTGTGTGTATTGTGTGCTGTGTGTCTCTGTGGGTTACATTTGATTATTTTCAGGAATGCCTTCTGGAAAATGAATGTTACCTAGTCCCAGAGATGAGGGCTGGAAAATTAAACAGCACTAATCAAAAGGAGAGATTCAGACTGTTCTTCCCTGTTGAACACTCTTCCATGGTTCCTGCGCCTCAGGAGAAAGACTAACTCCTCAGTACGGCTTTGTGGCTACTTGACCCACCACCAGGCCCCCCAATCTCCCACTTCACTCTCCCACAGTATCCATTAAAAAGACACGCTAGTTCATTTCCTGCCTCGTTGGCCTTGCAACACTGTTCCTTTTGCTTGGAATAGCAGAGGTCACCCATATCTACCTTGTCTACCTAAAAAACTGGCAAAACTCCCAGGTCCAATTAAACCCCAATCTCTTTATTTGACCTTCTTAGGTACAGCCAAGGAGCCCTTCTATAAAATAGCAGGTTTATTCCCTCTACCGGGCCTTTGCACATGCTGTTTCCTTTGCCTATTAATGTCCTTTTCCTCTTCGACTAATAGATTGAAGCTAATCTTTAAGTCACCTCCTCTGTGAATCCCTCCTTGATACCCCACCCACAGATCATTAATATCTTCCTCCTCAGAGTTCCCCTTTGACCATCGGCATCAGTAATGTCTCCCCTCCTCATCCTGGAGGCCCTTTAGGGCAGGGGTAGGGTCTCAGTCTTCTGCAGTCTCCACCAGAGACCTTGGAAGCCTGTACAAGCTCACTTCCCATCCTGAGCCAGCCCTTGTGTTGCCTCAGGCTAGAATCCTTGGTGTCAGTGACATCCAGGCCTTGTCCTCAAGGCTCCCAGTCTAGGCAGAGAGATCCAAGCACACAGAGGAATTTTGCGGCATTCACTGAACTTTCACCTTGAGGCTTTAAGGACTAGGTGTCATGGGTGGATGAGGAAACTGAGTCTCAGACAGGGAAGGCCCTCTTCTCACTCTCCTCCCTGCCATTGGTGCTTCTCATTGAGATACTCCAGGCCAGTCTCAGTCTCAGTCTCAGTCTCAGTCGGGTGTACTGGTAAGGGCTGGGCTTGTGTGGTGAGTGTCCCTGCTTGTCTCTTGCTGACCCTATCACAGTGTCCCTCCCAGTGTCCCTACTTGTCTCTTGCTGACCCTATCACACCTGAAGCACCCTCGATTTTCTCTCTGACACTCTTTCCTATGCGACAGTGCTCCTAGGGTGCTCTAGCACTATAGGTGGGGTATGGATGAGGGTGGAAGGAGGTAAGGGAACTTTGGCTAGCTAAGGTCAAGAGTGTGGAGAAAGAGAATTAAAGGAAATGCACCACTCCCAGCAAGAGAAGCATGCACTTGCACTCACTTCCACACACAATGGATAAAGTGTAATGCAAAGCTGCCAGCACATCCACCCTGTCCAATGTGTATTCCCTGGCCTGTCTTTCCCTTCAGCTGGACACTTCTATTGGCATGCTCACCCCAAAGGGCCTACCAGGACAATCCCTCACTTTGTGCATGCCCAAATGTGTAAAAAACTTCTAAATTATTTGTGGCTGTTGGAGTTTGTGGGATGTGTTTTTGTCTGACATTCACAAGGATCATCGTACCCCAAGGTTGAGGGTGGGTACAGTCTCATCTTCCAGACAAGGGACTCACCATCAGAATCACACTTTTCACTCACAGACAAGGCCCCGATTTCCTGAGTGTCATTAAGCAGGTTGCAGGCTGCTTGGGACATGCATCCCTGGACTTTCAGATCAGTGAAGGTGCCAACTGTGGAAAGGGGCCAGGCAGAGTGGAGAGAGTGAGATGCCCCCAGTGGGGCCTTCCAACCCTGAAGAGCCAGGCCCACTCTCCTCTGAGCCCCAGCCATCCCCTACCCTCAGTGCCAGCACGACCCCGATGTCCCAGCTTACCTCCCCTGAGGTGCAGGACCCCATTGTAGCAGTGCGTATGCCCAACGGGGCAGGTCAGCTCTGTTGCAGACTTACAGCCATCCTCAGCAAAACAGACTGGGCACCGCACTGACCCTGGGACTGGGAGGGGAGAAGGAAGAAGGGAGGACTGAGTGGGCTCTGCATTTGGATCTGGTGCCTTCTATCTTTTTCGCATTTGTGACCCCATCATCAACCTCCTTAGTCTCATGTAGACCTGGGGTGCTGGAAATTGCAGTGCAGTGGTTGCTGAGAGAGCAAGGGGCCGGGGGCATGAGATCTGGGAGAGGCAGTGGTGACTGAGACAGAAGGGGGTCCCTTGGAGGAACCAGGGTAGATTTCACCCACGACTTACACTGCACAGTCCAAGTAGACAAGATGTTCCAAAGAGTAGAGAATCACAAAGCACCCCCACTCCCTCCAAAACAGCTTATGATATAGAAAATGACAGTGGAGTGCTACAGGCCAAATTCACTTTAAGAGGATATACCCAAACCCTAAATGAAACATGAGTGAGCCAAGCTCAACAGTATGGAGAAAGGAGCTTGGCTCAGGTTCAGGCCATCACTGGAATTTGACGAGGGGTTGTACTCAGAAGAGCAATCCAGTTTGCTGCCCCAGGACTGTTAGAAGTAGCTGTGGGAGGGAAGCAGTCCTGGGGAGTGTGAACAGGCTGGTGGGATGGAGGCGTTCTAAATGAACAGCGCTTGTGTGCTCCCTGCCTCCCCTAGGTCTTATCCTCCCCCCTCCTCCTCCTCTTCCTCGTCCCCTTCCTCCTTCTCCTCCTCCTCCTCCTCCTCCTCCTCCTCCTCCTCCTCCTCGTCCTTGTTTGCACCTTCAGAGGTGGGCAGGGTCCAGACAGGGAGGGACGTGGAGAGGTCATTGCAGAGGTTCTTGTGGCGGCACACACGGGTGAAGGAGACGACAGAGAGGCCAGGGCCTTTCCTGTGCTGGGTGACACGGGCCTCATGGTCCCCCTTCTGGGTACAGCCCTTGATGAGCGCTAGGAACACTTGGGGTCCTAGAAGAAGAAGGAGGCAGACAGGTGAGGATCAGAACTCTGTGGTGGTAGAGGGAGAATCTTGGTGTGGCCAGGGGAGAGGCTGGAGAGGAGGCAACTGGGCACCCAAGGGCTTGCTCCTGCTGAGGAGGGGACAGCTCCTGGCATGAGGGGAGGGAGTATTTTGGAGTCTGCTGGTCAGGAGGAGGGATATCCCTGTGCAGGTGAAGCTGCCTTTGGGTCAGGCTTGGGGCCTTTGGGGCCTTTCTCACCATTCTCAATGAGCATCAGCGAATCTTGGCAACCCCAGCCGTCCTTGCAGAATTCCTCGCCTGTTGTCCACTCCAAGGGCAATTCTGATGTTTTCCTCACCGTCCTCAGTGTTCCCGCCTGACAGGTCAGTGCCTGCACTCCTGAGGTGGGAACAGCATCTTAGCCCATCCTCCTGGTAAATCCTCTCCCATGTTGGAGTTCTCACTCTCGGGGCAGCATGAGGGTGAGACCCAGGAGGGCTGGCAATAGAGCAGGGTTCATGGTCAGGGCAGCTAGATTTCTTTTTCTCCTGCTCTTCACCCAGGAAACAGAGCCCTTTTATGTCTCTCTTCATCCAGGGCAGCCAGGAAAGTGTGGGGAGTGGAGGGCCTTGCTAAAGAAGGCCTGGGCACACACTCTGAATCTCACCAACTTTAAAGGCCCAGAGCCCGAATCCTTCCTCCTCCCTCAGACTCAGGAGTCAAGGCCCCTCTCCTCCCTCTGACCCAGTTGTCCAGGCTCCCAGACCCCACTACAGTTAAAACCTGAGGCGTCCTGACCCCAGCCTCCACTGGTCTGGGTCCCCATCCCCACACTGTTTCAGGGTAGTTTTAGAAGGTACTTTCCTCATTTCTCTTGGCCACCTGGCCACTTTCTGGCCCCAGGTGGGGAAATGGCTCAACTGCCTGAAAGAGCAATTTGTAATGGGCCTTGGCTGGTCTCTATGGTTTTTATATCCTAATCTTTGCCCCATCATAGAAGCATGTACTGTGCAGTCACTCCCACCTTCTCTTTTCTCATGTGGTGTGTGGTGTGAATGTGGTATAATGAGTGTGGTTATGTCTGTTGTGTGTATTGTGTGATTGTGTGCTCTGTGGTATGGGTTACATTGGATTTGTTTTAGGAATGCCTTCTGGAAAATGAATGTTACCTACTCCCAGAACTGAGGGCCAGACAATTAAACAACTAATCAAAAGGAGAGACTCAGATTGTTCTTCCCTGTTCAACACCCTTCCATGGATCCTGTGCCTTAGGAGAAAGACTAACCCCTCAGTCTGGCTTTGTGGCTACTTGACCCACCACCAAGCCCCCGAACCTCCCTCTTCACTCCCCCACAATATCCATTCCAAAGACATGCCACGTCATTTCCTGCATCCTTGGACTTGCACCACTGTTACTTCTGCTTGGAATAGCAGAGATCACCCACATCTACCTTGTCTACCTGAAAAACTGGCAATCACCCCCAGTTCCAGCTACACCCCATCCTCTTTAAGTGAACTTCTTAGGTACAGCTAAGGCGCCCTTCTATAAAATAGCAGGTTTATTCCCACGGCTGGGCCTTTGCACAGGCTGTTTCCTCTGACTGTTAATGTCCTTTTCCTCTTCTATTAATAGATTGAAGATTATCTTTAAGGTCACCCCCTCTGTGAAGTACCCTACTCACCCACCTGCAGGACATTAGTATCTTCCTCCTCAGACCTCCCCTAGACCCATTTCCCTACAGCCCTGTGACCATCTGAATCAGTAATGTCTCCCCTCCTCGTCCTGGAGGTCCTTTAGGGCAGGAGTAGGGTCTCAGTCCTCTGCAGTCTCCACCAGAGACCTTGGAGTCCTGTACAAGCTCACTTCCCATCCTGAGCCAGCCCTTGTGTTGCCTCAGGCTAGAATCCTTAGTGTCAGTGACATCCAGGCCTTGTCCTCAAGGCTCCCAGTCTAGGCAGAGAGATCCAAGCACACAGAGGATGTTGCTGCACTCACTGAACTTTCACCTTGAGGCTTTAAGGACTGGGTGCTGTGGGCGGATGAGGAAACTGAGTCTCAGGCAGGGAAGACCCTCTTCTCACTCTCCTCCCTGCCATTGGTGCTTCTCATTGAGATACTCCAGGCCAGTCTCAGTCTCAGTCAGGTGTACTGATAAGGGCTGGGCTTGTGTGGGTGAGTGGGGATCCTCCCAGTGTCCCTGCTTGTCTCTTGCTGACCCTATCACACCTGAAGCACCCTCGATGTTCTCTCTGACACTCTTTCCTATGCGACAAGGCTGCTAGGGTGCTCTAGCACCATGGGTGGGGTATGGATGAGGGTGGAGGGAGGTAAGGGAACTTTGGCTAGCCGAGGTCAAGAGTGTGGAGAAATAGAATGGAAGGCAATGCATCAATCCCAGCATGAGAAGCAGGCACTTGCACTCACTTCCACACACAATGGATAAAGTGCAATGCAAAGCTGCCAGCCCACCAACTTGTCCTATGTTTGCTTCCTGTTCTTCTCTCTCCCTTTCAGCTGGACACTTCTTTTGGCATGCTCACTCCAAAGGGCCTACCAGGACAATCCCTCACTTTGTGCATGCCCAAATGTGTAATAAACTGAATTATTTGTGGCTGTTGGAGTTTGTGGGATGTGTTTGCATGTCTGACGTTTACAAGGGTCATCATACTCTACGGATGCAGGTTGGGTACAGCCTCACCTTCCAGACATGGGACTCACCGTCAGAGTCACACTTTTCACTCACAGACAAGGCCCCGATTTCCTGAGTGTCATTAAGCAGGTTGCAGGCTGCTTGGGACATGCATCCCTGGACTTTCAGATCAGTGAAGATGCCAACTGTGGAAAGGAGCCAGGCAGAGTGGGAGAGAGTGAGATGCTGTCACTGGGACCACCCAATCCTGAGGAGCCAGGCCCACTCTCCTCTGAGCCCCAGCCCTCAGCTACCCTCAGGGCCAGCAGGGACCCCGATGTCCCAGCTTACCTCCCCTGAGCTGCAGGGTCCCATTGTAGCAGTGCGTGTGCCCAATGGGGCAGGTCATCTCTGTTGTGGATTTACAGCCTTCCTCAGCAAAGCAGACTGGGCACCGCACTGACCCTGGGACTGGGAGGGGAGAGGGAAGAAGGGAGGACTGAGTGGGCTCTGCATTTGGATCCAGTGCCTTCTATCGTCTTTGCTTTTGTGGACCCATCATCAACCTTCTCAGTCTCATGTAGACCTGGGGTGCTGGAAATTGCAGTGGAGTGGTTGCTGAGAGAGAAAGGGGGTGGGCATTAGACCTGGGAGAGGCAGTGGTGACTCAGACAAGACAGGGGACCTTGCAAGATCGATGGTAGCTTTCACCCACAACTTCCACTACACAATCCAAGCAGACAAGGTGCCCTAAAGAGTAGAGAATCACGAAGCACCCCCCACTCCAATACAGTTTATAGTATAGAAAGGACATTGGAGAGCTACAGGCCAATTTCATTTTTAGAGGATATACCCAAATCCTAAATGAAACATGAGTGAGCCAAGCTCAACAGTATAGACAAAGGAGCATGGCCCGGGTTCAGGCTATCGTCAGAATTTGAGGTGGGGCTGAACTCATAAGAGCAATCCAGTTTCCTGCCCAAGGACTGTTAGAAGAAGCTATGTCAGGGTCAGAAGTCCTGGGAGGTGTGCAGAGGCCAGTTAGGAGGGAGGGGTTCTAAATGAACAGCCCTTCTGTGCTTCCCTCCTCCCCTCTCCCCTGTCCTCTCCTGCTCCTCATCCTCCCACTCCTTGTTCGCACCTGCAGAGGGGGGCAGGGTCCAGACAGGGCGGGTGGAGGAGAGGTCATTGCAGAGGTTCTTGTGGCGGCACACACGGGTGTAGGAGATGACAGAGAGGCCAGGGCCTTTCCTGTGCTGGGTGATACGGGCCTCATGATCCTCCTTCTGGGTACAGCCCTTGCTGAGCTCTAGGAACACTTCGGGTCCTAGATGAAGAAGGAGGCAGGCCAGGTGAGGATCTGGACTCCAGGGTGCTAGAGGGAGAGTCTTCATCGTGGCTGGGGGAGAGGATGGAGAGGAGGCAACTGGGCCCCTGAAGGCTTCCTCCTGCTGGGGAGGGGACAGCTCCTGGCATGAGGGGACCTGAGTCTTTGGAGACTGTTGGTCAGGAGGAGGGATATCCCTGTGCAGGTGAAGGTGGGGTCAGGCTTGGGGCCTTTGGGGCCTTTCTCACCATTCTCAATGAGCATCAGCGAATCTTGGCAACCCCAGCCATCCTTGCAGGACTCCTCTTCAGGTGTCCAACTCAAGGGCATTTCTGATGTTTTCCTCACTGTCTCCCATATTCCTGCCTGACAGGTCAGGGCCTCCATTGCTGAAGTGGGAACAGAAAATCCATTTTAGCCCATCCTCCCAGGAAATCCCCTCCCAAGTTGTGTTTTCACTCACCGGGCAGCATGAGGGTGAGGCCCAAGAGGGCTGGCAGCAGGATGAAGCTCATGGTCGGGGCAGCTAGAATTCTCTTGCTCCCGTTCTTCCTCCAGGAAATGGAGCCCTTTTATGTCTCTCTTCACCCAGGGCAGCCAGGAAATGGTGGGGACTGGAGGGCCTTGCTAAAGAAGGCCTGGGCCCACATTCTGAGTCTCAGCAACTTTAAAGGCCAGAAACCCAAGTTCTTCCTCCTCCTTCTGACCCAAGAGTTAAGGCCCCTCTCCTCCCTTTGACCCAGTTGTCCAGGCTCCCAGACCCCTTTACAGTTAAAAACTGAGGCATCCTAACCCCAGCCTCCACTGGTGTGGATCCCACCCCCACATTGTTTCAGGGTAGTTTGCGAAGGAAGTTTCCTCATATCTCCTGGCAACCTGGCCACTTTCTGGCCCCAGGTGGGGAATGGCTCAACTTCCTGTGAGGACATTGTGTGATGGTCTTGGCTGGTCTCTATGTTTTTTCTACCCTAACCTCTGCCCCTCCACAGATACCTACTTCTCTTTTCTTTCTCTTTCCTTCCAATATTGCTTTTTAAAAATACCCTATTGCATGACCTTCCCTCATGATTTCTCTTTTTCTTCTTTTACTTATCTTTCATCTTCCTCTGTTCTCTCCCCTCCTTCCGCAACGTAGGCTTAGAGTCTCCAGTTCCTGCCACTCAGGAGGGGGCTGAGGTATGGCAGGGGGAATTGAATAGCTATGGAAGAACTAGAATATTCTTTGGCAAAGCAAAGTTTTTCTGCTAGAAACACATGGGAACAGTCATGTGCTATAAAACCAGCTTTTTTGGAAAAAAAAGCATCAACAAACCCCATCTCATATTGTTGGCCCATTACTGTGGCGCAAAGGCTCCCTCCACATCTGATTTTGAAGCCGTGCACAATTTGAAAACCAGCTTGCCAAATCCCTAAATATTTAATAATCAGCTTTGCAGGTGTCTACAAATCAGCTCTAGCCCACTGGGTAGGAGGGAGAGGGAACGGGTATAGGGCATCTGTCAGTGACTGCAGAAGCTGCAAAGTTTGAAAAGAAAGGCTGAGAACAATAGCAGAGGAGAAAGAGAAATGAATGTGTAATTCACAATGGTCTGCTTATTTTTGACATTTTTATACCTTCTATTTTTCTTTTGTTTGCAAGTTTCAAATTTGCCACACAGGCACAGAGGTGTTTCTCTTCTCTCCTACTGTGTCTGCACCACTAACTCTGCATATTGTGGGTGCTCAATAGATGTTTTTGATTGAGTGAATGAATGAATGAATGAGTGTAGGGGAGGGAAAGATAGCAACAGAGCCATCAGTACATTTATATAGGTTGTGCACCTTTGAAACATCACCTCCTCCCTAACGATTCACATTGTTGCTCTGTGAATGGCACACTTTGAAGTTGTGCATGGCCTCAGCAGGGTCCCTAGAGGAAGCGGGGAAAGAAGGTGGGCAAAGAGGCACATAGGGTCACACGTCATCCATTAAATGTCTTGTTTTAGTCAACAAATATTTACTGAGGCTGAACTTTGTGCCAGAACTTTGTCCTGGTTGCTTGGGATACAGAAAGACTACCGTATTTTTCTATGAATAATATGCTATTTTTTTGAAGGGTGTCTAATACATGAAAGTCAGCCGAGGAGGGAGCTACGCAGGTGCGCAGGTGCATAACTGCCCATACCTTGTCAAACAGTCTTCCTCCAGTCATGAGCCTTATTGTTACTGACATCAGCTGATGCCGTAATTGGAGGTGGAGCTGGAGAGTGTGCAGATGCAACAGGGACCAGAGCGTTCTGAACCCATAAAGATGTCAAAAAATAAAAAGATTAAATTCTGGTAAGCGATTGTCTTACTTGCAAAATTCAAACTGAATGTAATCAGCAATGCAAAAGAGCATGGAAAAAGAGCTGTAGCGAGACAATTTGGACCTCTTCTGACTGAGTGTATCATCAGACAATGGAACATCTCCTTAAAATGCCAAAAAAGAAGAAGTCCATGCATAACATTGGGATTGTAATGCCACAGTGTTGCATTTTGGACTAATAAGTAATTTGTGGTGTGAACCATTGAGGCCAGGTCAATATCATAGTCTCCCCTAATGAGGAGGATACTAACATTTCCTTACACATACTGTCCTAGCACCATTTTTAAAGAATTCATCTTTATCAACAGTGACTATGCAACCTTGGATCACTAGCTGACTGCCCTGGGGGCTTTAGGAGAGTCGAGTGAGAGGAGAAAAGATGCTCTTGGCACCTCCTTATCCACCAGAGTTTAGCCCAGGGGGTTCCTTCTTGGAGTTGATCAATAACAGATGCCTCCGGTTAGAGCAGCTTCCCTATCCTAAGGTTTAGTCAGATTCTATGAATATTTTACGGTGAATACACTGACAACCTGCAGCCAAGTATTCATCGTACTTCATTGAGGGGAAGCCAAGGCACAGGGAGATACAGACACTAAAGCGGAGTCCCACAGACCATGAGCAGCTGATCAGAGTCACCTGAGGTCTGTCTGCAGCCAGAGCCCTGTCCTCTCCTCCACCCCAGGGCCTTGTTAGGTGTCTGTGGATCCCTAGACCAACCATTAGGCTTCCTCAGCTCACAGGTATATATTCTGGTCTGGGGAGTGATAGCAAATGAAGATCTAATGAGACTTTCAAAATTGCAGCAGAGCAGGTGGATCTTTTTCACACCTCCTTCCAGTACCCAACTGGAATAAACCTAAATTGGGGGCACTTCCAGTCAAGATGGTAACGTAGGTAAACACGATAATTGCCTTCTTCCTCCACCACATTAATATTACAGCTAAATATACATGAGTGCAGGACCCATGCATGGGTTGGTCTTGTTCCCAGGCTCTTGGAACTCCACAGATGCTCAGTAAACACTCATTAGATGGATGAGGGAAACCACACAATGAAATCCTGTTCCTAATAGACATGAAGGTATTGGTGTCAGCTTGGGAGGAGGCCACCAAGTGCCCAGGGATGTCCTAGGATCAGTTCTTTTTTTTAAAAAAATATATTTCATTGATTTTTTTACAGAGAGGAAGGGAGAAGAATAGAGAGTTAGAAACATCGATGAGAGAGAAACATCAATCAGCTGCCTCCTGCACATCCCCTACTGGGGATGTGCCCATAACCAAGGTACATGCCCTTGACAGGAATTGAACCCGGGACCCTTGAGTCCACAGGCAGAAGCTCTATCCACTGAGCCAAACTGGTTAGGGCCCAGGATCAGTTCTTTACCTAACTTACAGACAGGAGGGAGGATAGGAACCTGACTATAAGGGGCCAGCCCCACTTCATTCTCAGAAAATCACAGCCCTCCCCATTTCCACCTGTGAGCGACATTTCATATTCCTCGGGCCTGAGCAGCAGCCTGGCAGACTGCTCTGGATTCTCCACCCCAGGTAGAGAAAGGCAGCCCACCAGCCCTCAGAATACCAGAAGATGAGTCCCCATCCCAAAGGTGGGGCTGATACAGCTGGCTGTGGTTCCTGAAGACATCTCACCAGCCCATGGTGTTTGAGGGAAGAAGTGGCACTTCCTGTGCAGGATGGGACAGGAGAACCCAGGATCCATGGTTGCTTTCATTCCAGAGGGGCTGAGTGTCCCACAGGGGCCTCCCCTCCCCTAACAGAGGAACTCACAAGATGCCCTGGTTTAGTCTCCATGTGGAGCTGCTCCAGATCCTGGGCCCCTTGGGGAGGCCTAGAGCAGATGACTGACAGGGACACAGGTGAGTTGGATGCAACTTCCCAAAGCTGTGATGGGAAACACACACAGCGTTCTGGGGACCACCCCCCTAGGTCGGCACCCTTTCCCAAAAGCCTCAGGAGAACCCTCATCAGGACCTTTCTGTGAAACCTTGGGGGAAGAAAGCTCCTCCTGTCTTAGTACATCCCCCTGGGAGGACAGTTCTCCTGACACTCAACTCATAATACTCTGGACAGTGCCTGTCTCTCACTGGGCTCACCCTGTCCTGGGATGGAGTCAGGAGGCTGGGAACCCACAGTGATTGGGTCCTAACTTGTCTCTCAGCCTGCAGATCAGAGCCCACCTCTGTCCACGGCTCAGCATCAGCTCCCTCCCTCTGGTGCTTGGTCAGAAACACTGGTGCAGCACCTGACATTGGCTGCAGATTTCCTTCCGACCTCCAGGGGGTGACATTGAGACACTCAGATAACAGGGAATTCACACATGCACCTGTCTTTGGCTTAGGAGGTGGAGAAGGAGACCGATTTCTATCTCTTGGTCTAGCAGGCCCTTCTGGGCTTCTCCCTCATGTCTGCTGTCTCCGGATAGTATAGCCTTTATGTGGTACAGAGGGAGAGGGGAGAACCAGCTGTATGACTCTGTCCTCCTTGTTAACAGAACCCTCACCATAGACTCCATTAAGGCCTGTTGCACGAAAAGATTTGTGCAATAGGCCTTCCCTTCCCCTGGCTGCCGGCACCGGTTTTAGTCCAGCACCCAGGACCCAGGCTTTTGCTCCGGCTGGAGCCACCTTCAAGCCTTCACTGCTCTGCTTCGCGCCTACATATGGAAATTAACTGCCATCTTTGTTGGTGGTTAATTTGCATATCACTCTGTATAGCCAATGGTGGGCACGGTGAAGGTATGGTCAATTTGAATCTTTGTCTATTATTAGATAGTTTATTATTAGATAAGATTGGAAGCACAGCCTTCTGGGAGATCAGATCCTGGTTCTGTTCAGGGTCTCTTAGCTTTTTGCACCTGTTTAAAATGGCTTGTAACTTGCACCCCTTTATAAATTGCAGGAACTGTTGGGAGATCAAACTGGGTCTGGACTGAAAGAGATTTAGTTGTGTTTCCCTCCACTGTGTGAAAAGCAGTTTTTATGACCTGGGGGCCTTGGTGTGCCCTCAGAGTCACTCACCTTTGCACAGGTTCCTCCTCACTACAAGCCTCTGACCTCCATATTCTTAGAGCATTTTCTTCAGAAATGTAATTACAATTTGTGATTCAGATTCTTTCTCAGCCCTTTTGAAATATACACGTTTCTTGAGAAGTTTCTTGCCAGTGCTATGACTCAGAGAACAACTGTCTCAGGGGCCTGGGCCCATCCTTTTGAAATTTAATTCTCCTGGTGTTCCCGTGTCCCAGTCTCTGAGGGAGGATAGGAGCCTAACCTGGGTGGGGGTCCTTTACAACCCAGAGGTAACCTCCTGTTAGGGTTTCATGAGAAGTTTTACTTTACTTTTGTGTAAATCCAATTAGCAAACACGGGAGACTATGATTCCTTCCGCTGTTTTTAAAATCTCTCTAGGGTCTTGCCTCAGGGGAGTTGAGATCAGTCTCGCTGCCCTATTGCATGGTTTTGAATAAAGTCTTTTTTGCCTCTTTAAATTTGTCCGACTTCTGATCCTGTCATCTTGCTCACAGTGTCAATCCTTACCATATTTTCCCGTATTTGGCTACAATCCTCCAAATAAACATTTCCTACTTTCCTCCCTTATTTCTGATGTGGCAGCCACAGCAGATGACCTGATTGCCCTTCTGGGTCTGAGTGTTACCTGGGAGCAGACTTGAAAAGGTGAACTTCAGCAGTGACCTGATCATCAACGGTGTTCTCGTTCTACGTTCATTTTCAATTTACCTTCAAGGAACAAGATCACAGAGATTTTAAAAGTGATTCTTTCACGAAATTCAACAATTCCAGTAAACAGGCCGGTTTTTCTCACGTCCTCCACCCCCAGGCCTGCACTGGTTGGCCCTGTTTACCTGGAGCTCAGGGCAGATATCAGTGTCCTCATTCTTGGTTTTCATTGTTTTTACAAACTCCACGTGCCTGTCCTTAGAGAGTTCACAACCAGAACCTGGGACATGGGAACAAATCTCCCTTCTGGTTCTGTTTCCTTTCCTGCTCCCTGTGGCCTCTTGGGTATTTGGCTAAAAACCTTCAAGACCATGGCAGAGGTGGATTGTATGTAAGCAGAGGTGACCCTAGAGCAGTGATGGTGAACCTATGACACGTGTGTCAGAGGTGACATGCGAACTCATTTTTTTGGTTGATTTTTCTTTGTTAAATGGCATTTACATATATAAAATAAACATAAAAATATAAGTCTTTGTTTCACTATGGTTGCATATATCAAAAAATTTCTATATGTGACACGGCACCAGAAGTAAGTTAGGGTTTTTCAAAATGCTGACACCCCGAGCTCAAAAGGTTCACCATCACTGCCCTAGAGGCTAGGAGCCATGGAGGAATAGGGGCTGCTAAGAATCAGGACAAGAAATTTTATCTTATTCTTTTCTTTTCTTTTCTTTCTTTCTTTCTTTCTTTCTTTCTTTATTTATTTATTTCTTATTGCTAAAAGTATTACAAAGGGTATTACATATGTGTCCTTCTCCCCACCCCCCTGCCCTTGACAATCCCCTGGCCTCCCTTACCCCCCAGTGTCTTATGTCCATTAGTTATGTTTATGTGCATGCATACAAGTCCTTCGGTTGATCTCTTACTCCCCTCCCTCCTGCCCCCCAACCCTCCCTGGCCTTCCCGCTGCAGTTTGACAATCAGTTTGAGGCAGCTCTGCCTCTGTATCTATTATTGTTCAAAAGTTTGTAATGGTCTTTATTATCCATGAATGAGTGAGATCATGTGGTATTTTTCCTTCATTGACTGGCTTGTTTCACTTAGCATAATGCTCTCCAGTTCCATCCATGCTGTTGCAAATGGTAAGAGTTCCTTCTTTTTAACAGCAGCATAGTATTCCATCATGTAGATGTACCAAAGTTTTCTAATCCATTCATCTACCGATGGGCACTTAGGCTGTTTCCAAATCTTAGCTATGGTGAATTGTGCTGCTATGAACATAGAGGTGCATATATCCTTTCTGATTGGTGTTTCTGGTTTCTTGGGATATATTCCTAGAAACGGGATCACTGGGTCAAATGGGAGTTCCATTTTTTGTTTTTTGAGGAAACTGCATACTGTCTTCCATAGTGGCTGCACCAGTCTGCATTCCCACCAGCAGTGCACGAGTGTTCCTTTTTCTCCACATCCTCTCCAGCACTTGTCATTTGTTGATTTGTTGATGATAGCCAGTCTGACAGGTGTGAGATGGTACCTCATTGTTGTTTTGATTTGCATCTCTAGGACAAGAAATTTTAAAACCTGAAGTGCTTTTGGGTGTTATATGAGCTCGAGGGAACCTAAGGGTGCCCTGCAGGAAGGCTGTTTGGTGAGTATCAAAATGGGGCTGAGGAATATGAGTGAGTGACAGACCTACCTGTTGAGGGAGAAGCAACGGGAGCTGGTGCAGTGAGGTGGGGGTGTCATTCTCCTAATCTTGGATTTGCGTGAGTGCTGAGGCCCAAGTTTAAAAGAGAAAATAAGGTCTTGAAGACTTAGATTAGTGCCCTGACATTGGGACAAGAGGTAGCACCAGACGTATAGGCTGGCAGCGGACATGGGACAAGGGAAGAAAGAGAGAGAATTCAGATTGGTAGTTTTCAGGGGTTAGGGGATGGAGAAAAAGGTAGAAACCTCTCAGTGGGAACATGGTTATGTTTGAGGTGATGAAAATGTTTTAGTACAAGGTAGAGGTGATGTTTGCACAGCATTGTGACTATACTAACTGCCACTGAAGTGTTTACTTTAATTGATAAAGTTTTTGTTATATGAATTCCACTGCATAAAAATAATTATGTCGAATGAAAAAAGTCAGACAAAAAAGAGAGTGTCCAATGAAATTACATGTGTATATATAATTCAGGAATATGTAGACTAATCTATTGAGAAAGACAGAAATTGAGCGACTGACTGAGGATTGTTGGGGTGGGCTGGGATATAGAGAGAGGTATTACAAAGGTACATGAAAAATATTGGGGGGGAATGGACATACATGGAGTGTGTATACATGTCAACACTCATCAGATTGTATACTTTATATATGTGTGGTTTATTGCCTGTTACTTATAACTAAGTCCAGCTGTAATCAGGGCTGGTGTCATGAATTGCTCGTGTGGTTGGGGAGAGGAGAACATTGTTTGTCTATCACTGCTGTTCCCAAGTTGCAGACCCTGGATGTGTGCCCACAGGAGTGCAATAATGACAATGGCTGGCCTTTCTCTAGCACACAATGTGTACGGGGCACTTCAGGTCTATTAGCTCATTCATCACCCAAATGAGCCAGTTGAATGTGGATGTGTGGGAGAAAGAAACATTGGGAAAACACAAAGAGATTCAGGAAAATTTTGGAGGAGCACATTGAGGTCAGAAGTTTGGCTGGGATCAAGGATCTTAGGGCATCTTGAAGTGCCTTTCAGATATTAGCTGTCATCAGGGGTCCTCAAACTATGGCCCGTGGGCCACATGCAAATACAAATATTGTATTTGTTACTGTTTTGTTTTTTTACTTCAAAATAAGATATGTACAGTGTGCATAGGATTTTGTTCATAGTTTTTTTTTAAACTATAGTCTGGCCCTCCAACGGTCTGACATCAGTAAACTGGCCCCTTGTTTAAAAAGTTTGAGGACCCCTGTGTCAAATAAATAGTTGGACATCAGCAATAATGTCCAGTTTGTCTCCCTCATCCACTCTTATGCCCCTAAGGCCCTGGATAGTGACTGGTGGGTAAATGGTAGGAGTCCATTACACATTACCAAAATCAATAAATGAACAATCCTATCCTGGACATTCATATATAATATTTCTCAGTGACTGAAAAAATAGAGATGCCACAAAGTTTCCATGACCGCAGGGGCCATTCTGAACCCATTTGTTTTTGTAAGTCACATCAGGACCTTTCTCCAGCATTCATGCTGTACACATTTTTCGAACTAAATTAAGTTAAACATGAAAGTGCATGGGTGACAATGCAGGAGCACCCACATACATAAGAAAACTCCTGGAAGATATCAGGGGAGAGATCGACAACAATACAATCATAGTAGGGGACTTTAATACACCACTGACATCACTGGATAAATCCGCTAGACAAAAACTCAGCAAAGAAACAGCAATCCTAAATGACTCATTAGATCAGATGGACTTAATTGACATCTTCAGAACACTGCACCCCAAAGCCACAAAATATATGTTCTTCTCAAGTGCTCATGGGACATCTTCAAAAATAGAACACATATTGGGTCACAAACAAAGTCTCCCCAAATTCAAGAAGATTGAAATCATACCAAGCATCTTCTCAGACCACAAGGGCATAATATTAGAAATAAACTACAATAAAAACAACCCAAAATACTCAAATACTTGGAAGCTGAATAGCATGTTATTAAATATTGAATGGGTTACCAATGACATCAAAGAAGAAATTAAAAACATCCTGGACACTAATGACAATGAAAACACAACAATCCAAAACCTTTGGGACACAATGAAAGCAGTCCTGAGAGGGAAGTTTATAGCTCTACAGGCCTACCTCAACAAACAAGAAAAAATGGTAGTAAATCATCTAACTCTACAGCTCAAAGAATTAGAAAGAGAGCAACAAGAAAAGCCCTGAGTGAGCAGAAGGAAGGAGATAATAAAGATTAGAGCAGAAATAAATGACATAGAGACCAAAAAAACAATACAGAAAATCAATGAAACCAAGAGCTGGTTCTATGAAAGGATAAACAAGATTGACAAACCTCTAGCCAGGCTCACCAAGAAGCAAAGAGAGAGGACCCAAATAAACAAAATCAGAAATGATAGAGGCAAAATAACAACAGACCCCACAGAAATACAAATGATTGTTAAAAAATACTATGAACAACTCTATTCCAACAAACTAGACAACCTGGAGGAAATGGACATATTTCTAGAAAAATACAACATTCCAAAAATTAATGAAGAAGAATCTAAAAATCTCAATAGGCCAATAACTATGGAAGAAATTGAAGCAGTCATCAAAAAGCTTCCAGCAAACAAAAGCCCAGGACCAGACGGCTTCTCAGGGGAGTTTTACCAAACATTCAAGGAAGAACTAAAACCTATCCTTCTCAGACTACTACAAAAAATCCAGGAGGAAGGAACACTTCCACGCTCATTCTATGAAGCCAGCATCACCCTAATACCAAAACCAGGTAAAGACAACACAAAGAAAGAGAATTACAGGCCAAAATCCCTCATGAACATAGATACCAAATCCTCAACAAAATCTTAGCAAATCGTATCCAGCAGTACATCAGAAAGATCATACACCATGACCAAGTAGGATTTATCCCAGGGATGCTAGGATGGTACAATATCTGCAAATCAATAAACGTGATACATCACATTAACAAATTGAAGGAAAAAACCACATGGTCATATCAATTGATGCAGAAAAAGCATTTGACAAAATTCAACACCCATTTTTGATAAAAACTCTCAGCAAGATGGGAATAGAAGGATCAAACCTCAACATAATAAAAGCCATATATGACAAACCCACAGCCAACATCATACTCAATGGACATAAACTAACACCATTTCCCCTAAGAACAGGAACAAGACAGGGATGCCCACTCTCACCACTCCTGTTTGACATAGTCCTGGAAGTATTAGCCATTGCAATTAGAGAAGAAGAAGAAATAAAAGGTATCCAAATTGGAAAAGAAGAAGTAAAACTGTCCTTATTTGCAGATGACATGATATTATACTTAAAAAACCCTAAAGACTCCATCAAAAAACTATTAGACTTAATAAAAGAATTCGGCAATGTAGCAGGATACAGAATTAACACCAAGAAATCTATGGCATTTCTATACACCAATAGTGAACTTGCAGAAAGAGAGACTAAAAAAGCAATCCCATTTACCATCGCACCAAAAAAATTAAGCTACCTAGGAATAAACTTAACTAAAGAGGTAAAAGACCTCTACTCAGAAAACTACAGGACGTTGAAAAAAGAGATAGAGGAAGACATAAAGAGATGGAAGAACATACCATGTTCTTGGATTGGTAGAATCAACATCATTAAAATGTCCATACTACCCAAAGCAATCTATAAATTCAACGCACTTCCCATTAAAATACCAACGGCATATTTCACAGACCTAGAACGAACTCTCCAAAAATTCATCTGGAATAAAAAACAACCCCGAATAGCTGCAGCGATCCTGAGAAAGAACAAAATAGGTGGGATCTCAATACCAGATATCAAGCTGTATTACAAAGCCACTGTTCTCAAAATTGCCTGGTACTGGCACAAGAACAGACATATAGATCAATGGAATAGAATAGAGAGCCCAGAAATCAGCCCCAACCGATACACTCAATTAATATTTGACAAAGGAGGCAAGAACATACAATGAAGTCAAGACAGCCTCTTCAATAAATTGTGTTGGGAAAATTGGACAGATACATGCAAGAAAATGAAACTAGACCACCAACTTACACCATACACAAAAATAAACTCAAAATGGATAAAGGACTTAAATGTACGACAGGAAACCATAAAAATACTAGAAGAATCCAAAGGCAACAAAATCTCAGACATATGCCAAAGCAATTTCTTCCCCGATACAGATCCTAGGGCATTGGTAGCTAAAGAGAAAATAAACAAATGGGACTACATCAAAATAAAAAGTTTCTGCACAGCAAAAGAAACCATCAACAAAACAACAAGAAAGCCCACTACATGGGAGAACATATTTGCCAACATTATATCGGATAAGGGCCTAATCTCCAACATTTATAGGGAACGCATACAACTTAACAAAAGGAAGATAAACAATCCAATCAAAAAATGGGCAAAGGACCTAAATAGACACCTTTTAAAAGAGGACATTCAGAAAGCCAAGAGACATATGAAAACATGCTCCAAGTCACTAATCATCGGAGAGATGCAAATCAAAACAACAATGAGGTACCATCTCACACCTGTCAGAATGGCTATCATCAACAAATCAACAAATGACAAGTGCTGGAGAGGATGTGGAGAAAAAGGAACACTTGTGCACTGCTGGTGGGAATGCAGACTGGTGCAGCCACTATGGAAGACAGTATGGAGTTTCCTCAAAAAACTGGAAATGGAACTCCCATTTGACCCTGTGATCCCACTTCTAGGAATATATCCCAAGAAACCAAAAACACCAATCAGAAAGGATATATGCACCCCTATGTTCATAGCAGCACAATTCACCATAGCTAAGATTTGGAAACAGCCTAAGTGCCCATCGGTAGATGAATGGATTAGAAAACTTTGGTACATCTACATGATGGAATACTATGCTGCTGTTAAAAAGAAGGAACTCTTACCATTTGCAACAGCATGGATGGAACTGGAGAGCATTATGCTAAGTGAAACAAGCCAGTCAATGAAGGAAAAATACCACATGATCTCACTCATTCATGGATAATAGAGACCATTATAAACTTTTGAACAATAATAGATACAGAGGCAGAGTTGCCTCGAACACACTGTCAAACTACAGCGGGAAGGCAGGGGAGGGTGGGGGGGGCAGGGGGCATGGTAAGAGATCAACCAAAGGACTTGTATGCATGCATATAAGCATAACCAATGGACATAAGACACTGGGGGGTAGGGGAGGCCAGGGGATTGTCAAGGGCGGGGAAAAAAAGAAGAAATATGTTATACTCTTTGTAATAATTTAAGCAATAAAAAAATATATTAAAAAAAAGAAAGTGCATGGGTGATATTGAAGCCTAGCTGGCAACACTCAGCGAGACTCCTGCCCCCAATTCCTCAACAATAAAGACATGACTGAAGTCCTTCACACAGGCAAGAAGCTCACATACTAGTCAAAATTAGGGACACGTACAAACACAACAAAGGAACAGCTTAAGCAGTGAGCAGTGATGGCGTAAACACTAATGTGAGAGGTGAGTCAGGGTCTCAGGACTCCTACTTCTTCCTGAACAGCTATGGATAATATCATAACACCCATGTTGAGTTGCTCTCCAGGAAGTAAGGCACCCACTAGAGAGAAGCTGTGGACAACAAAGCAGGAAGCATTTTTATTAGTAGATTCAAATATAGCTTTTAGTTTTTTTCTAATGAGAAGTCAAAAGTTGACACACTTAGACTGAAAGAGCAATGTTTCAGTATTTTTATGTTTGTTTTTGTAATGATTTAGGTACTCAATAACTAGGTAACTAGGATTGAGCTTTTAGTTAGACTTTTAAACCTTCCTAAAAGTCATGACTCTGCTGTGAAGGGAAGTAGAGTGTTTACCCCAGATGTGCCTTTTAGGATATTGGTTTTGATATCCTCATTGGAAAAAAAGGTTTAGACCGCCCCACTAAACTGCATAGAATGTATTTAGATGGAGGACCAGCTCCAGGATGGATGTTCACATGGAGATGCCCAGCAAACATTCATTTACCAAATTTGCTTTGGCATCTCCATGCCAATGGCTTCCTGCCTTTTTATTTTAAAAATATATTTTATTGATTTTTTACAGAGAGGAAGGGAGAGGGAATAGAGAGTTAGAAATATCGATGTGAAAGAAACATCAATCAGATGCCTCCTGCACACCCCCACTGGAGATGTGCCTGCAACCAAGCTATATGCCCTTGACCAAAATCGAACCTGGGACTCTTCGGTCCGCAGGCTGACACTGTATCCACTGAGCCAAACCGGTTAGGGCAGTGGTTGGCAAACTCATTAGTCAACAGAGCCAAATATCAACAGTACAATGATTGAAATTTCTTTTGAGAGCCAAATTTTTTAAACTTAAACTATATAGGTAGATACATTGTTATTAACTTAAAGAGGGTACTCCTAAGGCTTAGGAAGAGCCACACTCAAGGGGCCAAAGAGCCGCATGTGGCTCACAAGCCACAGTTTGTCGACCACGGGGTTAGGGCAAGGTTTCCTGCCTTTTGAGGCCTCAAACCACAACCCTCTTTCCCCCTTAGCTTCGGGATGACATACAAACCTCCACTACCCAATGCTTCTTTTGGTCTCTATTCTTATAGCCCCAGAATATTCATTCTTATACCAGACTTTGTACATTGTCTCCTGTTAATCTGTTAAATTGATTTTTAGCCCAGCTAAAACACTTAAAAGATGAGAGGGAGATTACCCTTTGTTCCCATAGCTGGATGTTATGATTTCTAGTTAAAGAATAAATAGAATATAAAACCTGGCAGGTGTGATAGGAAAGAATCCACATGCGGCCTAGAGCCTGGAAACTAGTCAGTGAAACAGGTTGCAGGAGATATCTTGCTCGAGATATTGAGCAAGATGTTGTCTGCTAAGCACAAGATGGATAGATGTTTTCTGCTTAGAGTAACATCACCGACCCAACCCCAAAATGGGTTGCAGAACATTGGGTTGTCTGCACGAAGGAAGACCTCTGGCCCCAATAACCACAGACCCCAGCCAGGATGATGCCAGAGAGAAATGTCACATTATGAGTACTTATAACTGACCAATCCTCAAAACCCATGACTCTGAACCCCAAATCTTGACTTTCCTCCCCTTAAAAGACCCTAAATATAAACCACTGTGAGTTTTGGTCTTTGAGCATCAGCTGACCCATTCCTCTTCATTGGTACCTTTGTAATATGTGCTTTCTTTCCTTTCACTACAACCTGGTGTCAGTCACCTGGCAAACAGGGTGGACATCAGGGTGGATAACAATATGAATAGACTTACAGGCCTGTATCTCCCCTGCTCCTGGGATCAGAACCACTGCCTCAGGCCTCGTTCTGTGAGAACAGAGAGGAGTAAAAGGGGTGAAGGTGGACTCTGAAGGTGAGAGAGTTCTTAGTGAGAGAGGGGAGTGAAAGTAAAGTCTTCTCAAACTCCCTGAGCATCTAATACAGGCAGATCACTGACAATATCATAATCATTTCTAGCATCACCCTGCCAGGTAGTTTTTATATGAGCTGAAGGTTTTGTTTTTGTGTTTTTTCCCATCAACAACCAATTCTCCATTGGGTTGTCCTACAATTAATTTCAGTTCTGACACTATCTGAAGTGGGTGCAGACCCCATAGGTTCAAGGCTCAGTAACATAACTTCAGACTCCATCACAAATGGGGTGACCAGGTAACACAAATTTTGGACTGGTTAACTCCAGGTTTGGGGGTTCCCATGACCCCCTGATGCTTTATAATTATCTAAAAAAACTCACACAGTACTCAGGAAGGAATTTACTTACTATTACTGGTTTATTGTAAGTATACAATTCAGGAATAACTAAATGGGAGAGACTGGCAGATCAAGGCATGGGGAGAGGTGTGAAACTTCCATTTTTTTCCCTGAGCGCTCAGTCTTCCAGTATCAACACAAAGTTTTCTGAACCCCTTGTTTAGGGTTTTTATTGGAAGTATCCTTATGTTAGCATAATTGATGAAGTAATAGGCCATTGGTAATTATCTCTAGCTCCTCTCTCCTCCCAAGAGGTTAAGGGGTTGGGCTGTGTGAATGAAAAAGGGGCCACATACTCAACTTCATAAGCTCAGGAAAGGCCTGTGTGTGGGCCTTACAAACTCAGAAACCTGAAGTAACCCAATAGGATGGTCTGAAAATAAAAACTTACAAAATTTAAGTGAGTCATGGTGGGTAGTCATGTGCTAGTTTGCTATCTTTTCTCACAAATGTTAGCCTTTACCTTAACTGAGTCCATCCATTGACTTTTTGCATCTATAATAACATACCTTTGGAATGTCAGGGTAATTTTCTTTTTTCCAAACCCCAACTCCAGAGCAGACAGCACAAGACTTGTCAATGTTATTGTTATCATGCTAATTGTGTATTGCTAATTATCTTATACCAACCAATATAAAAGAAGTATGCATTGATTGGTTTTACTTTTTATCTAATCCCAGAGATTCTCCCTATGCCTTGCTGTGTTTTCCACCACCTCTCTAATCTTTGACCAATGGATTTCCTGTCACTCCTTTCCCTTCTGTAGATTACAAAGTGTGTAGCAAATGTTCTACTGTCTAAATATAGCCCTGGAAAATCATTCCATGAACCCCAAGGCCATTTCCTACTTCCTTTAGATACATTTTAAAGACAATAATCGAATTTTACTCAAGTGACACCATCTTAGGAATAACGAATATGTGTTACTTATGATTTGTATGTTATTCTCACTAGGTTGAGGCATTCACATGAAGGAGAGCAACAGTTAAAAAGGTAAATTATTATTGGGGGAAAATTAACACCTATTGGGGAATTTCCTATGAGTCACAGTGACTTAAAGACACATTTCACTATTCAAAAAATACAATTGGTTTCTAATATTTGGCCTATTCTACTAGTATTTTTTATTGGACCTATAACTCTAGTTCTCTGGAATGGTGTAATATACAAATTATATAATTAAAACTCAACTAGGTAAATTTTCAGAAGCTTTTAATCTCCCTTGGCTAAAGCCATCCTTATGGTTCTTCTCAACCTGGAATCTCCTTTTTTTGGTAAACATATAGCTTTTCTCTTCATTAAATATTCAACAGTAACCCCATGCATCTAGATTAAGAGACATATGAACCAACCTTAAGAAAAGGAGACATTCTGTATTATTATGAAGAACTTATTAACCAGCTGATAGGGACAGATAAATTAGTGACATTTTTTTTTAGGGTCCCATCCAGGAAACCTCATTACATTTAGTAGTCATATCTCATTGAGACACTCTTTTTTTTTATTGCTTAAAGTATTACAAAGGGTATTACATATGTGTCCCTTTTTTCCCCCGCCCTTGACAATCCCCTGGCCTCCCCTACCCTCCAGTGTCTTATGTCCATTGGTTATCACTTGGATTGCGAGAAACGAGTTAAGTCGGCTCGCGTGAATTGCGCGTACTCCGCGGGAGCCGTCTTAACTCGGTTCATATAGATTTGCGGTGGAGTGCGGGAAACGTGTAAACTCGGGCCGATTGTAACTGCATATTACCAAATATTTGTTTGTTTGCCGTTCACAAAGATACCTACCTGCGTATGCGAACCGTTTCATACCCATTGGGGTAATAGGTATCATAAAAATCCCTTGTAAGTAGAGAACACTTTATGGCGCTGGTCGAGTACAATACCGTTAGGGTACCAATGTATTGTTTTCTCATTTTATAACCGATATCCCTGGATATCTCACCATGCAAAGAGAATAGTTATTGAGAAATACTTCTTGTGTCCGGACTTCTTTAGTTTTGAGTTTTGTGAATATTATTACGTGTTTAAATATTTAAATATATTGTGATAAAGACATTCATATAGAATTTTTTAACCAAATAAAATAAAATCGTTCCGCAAAGTGTTCGCATAATAATTATTTTTTTTATATCAGATATCTATCGGAGTACCGCTATTTTCAGTTAGTATTATTTTTATTTGCTTTAACCTAGAATGTCGCAGCATTCAGACTATAGTGATGATGAGTTTTGCGCAGACAAGTTGTCCAATTATTCTTGTGATAGCGATCTTGAAAATGCGAGTACAAGTGTTTTGAAAAATATCATACGCTAAAAAACTATTAATTTCTATTTATTTTGATTTATTATGAAAATTTTATTTTAAACTTTAAAAATATGTGTATATTTTTAGGTAATAAGTATTTTTTGGGTTTTTCGTATTTAGTTTATATATATCGAATTATTTATGTACTGAATAGATAAAAAAATGTCTGTGATTGAATAAATTTTCATTTTTTACACAAGAAACCGAAAATTTCATTTCAATCGAACCCATACTTCAAAAGATATAGGCATTTTAAACTAACTCTGCTTTTGTGCGGGAAACCTAAATATTTTGGCGGGAAATTCACCCGACACCGTAGTGTTATGCTTATATGCATGCATACAAGTCCTTCAGTTGATCTCTTACCCCCCTCCCTCCTGCCCCGAAACCCTCCCCGGCCTTCCCACTGCAGTTTGACAATCTGTTTGAGGCAGTTCTGCCTCTGTATCTATTATTGTTCAAAGGTTTATAATGGTCTCTATTATCCATG
The DNA here is from genome assembly GCF_028538775.1 of Myotis yumanensis. Lineage (NCBI taxonomy): Eukaryota > Metazoa > Chordata > Mammalia > Chiroptera > Vespertilionidae > Myotis > Myotis yumanensis. The sequence continues at coordinate 14,775,353 of NW_027223774.1, forward strand.
AATGTGTGAGATCATGTGGTATTTCTCCTTCATTGACTGGCTTATTTCACTTAGCATAATGCTCTCCAGTTGCATCCATGCCGTTGCAAATTGTAAGAGTTCCTTCTTTTTTACAGCAGCATAGTATTCCATCATGTAGATGTACCAAAGTTTTCTAATCCATTCATCTACTGATGGGCACTTAGGCTGTTTCCAGATCTTAGCTATGGTGAATTGTGCTGCTATGAACATAGAGGTGCATATATCCTTTCTGATTGGTGTTTCTGGTTTCTTGGGATATATTCTTAGAAGTGGGATCACAGGGTCAAATGGGAGTTCCATTTTTTGTTTTTTGAGGAAACTGCATACTGTCTTCCATAGTGGCTGCACCAGTCTGCATTCCCACCAGCAGTGCACGAGTGTTCCTTTTTCTCCACATCCTCTCCAGCACTTGTCATTTGTTGATTTGTTGATGATAGCCATTCTGACAGGTGTGAGATGGTACTTTGTTGTTTTGATTTATATCTCTCTGATGATTGTGACTTGGAGCATGTTTTCATATGTCTCTTGGCTTTCTGAATGTCCTCTTTTGAAAAGTGTCTATTTAGAGCCTTTGCCCATTTTTTGATTGGATTGTTTATCTTCCTTTTGTTAAGTCGTATGAGTTCCCTATAAATGTTGGAAATTAAACCATTATCAGTGATAACATTGACAAATATGTTCCCCAATGCAGTGGGCTTTCTTGTTGTTTTGCCGATGGTTTCTTTTGCTATGCAGAAGCTTTTTATTTTGATAGTAGTCCCATTAGTTTATTTTCTCCTTAGTTTCCAATGCCCTAGGAGCTGTATTGGTGAAGAAATTGTTTTGGCATATGTCTGAGATTTTGTTGTCTTTGGATTCTTCTAGTATTTTTATGGTTTCCCATCATACATTTAAGTCCTTTATTAATTTTGAGCTTATTTTTGTGGATGGTGTAAGTTGGTGTTCTAGTTTCATTTTTTTTGCATGTATCTGTCCAATTTTCCCAACACCATTTATTGAAGAGACTATCTTGACTCCATTGTATGTTCTTGCCTCCTTTGTCAAATATTAATTGAGCATATTGGTTCAAGTCGATTTCTTGGCTCTATTCTATTCCATTGATCTATATGTCTGTTCTTGTGCCAGTACCAGGCAGTTTTGAGAACAGTGGCTTTGTAATACAGCTTGATATCTGGTATTGAGATCCCACCTACTTTGTTTTTTGTCAGGATCGCTGCAGCTATTCAGGGTCTTTTTTTATTCCAGATGAATTTTTGGAGAGTTCGTTCTAGGTCTTTGAAGTAGGCCATTGGTATTTTAATGGGAAGTGCGTTGAATTTATAGATTGCTTTGGGTAGTATGGACATTTTGATGATGTTGATTCTACCAATCCAAGAACATGGTATGTTCTTCCATCTGTTTATGTCTTCTTCTATCTCTTTTTTTAACGTCCTGTAGTTTTCTGAGTAGAGGTCTTTTACCTCTTTAGTTAAGTTTATTCCTAGGTATCTTAATTTTTTTTTGATGCAGTGGTAAATGGAATTGTTTTTTTAGTCTCTCTTATTGTAAGTTCACTATTGGTGTATAGAAATGCTATAGATTTCTTGGCGTTAATTTTGTATCCTGCTTTATTGCTGAATTCATTTATTAGGTCTAATAGTTTTTTGATGTAGTCTTTAGGGATTTTTTATGTATAGTATCATGTCATCTGCAAATAAGGACAGTTTTACTTCTTTTTCAATTTGGATGCCTTTTATTTCTTCTTCTTGTCTAATTGCAATGGCTAATACTTCCAGTACTATGTCGAACAGGAGTAGTGAGAGTGGGCATCCCTGTCTTGTTCCTGTTGTTAGGGGACATGGTGTTAGTTTTTGTCCATTGAGTATGATGTTGGCTTTGGGTTTGTCATATATGGCTTTTATTATGTTGAGGTATGATCCTTCTACTCCCACCTTGCTGAGAGTTTTTATAAAAAACTAGAGGCCCAGTGCACAAAAATTTGTGCACTCGGGGGAGGGGAGAGGGGTTCCCCAGCCAGGCCTGTGCCCTCTGGCAGTCTGGGACCCCTTGGGAGATAACGACCTGCTGGCTTAGGTGGCAGAGGGCATGCCCAATCCCTAGGTGCAGTCCCTGGTCAGGCTCAGAGCAGGGCCGATTGGGGAGTTGGGGCGCCGCCCTGTCATCCACAGAGCAGGGCAGATCGGGAGGTTGCGATGTCAACCTCAGTCACGCTCAGGGTAGGGCCGATTGGGGGGTTGGGGCACCGCCCCCTGTCACACTCAAGGCAGGGTTGATGGGGAGGTTGCGGCACCACCCCCTGTCACGCACAGAGCAGGGCCGATCAGGGGGTTGGGGCCCTGCCCCCTGTCACACACAGAGCAGGGTCGATAAGGGGTTTGGGGAGCTCCCCTCTGTCACGCACAGAGCAGGGCCCATCAGGGGTTGAGGAGCTCCCCCCTGTCATGCACGGAGCAGGACCAATCAGGTGGTTGAGGAGCTCCCCCGTGTCACAGAGTAAGGCCGATAGGGGAGTTGGGGCACTGCCCCCTGTCACACACATAGCAGGGCCCATCAGGGGGTTGGGGCGCTGCACCCTGTCACACTCAGGGCAGGGCCAATGGGGAGGTTATGGCTCTACCCTGTCACACACAGAGCAAGGCCCGTGGAGGGGGGTTGGGGCGCCACCCTCTATCACCCACAGAGCAGGGCTGATCAGGGGGTTGGGGCACCACCACTGTCACACTCAGGGCAGGGCCGATGGAGAGGTTATGGCTCTACCCTGTCACACACAGCGCAGGGCCCGTGGGGGGGGGGGGGGGTTGGGGCACCGCACCCTGTCACACACGGAGCAGGGCCAATCAGGGGGTTGGGGCGCCACACCCTGTCAAACACAGAGCCGCAGGGCTATCAGGGGATTGGGGAGCTCCCCCCAATCAGGCACAGAGGAGGACTAATCAGGGGGTTGGGGCGCCTTCCCCTGTCAGGAACAGAGCAGGGCAGATAGGGAGGTTGTGGCCCCACCCCCTGTCACACACAGAGCCACAGGGCGATCAGGGGGTTGGGGGGCTCCCCCCGTCACACACAGAGCCGCAGGACGATCAGGGGATTGGGGAGCTCCCCCCTATCAGGCCCAGAGCAGGGCTGATCAGGGGGTGGGGCACCTTCCCCTGTCACGAACAGAGCAGGGTGGATAGGGAGGTTGTGGCCCTGCCCCCTGTCACTCACAGAGCCGCAGGATGATCAGGGGGTTTGGGCGCTGCCCCCTGTCACGCTGATCCCGGTGCCGGGAGGCATATTACCCTTTTACTATATAGGATAGAGGCCTGGTGCACGGGTGCGGGCCGGCTGGTTTGCCCTGAAGGGTGTCCTGGATCAGGGTGGGGGTCCCCACTGGGGTGCCTGGCCAGTCTGGGTGAGGGGCTGAGGGCCGTTTTCAGGCTGGTGGGTGACTGAAGCTTCCAACTGCTCCTTTTTTTCTTTTCTTTTTTTCTATTCTGGGCCAGCTTTAGCTCTGAGGCCTCAGCTGCTGAAAGCCGGTTTCTGGCCTTTGCTTACGTTCTGTATTTGATACAATGTTGCAGTCAGGCTGGCTGAAGCCTGGCTGACTGAAAGCCGGTTTCTGGGGTTTTGTTTAGCTTCTATATTTGCAACATAGTTGCTTAGAGTTGCAGCTGAGAGGCCGGCAAGTCAGGCGGAGAACATTGGCGTCCACAGTCACTGGAGCAAGCAAGCCTCCCTGTTCGCTTCAGTGCATGGCTGCCGGCCGCCATCTTGGCTGACAGTTAATTTGCATAAGGATATGCTGATTCGCCAGTGGAAGGGTAGCGGTCGTACGCTAATTAGCATGTTTCTCTTTTATTACTGTAGATGGATGTTGGATTTTGTCAAATGCTTATTCTCCATCAATTGATATGACCATGTGGTTTTTTCTTTCAATTTGTTTATGTGATTTATCACATTTATTGATTTGTCGATATTGTACCATCCTTGCATCCCTGGGATAAATCCTACTTGGTCATGGTGTATGATCTTTCTGATGTACTCCTGGATCTGATTTGCTAAGATTTTGTTGAGGATTTTGGCATCTATGTTCATGAGGGTTATTGGCCTGTAATTCTCTTTTATTGTGTTGTCTTTCCTTGGTTTTGGTATTAGGGTGATGCTGGCTTCATAGAATGAGCTTGGAATTGTTCCTTCCTCTTGAATTTTTTGTAGTAGTCTGAGGACGGATAGGTTTTAGTTCTTCCTTGAATGTTTGGTAAAACTCCCCTGTGAAGCCGTCTGGGATTTTGTTTGCTGGGAGCTTTTTGATGACTGCTTCAATTTCTCCCGTAGTTATTGGCCTATTAAGATTTTTAGATTCTTCCTGATTGAGTTTTGGAATGTTGTATTTTTCTAGGAATATGTCCATTTCCTCCAAGTTTTCTAGTTTGTTGGAGTAGAGTTGTCCGTAGTATTTTTTTAACAATCATTTGTATTTCTGTAGGGTCTGTTGTTATTTCGCCTCTATCATTTCTGATTTTGTTTATTTGGGACCTCTCTCTTTGCTTCTTGGTGAACCTGGCTAGAGGTTCATCAATCTTGTTTATCCTTTCAAAGAACCAGCTCTTGGTTTTATTGATTTTCTGTATTGTTTTTTTTTGTCTCTATGTCGTTAATTTCTGCTCTTATCTTTATTATCTCCTTCCTTCTGCTCACTCTGAGATTTTCTTGTTGCTCTCTTTCTAATTTTTTGAGATGTAGAGTTAGATGATTTACTACCATTTTTTTCTTGTTTTTTTAGATAGGTCTGTAGGGCTTTAAACTCCCCTCTCAGGAGTGCTTTCATTGTCTCAGGACTGCTTTCATATGTTTTGGATTGTTTTGTTTTCATTGTCGTTAGTTTCCAGGATGTTTTTAATTTCTTCTTTGATCTTATTGGTAACATAATCATTATTTACTAGCATGCTATTCAGCTTCCAAGTGTTTGAGTTTTTTGGGTTGTTTTTATTGTAGTTTATTTCTAATATTATGCCATTGTGGTCTGAGAAGATGCTTGGTATGATTTCAATCTTCTTGAATTTGTGGAGACTTTGCTTGTGACCCAATATGTGGTCTTTTTTTGAAAATGTTCCATGAGCACTTGAGAAGAACGTATATTCCATGGCTTTGGGGTGAAATGTTCTGAAGATGTCAATTAAGTCCATCTGATCTAATGAGTCATTTAGAATTGCTGTTTCTTTGCTGATTTTTTAGAGGATTTATCCAGTGATGTCAGTGGTGTATTAAAGTCCCCTACTATGATTGTATTGTTGCTGATCTCTCCCTTGATATCTTTCAGGAGTTTTTTATGTATTTGGGTGCTCCTGCATTAGGTGCATATATGTTTATCAGGGTTATATCCTCTTGTTGTATTGATCCCTTTAGTATCATGAAGTGGCCTTCCTTATTTCTTGTTATGGCCTTCACTTTGTGGTCTATTTTGTCTGATATAAGTATTGCTACCCCTGCTTTTTTTTCATTTCCATTTTCCTGAAAGATATTTTTCCATCACTTCACTTTCAGTCTGTGTGAGTCCCTTATTCTGAGGTGGGTCTCTTGTAGACAGCAAATATATGGGTCATGTTTTTATATCCATTCAGCCACTCGATGTCTTTTGATTGGAGCATTTAGTCCATTTACTTTTAAAGTTATTATTGAAAGGTACTTGTTTGTAGCCATTTCTATTTTTTTGTGCCTGTTTTCTTTCTGAGCTTTTTATTTCTTCTTTTTACACCAGTCCCTTTAGCATTTCTTGCATTTCTGGCTTGGTGGTGATAAACTCCCTTAGCTTTTTTTTGGTCTGTGAAGCTTCTTATTTCCCCCTTCAATTTTGAATGATAGCCTTGCTGGATAGAGTATTCTCGGATTCAGTCCTTTGCTTTGCATCACTTTGTAAATTTCCATCCATTCTCTTCTGGCCTGATGTGTTTCTGTTGAGAAATCATTTGATAATCTAATGCGAGATCCCTTGTATGTAACTTTATGTCTCTCTCTTGCAGCCTTTAAGATTCTCTCTTTGTCCTGAACATTTGCCATGGTAATTATGATGTGTGTTGGTGTGGGTCTTTTTGGGCTCACCTTGTTTGGGACTCTCTGGGCTTGTGTGACTTTTTTCTTCCCCACCTCAGGGAAGTTTTCTGATATTATTTTTTCAAATAGATATTCTAACTCTTGTTTCTATTTCTGTTGTTCTGGCACCCCTATTATTCATATGTTGTTTTGTTTCATGTTGTCTCATAGTTCCCTTAGGCTCTCCTCCTGTCTTTTAATTTTTTTTTCTCCAATTGCAGTTCAGTTCACGTGTGTTTTGCTTCCCTGTCTTCTAATTCACTAATTCGGTCCTCCGCTTCTCCTAGTCTACTGTTGAAACTTTCAATGGTGTTTTTTGTTCCAGCTATATCACTCTTAATTTCTTCTTGGTTCTTACATGAGTTATTGATTTTTTCATCCATTTCTTTTTGATTCTTACAAAAGTTGTTGATTTTTTTCATCCGTTTCTTCTTGATTCTTGCATAAGTTGTTGATTTTTTCCTTCACCCGGTTTATGCATTCTAGGACCCTTAATCTGAATTCTTTTTCTGTCATGCTGCATTCCTCTGTTTCACTTAGCTGCTTTTCTGGTGAGTCCTCCTTTTCTTTCCTTTGGGGGTTTCTTTGTCTACCCATGTTTGATCTCATGGACAGATCTAGATGTTGAGTCGTTCAGGGGCTGCTCCTTGGGTGGCAGTGGCTCCTTGGGTTGTGGTTGCTCCTCAGGTGGTTGTGGTAGCTGGTGCTCCTCAGTTGGCAGCAGCTCCTCTGGTGGGTGCTGTTTGCAGCTGAGGTGGCTCCTTTGGCTGGTGGGGGAAGGCTTCACACTCAGCTGCTGTTCCTCAGACAGAGGGTGTGCTGATCACTAGGCTGCTGTTCCTTGGATGGGGGCGGGCTACACATGCAGCTGCTACTCCTTGAACTGGGGCGGACTGTTCACGTGGCTGCCGATCCTTGAATGGGGGCTGGCTGTACACTGCTGTTGTTCCTCTGATGTGGTGGGCTGCTTGTGGGGCTACTGGTCCTTGGATTTGGACAGGTTGATTGCAAGTCTGCTGCTCCTCGGACAGGGGTGGGCTGCTTGAGAGGCTGCTCCTCTTTGGACAGGAGTGAGCTGCACACGTGGCTGCTCCTCCTTGGATGGGGATGTGCCACTCACCTGACTGCTGCTCATTGGACAGGTGCAGGCTGTTGTGGCTCTGCTCCTCGGACTGGTGCATGCTGTGCAGGGCTGCCGCTTCTCGGACGTGGGTGGGCTGCTCATGTGGCTGCTGCTTCTCGAACGGGGGTGGGCTGCTGCTGCTCCTTGAATGGGTCAGGCTGCTCACAGAATTGCTGCTCCTTGGATGGGGGTGGGCTGCTCACACAGCTGCTGTTCCTCGAATTGGGCAGGCTGCTCGTGTGGCTGCTACTGCTTGGATGAGGGCAAGATGCTTGTGCAGCTGCTGCTCCTCAGACTAGTGCAGGATAGGGGCTGTGCACAGCTGCTGCTCCTCGGATGGAGGTGGGCTGTGCAGGACTGCTGCTCCTCAGACGTAGGTAGACTGCTCGTGTGGCTGCTGCTCCTTGGACAGGTCTGATTGCTCATGTGGTTGCTGCTCCTCAGAGAGGGAAGTGGGCCGCTCACACAGCTGCTGCTCCTTGGACAGGGCCAAGCCACATGAGGCTGCTGCTATTAGGTCCGAGGCAGGCTGCTCATGGGGCTGATGCTCCCTGGACAAGAGCGCGCTGCTCACATGTCTGCTGCTCATGTGGTTGAAAAAATAATGTGAAAAGAAGTAGGAAATAAAGGAACAAACAAAAAAAACCACAAAGGAGAACAAAGAAAAAAGCAAAAAAAGCAAAAAAAATTAATAATAAAAAATAAAAATGAAAAATTGAAATGTCATTCCTTTGGCTGGCTTAAGATCTCAGTTTTCTGGAATGTCTGTGATTTTTTTTTTCTGTTGCTGGGACTGATTCCATTTTTAATGTTTTGAGAAAACGGCATACTGTTTTCAACAGTGGCTGCACCATTCTGCATTCCCACCAGCAATATAAGAGGGTTCATTTTTTTCCACATCTTTGCCAGCACTTATTATTATTGATTTGTTGATGATAGCCATTCTGAAAGTTTGAGATGTTACCTCATTGTTGTTTTGATTTGAATTTCTTAGATGATTAGTAACTTTGAGTATGCTTTCATAAGTTGGTTATTTTTGAATGACTAAAAAGAGATAAACCAAGAAGAACAAGGGAAGATGTGGAAGGTTAGTGGAAAGAAATGTTGAGAAAGATATTTTGTGTATGAATAGTAGAACAGATTATGGGAATATGCTTACACCTTAACCTAGCAAGGACTACTAACTTTATTAATTAAAATAGAAGCTTTACAAACAAGGCTCTCTATAACTGCTGCTGAGACAGGAAATTTTCTGATTAAATTCTTACTGTCTTCCTTGACTTTGGAATGTTTAGATGGTAATTGTAATTTATAGCATTGCGTTCTTACAGCCTTGTTTCTGCATAAACCTTAAGATTATAGCTTCCAATTGCACAACTAGCAGGAATCAGATTAATAATTAATTGCATTTAAGTGTTTTCAATGGGGAATATATGGGCCATAGTAAATGGGAACCCATCTAATGGTCAGATTGTAATAACTGAAAAATTGTATAGTTTGTCCTCAAACTATGAGTAAATGTCATACTAGAGGCAAAATACAGAGAGCAAAACTTGGATTATAAGTTAGAAATAATCCAGACTGTTTTTCTTAGTGAAGGCGCATGGAACCTGCCTGCCTTCCACTTACCTACTTTTCACTTTTGAGAAAATTAATCCTTGACTTCCATCCAACATTACAGTCTTGGCCAGCCGTGGGCAAACTATGGCCTGCGGGCTGGATCCGGCCCGTTTGAAATAAATAAAACTATTGAAATAAACTACCATACCCTTTTATGTAATGATGTTTACTTTGAATTTATATAAGTTCACACAAACACTCCATCCATGCTTTTGTTCCTGCCCTCCGGTCCAGTTTAAGAACCCATTGTGACTCTCGAGTCAAAAAGTTTGCCCACCCCTGGTCTTGGCCCATCCCCAGTGGTCCATTGTTCAGCAAGACAAACGCTTACACTAAGGCTTCCTAGGAATGAGCCTTCCTAACACCATGGGAACATATTATCCAATCAAAATGTTGGTCATTAATGCATCCTTTAGATTGACTTATGACCAAAATTTGAAAGTGTTGACATAAAAGGGCAACATACGCAACCTGACAAGCTCAGGGGAGGCCTGCGGTGGGATTTACAAACTCAGAGACTTACAGTAAGCACATAGGATGGTCTGAAATGAAAATTTTCTAAACAAAAGAGAGCCATGGTGGGTAGTCATGTCTAGGCCAATGCTTCCCTAGCAAAGGTCAATCTTTAGTTTAATTGAGCCTGTCTACAATAGCATACTTTTGGAATGTTTGTGTAATTCTTTTATTTCCAGACTTCCTACTGCACTGTAGAACCCCTCATTGTTATTGTCATCATATTAATTGTTAACTGTTAATATTCTGTACCCATCCATGTAATATTTAGTATGTGTCTACTTGTTTTACTTTTTATTGAATCTCAGAGTTTTCCCCACTTTGATTTATCCCGCCTTCTAATATTTCACCAGTGGATTTCATGTAACCCCTTACAACTTCTGCTTTGATTGTAATGTATAAAATAAGAAGTAAAACTCCAATTCTCTGAAGCATTTTCTCAGTCCATTGAGTTTTGGCTTTCCAGCAATTCTCATCAGTTTGGCTCAAATAAACTCATAAAAATTATCTACAGGTTTAAACTCTTCTTATATTGGCAGCCAACAATTCCTACACATTTTACTTACCCTCATCTCATCAGGGAAATTCCAGCTTCTAAGCAAGGTTTTGTCTTTATGTTGACCTGCGCTTACCTTGCATCTATCCAGAGGCCTCTAAGTGTTTCTTCATCATCACAAAAGACACTCTTATCAACTCTTATAAACCAGAACATTCCAAGTGTTTTTTTGTTGCTCAGTTCCAAGAACCAGGAAATAACACCAAATACCTTTCTATGGTATCATATAGGGAAACTGAAGATTTTTGAGGTGGGATCACTTGCCTGGGATCATCCTGCATGTGGGCTCAGACATGCCATGTATTGGAACATGGGATTTATGCTCGACTCCTTTCCATGTTCCCTCCGATGTCAAGTAGAGTGAAAGGTTAAATACTCCATTCCCCCACTCCTTGTGATTGAGAATTCAGATGTGAATTAAACTCAGCCTCTGAGATGCACTTGTGTCTAATTTAGAAGCTGGAAAGGAGATGTGCCTATTATTTTTGCTACTGTGTTGACTGATGGGTGGTCTCTGGCAGACACAGCTAATTCTTTACCTGTGCGAGGGGCTGTGCCAGCGTGACCTTGAAACCCAACTCCAGTGGCAACTCTTTAACTTCTATTTCTCTAACCCTTCAATAATTTTACAGACACCGAATTCTTTGTGTGGAAGACTTTTCTACACAAATATTTATGGAATGTTTATTTAAGAACAAGTTAAACTCCACGAGCGCAGGGCCTACGTACTTCCTGCTCTCTGTGGTGTTCCCAGGGCCCAGCCCTGACCTGAAACACCACAGATACTCAGTAAATTGTCATTAAATGGATGAGGGAAGCCATATAATGGAAGCCGGTAATCCTGTGTGACACTTGCAATCAGACAATGTTCCTTATTCACACGAAGGCCTTGGTGTCAGCCTGGGAGGAGGCCACAGCCCCTTTTTACACTGTAATGTCCCAGGGCCAGGTGTTTACCACACTTACAGTGAGGAAAGGGGGACAGGAACCTCCTCACAGTGAGGGGTCAGACCACTCTGATTTCAGTGCCAAGAAATCACAGCCCTCCCTACCACTCATCTCTTCAGGGACTGGAAAGCAGCCCATTTCTGACTTTTATCACAGATCCCTAACCTGGCAGACATTCTGGGTTCTCCATGCCAGGTAGAGTTTCTACCAAGGCAGGAGGGTGCTTACACTTATCGCAAGGAAATTATGGGATAACTCCCCATCCCCAAGGTCCATGGTCTGGATACAGCTGCCTGTGGCCCCATAGAGACATCTTACCAGCCCACGGTGTCCTGGGGAACAAGGGAACTTCCTCAGCAGATGGGAGAAGAGAACCCAGGATATGGGGGTGCTTCCATCTCAGAAGTGCTGAGGGTCCCACGGGGGCCACCCTTCCCCTCACAGAGGAACCCACAGAGTCCCCTGGTTGACATTCCATGTGGAGCTGATCCAGAACCTGGGCCTTGTGGGGTGGCCTAGAGCAGATGACAGACAGGGACACGGGGGACTGGATGCAACATACCAATGTTGTGATGGAATACATAGAGGGCAGTTTGGTGATCAACTATCCAGGCCAGTAACCTCTCCCAAAAGAGCCCTCACCAGGCCCTGAATTTGAAAACCTGGAACAGCACATCCTCCTGAAACAGCACATCCACCAGAGGGGACAGCTCCCCAGACACTGGATACATAATACTCTGGAGAAAGCCAGTCCTCTCACTGGGCCCAGCCTGCCCTGGGATGCAGTCAGGAGACATGAGACACACCAGGACCAAGCCCCGGATGGCTGGCTCTTAGTCTAGAGGTCAAAGCTCACCTCTGTCCAGGGCTCACAGTGATCTCCCACCTTCTGGAGCCTGGTCAGCATTCTTAATGCAGTACCTGACATTGCCTGCAGGTCTCATTTTGCCTTCCAGGGGGCGATATTGAGAAGCACCTACAAAACACAGGAAATCCACACTTGAACTGGGCTTTGGCTAAGGAGGTGCAGAAGGAGACCTATTTCCATTCCCTGACTAACAGATTTTTTCTGGCCCCTCTGTCATGCCTACGCTGTCCCACCTGCTCTTTCCAGAAAGTGTGAATGAAAACAGGGCTGTACAAGAAACCTGATAAGCCCAGGGGGCCACATGACAGGCCTGACAAGCTCAGTGACGCACAGTGTGGTCTGATCACAAATGCCTAACTGGGCAGGTGATGGCAGGTAGTCAGGTCACAGGCCCACAGCTTCCTTAGCAAATGTCAGACTTTACCTCAAGTGAGACCTTTCCCTGTTCTTCTGCATCATGGATAACATACCTTTGACATCACATACCTCCAGCAAATTTTCTTTGCTAGACCCATTGAAGGCAGAGCCTGTGGCGCCAGAATATAAGACCACAGAGTGCTCGTGTTGCCTGGTTCCCTGCACAGCCTCTGTACCTGCTGGAAATGTTAACTGTACTCGACCCTCCAATGTCAAAATAATATGTGTTTCTCCATTTTGCTTTTTATTTATTTCTAGAGATTTCCCTGCTATGCTTTTCCTCACTTTCCAATGGATTTAATGCAACTTTTTTCATCTTCTCCTTTGATTATCATGTAAAAAATAAGCTATAAAACTGCTGTTCCTCTCAGGATTTGAGATCTTGCTTGCAGTCATATGACATCTATTCAGCTGAAATACTCATAAGAATCCTTCACAGGTTTGGACATTTCTGACCTTGACAGGGTCTAGGTGCAGCTGTTTTTTCAGGGATCTCTATGCTGCTCCCCAACTCTTAACTGGAATAACACAGAGGTGACTTCAAAAAAGTCCCCCAGGCAGAGGACAGTGGCTGCCCGAATAGTCAGGGAGGACATGGAGAGGGTCAACCAGCAAAGAGAGGGAGGGTCTCCTTGAAAACATTCCCCAAGGACCCTGGAGCCCACAGCCACCTGAGCTCCCACCACAGTCCTTGCTCCATACCTTAACCTTCACACCTGGCAACTGTAGATCCTCCTGAGACACTTGGTGATGTGGTCTCTGTCTCTGCAAAGAAAGGCCAGGCTGGTGACAACCTGAGATAGAGGGAGGGTCCCCTCTGCACTCCTCACCCAGCTTGACGCCTTCTCACCCCCAGTCACTTCTGTGGCTTTCCTGCTGGGAGGAAATCCCATCTTCCCAGCACATTTGGGAACACAGGAAAGATCTGGTACTCAGCTTGGTTTCTGTGTCACAAACAGAAATAATCCCCAGTTTGGGGCCTGTGGGCCTCCCTGCGTGGTGCTGACAGACCCAAGACCAAGATGCAGCAGAGGCCAATGCTGGGGTGAGAGGGTCAGCCTCTCAGGGGCCATGTGCCTCCAACAGCCTTGCTATAGCCAGTGGGCTCACAGGCCAGTAAGTTCCACCTCCCCTGACAGCTTCTCAGATGCATAGTCTCTGGTTCACGGCACAGCTACAGAGTCAGAATTTACATTTTAACAGGATGTGGAGACCCTCCCTGTGCACAGGAGAGGGGCAGGGCCCCCCACCCTCACATCATAGGGTCTCATCCTAGCATCCATGTGGATGGGCTGCTGCTGAAGCAGCCTTTCTAAAATGTCACTTGGGCATCCCAGTCCTTACAAAGTTTCACAGGAAATCCAATGCACAGCCGGGTGACATCCCTGTGACAATTTTATGAGGTTTCCCTAGAACTCTTTTGCTGAAGGAAAATGTCAAACGTGCACTGACAGGGAGCTGTGGAGAATGACCAGGAACTGGATGCCTCAGGCTACTGCTCTTCTGGGCACCAGACTGTGCATGTGTAAGATTGTGTTTGTATCTGTGTGTGTTGTCAGAGGGTTCACCAGTTTCCAGGGAACCAAAATACTAAAAGGGGAAACAGCCTTGGCAAAAATGAGGGTAGGAAAAGGGAAGCTTCTGAGCCCTGACCCCGCCCTGGCACACATGACCAGGGAGGTTATCTTGCCCCAGCAGGAGGCTCAGCATACAGTTAGGAGGGACAGCACATCCCACCAGTCTGGACAGAGGTGCCTGGGAGCCTTACTTGACATCAAGCTCTTGTCTCAGGGTGGGACAGACCAGGCAGCAGTCATCATGGAGTTCCCTGCAGCTTCTGCCAGCAGAGGACTTGTCCCCTGCCTAGGACTCCTAATGGCTGGTAAGGAGGAGACAATCCCTGGGAATGGAAGGAAGGTTGGGAGTCGGAGACTGGCCAAAATCTCCTGGGGAGGACGGCGCTCTGGGAGGGGAGGAAGGGCTTCCCCTTGGACCTGAGTGAAAGGACAGGGGCGCAGAGTAGGATGAGAGAGGGGGCTCAGCAGCAGGAAAATCTCATCATGTGGAGAGGGCCAGAAAAATCTCAATTGCTGTTCATTTTGTGTTATTTATCACTGGGTATTGAATTTTGACAACTGACCACAGTCATAACAATTTATTTCAGGTGATATCAGAAACATTTTAACCAGGGTCACTAAATATTGTCCCCACCACCAACTATAAATATGGGCAAATACAACATGGGACGTGGTCAAGCCTGGGAACACTCATTCATGCACCCACAGGTGTTTGCAGCCTATTGCAGGCACTGGGGGCACAAGATCACAACACCCTCTGCCCACATGCTTCTCACATTATACAGGGAGAAAAGAGACGAGAAGAGATCTACATGTGACATCATGTACCCAAAAGTGCCCTGAAGGGCACAGAGCAGGGACAGGTCAGAGAGTGAAGATAGAGGGTCTTTAGAGAACGTGGGCAGGGAAGGTCTTCCAAGAAGGCCCCTGAGTGTCAACAGGGATCTGAGGGCAGTGAGGAGGACAGCCACACAGACAGCTGGGACAGAGAATTCAAAACAAAAAGCGTAGGATCCGAGGTGCTGAAGCCATGGTGGCCATGTTGCTGACCTTGACCAAGGAGATGCACACACGAACTCATACGCAGACCAAGGCTGAGAGATGAAGAGAAATGCCTCATCTCTCCATCCTAATACACCGATGAAATACTGACCAATTTTTCTCTTCTCTTCTAGTCTTCCTCTTAACCTTGTGGATTCCGCCCACCACTGCGCAATTTGAGATTGTCATGACCAGTGCTCTTGAAGGGCAGGATGTGACTCTACGTACCCAAAATATGCCTCCCAATGTTACAGGCTTTTTTTGGTACAGGGGATTCATGGTGAACTACACTAATTTAATTGTATATGTGCCATGGTGTTCATGGCAATATATGAAAGGGCCCAAATACACTGGTCGAGAGACAGTAAAATTTGATGGATCTCTGGTCATAAGAAACGTCACTGTGTGGGACCTAGGAATCTACATCGGAGTAGCTGTCCTTAACCATTCAAAAACAGAAATGGGATTTGGATGGCTGAATGTATACCGTGAGTTATTGCTCTTTGACCTCTAGGTGTCGGGTCGGGTGAATTCTACTTCACACCCAGGATTGCCAGCCCTGGACTCTCCTCCATCCCCCTCTGCACTCTGTCCCAAGTTGGGTTTTGGCATTTAGTGCAGGACACACAGTGGAGACAAACTTCCTAAAGCCAGAGTTCCCTTCCCAGATTCCAGCCCCACAGACATTCACCACAGAGAGAAGGACCAGTTTGATGAGATTGAGTCAGCCTGGAGACACCTGTCTCAGTCCAGGTCCCTGATGCTCTTTCCTTGATCATGTCCCTAAGATAGACCCTGCAGGGCTCTGTAAGGTCCTGGCCTGAGGGGCTCCCTGGGTTCTTCACAGAGAATCTCAGTTTGGACAGCCCGTCTCCAGGCCCCTGTCACAATGTCCTGACTCCTGAGTCCCTGGGGAGGCTGTGTGAGGTTGGGTTTTGCCTCCGGGGAAGGGTTGAGGGAGAGCAACAGTTTTCCAGGTGGCAGAGTCACAAGGCTCCTGATCTGGTCACTATTTGGGGCTCAACTCTAAGAGCAATGTCTGGGAATAGATGGAGCCTGGTCCTTCCCATGAGACTGTGTGTGGAGAGCACAACGGGACGAGCTCCACAGATTATTAGCTGACTCTTCTGGGGAACTTGGGAGAGTCTAGGGAAAGGTCAGCATCCCAAGGGAGGAGCAGGAGAAAAGATGCTCCTGGCAGCTGCTCATCCACCAGAGATCAGCCCAGGGGATTCTCTCGTGAAGTTCATCAATAACAAATGCCTCTTTTTGAGCAGTTTTCCTTCCCAATATTTATGTCAGATACTGTGAATATTTTATGATTAGTACATTGTCAGCCTGGCAGTGAAATATTCATTTTCCTTCACTGAGGGGAAAGTGAGTCAGAGGGAGATACAGTCCGTAAGCAGAATCAGGAAGTCCATGAGAAATTGATCTGAGACACTTGAGGTCTATCTGCTGCCATAACTCCATCTTTTCTTCCAATCCCAGTGGCCTTATTAGATGTCTTTGGATCCCTAGATCAATCATTGGTTCATTTCCTTCCTTCTTAGGGGTCTTCAGCTAAGAGGGGTAGATTTGGTCTGGGGAGTGAAGTCAAATTTAGAATAAATTAATTTTTACTGTGGAACCAAATTACCCTCAGAACCATCAAAGTCAGGGCTGAGATCTTTGAGGAAGGAGCATAGCCCCAGGTCTCAAGCACACACTCAGTCATTCTCACCCTCTATTTCTTCACAGGGCCAGTGAGTGTGCCCACACTCCGAGCCAGCAACACCACAGTCACAGAGAATGAGGATGCTGTGGTCATGACCTGCTATACAGATGAGATCTTCATTAACTGGTTATTCAATGCTACGAGTCTGCAGCTCAAGGAGAGGATGAAGCTGTCCGAGGACAACACAACCCTCACCATAGACCCTGTCAGGAGAGAGGATGCTGGGAACTATCAGTGTAAAGTCTCCAACCCCGTCAGCTCCACTGAAAGTGCGCCTGTAGAGTTAGATGTCAAGTATTAGTGATCCTCCTCTCCTCCTTTGTGTTCTTAAACTAAAAAAAAAAAATAAAAATGCACCTATCAGATTTCTTGTGGTGGTGGAAATTGCTTAGAAGACTTGCTTTGAATCAATAAATACTAAAAAATATGAGCTGGCATTGTCATTATTGTTGGCATAAGGTAACATTCCACATTGGACCCCATCTCTGGTTGTTCCCATTTATGCCATCTCCACAATGGAGGGGACACCATGTGCTTCACAGGAGGGGCAGTCATTGTCTGATGACTGGCAGGAGTAAGAGATAAGCTCACAGGAACATAAACTTTTTCCCATTCCAGGGAGACCTGTAGAGGCTGCCTGGACACTTGTGATGATGGGAATTGGCAAGAGAACACTTCTGTGAGATGCAACAGTGACACTGTCTCCCTGTTTTACTTCTCCCAAAAAATTACTAATGCTTTCTGGAGTATTCTTATGTTCATAGCAGTAGATTTATTTGCATGAATTCAGTAGCACTCTGTCCTCTTTGTTGATAGAATAGAATTGGGAATGATGGTAATGCAACCATGGCTTAGCAAATGTCCTAGTTCAAACTGATGCCCACAGAATTATAAATGACGTCACCTTTTATGAAGCAAATTTTGACCTGATGAAGACTTGTAATCTGTTTGAGAGGAGGGCATCACCCAAAGCTAGAGAGACTGCAGGTGAAGTGTGAGGGTGAGGCCGCCTAAGCTCAAGGGGCTTTTAAATCTCTCATGTCAGGTTTCATAGAATAGCCTGCATCAGAGCAAACTATGAGGTGAATGTCAGTACTCTGCACTTAGGTCACCAAGCAGAAACCAGCCACGTTGGAGGATGGAAAATACTCTTCTTCCTTGGAGATGACATTTTATCAAAGGGAAGGTGACTGTAGAGAGAAATGTATTGTCTCCATGGAAAACTCCAGAAGCTCGGCCTTCTGGGAGATCAGATGCCATCTCTGTTCAGTCTCTCCACCTTTTTGCATCTATTTATAAATGGCTGGGGACTTGCTCTTATTTATAAATCACAGGAACTAATGGTGATGCAAACTGGGTCTTGGCTGAAAGGATTTAGGTGTGTTTCCCTCCACTGTGCAGAAAGCAGTTGTGTTATGAACAAGAGTCTCTAACCTTTCTTCCTGACTATAAGCCTCTTATGTCGATTTTTTGTTTTTAGTGCATCTCCTTTAGAAATGTAACTGCAATTTGTAATTGCAGATTCATTCTCTGTCCTTTTGCAATATACCTATGTCTCCTTAAAAGCTTCTTGACATTTAGCTGGAGTGGTTCAGTGACTGAGCATCAACCCAAGAAACAGGAGGTTATGGTTCAATTCTCAGTTAGGACACATGCCTGTGTTTCAGGCTTGATCCCCAGTAGTGATGTGCAGGAAGCAGTCAATCAATGATTCTCTTTCAACAATGATGTTTCTATGTCTCTCCCCTTCTCCTTTCCTCTCTCTAAAATCAATAAAAGTGTATGTTTAAAAAGCATAACTTCTTTTCAGTTATGATTCATATAGTATCTGCCTAGAAATTGTGGGTCCATTCTGCTAAAATTTAATTCTCCTGTTTTTCATGTTTCGTTCTCTGAGGAAGAGTAGGAGCTTAACTTGGGTGGGAACATTTTAAACCAAGATGTAAAAAGTCCTGCTTACCCTCACCAGTGTGGCCAAGTTGGTTGGAACTTTGTCCCGAACACCTAAAGTTTGCATGTTCAATCCTCAGTCAAGGCATTTATGGGAGGCAACTGTTTGTATGTGTGTTCCCCCATGTCCTGTGTGGTTCAGGGTTAAGGATCTGGAAGAGGAGCTGCACACAAATGAAAGAGAAAAGACAAGAGATAATTTGGAAATATTGGAGGGCCAGGTGGGCAAGTCCAACTCAAGGGGAAGGACTTCCACTGGTGCCCAGGCCTCGCCAGGTTTTTATTCAACTTTGGTTAAACATAAAACCTTTAGTCAGTCAGGTAATTGCAGTAACAGACAGGCTATTTTAAAGGTCAGTAAATATTAGAAGGATTTACTATAAGACTATTTTATCAGGAAATAGCTTGAGCCCCCTTTGTCAGGACTAGATAATTGGTGCATAACTCAGGCCCTTGCCATGGGTTCAAGGGTCACCAGCGTTCTGGGATCCTTGTTTGCACTTCTCTGCTAGTGAAGACAATGTGCGGCCTCCTGCATCTCCCCCGTTTCTTTTCCTTAGTAATTCCGCATCTGTAGACTAGAAATAAACATATGAGAACAAAAATGAGACAAGCATAGTGGGTATGTTGAGGGGCAAATTAATCAGTCTGCAGTAAGTTTCTCCCTGGGTCAACAGTTCTTTGAGTCCCAATTTTAATGTCATTGTCCAACAGTTCTTTATGTGTACATGCCAGCAATGATATGCTAGTTTTGGATGGTGGGCAAATGGTGGCAATGCATGTCCCACCTTCTCCCGCTCGGTCTGGGCAATCTTCAGCGAAGCACAGCTGCTGACTGCTAGCATGGCAAGGAGTCTTCACCATCTTCATTTCTGGAGCAATCTGGTCAGTTTCTTTTTGTAATATGTTGTTGCAGGAATCCACTCGGGCATGGAGGAGTTTTCTGGAAATATGCAAACATATCCTCGACCAAAGGTTGATAAAGGAAACTTTTTTATAACTAGACTTGGGATCCTTTCTTTTTATTGTGCCCAAACCATTTTCCTTTGGCTTATTTTGACACCATGTGTGTTTTCATAGGTTTCTTGTCTTTAGCATTACAAGTGAAAAATAATTTTTATTTATTTTTTTTCAAAAAATATATTTTATTGGTTTTTTACAGAGAGGAAGGGAGAGAGATAGAGAGCTAGAAATATCAATGAGAAAGAAACATTGATCAGCTGCCTCCTGCACACTTCCTATTGGGTATGTGCCCACAAACAAGGTACATGCCCTTCACCTTCATCGAACCTGGTAACCTTGAGTCCGCAGGCCGACGCTCTATCCACTGAGCCAAGTAGGCCAGGGCTGAAAAATAATTTTTAGAGTAAAAATTTTTCTTGATGTAATTTACTCACAAGGGATTATTCCACTATCTCCCTTCTTTTATGATCTAAATAATATTAAGAGGCTTTTGGAAATTTTGCAATGCAGTCTTCATAACTTTTTAATTTTAAATTTTTGTACAGAAATAGGACTTCTTTGAATTCATTGCAAGTTTACTATGACATAAACCATTAGTAAAAAATTAGTTGACACACCTTCACAGAACTTTAACTGGAGAAACCAAGATGGCGGCATAGGTAAACACCTGAAATTGCTGCCTCCCTCAACCACTTCAAAACTACAACTAAAAGACAAAACAGACATCATCCAGAACCACAGGAAGGCTGGCTGAGTGGGAATTCTACAGCTAGAAGGAAAGAGAAAAGCACACTGAGACTCAGAGGAGGTGCAGAAGTAAAGTGCAAAGGTACGGGGACGTGAGGAAAGGGTTGGCAACGGAGGACGCTAGTGTCTTTTTCAATCGGGAGGGAGTCTCAAGCTCCAAACTGCTCTGAACTCCAGTTCCGGGCAAGTCTCTGGGGACCCAGACTCATGGGGAGAAACTGGACTGTCTGGCAGCGGGCGGAACTAGAGGGCGGCTTTCTCGCAGAGGTGCTTGTAGCGATTAGCGTGGGACGCTGAGACCTGGTGGCCTCTTAGGACAGGGCTGAGGGTTAGCCATAGCTGTTTGCTCCGCCCTGTTGTTCCCTTGAGACCCTGCCCCACCTAAGCTGTGTGCAGAGGCTTTGCATATGAAAGGCCTGGCCCTTTGCATTCTGAATATTACCTAACAAATTGCAGCTGGGTCAGAGAGACCCAGAACATCCAAAAGAAGGCCCAAGGCCCCACAGCAGCTTGCATTGCTTCAAAGCTGGGCCTCATCTGGGTACCTCCAAACCCGAAACAAGGAATAGGAATCTGCAGATCTCTCCATAGCTCCTGCTGGGTAGCCTCAGGTAGAGGCTAAATTAGCACCTCCTTAGAGATGTAAGAGTCAGTGTACCCAGTGGTCAGAGTGGGACCATCCAGAGTACAACTCCTTAGATCCTTAAGGAACACACTCAGGGGGCAGACTCAGTGAGCACCAAAGCCCCCACTGAGGCAAGTCTTGCCCCATAAGGGTGTTTTCAGCACAGAAGTTCTCCCACTGTAGACACAGCTGATTCTCAGACAATAAGCCTGGAGGTCAATTCCTCCCAGTGATACCTACAACAACCAAGGCTTAACTACAACAAGACTGTGAATACAGCCCACAAAGGGGTGCACCAAGAGTGTCCACTTCAGGTAATTGGGGAGGCTGAGCCACTGGGCCCTATAGGACACATAGCACACAAAGCCACTCTATCAACACATGGAAGCAGCCAAAATGCGGAGACAAAGAAACAGATCACAAATGACAGAAATGGAGGAAAACAAACTACTGGATACAGAGTTAAAAACCACAGTTATAAGGTTTTTCTAGAATTTTCTAGAAACCGCCGATAAATTTAGTGAGACCCTCGAAGATATGAAAAAGGACCAACTAGAAATTAAACATACAGTGATTGAAGTGAAGAATAATATACAGAGATCCAACAGTAGACAAGAAGATCCCAAGAATCAAGTAAAAGATTTGAAATATGAAGAAGCAAAAAATACCCAACCGGAAAAGCAAAAAGAAAAAAGAATCCAAAAATATCAAGATAGTGTAAGGAGCCTCTGGGACAGCTTCAAGCGTACCAACATCCGAATTATAAGGGTGCCAGAAGAAGAGAGAGAGCAAGATATTGAAAACCTATTTGAAGAAATAATGACAGAAAACTTCCCCTACCTGGTGAATGAAATAGACTTGCAAGTCCAGGCATCACAGAGAACCCCCAAACAAAAGGAATCCAAAGAGGACCACACCAACACACATCACAATTAAAATGCCAAGAGCAAAAGACAAAGAGAGAATCTTAAAAGCAGCAAGAGAAAAAAAGTCAGTTACCTACAAGGGAGTACCCATACAACTGTCAGCTGATTTCTCAACAGAAACTTTGCAGGCCAGAAGGGAGTGGCAAGAAATATTCAAAGTGATGAATACCAAGAACCTACAACCAAGATTATTTTATCCAGCAAAGCTATCATTCAGAATTGAAGGTCAGATAAAGAGCTTCACTGATGAGAAAAAACAAAAGGAGTTCATCACCAGCAAACCAGTATTATATGAAATGCTGAAAGGTATTCCTTAAGAAGAAAAAGGTAAAGAAAAAAATTATGAATGACAAATACATATCTATCAACAAGTGAATCTAAAAATCAAGTGAATAAAAAATCTGATGAACAGAGTAAACTGCTGAATATAATAGAATCAGGGGCATAGAAAGGGAGTGGAATGACAATTCTCAGGGGGAAAAGGTGTGTGGGGGTGTGGGAAGAGACTGGACAAAAATCTAAACCTATGGATGAGGACAGTGCTGGTGGGAACTGGGTGGAGGGGAGCTATGGGGGAAAAAAAGAGGAACAACTGTAATAATATGAACAATAAAGATTTATTTAAAAAAATTAGCTAATGCTTCAGGAACAGTTTCCTGCCCAGTACAAAAAATGTTTTTTTTTAATGAATATTCATTTATTTTTAACTAGCCAATTTAAATTAATCTAAAATAAAGTTTATTTTTTAACTTAACTTGTCCTAGGTTATAGACAGTAAATGACATTAACTAAAATTGTGCTATTAGCCTTTGAATAACTTTATCTAAGTTTTCTCATGGAGGCAAAAACACAAATTACTTACTTTTGCTTATGAAGCCTAACATTGACTTTTCATTACAGCTTTCATGTATTTGAAGAAAACCTCTTTTTAGTTCCTTCCAGAGCAATTATTAGAACACACTTAGAGAGTTTCTCTTAAAAGACACTCTTCTTTCTTTTTACACCAAGCAACTTACAAGGCTGCTGCTTGGATATTGGGTCATGCAGCTGAATAGCTATATTTCAATGACTCTCATTACATTATGTTGACGACTAGTAAGTATCAGATTTAATATTTTAATAATGATCTTTAATTTACCCTGTAGATATTAGCGGAAGATATTTCAAAATTTTTAAATTTCTCCTTTTTATTAGCTTTAGAATTATATTGTTAAAGATAAACCCCTTAGGCATATTTGCATATACAGAGGGATTATGAGTAGTCCCAGGAACTTTCAGAGAGATTTATTACAATTTAATTGTTTATAAAACACAAAAATTATTGACTAAAAAGTAAATTTCCACACTTTAGGCATTTTGTCATTACAACTATATAATTTCTTCCAACTTAATTTGAATTCTTAGAAGCTTCAAATTTCAGGTGGCAAGTTAAATACTTAGCATTTCTCAAATTAGTAATACATTTATATTTTAAAGATGTATTTCGAATAAAATACAAGGCATATTCAATTAACAGATTAAGTTCTATCCTCTAGATTTTTGTTAAATCAGGTAAACTCAGGTTAATATTTCCATTTTTTGTCATTTTAAAAAACCCAGATATTTAATAATTTTTATTATTTAATTCAGCAATGTTCTAAAGTCTTAAGTTACCAAGGCTTTGAAAAACTATGTTTTTGGCGAGAAGGCAGGGGGAGGGGATTTAAAAGCGCCACTTTTTTCTTTAAAGATAAGGTTTCTGTTGCCACTGCAGGCTTCTCTGGCTTTTCTGCTTCTACAGGGAGAAGAGCGACTGGCCCTTTACTATCAACACATTATCACAGTAGAGCTTTACCACAAAGTCTGATATACTTATAAGCTTTCTGCATATAATTGAGCTGATTTTGCACGTCATTATACTGTACCAGCCCTGATAATATTTCATAAGTTATTTGAGCATTCAGCCAGGTTTATCCTCTTTAGTCTCTTTGAAAGTCTCTGGCAAATGAAATACCATGTTCCACAAGGAGAAACAGTCTGGAGGCAAGTTTTTTCCCTGCTGATGAGCCCTTTTTTTTTTTTTCCAAGTTCTGACTAACTTTTTCCCAATATGCAAGACCTAATGTACCTTCTTCAGGAAACCAAGGGTTATGTTCTATAATAACATGCAAAAACTGTAAGAGATTAGCTTCTGAAACTTTAATTCCTTAAGCATGCAAATCAAAAATCTACACTAAAGTTTCTTACTTTTAAGCCGAATCCTGCCCCATTAGCCTGGCTAGAAAGACACGTTCCCAAACTACTTACAGATTGCGATTTCTGCAGCTGATCATGGGCTTTGTGTGCGGTGAAATATCTTCCCATCTCTAAGGTGAATTCTTTCCCACCTTGCCAGTGAATCTTATTTTTTCGCTCTAGGTGAAGTCTTCTCATCCAGATGTCCCCTTGAGGCGCCAGATGTGTATGTGTGTTCCCCCACATCCTGCATGGTTCAAGGTTCAGGATCTGGAAGAGGAGCCACACACAAATGAAAGAGAGGAGACAAGAGATAATTTGGAAATATTGGAGGGCCAGGCAGGCAATTCCAACTCAAGGGGAAGGACTTCCACCGGTGCCCAGGCCTTGCCAGCCTTTTATTCAACTTTGGTTAAACAGAAAACCCGTAGGCAGGTAATTGCAGTAACAGACAGGCTATCTTAAAGGTCAGTAAATATTAGAAGGATTTACTCTGGGACTACTTGATCAGGAAATAGCTTGAGCCCCCTTTGTCAGGACAAGACAATCGGTGCATAACTCAGGCCCTTGCCATGGGTTCAAAGGTCACCAGCATTCTGGGATCCTTGTTTGCACCTCTCTGCTAGTGAAGACAATGGGCGGCCTCCTGCAAAACTGGTTATTTTCTCTCTCACATCTTAATGAGTTTTATTTATCTTTTGTGTCAATCCAGTTAGCAAACACAGATGCCTATGAATCTTTCTCCTGTTCTTAAAATCTCCGCAGCCTTTTATTTCAGTGGTGTTGAGGTCAGTCTCACTGCCTATTGCATGGTCTTGTATAAGGACTCTCTTGTCTCCCTGAGTTTGTCTGGCTCAAGAATTTCTTTGACATCATCTACCTGTAATTAGCTGAACCTGTCATCTTACACTGCCAATCCTTATATTTTCAAATTTTCTCATGTCTTTCCTTACGTGGTTATAATCCTCCAAATAAATGTTTCCCACTTTTCTTCCTCTCTTCTGAAATGGAGTTCACAGCAGGAGATGGCCTGAATTCCCATATCATTCCCAGGTTGCCTCTGAGTGGCCTTTGCACCAGATGTGAGAAGACTCGACCTGTGGGAAACTGATATAGGGGTAAGCCTCGGACTGACCTGTTGGCAAAGTCACAAACAAGTACCAGCTTAGAGGGCACAGTCCTCTTAGCATAATTAGGCTTGACCTTACAACACTCCCTAGATCTTACCTGGGAAGCTAATGGGCTGAGGAAGTGCAGGAAGTGTAACCGTGGTCAAAACAAGTGAAACTCACAAGAACTGTGTAACTATGGTAACCACTCCCTTGTTTATCGCTCACTATAAAAAGCTTGGTGAGGCCTGAGCACAGTGGAAGTCCTTCCTCTTGAGCTGGACTTATCCTCCTGGTCCCCCAATATATCCAAATTATCTTGTGTGTTTTCTCTTTCATTTGTGTGCGGCTCCTCTTCCAGACCCGAACCCTGAACCACGCAGGACGTGGAGGGAAACACTTATGACAGGGACCAAACCATCAAAAGTGTTCTCATTCTATACTCATTTTCACTGCACCTCCGAAGAACAATATCACAGAGAATTAAACAAATATTCAGTGATAAAAGAACAACTCCAGTAAACATGCACGTCCCTGTGATGTCAGCCACCTGCAGGCCTACACTGGACGACCCTGTTGCCAGACATCCATGACCCAGAGCTCAGGCCAGACATCAGGGTCCTCCTTCTTTGTCTCATTTTTGTTGTTGCTTTGCAAACTCGATGTGCCTGGCCTTAGAGTGTCAACAAGCAGAACCTGAGAAATGGAAATAATTTCAAGATGGGAAATTGTAAAACTTGGGAGGTTTGGAGTGTGAGACATTTTATGAGTTCAATGGCATCTGGGGATGTAAAATAGGAATGCTCTCTATGTGTGGGTTTAGGTTGGGCTGAGGAACACGAGAAGGGCTGACCTACGTGTTGAGAAAGCAGCCACTGGAGCTGGTGCAGAGGTATTGGGGTGCCATTCCCCCAGAGCTAGATGGATGGGAGGGGTGAGAAACAGGGTTCAAAGGAAGAATAAGGTCTGGAAGGCTTAGGTTAGTGCCCTGACATTGGGACAAGTGGGACACCAGAAGTACAGGCTGACAGGGTAGATGGTGCAGAAACGAGGGGACGAGAAAGAGAAGGAGACAGAATTCAGATTGGAGGTTTTGAGAGATAGGAGCTGAGGGATCAGAGCAACCTCTCATTGGGTACGGAGTTTTATTTGGGGGATGAATATATTTTAGTACTAGGTAACATGGTGGCTGAACAACATGTGGCTATACTGCCAGTTAAATGTTCACTTTAAAAGGATTAATATCTTGTTATAATATTTTCACCTCATAAAAATCATTATGCTCACTGAAAGAAGCCGTACCAAAAGGAGAGTATATGTTGTAATTCTATTTATATATATATATATGTATGTATGTATGTATATATATGTATGTATGTATATATATATATGTATGTATGTATATATATATGTGTGTGTGTATATATATATATATATATATATATATATATATATATATATATAAAACATTCTAGAAAATGCAAAATAATCTATCAAGAAATACAGGATGAATGATAGCCTGATGACTGTGGGGTGGGTTGCACAGAGAGGGACCACAAAAGCACATGAGAAACTTTTGGGTTACAGGGAGTGTGTATGTGTGTCAGCACTAACTGGATTGTACACTTTACATATGTTTGTTTTATCCCCTGTCACTTATACCACAGTCAAGCTGTAATCAAGGCTTGATTTCATGAATTGCTCGTGTAGTTTGGGAGGGAAGAACGCCTTTATTCTGTTATTGTTGTTCCCAGGTGGGCAGACCCTGGATGTGCAATAATGACAACAGCTGGCCTTTCTGCAGCACACACTGTATATTGGGCCCTTCAGGTCTATTAGCTCATTTAATCACCCAAATGAGTGAGTTTAACTCATTTACTTCCCTTGACTTTCCCAACTCCGGGCCTTTGCACCTGCTGTGCTCTCTGCCTGGACCTCTTACTCCTGCCTCCCCCACCCCCCATCAGCTCTAGCTTAGCCTGGGCTCTTGCTCTATTGATTAGATGCCTCTCTTCAGGAAAGTCTTCCTGGTCCCTCAGTCTAGGTCAGAATCCCAGGTATGTGAGGTCATGACGCCCCATATTTCACCTTTTCAAACATGATCACAATTGTAACTTCTTTACTCATTTATCAAAGAAGACCAACCCACTGCTCACCTTCTGCTGACATTGCTCTAAGCACTGGGGGTGCAGGTGTGAGACAAGAACAGACAAAATCCCAGTCCTCATGGACATGGCATGCTGGTGGGGGAGTCACCCAGTAACCACACAGCAACAACAGTAATAATATGATAATACGTTAGAGTGAAATAAGGGATGTGTTGGGTGTTTTTATTTATTTCCATTTAAAAATGTTAGAGCAGCAAAAAGGAGGTAAGCTTGTTGGAGCAGACACAGCTTGAGATGAGAGGAGATGGAGTCAGAGAGGCAGGGGCCATAGCCAGAAATCTGGTTTCCCTGTGAGTGATCTGAGGAGCCTCTGGAGGGCTCAGAGCCCCAGTGGGCGTGAGTGATCTGTATTTAGTGAAGGCATCCAAAATGTAGCATTTCTGAAGTTCCTATTTTGGGACATTGATTTCAAGCTTTTAAGAAACAAAACTCAGAAAGAACTTTTGACCCCTCCCCACGCCCCCACATTCCTGCCATAGATTCAGACAGAAAAACTTGCTCAAGAAAGGAATCAGGATGTTCACCTTAGCCTACATTCCTCAGCACCTGTGTAGCTGCTGGGTGGAGGGCAGGGAGCCCAGTGAGGAGGCAAGTGCAGTCATCCAGGTGACAGGTGAGGGTGGTCAGACAAGTGTGGGAGGAAGAGGTCAGTTTCTGTATTTGTTGAAAGTATAGATTCAAGAGAATTTGCTGAAAGACTTGATGTCGGGTGTGGGAGACAGTGAAAGAGATTCAGGAAAATTCTGGAGGAGCATATTGAAGTCAGAAGTTTGGCTGGGATCAAGGATCTTAGGGCATCTTGAAGTGCCTTTCCGCTATTAGTTGTCAAATAAATAATTGGACATCAGCAATCATGTCCAGTTTGTCTCTCTCATCCACTCTCTTGCCTCTAGGGCCCTGCATAGTGATGGGTAGGTACATAGTAGGAGTGCATTACATATTCCAAGAATTGAGAAATGAACAATCAGATCCTATCCTGGACACTCATACACAATATCTCTTAGTGACTGAAAAAAACAGAGATGCCATAAAGTTACCATGATTGCAGGGGCTCTTATGAATCCCTTTGTTTTTTTAAGTCACATCAGGACCTTTCTCCCGCATTCATGCTGTACGCATTTTGGAATTAAATTAAGTTAAACATGAAAGTGCATGGGTAATATTGAAGCCTAGCTGGACACTCGTGGCAAGACTCCTGCCCCCAATTCCTCAACAATAGACATATGACTGGAGTCCTTCATGCAGGCAAGAAGCTCACATACTAGTCAAAATTAGGGACATGTACAAACACAACAAAGGAGCAGCTTAACTATTGAGTAGTGATGGCGGAAACACTAATCTGAGACATGAGTCAGGGTCTCAGGACTCCTAGTTCTTCCTGAACAGCTATGGATGATATGAGTGTGTCAAGTTACTCTCCAGGAATGAAGAAATTTTTTATAGTAGATTCCAATGTATCTTTTAGTTTTTTTTCTAATGAGAAGTCAAAAGAGGACACATTTAGACTGAAAGAGCAATGTTTCAGTGTTTTTATGTTTTGTTTTGTTTTGATAATGACTTAGTTCAATGACTTGGTAACTAGGATTGAGCTTTTAGTTAGACTTTTAAACCTTACTAAGAGTCGTGGCTCTGCTGTGAAGGGAAGCCGAGTGTTTACCCGAGATGTGCCTTTAAGGGTGTTGATATTGATATCGTCATTGGGGAAAACAAGGTTTAAGAAATAAGCCTTGGAACTTCCCACTAAACTGCTCAGAATCTGTTTAGATAGAGGACCACTCCAGGAGGAACATCCCATAACCAATGTTCATGCCCTTTGAATCCTCAAACCACAATCCTCCTTCCCCCTCAACTTCAGAATGACATATAAGATTCCACTACCCAATGCTTCCTTTGTTCTCTATTCTTAAAGCCCCAGAATATTTGTTCATATATCAGACTTTACAGTGTCTCCTGTTAATCTGTCTGTTAATTTTACTTTTCACCCCAATAGAAGAATTCAAAATGTTAGAGGAATATTACCCTTTGTTCCCATAGGTGGATGTTATGATTTCTAGTTTAAGAAAAAATAGAAAACAGAATCAGGCAGGTGTGATAGGAAAGAATGCACTTTCGGCCTGGAGCCTGGAAACTAGTCAGTGAAACAGGTTGCAGGAGTTATCAGAGAAAGATGTTGTCTGCTAAACACAAGATGGATAGATATTTTCTGCTCTTAAGGGAACATAAACGACCCAACCCCAAAATGGGTTGGAGAACTATGGGTTGTCTGCACGAAGGAAGACCTGTAGGCTCCAATAACCACAGACCCCAGCCGGGATGATGCCTGGAGAAATGTCACATTATGAGTACTTATAGCATAACTGACCAATCCTCAAAACCCATGACTCTGAACCCCACGTCATGACTTTTGCCCCTTAAAAGACCCTAAATATAAACCACTGTGAGTTCTGGTCTTTGAGCATCAGCTGCTCCATTTCCCTTCATTGGTGTCTTTATAATATATACTTTCTTTCTTTCACTGCAACCTGATATCAGTTTACTGGCTGTCAAGGCATTAGGAGAACAGATCCCACCTCAGTGTGGACAACAATATGAGTAGACTTACTTGCCTGTACCTCCACTGCTCCTGGGATCAGAACCTTGCCTCAAGCCTCGTCCTGTGAGAACAAAGAGGAAGAAAAGGGGTGAAGGTGGACTCTGAAGGTGAGAGAGGTCTTAGTGAGAGAGGGGAGTGAAAGTGAAGTCTTCTCAAACTACCTTAGCACCTAATACAGGCAAATCACTGACAATACCATCATCACTTCTAGTATCACCCTGCTGAGTAGTTTTTATATGAGTTGAAGATTTTTGTTTCTGTTTTCCCCATCAACTGCCAATTCTCCAATGGGGTGTCCTACAATCCATTTGAGTTCTGATAGTAACTATCTGAGTGGGTGCAGACCCCATAGGTTCAAGGCTCAGATGCCATCACCGATGTGGTGCCCACGTGACTCACATTTTGGCCCGGTTAAGTCCAGGTTTGGAGGTTCCCATGACTCCTCATGCTTTATAATTATCTAAAATCCCCACAAGGTACTCAGGAAAGGACTTTACTTACTGTTTCTGGTTTATTGTAAGTATACAATTCAGGAATAACTAAATGGGAGAGACTGGCAGATGAAGCCATGGGGAGAGGTGTGAAACTTCCATTTTTTCCCTGAGTGCTCAGCCATCCAGAATCAACACAGAGTTTCCTGAATCCCATGTTTAGGGTTTTTATTGGATGTATCCTTATGTTGGCATAATTGATGAAGTAATTGGCCATTGGTTATTATCTCTAGCTCCTCTCTCCTCCCAAAAGGTTAAGGAGTTGGGCTGTGTGAATGAAAAAGGGGCCACATACTCAACCTCATAAGCTCAGAAAAGGACTATGTGGGGGCCTTACAAACTCAGAAACCTGAAGTAACCCGATAGGATGGTCTGAAAATAAAACCTTTTAACTTAAAGTGAGTCATGGTGGGTAGTCATGTGCTAGGTTGCTATCTTTTCTCACAAATGTTAGTCTTTACCTTAACTGAGCCCATCCAGTGACTTTTTACATCT